>NC_133332.1:301438475-302638475 GCF_042186555.1 Aquarana catesbeiana | reverse complement strand
AATTAACTGCCACTAGTCACTAATGCATCAGTGATAGTACATTAACCCCCTTTCCTGCTGCATATTACCAATACCATTGCTAATTAACCACTTGCCAACCCACCCCAGGTGGCAGCTACGGGCACTGGGACGTACCCACATGTTGCTGCCTGTTTCGGGGGCATGCTCCTCCTGCCTACTCCCCTGTGATTGTACACAGCAGGAGTAAGTCAGCAGATCCCAGCCAATGATTCATGGCTGGGACCTGCTGATCGGCTGTGTCCAATCACAAACCCAGGGCTCTGTGTTGACAATCAACACAGAGCTTTGTGCAGAAGGAATTATTGCTTTTTTTTCTTTTCTGTGCAAAGAAGGGAAAAGAAACAAATCAATCAGTAGTAAAAAGCAGTGTACATTACACATTGTTAGACACACAGTTAACCCCTTGATTGCCCCTAGATGTTTACCCCTTCCAGCCAGTGTCACCCGACTTTGAATCCAACTTTGAAGCCGCCCTGCACAGCACGACATCAGCGCAGCTTGCAAACAACTTCTTTATTAGAAGTCAATGCAAGCTGCTCTAGAGTTGTCCCCAAGTAGTGCAGGATGCTTTTTCTAAGTCGAAGCGACTCAAGAACAGTTTCATTGCACTGAACGGAGCGCAACTTGTCAGGCGACTAAGTTGCCTGACAGGTAGCCCCAGTGTGAACCGCGCCTAAGTCGCTGATCGCCACCAATACTAGTATAAAAACGAATTCCAGCATATATCATTTGTAGGCGCTGTAGCTTTCACACAAACCAATTAATATACACTTATTGGGATTTTTTTTTTTTTTATCAAAGACATGTAGCAGAATATATTTTTTCCCAAATATATAATTTTTTTTTTTTTTTTATTAGATGTTTTATAGCAGAAAGTAAAAAATATATTTTTCTTTTTAAATTTTCAGTCTTTTTTTCATTAGTATGATAAAAACTAATAAACCCAGTGGTGTGCAATTCCATTTGGGTACAGTGTTGCATGAGCGCGCAATTACTAGTTAAAGTAGCACATTGACACTGGACTGGTCATGAAGGGGGTAAAATCTTTCAGAGCTCAAGTGGTTAATTAACTTATCACCCCCCCCCCAAGGTAACCAGTTCATATGGGGATCACAGACACTGCCATCAATGCTGGAAGTTATTACATAAGCTAGCACCATGCTGGGGATTATTGTTGCAGAAACTGATGTGTGTTTTATTATTGCATATTAAATTATTGAATTAAACCTAATTTAATTTGTATTATTTTTGTCATTATTGAAATGACACAGACTCTTCCTTCACACGGGGTGGGGGGGGTGCAGTTTTCCATGAGCATCAGATGACCTTGTCCCAGCACTGGTTATTACTGTTTAATTGCAAGTAGAAATGTAATTTTAGCTTGGGGGAGAGAGTCATAAATAGCAGATATTTTCAGAAACAGAAAGCTGGGTGGTAAGGTCTTTGTTGGCAGCGTTGTGAGATAATATTTTTTATGCATGAAGTGGGGCTTGATATTTGTCTTTGAGGTTTGCACAAGTATACATGAAGCAACCAATGATAAATGAACAAGCATAATGAAGTTTATGGCAGTGCCACCAATGAAAAGTGTTGGGTAATTTTAGTCCTGAAGGGAATAAAGGGTGGCCCGAAAGGGGTAGTAAAGATTAATGTGGTAAGATAAGTTAAAAGGCTCATGATAGTGGGCCTAGATTTGGGTGGAAGCCAGAAAAACAAAACAGGGGATACTGGTAAACAACAAAGTACCTCCAGGTCTACCCATAAAGTGGCTTCTTGTGACATGAACAAAAATGCAAATATGCAGCCGTGAAATATTTGACAAATTTAGGGCTGTGTGCAGAGGGTTATCAGGGTAGTGTTAGGGTTAGCAGGACAAAGGACAGGGAGCAGCAGAGCAGTGTGCAGTGGGTCAGCAAGGCAGTGTATAGGGGGTCAGTAAGGCAGAGGATAGGGGTCAGGAGGGCAAAGGATGGGAGGTCAGCAGGGGAATGTGCAAAAGTCAGTAGGGCAGTGTGAAGTGGGTCAGTAGGACAGGTTGAAGGGGTCAGCAGGGTAGAGGACAGGGGTCAGCAGAGCAGATGACTGGGGTTAGCAGGGAAGAGAACAAGAATTATTAGGGCAAAGGACAGGGGTCAGCAGGACTATGTATAAGGGTCAGCAGGACCATGAACAGGGGTCGGCAGGGCAAAGAACAGGGGTCACCAGGGTGGAGGACAGGGATCAACAGGGCAGAGAAACGAGGGTTAGCAGGGCAGTGTACAGGGGTCAGCAGGCAGTTAACAGGGCTCAGTATGGCAGAGAACAGAGGTGACAAGGGCAGAGGATAGGGATGAGTAGAATAGAGGAAACAGGGTCAGTAGGGCAGAAAACAGGGGTTTTGCTGGGAGAAGGATAGTGGTAAGCAGGGCACTGTACAGTGGTCAGAAAGGCAGTGTACAGGGGTCAATAGGATGGAGGATAGGGGTCAGCAGAGAAAGGTTACATGGGGTCAGCAGGACAGGGTCACTGCTGGCAGGGCACTTAGCAGATCTCCTTCTCCCCACACAACACATAGCTGAGAATGAATTCCCTTACAGACACAGCCTCAATCTGCACACCGTAATCTGTGTAGCAGGCTACTGCAGCTGCCATTCTGGTCTGAAATTTCACATTCAGAACTGTAACATAGCAGCCAGCTACACACTGTGCAGATCTAGGCTGTGTCTCCAAGGGAATCCAATCTCAGCTATGTGATGTGTAGGGAAGAGGAGATCTTTTGAATGCTCGGTTTGCAGTGCGGACAGGGACATGGTCATCTAGTGCCCAGGGTGAAGATAACAACCCCCCATCTGTAAGCATCATGTCGCAGCAGAAATCCTCACTCCCCAAAAGAAAACAGCACTAATGAGCACGCTCACCCCCTAAGCATAAATTGCCTTTGCAAGCCAAAATTCTTCCCAACTACAGTAATAATGCAAAAACTCCCCCTCCTTCCAGTTCAAATCCCCCTTTCAGCACAAATCTTTGCCCCCAATCCTACCTCCCAGCTCAAATTCCCCCAATTCCCCCCTCCTGGCACAAATCTCCCCCGCACAAATAAATCCACCCCTCCTAGCACACATTTTCTTTCCCCTCAAATTTCCTATCCTAGCACAAGCCCCCCCCCCCCACACACACACAAATCCCCCTCCCAGCACAAATCCCCTTTCCCAAATCCCCAATCCTTCCTCTTAGCACATTCCCCTTCAAGTTACTCTTCCCAGCACAAATACCCTCCCATACCCAAACCCCCTTTTCCTAGCACAAATTCATTCTCTCCAAAACCCCCCCCCAGCACAAATCCCCCTTCCTTGTATAAATATTCCCCTTGTTCCCCCCTCCTAGCACAAATCATCCCAATCCCCCCTTATAGAACACTCCCCCCACACCCTCCTAACACAAATTTCCTCCATTCCACCTCCTCCCCTAGCACAAATTCTCTCCCCCAATCCCCCCTCCTAGCACTAAACCCTTCAATCCTCCCTCCTAGCACTAAACCCTTCAATCCCCCCTCCTAGCACAAATCCTTTTCCCCTCATAAATACTCCCTCCCAGCACAAATTCCCCCCCAATCGCAATTCTACCACCAATCCCCTCCACCCAATCTCCCCTCCTAGCACAAAGCCTCTCCCCCTTATTCCTCCTCCTAGCACAAATTCCTGCAATACCTCCTCTTAACCCAAATCTCCCCACACCCTCCTAGCATAAAACCCTCTAATCACCCCTGCTAGCACAAATCTTTTCCTCCTTATAAATACCCCCTCCTAGCACAAATTCACCCCAATCCCCCCTTCTACCACAAATCCTTTCCAACCACAAAGCCTCTCCTTTCATCTTCCTAGCACAAATTCTCCACTCCCAATCGCCCTCCTAACACAAATTCCCCCCAGTCCCTCTTACTAACACCCCCCCCCATTCCTCCTCCTAGCAGAAATCATTCCCTCCAGTGCAAATTCCTCTCTAGCCCCCCTCCTTCCCAAACCTCTCCCCAGCACAAATGAATCCCCCCTATTGTGTTCCCAGTACAATCCCCCCCCCCCAAACCTACAGGAGGAATGCTACCAGAGTAGTGACAGCAGAAGGAAGTTTGAGTTGTGCTGTGCTCTCCCCCTCCTTTCAGAACAGTGCTCATCCATACAGTGGATGACACACAATTTTTCTTGGATTGGTCTGTACACAGTTTGATTTCCCCCCACATTTCCTGCTGCTGGTAGATGAGCAGTCCTTCAAGTTCATAGGGGACAGGTAATCGAACCATGTGCAGTCTGATCTAAGAGTGATCCTCTAAAAAAAAGCTGTATGGAGGATCGCTGTTGTGACATGAGGGGAGAGCACAGCACAGCACAGCCTGCACCTCCTCCCAGCTCATTCCTCTCTGTCGCTGTCACTACTGTTGGGGCTTTACTGTTCACTTTAGTTCACTGGGCCTGGCTGCCCCCCCTTCCCCCCATCATGGCCCTGAGTGCAGGAATGGGGGTAGAAGCTAAGTGGGCTAGGCACAATGTCCATGGTGGGTGCTGGCCTGGGGGGGGGGGGGGGCACAGCTGAAATATGGGGGAGGGGGGGCACAGCACACCCCAGAAGCCCCATAGATCCAGCCATGTTCTAGGGCAGCCTTTCTAAGCCTTTGAAACCTTGAGGAAACATTGAAAAAACTTTTTGGGTCTCAGGGAACACTATATCTACAGCTATCAGAACATAAGCATGACGGTCATTGGTGAAAAATGTTCCTTAAATTTGTAGTCATTGGAAAGAATGTCCCCTTACAGATAGGTAGAAAGATCATTGTTGTCAGTGGTACCTTATCTGAAAGGCAAAAATTGTCCATTGCTCAAGCAACTCCTAGGAATCTCTTAGAGGAAAACTAGGATTCCACAGAACCCTGGTTGAAGGGTTTTCTAGAGGGATTCCACAGGTATGGTGTATATACATAGTTGCATTGGTCCAAGTTGGACTAATCTAATTGTGTAAGAAAAAATACCATACCTTCTTTGAATTCTAATTAATATTTGTTTGGATTATATTGTGTTTTTTAAATCTTTTAGTAAACATTTCAGTTAGTAAAACTGTTTTTAACCAGTTATAAAGGACACTGTCTATCTGAACAATATTTTCCTCTTTTCTGGAGCCAGCTCTCATCAGTACCTCTCTGTGACACGGCTCTCTTACTGTAAAGTCTGTACACAATTCTATAGCAGAGAGCCTTTGATACCAAAATACCAAACTGTGGTTTCCGTTCAATTTCTGCTAGCAATGACTTTCAGCACCTTGGACAGTACATGCTTATATTTTTTTAAAGCAAAGGAGATAACTACCTTTTCTAATTTAAAAAATACCACAGGACTTACTCAACTTATTCTTCAAATAAATAAATATACGATTCTACAAAGCGGACTTATGTGGCTTTCCATCATCCAACCTTGGCATGATCAGGCAGAAATTATATCATACAGGGAGCCAGAGACCTCTGTAGCACCATACATGTGCCAGTACCAAAAATAGACGATTATGGCTGTGCCTGACAATCAGAACAGTATTCTCTAAGGTCAGCAATGGTACTTCTGCCCTATTGCAGGAGAATGTAAACCCTGCCTGGTCCTAGACATAACAGGAAGATTAAAGCCAAAGAAGGCTCCATCTGAGGTATGTAGTTATATTGATATAAAATACTAAATGGGTGGAAAAAGTCATACACCTTACATTTCTTATTTTAATCTAAGTTTATTGAGATATTTTAACATACAAAATGTTAATACAAAAGTGGTATATACATTGCAACAAAAGCAACAAAAACACACACAAAAAAAAAAAGTGCTAAAATATAAACGTGTACATACTATATGGTGTACAAACACCCCACTGAAGCCATAACACATACAGTATCTCACAAAAGTGAGTACACCCCTCACATTTTTGTAAATATTTTATTATATCTTTTCATGTGACAACACTAAAGAAATTACACTTTTCTACAATGTAAAGTAGTGAGTGTACAGCTTGTATAACTTGTGTAAATTTGCTGTCCCCTCAAAATAACTCAACACACAGCCATTAATGTCTAAACCGCTGGCAACAAAAGTATGAGGGAGTGAGAGCGATAACACCAGATTTAACACACCTGCTCCCCATTCACACCCGAGACCTTGTAACACTGATGAGTCACAGGAAACCGGGCTAATTGGGCCCAATTTGGACATTTTCACTTAGGGGTGTACTCACTTTTGTTGCCAGGGGTTTAGACATTAATGTCTGTGTGTATTTTTTGAAGGGAAAGCAAATTTACACTGTTATACAACTCACTACATTGTAGCAAAGTGTCATTTCTTCAGCATTGTCACATGAAAAGATATAATAACATATTTACAAAAATTTGAGGGGTGTACTCACTTTTGTGAGATACTGTGTAGGATAAAGACTAATGCTAAGGAAAGGGATGGACTAGTACAATGACATAGCTATAACAAAATATAGTGTACTAAATTCCATCAATTGTTTGATCTTGGGGAAAGGTGGACACATCACGGCCCCATATTACCAACAAAAATTATGATTCATAATGCTATAATCAGCAAATTTACACTGTTATACAAGCTGTACACTCACTACTTTACATTGTAGCAAAGTGTCATTTCTTTAGTGTTGTCACATGAAAAGATATAATAAAATATTTACAAAAATGTGAGGGGTGTACTAGTTTTTGTGAGATACTGTATATATATATATATATATATATACATACACAAATAACACACCCGAGCTCATCTCTTCACCACACACAGCCACAAAGGCAAGAGAATTCTTGTTGGGCAGTGTATTAGTGCTCAGACGAATACACGAATGCCCCGTACACACGGTCGGATTTTCCGATGGAAAATGTCCGATCGGAGCGTGTTGTCGGAAATTCCGACCGTGTGTGGGCTCCATCGGACATTTTCCATCGGATTTTCCGACACACAAAGTTGGAGAGCAGGAGATAAAATTTTCCGACAACAAAATCCGTTGTCGGAAATTCCTATCGTGTGTACACAAATCCGACGGACAAAGTGCCACGCATGCTCAGAATAAATAAAGAGATGAAAGCTATTGGCCACTGCCCCGTTTATAGTCCCGACGTACGTGTTTTACGTCACCGCGTATAGAACGATCGGATTTTCCGACAACTTTGTGTGACCATGTGTATGCAAGACAAGTTTGAGCCAACATCCGTCGGAAAAAATCCTAGGATTTTGTTGTCGGAATGTCCGAACAAAGTCCGACCGTGTGTACGGGGCATTAGACCGAATTTTAATGGTTCAAATAATGTCAGGCAAAATGGTCGGCCCTCACGTATGTTCACTTTATCAAATCTGGCCCTCTTTGAAAAAAGTTTGGACACCCCTGTTTTAGACCATTGTGAAATGTATTTCCTGAGATATGAGGTTCAGTGGCACCTCTTAAGTGAACAATAGCAAAAATGAGTCCTTACAAACAAAAATAGATATAAAATCATATCTGAATTTGGCTTAATATTAGCCTTCTGCACAGCAGCACTCAGAGGAGATCCTTTCACAATGGTCCCAGTGAAGTAGATTTATTCTGTGTAACCCATCAATCTGTATCTGTGAAATGGTGTAAAATGTAAAAAAAAAAAAAAAAAAAGCAAGTATGCACTATAATGCCCCGTACACACGGTCGGACTTTGTTCGGACATTCCGACAACGAAATCCTAGGATTTTTTTCCGACGGATGTTGGCTCAAACTTGTCTTGCATACACACGGTCACACAAAGTTGTTGGAAAATCCGATCGTTCTAAACGCGGTGACGTAAGACACGTACGTCGGGACTATAAACGGGGCAGTAGCCAATAGCTTTCATCTCTTTATTTATTCTGAGCATGCGTGGCACTTTGTCCGTCGGATTTGTGTACACATGATTGGAATTTCCGACAACGGATTTTGTTGTCGGAAAATTTTATATCCTGCTCTCAAACTTTGTGTGTTGGAAAATCCAATGGAAAATGTGTGATGGAGCCTACACACGGTCAGAATTTCCGACAACAAGGTCCTATCACACATTTTCCATCGGAAAATCCGACCGTGTGTACAGGGCATTAGAATCGGGGTGGTTAAAATGTTGCACTTGCGGCAAATTTTATCAATGTAAAATTGTCTACTGAGTTTTTATTGCATTTGTAATTAAATGTTGTACCTTTAATAAGTAGTTGTCTGTTACATTGAAAGTTCCATTTTCAAACAATCATTATTTTTTGGGATGATATAATTTTAAATAATGTAAATTGTATACCTGTGTCCGCCCCATCAGTATTTTCTTTTGATAAAAATTTGGTGATAGACACCATCTGGGTGGACATAGATAATACAAATTGATTTTAGATTATTTTGATTTGTTGTCATAATGTTCAAAAAAGAAAAGAGTACAACCCCAACCAATGCTCATTGAATATGATGACACTACTGAAGGATCATTATGAACAAGAAACTAATAAATTGAATAAAGAAATTTTATGAATTACTGGTGAAGATGACTTTTTCTGTGACTCCTTTACAAATACATTTAAAGCAACATAATAAAGATATAATTAATTGAATGGGGAAACTGAATAGAAGGGACTATAAATATTTTAAAAATACTTAATAAAAAATTGACTAAACCAGTTTCTAATGTTAGAAATGATAATGGCAACAATTTTGACACATCATCTATATCCTATAATTTTTTTCTCACTTGGAATTCAGATGAATACAAATGGGTCAGCAAACAATCAAATATCTGCCCAATGGTTTAAGGTGGTAACTATAATAATTCTCACAGCACACATAATAAAAAAAGGAAAAAAATAAGTCATCTAACATGGATAATTTATGGTTAAAACACATCATATCAAATAATTCTACACAGAGGGCTATTTTACGGAACACTTATGCCCCGTACACACAGTCGGATTTTCCGATGGAAAATGTCCGATCGGAGCGTGTTGTTGGACATTCCGACCGTGTGTGGGCTCCATCGGACATTTTCCATCGGATTTTCCGACACACAAAGTTTGAGAGCAGGCTATAAAATTTTCCGACAACAAAATCTGATCGCGTCAATTCCGACCGTGTGTGGCCAGTTCTGACGCACAAACTGCCATGCATGCTCAGAATAAATTCCGAGATGGAACAACTCGGTCTGGTAAAATTAGCGTTCGCAATGGATACAGCACTTTCGTCACGGTGCAATGTAAAAAATGGTTTAATACAGCGCACTCTCTTCTTCTTTATAATGTGAGAAGAATTAAGTAGTTTTGCTGCTCATATTCACACAGACTTCTCTCACACTTCTTTCTTTATTATTTATCGGGATTCCCTCAATATATTTTGATTTGTCACATCTGACAAAATTATTTTTGGGTTGTTTTCTTTCTTTTTTTTTTTTTTTTTTTTTAAGGCTGTTTTTTTGGGGGGGTTTGTTTTTTTTTCAAGGCTGATCTTTGTTTTATTTTTTAGTTAGTTTTACTCCCTAATATTTTTGTGTGTGTTTTGTGTGTCAAGTTACCACAACACCATTGATATCTTGTATTATTTAATCTCAAGAAGGTTGCTTGGTGTTGGTGTCCCTTGTTAATTTCACATTGTATTTTTGAAATGTACCTGCCTCCTCACAAACAAACTGTCCTTTTTTTAAGGAAAACACACATAGGCAAGTATAATTGAAACAAAAAATCCTTTATTAATGGCTCAGAACCAAACAAAGAGGGAGGCAACACTGGAGAAACAGCAGAAATTGGCGAAGCCTTGGACCCCCAGGGCAGACATCAATTATTTAACATCAAAATTGGTGGCCTGAGGAGTCCTTATCTAAGGGAGTGCAGTCTGTTCCAGAAGTCCCAGAGATCATAAAAGCAGCAGATGACATCTGTGTCCCCAGGCTGTGGTACTACAAGATCTACAAGAGGCTGCATCTTTTGCCAGACCAGACTAGACCCAGGGTCATCACTTTCTGGTCTTCTTTCCACGCTTCTTTCCCGGCTGTGGCTCTGGTGTTGGAGATGTGGCAGGAGGAGGAGTAGGACCTGGAGGAGGAGGAGGAGTAGTAGGACCTGGAGGATGAGGAGGACTATGTGTGAGGTCACAAATGTGGGTAGCACATGTTATTTGGCCCTTCAACCCCTTATTGAAAGTTTCCAAAATTAAGAACTCACACAGGAGTCGTTGGCCCTCCTCCATCTGCAGCATTTTGCAGGCAGTTATGCAAACAAAGTCCTCCTCCACAGTGTGGGGGGTTCTCAGGGCCTCTGTAGCCTTCCAAAAGAGGCCTATGGCAGCCTCCTCCAGGTTACTCCTCTTCCTGCCACTTTGTCTTTGAAGGTGTAGGGGAGGGACCTGGGTATCAGGCAGCCTGCTTGGCCCGGCCACCTCCTGGCTGAGACTTCACTGTGTATGAAAAAGGGACATGGTTTTAGTTTTTGCATCATCAATCACAATCATAAATTAGTACTCCAAACTAACATCTAGCTAACATCATTGATTGGACAAGCAGAAATATTTAGAGGAATGCTCTACCTGGCTCAAGCTGGGCTCCTCCACATGTTGCTGCCTGGAAGGCCCAGGTTGGGCGTCAGAAGCCTCAGCTGGGGGGGAAGGAAGCCTGGAAGGAAGACTGGAGAGTGATGACCTGGGTTCAGTCTGACCTGCCAGAAAATGCAGCCTGTCATAGTACCACAGCCTGGGGACATAAATGTCATCTGCAGCTCCAGATCTCTGGGAATCCTGGACCTTCTTGTGCTCCCTTAGATAAGTGCTCCTCAGGCCACCAATTAGGATCTTCAAATAGGTGGGGAGATGGCAAAGGTATTGAATTTATTCTTCTCCTCAGTATTCACAAGTGAATCGGGGGGCTTCAGTAACCAAAACTGCAGTGTTTATCCTCATGACACAACACAGGAAGCACCTACATGGTTAACAGAGGACGAAATTAAAATTAGACTTGAGAAATTTAACATTAATAAATCACCGGGACCAGATGGCTTGCATCCGAGGGTACTTAGGGAACTCAGTCAGGTGATTGCCAGACCGTTGTTCCTAATTTTTACAGACAGTCTATTGACTGGAATGGTACCAGCTGATTGGAGAAAAGCCAATGTAGCACCAGTATTTAAAAAGGGCCCAAAAAACATCCCTGGGAATTACAGACCAGTTAGCCTAACATCAATAGTATGTAAACTCTTGGAGGGGATGATAAGGGACTATATACAAGATTTTAGTAATAAGAATGATATCATTAGCAGTAATCAGCATGGATTCATGAAGAATCGTTCTTGCCAAACCAATCTATTAACCTTCTATGAGGAGGTGAGTTGCCATCTAGATAAAGGAAGGCCCGTAGACGTGGTGTATCTGGATTTTGCAAAAGCATTTGACACAGTTCCCCATAAACGTTTACTGTACAAAATAAGGTCCGTTGGCATGGACCATAGGGTGAGTACATGGATTGAAAACTGGCTACAAGGGCGTGTTCAGAGGGTGGTGATAAATGGGGAGTACTCAGAATGGTCAGGGGTGGGTAGTGGGGTTCCCCAGGGTTCTGTGCTGGGACCAATCCTATTTAATTTGTTTATAAATGACCTGGAGGATGGGATAAACAGTTCAATCTCTGTATTTGCAGACCATACTAAGCTAAGCAGGGCAATAACTTCTCTGCAGGATGTGGAAACCTTGCAAAAAGACCTGAACAAATTAATGGGGTGGGCGACTACATGGCAAATGAGGTTCAATGTAGAAAAATGTAAAATAATGCATTTGGGTGGCAAAAATATGAATGCAATCTATACACTGGGGGGAGAACCTCTGGGGGAATCTAAGATGGAAAAGGACCTGGGGGTCCTAGTAGATGATAGGCTCAGCAATGGCATGCAATGCCAAGCTGCTGCTAATAAAGCAAACAGAATATTGGCATGCATTAAAAGGGGGATCAACTCCAGAGATAAAACGATAATTCTCCCACTCTACAAGACTCTGGTCCGGCCGCACCTGGAGTATGCTGTCCAGTTCTGGGCACCAGTCCTCAGGAGGGATGTACTGGAAATGGAGCGAGTACAAAGAAGGGCAACAAAGCTAATAAAGGGTCTGGAGGATCTTAGTTATGACGAAAGGTTGCGAGCACTGAACTTATTCTCTCTGGAGAAGAGACGCTTGAGAGGGGATATGATTTCAATTTACAAATACTGTACTGGTGACCCCACAATAGGGATAAAACTTTTTCACAGAAGAGAGTTTAATAAGACTCGTGGCCACTCATTACAATTAGAAGAAAAGAGGTTTAACCTTAAACTACGTAGAGGGTTCTTTACTGTAAGAGCGGCAAGGATGTGGAATTCCCTTCCACAGGCGGTGGTCTCAGCGGGGAGCATTGATAGCTTTAAGAAACTATTAGATAATCACCTGAATGACCACAACATACAGGGATATGTAATGAAATACTGACACATAATCACACACATAGGTTGGACTTGATGGACTTGTGTCTTTTTTCAACCTCACCTACTATGTAACTATATGTAACTATGTGATGTCTGCCGTGGGGATCACCGTCTTCACAAATTCCAGCAATTGATCCAGTGTTGCCTTCCTCTTTGTTTGGTTCTTATATTCAGGGTGGTTTATCTCCCATAGACAAGGCAGCTCCCTGAACATATCAATGAAGATTGCCATAAAGTCGTTATCTTTCAAGATATCCATTTTCACTGCAAGACACAACACAAGACAAACCCTAATGTCAGGCAAAACCCTCCTAATCTTGTTATAATATAGGCCTCAATCTAGAAGCAGTATAGGCCCAAGTTTAGATCTTACCTTTGTTACCACGATCGGCGCCTCCGATACTCCTTCCTCCGCTAACAGATCGTACGTACTACGCACGCGTGTTACGCTTTATACACACTGCGTATGCGTGTAACTCTGCCCGCCCCTGACGTTCTTTCTAGTCTATTCCCCACCCCTTTTCGTTCAGCCCAGTGGGGGAAGAGCACATGGCGAAGACACAGCAGGTGCGTGCTAATTATAGCAACGAGGAGGAGGGGAAGGAAAGCCCGGAGCCGTAAACGTCTGGATCCAGAAGGAGAAGATTTAAGGCCTCCAATATGTCCTTTGGGGAGATGTTGGAGATAGTCGGCCCTGAAGAGGGCCGACTATGATGAAAAGTATGGACCTTACCCCAACCCCAATGTCCGAAAGGCCAAGATAATGGCGAAAGTGGTCAAAAGTCTGCACCAGAATTTTGGGGTACGTCGATCGAAAGATCAGCTCAGGAAGCGGTGGTCGGACCTGAAATTAAGAGAGCATGAGCAGTACCGAAAGATCCGGAGAGTGCTGCAAAAAAGTAAGTAGTTGTGCTGCGTTCCTATTCTTTTATTCTGTTTATTATGTTCGTGCTGCTCCATGTGCTTTTCTTAACTGTTGTACAGTTTAAAATGGCAACTTTCATGTTCATGGGCACATTATTCGTTCGCATCAAACATTTTTCTTTCGGCCTATAAAACACCATTGTTTTGGCCATATGCATTTGACCACATTTTTTAGGGCCTACTTGTATGAAAATAATTTGGTTGTGTAGATGGGTTTGTTACTAGAATGAAATGCAAACTCGATTCTGTGTAAGGAGAGGACACTCAGCAGCAGTTTTCACATCTGGACACCGGAGCACTAGTGTGGGACACAAGAACACCCTTTTTATTAGGGGGCCACACAGGTGCTCCAGTGTATACTATAGGGGTGTCTCCATCTGTGAAGCTTGGACAAAACAGGTAAAGTATTGAAGCTTGACAAAGGACACTCAAAATTCTACATCTTGGAACTCTCCCAAAACAGACAATTGTACCCCACTTCCAAGCAATGTTTCATATTTATAGTTCTGCCATCAAATATCTGTGTGCTAAGTATACCATTTTTTTTTTACATAGGGGAGAAAAGACTCGGAGGACACCCCTCATCCGAGGAGACCAGAGACCCCCCACCTCTGGAAGAAGGGGAAATCCCCCAAAGACAAGAAGAGCAGGAGGAGGAAGACGTGGTGGAAATTGTCACCACAAGAGGTGAGTGTCTGCGACCACAGGCTCAGGTAAGAGATGGATGCCGGCATATTTATAATACATGTTTTTTTTTGTTACTATCTTTTTAGGTGATCGTGATGTTGTGGATCCACGGCATTTCACCTCGGAAAGTGCACAGATCCTGATTTGGGAGATCATGGGGTGTAATGTTGCATTGGAAAATATCAAGAAAAACATCAATGATGTTATTCAAAAAAATAAGTACATCATTGATGTTTTGGGGAGAGTTTAAAACCCCTCCAAATCCCTTTCTTTTATGTTGTGCTACAATTTTTAAATTTTTTGTCGATTTGTAGAAAAGCCAAATTTTGAAGAGGCACACAGTGTGTCAACATGTGCTATCTGCCATCACGGGAGATCAATGGACATGTTTTGGGGGTGCAACCCCTTCCTCAATAATAAAGTAGCTGAAAGGAAGGGGTTGCTCCCCCAAAACACGTCCCTTGATCCCCCGTGATGGCAGCTAGCACATGTTGACATTCGTAAATTGGTGTGCATTTTCAAAATGTGGCTTTTCCTGGGGTGACTTCACCCCATCTGAATGCAATATCAAACACAGTTCCTAAATACTCATGTCTGATATTGCCTTCAAGTTCTACCAAATGTGAACTTTGTAAGTTCAAGATTTGTGTCTTTCTTGTTGGTTTGAAACAAGCCTGTTTTATCTTAAATGGACATTTCTACTTTTTCTAATGCCACACCAAAAATTGTTATACAACAACCATGTTGGTTTGTTTTAAAAACCTTGTCAAAATGCACATGTGATTGTGCAGGTATTAAAAAGATTGTTAATCAAGAATGTGTGGATAATTGTCTCAACGCTCCAACACTTTTGTGGTGCTCTAATTGCTGCTTTCTGTGACAATGGGGGTTATTTCCTAAGGACAAATCCACTTTGCACTACAAGTGCAGTTTCAAGTGCACTTGTAGTGCAAAGTGTCTTTGCCTTTAGTAAATAACACCCAACAGTGCTTTGTAAGGTTACACAATCATGCCATTTTCAGGACTCTACACATTTCTGTCAGGGTCAGCTAAAACAAACACAAGAAAAAAGGTGCTTGTAGCCCGGATCAACCTCCAAGAAAAGATAATGCTAATTTATTGCGTATGAACAGATATTCATCCAGGAGAATAGTGGATGCAGTTTGGGTCGCCTTTTAAGGCATGCAAAAATAACAAGGAAAAAGAGATTCCCCAAAAGAAGGCAAAAACCCAAACACGATCTGTCAAAAAAAAACCAATTTATTTAATAAGCTATAAACACCACACAAAGATACAAAATGAAGACAATAATGGGCAATTCAGGGAACATAACAGATGATTAATAAAAATTGATAACGTTATCATTAAAAACACCGGAGCCGCGGCCAAACATACCCCATACACACACCAATCACAGCAGCAGATTCCTACTAAATAGGTAAGTAATTGGGTGATATGAGTCCTCAAATCAACAGTATAGATGGTATGGCGGTGTGGGGGTGGGTGGATGAATGCAAGTTGACTTTAAATTATTTCAAGAGGTTTCAATGTTGTATGAACACAAATAGAAGATTAATAACAGTCCGGGAGCTGAACATATGACATATGCAGGCTGATCACAATGACCGGCAACATCTACTGTAGGCGATAGTAACTCAGGACATTCAAGCAAAGAAGTTCATGTAAGTGGCAAGCAATGAGGGGGAGCAGATACGACAAGGCTGCACTGGTATTATAAATAGGAGTGATACTACTCTCACCAGGTGGATCAGCAGCTCACAGGATCGCAGGCTCTACCCCAGGTAGTTACTTGTTGATGAAGAAAATTGCATTTGCTTGTGCCGTCTGGTGGAGAAAGTTCCGCTGTGTCAGCGCCTTCTATCAGATGGTATAAGCCGGTCGTCAGCTGTTAGTTCCCGTTGAAACATTCAAACGCCCTGTGATCACGGCTCCGAGATGACGTGCTGACGTCACGTGCTGACGCGTTTCACCAGCCAATCACCGCTGGTTTCCTCAGAGCGAGGACACAGCGGAACTTTCTCCACCAGACGGCACAAGCAAATGCAATTTTCTTCATCAACAAGTAACTACCTGGGGTAGAGCCTGCGATCCTGTGAGCTGCTGATCCACCTGGTGAGAGTAGTATCACTCCTATTTATAATACCAGTGCAGCCTTGTCGTATCTGCTCCCCCTCATTGCTTGCCACTTACATGAACTTCTTTGCTTGAATGTCCTGAGTTACTATCGCCTACAGTAGATGTTGCCGGTCATTGTGATCAGCCTGCATATGTCATATGTTCAGCTCCCGGACTGTTATTAATCTTCTATTTGTGTTCATACAACATTGAAACCTCTTGAAATAATTTAAAGTCAACTTGCATTCATCCACCCACCCCCACACCGCCATACCATCTATACTGTTGATTTGAGGACTCATATCACCCAATTACTTACCTATTTAGTAGGAATCTGCTGCTGTGATTGGTGTGTGTATGGGGTATGTTTGGCCGCGGCTCCGGTGTTTTTAATGATAACGTTATCAATTTTTATTAATCATCTGTTATGTTCCCTGAATTGCCCATTATTGTCTTCATTTTGTATCTTTGTGTGGTGTTTATAGCTTATTAAATAAATTGGTTTTTTTTTTTTTGACAGATCGTGTTTGGGTTTTTGCCTTCTTTTGGGGAATCTCTTTTTCCTTGTTATTTTTAAAACAAACACAAGCAGTAAATGTCACCCAAGATTTGCTTAATGTTTTTTTTATTTGATAAAGGTTTCATACATTGTCTGGCATATTGATAGCCCCCTACCCGCAAAGAATTCAAGGTATCTTAGCCGGACATCACATCCACTCAGGGAGGGCAAGCCAGGACGGCCACTTTCAAGCGCCGTCAGGGTTGGTTCATTTTGAATTCCGGCTTCAGGCCCAACTGAGCCAGCATAGTTGACAGAATGTTGCCATAAAAAGTTGTGTAGAACACAGCACGCCAGGATAATGTGATTCAGTTTATACTCCGCCATATGTATGGGTGTAATAAATAGGCGGAACCGGCTGGCCATGATTCCAAACGTGTTTTCCATCACTCTTCTGGCTCTGGCCAGCCAGTAATTAAAAACCCTCTGGTCCGGGGTGAGGGTCCTCATCGGGAATGGCCGCATAAGATGGTCCTCCAGCGCAAAGGCTTCATCCGCAATGAAGACGAATGTGAGTCCTTCCACATTGTCTTCTGGAGGTGGCAAGTCCAAGCTGCCATTCTGGAGACGCCTGTAGAACTTGGTCTGGGCGATGACTCCACCATCGGACATCCGGCCATTCTTCTCCACGTCCATATACAGGAACTCATAAGTAGCCGACACCACCGCCAACATCACAATACTATTGAACCCCTTATAATTATAATAGTACGACCCCGAGTTGGGTGGTGTGATGATGTGGACGTGTTTCCCATCAATTGCCCCTCCGCAGTTAGGAAAGTCCCACCGCTGGGCAAAGTGGGAGGCCACAGTCTGCCATTCCTGTGGCGTGGAAGGAAACTGTTGAGGAAAACAGAAAAAATTAGGCTTTTTGCACATAAACATGGAAAGCAGATTAGACACAAACATTCTTGGCCAACATCAAGATAACATTGATTTATGGGAATTTTTAAAGACCAAAGTATAAGGTACACCTATCATATTCCCCCCCCCACCCCCCATGGGCCATTTCTAACATTATAGGGGGGGAGCTCTTGGACAGGTAACCCTCTCCACTTCGTTGAGAGATGAATGCCTAAATAATGTGTATTACTTGGAACAGCCCCTCCTTAGTTACACTATTGGCAGCCCACTGGACAGGTAAGAAGTGTTATAATACAAAGATATAAATACACACTGTACACATTTGAGCTCATTTGGACATTCTGCTATTACCTATCAAGATAATAATAGGATACAAAAACTTGAAACAGTACCATTTGAAAGCATACAGGCAGGCCCTTGCACTACATGCTTTGGGGAATTCATCCATAAATCTGAGCACAGAAGAGATGGGTATAGTGTGTATGGGTTTGGCAAAGTCAGCAGATAGATGATTGAGGATAGATAGAGAATTGGTATCAGCTGACTTAGCAGTTGGGGGGAGGGAGGGTTCCAAATGATTTGGGGACCCCCCAAAAAAAGCCTCTGGCACTCTGCCTGAATTTAAAGCACAAATCACATTTAAAAACATTTTAGGGGGTGTTTGGGGTAAAGCACTACTATGGAGCTGATAAAATACATTGTTAAGTGACTACATGAGGTGAATATAGGGGCAGGAGACCATGCTGGGGAGGTAAGTGAAGGCAAATATGTATGAAGGACAAAAAAAATAATTACATAAAAATACAGCATGCATGAGAACAAAGGGGACATTCACAGCATATTCCAATCATTGTAATTAGGGAATGAGGAAAGAAATACAATATATTAGCAAACATTATCTACAATAAAATGTGATATTAAAGGATACAAATCTTACCTTAATATACTCCTTCTGCAGGACCTGAATGATGGCAGAACAGGTCTCTGGGATAATGATTCCCAGAGCCTGGGGGGAGATGCTTGTTGAGAACTTCAAGTCCTGCAGGCTTCTCCCCGTTGCCAAGTACCGCAGGGTGGCGATGAGCCTCTGCTCCGGAGTGATGGCTTGCCTCATGCAGGTATCCTGCCTGCTGATATAGGGGGTCAGCAAAGCCAACAAACGGTGAAATACGGGGTCCGTCATCCGGAGAAAGTTCTTGAAATCATCAGGATTATTCTCACGGATCTCACGGAGCAAAGGCATATGACAGAACTGGTCACGCTGAAGCAACCAATTCTTGGTCCATGAACTCCTCCCCACCCTGTTCATGGACTGGACTTGTGTCAAGGTCAGGACCCCAACACCAAGCCCCCGCACAGCATTAACTCTACGAGGAGTGCGTATACGCAACATGGCTAGAAAATGGTCGGCTGCTCAGAACGAAGTAACAGAACGCACTGAAGAACAGAAAGGCCTGTGAAGAGCGACCTGAAAAACAGTAAAGAACGAACAAGAACACACTGACAAGTCAATGGTACTCGCTGCACGCACTGAAGAGCAGATACAAACCCACAAGCACAAACTGAACAGCAGAAAACGATCTGAAAACCACGAGTCTGAAAAAGCGCGAATCGTCTCTCACCAAACTTTTACTAACACGAGATTAGCAAAAGGAGCCCAAAGGGTGCCGCGCTTGGTTCTGAACTGGCCTTTTCTAGTCTCGTCGTACGTGGTTTACGTCACCGCGTTCTTGGCGATCGGAAATTCCGACAACTTTGTGCGACCGTGTGTACGCAAAACAAGTTTGAGCCAACATCCGTCGAAAAAAATCCTAGGATTTTGTTGTCGGAATGTCCGATCAATGTCCGATCGTGTGTACGGGGCATTAGTCCTTAGGTCAGTCACGTTTGTGGCTTCAGGAGCCATTCCTAGATCACTCCTGATTTTTTTTTAGGTAAAAATGTCTATTAAATAGTAAAAGATGGCAAAATTGCAGGAAATCCTGTAACTGAGTGTCAAACATGGACCAATCTGTGATCAAAAAGACATACAGTAGATTTTGAAAAGGGATTTGAAATCATTATCTTATCTTATCTTAACTTCAAATGAGAAATAAGTTCTACATTTCAAATTAAGTTTTTGCCCATTAAAAATACTGACAGATTTGCTTTTTATATCAAGATTGGTGTTCAATGCAAATGTAATATTGTTTAATTGATTATCAAGTTCAATAACCATATTACTTTCCTACAATAAAACATAAATAAAAAATGTCTGAAACATTGGAAAATGACAATGACAAGTAATCTAGCAAATCACAGGTTAATCAAAATGTTTGTTGCTGATCATCCAAGTATGTTTAGATGCCCATGTTTACACAACACCTTTACATAATTGGTCCCTAGTCATTTTTATGTGCCTAAGAAAGGTTATGCATGTAATTAATTACTGAAGCGTATCTTTAGGTGTAGTGGACACGCCTACTGGAAAAACAATAATACACAAAAACCATAAATCTTATCTGATGGCCATCAACATGTAAGGACATTTTGTGACTTGCTAAACTAACGGGGTGATTTATCTTCTAAATTGTGAATGTGTTGCATTCTATGTTGGGAAAAACCAAAAGACCCTTTTGGAAAAGAATCAATGACAGTGTTTACACAAATTATGAATTCTCATCTTCAAACCCCTGTAGGCAGACATTTTGCTGAAAAAACATAAATACTAAACAGAGGATTAATCTTATGCGACCTTATATAGAGTTCATTCACGTTCACATCCCCAAGGGATTTTGATAAAATAGTACTTCAGGTTGAAACAAAATAGATTTACTAATTAAAAGTTACCTTCAACCCTGGATTAAATGAGAAACTTAGCTTTGTTCCATTTCCGTAGGAGCATCCTTTTACTGATGAGGTTTATATATACTGGCCTCCCATGTATTAAATATATCGACAGTATACTGTATACAGTGCCTTGAAAAAGTATTCATACCCCTTGACATTTTTCACATTTTGTCATGTTACAACCAAAAGCGTAAATGTATTTTATTGGGATTTTAAGTGATAGACCAACACAAAGTGGCACATAATTGTGAAGTGAACGTAAAATGATTAATGGTTTTCAGTCTTTTTTATAAATAAGTAAATGAAAAATGTGTGGCGTGCGTTTGTATTCAGTCCCCCCTATACTCTGATACCCCTAACTAAAATCTAGTGGAACCAATTGCCTTCAGAAGGCACCTAATTAGTAAATAGAGTCCACCTGTGTGTAATTTCTGTTCTGTGAAGCCCTCAGACGTTTGTTAGAGAATCTTAGTGAACAAACAGCATCATGAAGGACAAGGAACACACCAGGTCAGGGATAAAGTTGTGGAGAAGTTTAAAGCAAGGTTAGGTTATAAAAAAATATCCCAAGCTTTGAACATCTCACAGAGCACTGTTTAATCCATCATCCGAAAATGGAAAGAGTATGGTGCAACTGCAAACCTACCAAGACATGGCCGTCCACTGAAACTGACAGGCTGGGCAAGGAGAACATTAATCAGAGAAGCAGCCAAGAGGCCCATGGTAACTCTGGAGGAGCTGCAGAGATCCTCTGCTCAGGTGAGAGAATCTGTCCACAGGACAACTATTAGTCATGCACTACACAAATCTGGCCTTGATGGAAGAGTGGCAAGAAGCCATTGTTGAAAGAAAGCCATAAGATGTCCCATTTGCAGTTTGCGAGAAGCCATGTGGGGGACACAGAAAACATGTGGAAGAAGGTGCTCTGGTCAGATGAGATCAAAATAAAACTTTTTGGCCTAAAAGCAAACCGCTATGTGTGGTGGAAAACTAACACTGCACATCACTCTGAACACACCATCCCCACTGTAAAACATGGTGGTGTCAGCATCATGTTGCGGTGATGCTTTTCTTCAGCAGGGACAGGGAAGCTGGTCAGAGTTGATGGGAAGATGGATGGAGCCAAATACAGGGCAATCTTAGAAGAAAACCTGGTAAAGTCTGCAAAAGACTTGAGACCTGGGAGGAGGTTCACCTTCCAGCTCGGACAACGGCCCTAAAAATACAACCAGAGCTACAATAGAATGGTTTAGATCAAAGTATATTCATGTGTTATGCCCTGTACACACGATCGTATTTTCCGACGGAAAAAGTGCGATCGGATTGTGTTGTCGGAAATTCCGATTGTGTGTGGGCTCCATCGGACTTTTTCCGTCGGCATTTCTGACACAAAAAGTTTGAGAGCAGGATATAAAATTTTCCAATAACAAAATCCTATCGTTTAAATTCCGATCGTGTGTACACAAATCTGACACACAAAGTGCCACGCATGCTCAGAATAAATTAGGCGACAAAAGCTATTGGCTACTGCCCTGTTTATAGTCCCGACGTACATGTTTTACGTCACCGCGTTCAGAACGATCGGATTTTCCGACAACTTTGTGCGACCGTGTGTATGCAAGACAAGTTTGAGCCAACATCCGTCTGAAAAAATCCGATGGATTTTGTTGTCGAAAAGTCCGATCAATGTCCGATCATGTGTACAGGGCATCAGAATGGCCCAGTCAAAGTCCAGACCTAAATCCAATTGAGATTCTGTGGCAAGACTTGAAAATAGCTGTTCACAGATGCTCTCCATCCAATCTGACAGAGCTTGAGCTATTTTGCAAAGAAGAATGGACAAAATTTTCACTCTCTAGATGTGTAAAGCTGGTAGAGACATCCCCAAGAAGACTTGCAGCTGTAATTGCAGTGAAAGGCGGTTCTACAAAGTATTGACTCAGAGGGGGCTGAATACAAATGCACCCCACACTTTTCTGATGTTTCTGATTTTTCACATTTATAATTTTCCTTCCACTTCACAATTATGTGCCACTTTGTGTTGGTCTATCATATAAAATCCCAATAAAATACATTTATGTTTTTGGTTATAACATGACAAAATTGTAGTAAATTTCAGTGGGTATCAGAAAAGGGAAATAATGGCGCGATGACTAAACATACATTATAGCAGCAATCAAAGTACATATAATACATTCCCGTTTTTGGTTTTAACATGACAAAATGTGGAAAATGTCAGGACCTGTATGAAAGGAACCTTAAACACAAATTTATTATGTGTCAACAAAAATTCTAATTATGTATTATATAGATTTAGATCTTCATAGGCTGAACCCATTTTATTAATAAAAAAATCCAATCTGGTGCGAAATATTTGAATTCAGATGTCTATGCTTAAGCTTGTTAATGGTGAAATATGCCAGAATATCTGCATCATCTGCCTGCTTTAATAAAGGCTCTCCTCTTCTGCTCTGAGTGTTTGGTACTTTGTAAAGAATAACTAGTCAAGATTTTGTGAAGCAGAACAACTCCAGCTCCCTTCTGGTGCATTGAGCTATAAAAGCTGTGGATGTTTCAAGTCATACACATTGAAGGTAACTGCTATACAGTATATCCCTTTTAAGTAACTGACTGCCTATGCAACTGGTCTGACAGATTGAACTGTATTAGATATTATCAAACGTGCTGTATGTAACAGGAATGATGATGACAGCTTTTATCAAATATAAATTGGGTTTGCTCAAGTTAAATATAACACAGAGACTGACACCCGATTTTAGAGCCTTTAAAGGTTTGACAGGGCTGGGAACACAGGAGCACAGATCTAATGTATGCAGTTTCTCAACATGTAGATAAAGGACACCTACTGGATTGTACCCTGGTATAAAATATCAGTTTTGAGTAGACTGATCCTTTGAATCGTTTTACTGTGGATGTAAACCCTAGTGTACCCTTTTGTTTGCTAAAGTACCATGTATAATAAACACTTGAATTTTTTTTCGTTTAATTAAAAAAAAATAATAATCATTTTCACCCATTTTACCTTTGTTACATCTCAGTACTGCTGATCTGTTGCAGTCTGTTCAAAGATACTTCTGTGTATATATGCACTCCAGTGATGGCTGCATTGAAATTTTCAGGGAGGATTTCCTAAAAATGACAATGATGGACTACACCTGTGTAATGTGTTTGGAACAGTTTTCTCCACTAGAAGCTCATATGAGAAGTAGCAGACAAGGACAGAGCATTGTCACTTTATATCAGGAAGTTACTGAACAAGGACCCAGTATTTTTTATTGAAAGAAACAGATTTAAAAATACTAAAAATCACATGTAAAATCACATACGGTTTTAAAAGTTTTATGAGATTTTAATGATTGAGTTTACATATACTATAATAATTATTTCACAGGAGCACTTTAATAAAATATGCACGGGCCTTGTAAATGGTAAGGGATCCAAGGCTCACATCCCTAGTCTGTATTTGAAAATCAGTAGCCTTTGGGTGAATATGTTTTTTGTCCATGCATCAGATACACTTAAATACCCACACCCCACCCTTTCCATTTCCCTCGACGGAGTGAAGAGAAATATTTGATACTTCAATACATGGACAAAGCACATGTTCACTTTAAGCTTTACCCAGAGTGAATAACTCTACATCTATAGAACAGATTATCCCAGCCTGTATTCCCGAACACAGTCACATTTCCAACACATAAGCCTATACTCAGATCAATGCATCAGTTTACACAAGGGTATAAAAATAGACACTGTTTTATCTTATACCAGAATAGCACATGTAATATGAAGCTCAATTCTCCAGCAACTGATAGATCCAAAAGACTTAAGGACTTAATAATAAATAAAAAGACAGATTGGGTTTAAGGATGAGACACACCAAATACGAGAATAAAGAAACTATTATGAGGACACATAAATCAATAGCAACAGCAATGGAATAAACCAAGGACTTAGGACAGACCTTCTGTCCTGTCCTTTTGGCTTTGATGTCACTCTTGTTGTGTTTAAAATCTTGTAGTGTGAGATGATGTGGAAGTATCAGTGTGATCTATAGGGAAGCAGCAATACTGACAGAGCTATGTCAGCCCAGAGGGCTTAAGAGGTTTAAGATCAATTCTTTGCCCTTGCCAGGAGTTCTCCTTGACCTTGGTGGATCTCTGATCTCATGATGGTGTGCTTCAACCATGATGCTTCTAAGAAAAATGGAAGACAGAGGAAAATGTTACAATAAGACATGATTGATACGTGTAACTAGTTTAAGGATTTAAGGCTTCTAACAGACAAAAAAAGGAAAAAGAAGAAAACCCCTAGGAGTGGGACTTTAAGGGCACTACCAAAGAAATCAATGATATAAATAAAAAATATAATTTATTGAAAAAATATGTCATAGACAAAAATACTGAACATGGTCATGAATACTAGAAGAGAATAATATACAATAACTGTAGATACAATATCCTGTACCCGACGCATTTCAGAGCTGATTGTCGTCTCTTTCATCGGATGTTAGCAAGATGTATATAATCTATATAATGTATATAATCTATGAAGTTAAAATACATACAGTCAACAGTGAGTTTAAACATTTATCTCGTCACATACAAATATGAGAGAAACATATATGTTCAACAACTCACATCTGGTTCTGTTGTATATGCATGAAAAATCCATGTTCACATTAAAAACACTGTCACATGCGGTCTCCATCGACTCTGCCCTCTTTGTGTCTGCTTTAAGATAAATATTTGCAATAGAAATGCCCCATTGTAAGAAAACAGTTGTTTCTGAAAATATATACGATCATGAAAAAATGAGGGGACTCTGCCCAACCCAAACCAAAAATTGAGAAAAGGGTCTGGGCGAGTCCTTGTAGAGACAAAAGCAGACGAACACTGGGGCCTGAGAGAGGGGAGACCTGGGAAAAAAAGCAGATGGACAAATAGATGTATATAAGTACAACAAAATACAAAAAACACTAAGTGAACAATAGAAAAAATACTAGTGATACCATACCTAGAATATAGCATCACTGCGGGACCGTGATGTCAAAGCCTGGGAAGGTTGAAAATCAGCAACTGCTGAAAAGGAACCCAAAAATTTGAAGTAAGTATTGCTGCTGTGGAAAGACAGACAGTACACATCCCTGAGTTTGATATATATAATGCTCAAAAAGAGCACTGACCCCTTGAAACAGGGAATAAAACTAGATAAATAGCACTTAAACTCCAAACATAGAAAGACATCACTGGCTCGTCCTGTCAGTGGTCATATTGCCATTGAAGCAAAGCCAGGATATATAAAGACCAGCTGATTTCCGCTGCACCTCCCACCTAATAGGTGGCAGCTGTGTGCAGCTGGAAAAGACCCAGGGCTCCTCAAAGGCCCCCTGAGTCATTCCTGCACTGCGCCTCCACACCGCGCATGCTCGATGTATCATCATGCACACGTGCAACGTAGTGAGGTCACGCAAGAGCATCCCACCAGCACGGAAGTGTCTCCTGGAGGCCGCAAAGCGGATGGAAACTGTCACAGGACAGCCAATCCCAAGACTGCCCCAGAAAAGGGGTGTCTTAGCTGTGCCAGGCGTAATGATACTAATACAGGTAAAAAAATATATAATGAAAAACTACAGCAAAAAACCCAAGGGGCAAAAGGGAAACAGAAAGGGATCGAAGTCCCACATGTGTCTAGCAAGTAGAAATACCACTTGTATAAGTGGAAATCTAAACAATTAACACACATTGCAGCCAGAGGGACAGACACTCCATGTGACAATGTATACAACAAAATATACAGCAACAAAAGTCAAAAAAACAACAACAGCAAACAAACAGACATGATTATGCAAAAAAGAGAAAAAAAATATATATATATATGTATGTGATAAACAACTTAGAGAAGGAGGAGAGTATACCAGAAAAGGCAAGGGAGGAAAAGCAAGAGATGAGATCCACCATCAAAGAAAATAGAAGGCTATTTCTCTATCCCCCCAGAAGCGAACCCCTCAAGGAAGGGCTTGTAGCAGACCCCCTCGTTGAGTCCCGGGGGGTTGTGTAGCCCTTAAAGTGTGTATCCAGCGTAGCTCTAGCTAAAGGAGATCTTTGTTCCAGTCTCCTCCCCTGGAGCTAGGGTGGACATGATCCAAAATTAGGAACTTAATCCTGGGGAACTTTCCCTGATGGACAATCATGGTGTGTCTACCCAAAGGCAGGTCAGGGTTACAGGTCTGCATGCTTCTGATATGTCAGTAAGCTTGTTTCCAAAGCTTGATCTTGGTCTTACCGACATAAAGGCAACTGCAGTCACATATCAACATATAGACCACTCCGAAAGTCCTACAGTTCGCAAAATGTTTGGGTCTAAAGACCCTACCATCTGGTAAAATTGGCTTCTTGTTGGTATACATGTACCTACAATACCCACACGAATCGTACATGAAAGTTCCTCTGTACTTACAATGTTCAGTACCCGAATTACCTTTGAACTCACTTCTCAGTTAAAATGTGCCAAAACTTGGAAACAATTTTCCTAATCTCGACATGTTGATTACAATAATGGTGATGATTCTTAAGGGGTTGTCCTGACTCGGAGATTTGTGAGAGTACAGGAGATCATGTTGGGTGTGTGGTGTGGCACGTCTAAAAGCCTTTTTCAGAGAGGTATGGGAGTAATCCCTTTGCAGCAATCTGTCACGCAACTTGTTGACCTCAGCTGTAAAAGTATCATCATTGGTACAATTGCGTCTCACTCTGAGATATTGGCTGTAAGGAATAGACCTTACCAGAGTCTGAGGGTTGAAATTTGAGGCGTGCAGTATAGTATTGCCTGCTGTGGCCTTGCGGTACAGACCGTTGCATAGGGTGCCATCAACCCCCCTGGAAACCTCCACATCAAGGAAGGCGATATGATCAGCACTGGATACCATAGTAAATGTCAGATTGAAGTTGTTCCTATTCATTCTCTCCAGACATTGAGACAACAACTCCAGAGAGCCATACCACACAGCGAAAATGTTGTTGATATACTTAAACCATAAAAGAAAATGGTCAGTGTATATCGACAAGGCCTCGTCAGTGAGGGATATATGCTCCCACTCCCCCGGGTACAGGTTGGCTTACGACGGGGCACAGCACATCCCCATCGCCACCCCCTGTACCTGGAGATAGTGGGAGCCATTGAAGCTGAAGACATTATGATGTAAAATATACTCATACATTATGCTGCATACACACGGTCGGAATTTCCATCAAAAAAAGTGTGATGAGAGCTTTTGGTCGGATATTTTCCAACCGTGTGTATGCTCCATCCAACTTTTTCTGTCTGAATTTCCGCCAGCAAAATATTGAGAGCTGGTTTTCTATTTTTCAGACGGAAAAAGTTCTTGACGGAAATTACGTTCGTCTGTATGCAATTCCGACGCGGAAAAAACCACATATGCTCGGAAACAATTCGACGCATGCTTGGAAGTATTGAACTTTATTTTCTCGGCTCGTCGTAGTGTTGTACATCACCGTGTTCTTGACGGTCGAAAGTTCAGAGAACTTTTGCGTGACCGTGTGTATGCAAGCCAAGCTTGAGCGGAATTTCGTCGGAAAAACCATCCAAGATTTTTCCGACGGAAATTCTGCTCGTTTGTACGGGGCATTAAAGAGACAAAATAAATTAATTGTAACCCTAATCCCCATCCCCTCTTTGGTAGATGATGTGTTTGATCGCTGTCATACCCTTGTCATGGGGGATGGAGCTATACAAAGCTTCCACATCTATCGTTACAAAGTAGGCATTCTCTGGAGCTGTTAGGTTGTCAATGATCTGGAGGAAATGAATTGTATCCTTTACGTAGGATTGCAGACATGTAACATGCGGTTTTAAATGCTTGTCAATAAGATGGCTAGCATTCTCGCTGATCGATCTCCTGCCCGATATGATCGGTCTCCCAGAGGGGTTGAGGGCATCCTTATGGATTTTAGGAAGGAACTAGAAGGTGGGAACAATTGTAAAATTGGTTCTAATATATTTCCATGTGGTTTTCATAATGGTATTGTTGAAATATGCCAAGTCAACTAATGGATAATATTCTTGATTGAATTTTTTCACTATACTGGTTGTGATTTTTCAATACCAATTTTTGTTCTTCAAAATTTTGTGGCACATGGCTATATATTTATTATTGTCCATAAGGACAATATTCCCCTCTTATCGGCTGGATTGATGGTGATAGTGGTATTTTCTCTAAGTTGTTTAAGTGCCTGCCTCTCCCAGTCATTTATATTGGTCAGTCTAGGGGAATGGATATTTAATGTGTCAATTTCCCCATTCACTAACCTAAGAAAGTCAACAATATTGGGATTTGAACTGGGGGCCGGAAATTTATCGGATTTTTTCTTGAGTTTGGATCCAGCCAAGGACTCCTGAGCTGCACCAACATTGGCTTCCTCAGACAGAAAAGGACTTTGGATAAATCAATGCGATCAATAAGGTCTGCAGTGTCACTCTCCTCCAAAAGGGAGACCAATAGGTCTAGTGCTTTTGTCTCTCTAGGTGTTAGATCGATTTGTTAGTCAGATTTCTCATACATGTTCCTAAGAATCAGCTTTCGTGCAAATAATTGCAGATCCTTAACCTATTTGAATTTGTCCAAATTCTCGTTGGGACAGAAGCTTAGACCGTTGTGGAGTATCTGAGCTTCATCTGTGGAGAGTATGTGGTAGGAAATGTTGACTATGTTTAGAACCTGTTGGGGTTCATCAGTGTCCAAAATGGGTCCCTCATTGGTTCAGCATCTAAGATGCATGAGTTGACTTGGTGCTGGTTAAAAGTGCTTCCACAAAAGGGGAAGAAAGAGATCTGTCCATTCCCTGTACAGTCTGTGATCTAGTATCCCGCCCCATGAGTTTGTGTAAGTAAAGAGATAGACGAGCCCCTCACCAAAGTTGGCACCTTACCTGATGGCGTTGGTGCCACAGAAGAACACCCAAGTGCAGTGTCATTGGAATTATGTGGTATAGTATCCACATTTGACTTATTTGTTTTTTTGTCCTTGTGAACGATCACCAGAATTTCTCCGCTTGGACCACGGTGTCTTCTTACTTTTAGAGGATACCTGTGATGAAACAGAGGGTAAACTGGAAGAGGATTAAGAAGAAGCTGAGTAGTGTTCCTTTTTATGTGCAAATCTATTGGTCTTAAATTGTTGGTTACGGTTCCATTTATAGGCCCTATTCTCTTGAAATGCATTTTCTGGGAATTGTCCCAATGGTCAACACATTTGCTATTTAAATAGATAGCCTTATACCACTGTTTTGGGGAAAACACTTATTGTAAATGTGCCTCCCATTTCGGCATAGAGAAAGGTTTATAGGGTTCTTCTACTGTATATGTTAAAGTGGTTGTAAACCTCAGTCATGAAATATGAACAAAGCACATATATCTGTTGTGTTTACTCATCTCTCCCCAAAGCTCTAAGTGTTGTTTCTCTCTGATGCTTCATTCCTCTGTTAGCATGTCTCACTTCTGAGAAATTTTCCCAACACATGAGATAAATCGGTGACGGGGAGAGAGCTCAGCACACAGTTTGTCAGTTATTCAAAACACAGTCCTGTATTCCTTCCTTCACTCCTGTGCACTGTGTGCCTTTCTTCCAATCAGTTTTCTCACACTGTAACAGCAGCTCCACCCCCTCCTCTGTGCTCCTGACAGAATAAGAAGGATTTTAAAATAATTCTGCAACTTTGAAGGGGTGTAGGGAAGAGAAGATTGCAGATAAACAAGTAAAATGTATGTAGGAGGATTTTTTTCATCTCTGTATCATCTGAGGCTGTTCACTTCACTGGGTATATGAGAGGTTTTACAACCACTGTAATGCACATTATAAAATAAGGATATTCCCTTTACTCTAAAAAGTAGATGTTGATGTGAAAACATTTAGAGACGGTGGGAGTAAAGGGGACAGTTGTACATGGACATGATCTATGGAAGTGTTTAATTCTGTATTGTTTATATTTGTCCCTATGCCTTATATCTATTGGTAGGTGTTAAAAAGTTATATTCTCTTACAATCAAGCCTGCAGCGTGGGATTGAGTATTCAGAAGTAGACATGTGCTATTCGTTTCGTTCCAAATTTTTTTTTTTTTTAATTCAATAATTAGTTAATTCAGAAATATTTGAATAAATGAAAACCTGTTTAATGAATTTTTCGGAAAACGAAAATTCAAAAATTCGAAAGCACAAAAAAAAAATCTGAAATTCGAAAATTCGAAAGAACGAAAATTCAAAATATTACTATTACTAGCTATTAAATTATAGGTATTGGAATTTCCTTTCAAACTTGGCTGTTAGTGAACGTCACGAATACGAATTTATCCGAAGTTATGAATTATCCGAAATAAGGAATGCCGCATCTAAACGAATGCCACATGTAAACGAATAGAACGTAACTAATAATAATAATATTACAAACTTTTTATTATTATTTATTATGATTAATTAGTTATGTTCCATTTGTAAGATGCAGCATTCATTATTTTGGATAATTCGTAACTTTGGATAAATTCGTATTCGTTACTTTCACTAACAGCCGAATTTGAAAGTAAATTCCAATACCTATAATTTAATAGTTTGTAATAGTTATTATTAATTAATAATTATTTCAGGTTTTCAAATTTTCGGGTTTTCAAATTTTTGGGTTTTCAAATTTTTGTTCTTATTTTTGGATTTCCATTCTTTTGAATTTTCAGGTTTTCCTTCTTTTGAATTTTTGGATTTTTGATCTTATTTTAGGATTTTCAAATTTTCTAATTTCTAATTTTCGGATTTTCGGTTGTTGGAAATTCCGATCGTGTGTACGGGGCATTAGGGCACTATAATAATCTTTTATATTTGGAAGTCCAGCTCCTCCATTCAGTTAATGCTTCGGCAGAATGGAAAATGGGACTCTAGCCTTTTTCTTGCCCTATATATAACATTTCAGTAAAGAATCTACCAGGGAGAAACATTTTTGTGAAATTAGGATCTGTAATGTTCTAAAATAGTACAGAATCTTTGGAAGTATTTTCATTTTGAATGCATACGACCAACCCAGGTGAGTTCAGTTATTCCAATATGTTTTAGCTCCTGAGATATCAGATTAAGAAACAAAGGATAGTTTGAGGCATACAGTTTATGAGACAGGTAAGTTAGCTAGATGCCCAAATAGGAAATTGAGGACCTGTCCCAGTTCCAAAGAAATCCATGTGTCAAGGTTGTTACAACCTGTGGCGAAGTCCCATATTTAACACATAGTATTTTGTCATCTTCACATTGTAGTAGGTGACTTTACCAAACAAATCAATAGAGGCTTGCGCCACTTTCAAAGAGATGGCAGGGTTAATTAGTGAGAGGATGATGTTGTCTGCAAACAGACCTAAATTATGGGCATAACTTCCCACAGTAATACTTGTTATCAGAAGGCTGGATCTTATGGTAACCACAAATGCCTCAATCACTAAGGAAAAAATCAAGGGAGATAGTGGACACCCTTGACACTGAAGGAGTAGTATATGAAGACATAATAGCAGAATGAATAATGCCACACAGGCCAAATTTCTGTAAAGCTTATGACAGGTACCCCCAGTGGATTCTATCAAATGCCTTACCCGGGTCTAAAGCCAGCAACAACGAAAGCATTCCATGGGATTCCACATATTTGATCAGCATTCTTTTGGTTTTATCAGGCGCTTGTCTTCCTTGACAAATCCCGCCTGATCTAAGCCAAAGAGTACTAGTGTAAGGCATCATTCTCATGAGGCAGATCCGCTGCCTCGGAGTCCGCCTCTGTCCGCCAGCTCAGCGGGAGATCTCTCCGTTGATCTCTGCTGAGCCGGCGGATGACAGGCCCCTCTCTGCTCACTGAGCGGGGAGGGGTTTGTTGAGCGCTGCTAGTTACTATGGAGAGATCATCAGATCTCAGCCGATCCGATCCGCCAGGGATGGATGCGAATGTAGGGGCATCCATCTGATTTTAGCGGATCAGACCGGGTCGGCCACTGACATCCGTCGCTCCATAGACTAGCATGAAGCGCCCGTTCAGGTCCGCCAACAAAACTGACAGGTGCACCTGAATGATCCGACATTGTGAAAGGGGCCTTATGTCAAGCAAGTGATTAGCTAGTATTTTGGCAAAGATGTTTAAATCAGAGTTAATCTTGTCTATATTCCTTTCGCACACAATACTGGTAAACAAGGCTCATCAATGGTGGGTGCTGTAGCGATTACCAGCTGGATCCTGGAAACATCAAGTACATATTCACCAGCACACCAGGGATCTTCAATCACCATCCAAAGGTTTTTATTGCAAAGAGATCACATCACAAAGACAAGTACAATGTTTCGGAGTCGCTCATGACCCCTTCGTCAGGCATAAATCAGAGTTAAGCCACAAAATGGGTCTAACATTTTGTGGGTGGGATCTTTGCCCGACATTGGTAAGGTTACAATAACCACTTTTAAGATTTCAGAGGGGAAATTGCCAGAGGTTGAAGCATAATTGAAGACTGACAAAAGACAGGGAGCCAAAATATCAGAAAATGTCTCTTAATAGTCTGCCAAGAACCCATCAATTCCAGGTGATTTATTAAGGGACATTGACTGTGTTACTTTTTTTTTATTTCTACAGTGGTGGTATGCATCAGTTATAATAAATCTCCCCCATGGTATTCTCCAAATGTATTGGCTGTGGTTTGAAGGTTATGTACTTTAATGTTCGTTAAAGTGGGAGTCCGGCAACCAATCTTTTTTTTTTTTTTTTAGGTCATTGAGACACTTTGCTAAACCCAAAATAATACTCACAGTTTGGGTGTAATATTTCCGCCTCTGTCTGTTTTCGTACTGAAAAATAACTTAAAAAATGTGATGCTGGCTGTTTCCATCTTGCTTGTGGGCATGTGAAGCCCACAAGCATTGATTTCCTGGATACGGTGAATGCTGTTCATTCACAGCTTGTTCACACTGAATCTTGGGAAGCCTGACACTAAGCTCCCAGGAGACAGTGCGGCGCCGGGGAAAGGCAATAAACACGCCTACTCCCATGGGAGGAGAGACAGGAAGTGCCACAATAAAGTACAATATAAAGGTAATTACAGCGGTAAAAAAAATTTTCGTGCGGCATTTGAACATCTATGCAATTAACTGAAGGGGGTAAGATTAAGTTAAAAATTTGAGTGGAACCCCGCTTTAAATGGTGAGTCAGGCTAGACAATTTAGTTTTGATACATCTATGTTTAACTTGTGCAGCAAGCAACTTGCCCACTCTATTGTTTTGGGATTAGCAAGTTAACTTCAATCTTTTCAAATGTTTATCTTAGTAAAGGTTTCCTTGAGTTCCTCTCTGAGAGACTGTAGCTGATTGGCTACAGGACATGAAGGAGAGGCCTTATGCGCCATCTCTAGTTTAGAGATATCTGCCAACAAAGTGTTAATTTGCTGCATCTTTCTCTTTTTCTCCCTTGCTGCAATTTGAATCAAAATACTTCCCAAGTAGGCCTTATGAGCACATCACAAAGCGAATAGATGTTTGGTCGATGAAGCATTGATTTTAAAAACTCACTCAGATGATTAGATATTCCTTCACGGTAATGAATATTGTTCATTAGATATGTGTTGTTTCCCCATAAGTAGTATGTAGGGTAGTAATGATTATTCTCCAGGAACAATGTAATAGGAGTATAGTCTGATCATGTGGTATTATGAAGGTTAGCCTCCACTACTTTTTGCAATAGTCATTTATCTGTGAAGAAAAAAATCTATTCAGGAATACAAATTGTGTGAGTGAGAGTAGAAAGAAAGAAAGAAAGTATTTTTCATTGGCATGTAGACAATGCCAAGGCTCATGCAGGTCTGTGAAAAGAAGTAGGGAAGTGATGGCCTTTTAGAGGATTTAGGTGAGGAAGTGTCCAAAGAAGAATCAGTCAGTGGCGGCTGGTGCACAAAATTTTTTTTGGGGGGCACAAACAAACTGAAGAATTCTGAAAAAAAAGCCATCAACTGCAACCCCACTGTGCCATCAAACGCAGCCACTGTGCCATCAAATGCAGCAACTGTGCCCATCAATTGCCACCACTGTGCCTATCAAAGGCAGCCACTGTGCCCATCAAATGCAGCCACTGTGCCCATCAAACGCAGCCACTGTGCCATCAAACGCAGCAACTGTGCCCATCAATTGCCACCACTGTGCCTATCAAAGGCAGCCACTGTGCCCATCAAATGCAGCCACTGTGCCCATCAAACGCTGCCACTGTGCCCATCAAATGCAGCCACTGTGCCCATCAAACACTGCCACTGTGCCATCAAATGCTGCCACTGTGCCCATCAAACGCTGCCACTGTGCCATCACTCACTTTTCTAACACCTGGGTGAACTGCAAGCGCCAAGCATGGCGCTCGCACATCACATTTTTTTACGCCTATTAGAGCCTATGGCTTTAATCAGGTGCTTCAAAAACACCCCCTCGCTGATGTAATTCAGTATTCGCCTGAATAGGGGGTGGCAGCGGCGGCTGTGGATAGATTCATGCAATGCATGAATGTATCTATTGGTGATAGAGTGGGTGGCTGGAGAGAGGGGCCCTTATGGACGCACTGCCACTGGAATCAGTTATAGAGTTAAAATTTACACAGAGCAGAATTCATCCTTTTTGCATTTTTTTAACACAATTTAGTAGCTTATTCAAGAACCATAAGGGATGCACATTGGGAACATACAGATTGACAAGAGTGTAAGTAGATCCTGCAATGTCACATACTAAGATGATGTATCTGCGATGTTGATCCTGATATAGATCATGAAGCTTAAAAACCAGAGAATCTTTAACTGCCACCATAACTCCATTCTGTTTTTTAGGAAAACAATGTGTGTGGAAATTTCTTATGAGAGCATGTGGGAGGGTTTAGAAGAGTGAAGATGAGTCTCCTGCACACAAATAATGTCGCTCTTAGATTTAATAGCCTTATGCCAGGGAGTCATCATTTTGTAGGGGCTATCAACCCTTTGGCATTTTAAGAAAGTATGTTAAGTCCCATTAAACAGAAGAAGAAGGAGATTAACTTGGTCAGCGGAAGTAACTCTGTGTAAAGGAAATTATGAGTAGAAGACAGGGGCCCAACTCTGGAGTGTTACCATTGGGTTTCGCACCACCAAAATATAGTCAGCTCAATAAGAGAGAGTTTCAATTGCAAGAAAACTGGGTAACAGGAACAACAACTGAACAATGAAACAGAGTCAAACTGTAAACAATATGAACCTAAAAAATCTCTTAAGTACAACATATTGCTGCAGTAACCACTGAGGGGGTCACAACTCCCTGGGAATGAAGACAGGAAGGCATACAATCCATTGTAGCAGTGGTTCATAAAGGAGAGTGGTGTGTTTCACTATTTAAGAATTTACTCTGGAATACTGTCGTGAAGATCAGTGTAAGAATTATATTTGGCCTGATTTAGAGTTCTGTTGAGGGGAAAACCTGCCAGAAGAGGATTTTCCAGAAGAACTCTCGTCCACCTCTAGTGAGAGCTCCCATGTTTTTATAATTTGCAAACCCTCATCTATGGAGGAGATGGCATAAGTAGAATCCTTTTTAGCAATAATCAGTTTTGTAGGGTACCCCCATCTATATGGAAGCCTGTAGTTCCTTAGCAGATTGGTAACAGGAAGAAGTTTTCTTTATGAGCTTGGATTGTAGATTGTGAGAGATCAGCATCTAAATAATTCCCAGAATAAGGATCTGAAAATTGGGAAGTTTGTCTGGTGACCTGCATGACTTGCTCTTTATTAAGGTAGAAATTGTTTTTTGCCAGAACATCTCTAGGTGACATTTCAGGGAGATGTGGAGGCTTAGGTAGCCTGTGTGCTCTACTGCAGTTTCTTGAAGGGTAACAGGACAAGGCAGAAGTGTGGTGATCATTTGCTATATATACTGCCTAGGAACTGCAGTTGGAATAGTTTCTGCGACCCTCCTGAATTTAATATTGTTTCAGCGTGACCTGTATCCTAGGTATTTTCAATTTCATTTTCTGAAGGTTATCATCCATCTCATTGTATGTAACCACAAGCTCGTTGTGGTCTTTTTAACGGATTTCCCCATTTTGTTTTCCTTGTGGTTCACCCTTTCTCCTATGGCGTTAATTACAGACTTAGTTTGCTGCTTGATTGCCATCATGTCACTATGGAGGGATCCCCATAAGGAGACTAGCATATCTTTAAGTATGGTATCAATACCTACCTTCCCTGTGGTAGGAAAATCATCAATCTATTTCACATGCATTCTGGAGTCAGTACTGAGAATTCTAGCACTTAATTGTGAGAAATCTGTAGCTGTTTTCGCTCTGTGCTTGGCTGGGCTCCTTGTTGCTAACATTGGGTTGAAAAACGTATAGTAGAAGTGCACTCCTGCTGGTTATGTGCTGTATCTCCCAAGGGATGAACTCTGAGATGAGTGAGGTGATGCAGCCACTCGGCCATCTAGTGTCCCAAGTGAGTCTGCCAGACCAAAGAAGTCTGTTAATTTGTGGGGCCCATTGCTCGTCCTCTGCTTCACCATCATGCTCCAAACATTCCTGGGTGCAGAGCAATTTGGGAGGTTGTTGAAACACCACTCTCCTCCTCTGTGAATGGCCAATTTGATGACGCCATTCTCAAAGTCTCAAAGAAGTGTGGCCATTCACTCCGACAGTCAACCATTCCTCCAAAAGTTAAACTTTAAAACAGTAGAGTCTGGTCAAAGATCAACTCAAGTCTGTAACTGGACAGTCAAAGGGCAGGTAATCACTGACAAAGTAATTCTTGAGTTCTCTCCTTATACCAACAAGTGTTAAATTGACAGCACTGTAGAACCTATTGGTTTACAGAGCTGCCCGTTCCTCTGCCAGTCTAAGCTGTACAGAGAATTATGGAAGATGTAAGAAGGATTGGATCTAAGAGAGCCTAATATTTTGCCCTGCATAAAGGTAAGGGTTTTTTTTTTCAAATGACAACCAATAAAAGTATTCATCCAAATGACAACCTTAATGTAACATTTTGATAAGTTATGTTAATGCTATTAAATACATCATGTAAGTTTTACCTATCAATATGTGTTGAGTCCTAATTTATATACAAATTCCATTTTTAGAATTCATGTCTTTATCTCTTCTAGTAAACTTTATTTAGATCAAATGGTAGTCAAATGGGATTTTAAACTGCTTTAATTAATTGTATTAATTTGCTTTGTTTTCTATTGAATTAAAAAAGTGTAATGATGCATCACTAAGAATCACCTAGCCTGGGGAACAGGCAGAGGACCCCATGGAATCACGTGACTGGCCTAAAGACTTCTAAAAAGGTAAAAAAAATTAAAAACCCAGTATAACACACTTGCTGGGGGCCTTCGGGAGAGGGGAAGAGACTGAAGGAGGAAGCAAGGAGCCCGGAGTTGGGCTTTAACTCTTTCTAGCATCTCATTACAGGCTTGTCAAGATCTCTGAAAATATGTATTTGGGTCAGGACAGATGAAACGCTGGATCTATGGTTTGAAGATAACTTCTTTATTAAAGACTTCACTCCAAAACAAAGGGAAATGGATAAACACCACATAGGGGGGTACATGAATTTGTTTTTTAAATTCTATTAACATCTTTTAAAATTGAAGAAATGTAAGGACATGGAAGTGCTACAGTTTTTATAATCTTTATCTCCAATCTTAACCTCTTGCTGACTACGTAATTCATATGTGCACCCACAGAGATGGCGGCCCTTAACAACCACGTGCTGCACATATGTGTCCATGGAGGCTGAAGTTTTTATGCTTTGAATGTGCTCACTATGCACTACCAGCACAGTGAATGAGCTGTCACACATAACTCCCAGTCTCTATTTATGATAGAGCTGGTGGGATGGGCTACTGATCATGTGAGCGCTGTGACAGTCAATCACAGTGATCGTGTGATTCCGTCCCACCTTCTGGTGTTAAGACCCACTTAAAAGGCTGCCAGGAGGGACAGTAAGGGGGTACAGTATATAATTGTAAAGCCTTTGCTCTCATGGATAGATATTTGTCTTCTTTCTCAGGACAGAAGTGTTGGCTCAGCATCAGGATAAAAACCCACTATAGAGGAAGTCTTATATCTTGCCTTGGCATATAACTAAATACAGACCCTGATAAAACTCTCAAATAACAAAAATACTATTAAAATGTAATAAAAGAAATTTAAAGGCTTTGTTCATTTACAGTATCATCCAATGCCAACAGCCTGTAGAGAGTGTCAATTATCAGCCCTGAGTTTAGCCTCTGTGGGGACCTTATGACCTGAATTCCAGACTTCCATTCCTGATTGGTTATATAGTCACTAGAGATGGGCTGAACACCCCCCTGTTCAGTTTGCAGTAGAACTCCCAAACAGGGGAAAAGTTCTAACCTGAACCCTATTGAACTCTATGGGAGCCCAGCAGGGAAAATCAAAAGTGCCTATTTTGAAGGCTTATATGCAAGTAATTGGCCATAAAAGTGGTATGGGGATCCAGGTACTGCCCTGGGGGACATGTATCAATGCAAAAATGTTTTTTTTTTATTGTATTTTCAGTAGTGATTTTAATGATGTTTAAAGTGCAACAATAAAAATGAAAAATTCCTTTTAATATAGTGCCTGGGGTCCCCTTAGTCTGCCTGTAAAGTGGTGCATCTGTAGCATGCATAGAATATGCTGCAGTAAAAAAAAAACGAGTCAAATCACATTTAAATTTACTCACGTTTGCAATTGCCCTGGGTTGGTGACGTCACAATGAGGGTGGAGTGTTTTTTTTTGTGCTCCTTTTCAGGTGCGACAGGCGTGATTGATGATGGCTTTACATCGGGGGGACACTGTTTTTTAATTTTTTAATAAAAGAATTGTTGAAACCTGTCTCTGTTATTTTATTACTTTTCGACAACATACTCATTCCCATGGGGGGGGCAGGATTTGGGGCCCCCCATATTCAGATAAGCCCCCCGTCTACCAACCCCCACAACCACAGTCCAGGGTTGTGGGGAAGAGAAACTTGTCCCCAACAACATGGGGACAAAGTGCTTTGAGGCGGGGGGGCAGAGCCCTCTGCCCTAAAGCACCTCCCCATGTTGAGGGCATGTGGCCTGGTATGGTTCAGGAGTAGCCTTTCCTGACCTGCCAGGCTGCATGCTTGGATAAAGGTCTGGTATGGATTTTGGGGGGGGGCCCCACGCGGTTTTTTTTTTTTTTTTGACCTGACCTTTTTTTTATTAAGCTGTCAGTGGGGAAGCCCATTGACAGCTGATGACTCATCGGTTGTTAAGGACGCCACAGCCAGCTTCCTGGCCCCACTCCTCAACAACTAGCTTTTACTGCTCCCTGATTGGGCAAAGCTTTGCCCAATCAGAGCGCAGAATTCACTGTGTAGCGCGCAGTACATTACAGGGTATTCGGCAGGGCGATCACTCGATGAACACCCTGCAAATTCGGGTGTTCCCCGAACGGGGCAAACAGCCAATGTTCAGCCCGAACTCATGCTCGGGCCAAACTGTTCGCCCAACACTAATAGGTACATAGTTGGTAAGCAATATGGAGGCTGCATGCTTGGATAAAGGTCTGGTATGGATTTGGGGGGGGGGGGGCACGCCGTTTTTTTTTTTGACCTGACCTTTTGACCTTTTTTTTATTGAGTTGTCAGTGGGGAAGCCCATTGACAGCTGATGACTCATCGGTTGTTAAGGACACCGCAGCCAGCTTCCCGGCCCCACTCCTCAACAACTAGCTTTTACTGCTCCCTGATTGGGCAAAGCTTTGCCCAATCAGAGCGCAGAATTCACTGTGTAGCGCGCAGTACATTACAGGGCGTTTGGCAGGGCGATCACTCGATGAACACCCTGCAAATTCGGGTGTTCCCCGAACGGGGCAAACAGCCAGTGTTCAGCCCGAACTCATGCTCAGGCCAAACCGTTCGCCTAACACTAATAGGTACATAGTTGGTAAGCAATATGGAGAAGGAGATATTGCCTTTTATTCTTCTCCCCCTCTACTGAGATATTAATGTTATGCTGCACTATTCTCCTCCAGCCAGCAGGGGTAGAGCTAAAGCCAAGCAAGCTATAGACTTGTATGCAGAGCAGAGAATCCTTTGAGTTGTGATTTGAGACAATATGCACTGTGTAGTAGAAGGAGCAGAGAGATGATTTTTATTATACTGCCCAGGAAAGCTCTTTTTCTTGGTACTGAGAGAGTGAGAGAGAGAGAGCACCTCTGTCTGGATATTTGCCTGCCGGTGGAGACCATACCAGACTGGAAGTGAGGACACCCAAGGGCAGTGCAGCATCACCCACTTCACAGCACCTGCACCACTGCTGCAAGGAGACTGGAGTGTCCACTCACCCTCTGCCTCCCACTGCTGATCAGCAGAGGCTTTCAGGGACAGACAGAGCTAGCTTCTACAGCTAGTGGTCAGCGCAGCATCCCCGGGTCGGTTGAGAGGGCTAGTCGCCCATTTCTGATACTGCTAACAGGGACTGAGCCTTTTAGAGCAGGACACCAAGAGCACCCAATCCATATCACACCAATACTGCACTCTATACCACACTTATTCCAAACCTAGACTGCACCTATACTAACCATATACCGCATTATACCAAACCTTTACCACATCTGAACCACATCTACCTTGCACTTGTGCTGAGTCTATACCGTACCTATACTGTACCTATATTGCATGTACTGCTATTGGGCTGGGACTGTCATTAAGTGCACCAATGCTCTTTAAGGGCCCCAATGATACCTGGCAGAAGAACATCTCAAAGGACTTCCCCTCCTGTAATAATTATTCTGTAAGCTCCCTTTGTTCCTCTGCCCCCCCCCCCCCCCGCTACCATCCTCTTTTTCTTTTCAACATTGCATACCCAGTCCATCTAGAACTAGCATCATGCCATAAATGCACTCTGGCAGTATAGTTCAAGCACTCTGTAGATTCAATTTTACTACTGCTCACTGCTGCCCTTAAGGTGACCTTCTTGTTGTTTATGCTAATATGGGTGCTAAATATCATCTTTTTCCTAATCCCTACTGTTAATCGTTTTTTATGCTAAATTGTGTTATTACCATTGGTAATCCATTCTATGCTTGCCAGGTTACCAACCATATTGGGTGGCAACATATTAAGTTTGTATAAGCTGAATCCACCCCCCAATTGTAAAGATGGATAGTGGCGCTATCCCTACCAGTAATAGGAATGGGTCAGGCACTTAACGTTCTCACTACTGTGGAGTGAGTTGGAGGTGCACTGAATCTCAAAGGTGGTGAATGAATAAATCAATTAACACACCCTATTACTATAACACATAAAAATCATACATACATCTAAATAAATATGACACTCAAATATAAATAAATAATGCCACCAGCAATGAAGCTGCAATGTGATGACAATTAAATAAAGTCCACCACGTGATAGTAGTGTGTAAATGATGACTAAAAATGCATCCAGTGAAAGACAAAAAATTATATATCAATAAAAAATATACTAAAAAATAGTCCACATAAATCGTGATGATAATGTGTGACAAAATCCAAAAAAGAAGTGCAGGTGTCTTCAAAACCGTTCTGCTGTGATCCGCAAATTTCACCACACCTCAGTGACGTGATTCCACTCCCCTCTGAAGTTCAAACTCACCAGCTAATAAGGCCTCCCACTCTCGTGTTTGGCCAAACAGAGCCTCAACCCACTCTCATGGGGGTTAGCATGCGACCCAGATCTCCACTGCTAAACACCGGCCTCCCTCCTTAAGATGGTGTTTCCATATGTGGAATGAAAGAAATGCTCCAATGGTGTAGTACCGTTAAAAAGATATTTATTCACACTAAAACAGTGCCAATACACTCACATTCAAATAAAAACTAGTAGGCAAATCACTTCACAGCAGTTGGAAAACAGCACGGCACACTGAATGGTGATATTTGAAAACGAAACCACAACAAACGGCCACGGCGGACCCAGGGAGTAGGGATGCTGGAGATCGTCTCACCCGCCTGCAGCAACACATCCCTCGGCTGATCCCCGCTCCGTCCCCCGTGACTCCTTCCTCTACCACTCGTGTTAGATTGCCGTATAGCCACGCCATGTTTCGTCACCAGGACTTATTCATGGGGTTGGCTATCCGGCAAGGCAATCACACCTTTATGCAAATCGGATGCTTAGTGGGCGGGCACAAATCACTCTGCTTCTACACACTTCCTGTGTCCCCGTGTCCGTGATAGATGCAATATCTCCTCATAGAAAGCACCTAATACAGAGGGTGGATGCATTTAGATTGCTACAATAGATAACTGTCAGTGTTACTCATTTATATAGTAAAGTAAATCCAAATACTCTTTTTGGGATGTTTGTAACTTATATATCAATACCTTGTGACAAAAGTGTAAAAATATACAAATATACATATATAAATTAACAATGATCAGAGAATATATTAAATATTAGATATGTCAATAATGTTACATCATTGTGTAAAAAAAAATAGTGAAAAAATATATATATATAAAATTATATATCCAAAAAAGTACTAATAATTTAAAAGTGAAGAATACCATTAATTTAAAGTGTATCCTAGTGTTCAAATAATCCTAGCTATTGAGTGATTAGTGCAGGATAAGTGAAATACTATAATAATAATATTCAAGTGACTTTAGATATCACAAGAGGTCTTGAAATGAGGAGATATTGCATCTATCACGGACACAGGGACACAGGAAGTGTGTAGACGCAGAGTGATTTGCATAAAGGTGTGATTGCCTTGCCGGATAGCCAACCCCATGAATAAGTCCTGGTGACGAAACATGTCGGGGCATGGCTATACGGCAATCTAACACGAGTGGTAGAGGAAGGAGTGACGGAGCGGGGATCAGCCAAGGGACGTGTTGTTGCAGGCGGGTGAGACGATCTCCAGCATCCATACTCCCTGGGTCCGCCGTGGCCGTTTGTTGTGGTTTCGTTTTCAAATATCACCGTTCAGTGTGCCGTGCTGTTTTCCAACTGCTGTGAAGTGATTTGCCTACTAGTTTTTATTTGAATGTGAGTGTATTGGCGCTGTTTTAGTGTGAATAAATATCTTTCTAACGGTACTACACCATTGGAGCATTTCTTTCATTCCACATATGGAAACATCATCTTAAGGAGAGAGGCCGGTGTTTAGCAGTGGAGATCTGGGTCGCATGCTAACCCCCATGAGAGTGGGTTGAGGCTCTGTTTGGCCAAACACGAGAGTGGGAGGCCTTATTAGCTGGTGAGTTTGAACTTCAGACGGGAGTGGAATCACGTCACTGAGGTGTGGTGAAATTTGCGGATCACAGCAGAATGGTTTTGAAGACACCTGCACTTCTTTTTTGGATTTTGTCACACATTATCATCACTATTTATGTGGACTATTTTTTTATATATTTTTTATTTATATATAATTTTTTGCCTTTCACTGGTTGCATTTTTAGTCATCATTTACACACTACTATCACGTGGTGGACTTTATTTAATTGTCATCACATTGCAGCTTCATTGCTGGTGGCATTATTTGTTTATATTTGAGTGTCACATTTATTTAGATGTATGTATGATTTTTATGTGTTATAGTAATAGGGTGTGTTAACTGATTTATTCATTCATCACCTTTGAGATTCAGTGCACCTCCAACTCACTCAGTAGTGAGAACGCTAAGTACCTGACCCATTCCTATTACTGGTAGGGATAGCGCCACTATCCATCTTCACAATTGGGGGGTGGATTCAGCTTATACATATTTTACACTTTAAGTGGCAGCTCCTTTTGTGTTTCTTATTCCATTTAGCGCAGAGGTGTTAATACAGGCCTGGGTGGATTCTCTTGTTTACCTTCAGTTTCTAACATATTAAGTTTGCCTTTACTACCTGGTTTGGTGTCCGTTTTCTTTGATATATATGTATATATATATATATATATATATATATATATATATATATATATATATATAGATCTATATATACACACAGTGCCTTAAAAAAGTATTCATACCCCTTGAAATTTTCCACATTTTGTCATGTTACAACCAAAAGCGTAAATGTATTTTATTGGGATTTTATGTGATAGACCAACACAAAGTGGCACATTATTGTGAAGTGGAAGGAAAACGATAAATGGTTTTCAAAATTTTTTACAAATAAATATCTGCAAAGTGGGGCATGCATTTGTATTCAGCCCCCTTTACTCTGATACCCCTAACTAAAATCTAGCAGAACCAGTTGCCTTCAGAAGTCACCTAATTAGTAAAAAGAGTCCACCTGTGTGTAATTTAATCTCAGTATAAATACAGCTGTTATGTGAAGCCCTTAGAGGTTTGTTAGAGAACCTTAGTGAACAAACAGCATCATGAAGGCCAAGGAACACACCAGACAGGTCAGGGATAAAGTTGTGGAGAAGTTTATAGCAGGGTTAGGTTACAAATATATCCCAAGCTTTGAAAATCTCAAGGAGCAGTGTTCAATCCATCATCTGAAAATGGAAAGAGTATGAGTTTGCAGAGAAGCCATGTGGAGGACACAGCAAACATGTGGAAGAAGGTGTTCTGGTCAGATGAGACAAAAATTTAACTTTTGGGCCTAAAAGCAAAACGCTATGTGTGGTGGAAAACTAACACTGCACATCACTCTGAATACACCATCCGCACTGTGAAACATGTTGTGGGGATGCTTTTCTTCAGCAGTGACAGGGAATCTGGTCAGAGTTGATGGAAAGATGGATGGAGCCAAATACAGGGCAATCTTAGAAGAAAACCTGTTAGAGCCTGCAAAAGACTTGAAACTGGGGCAGAGGTACATACAGAGCCACAATGGAATGGCTTAGATTAATGCATATTCATGTGTTAAAATGGCCCAGTCAAAGTCTAGACCTAAATCCAATTGAGAAACTGTGGCAAGAAAATTACTGTTCACAGACACTCTCCATCCAATCTGACAGAGCTTGAGCTATTTTGCAATGAATGGGCGAAAGTGTCACTCTCTACACTGTAAAAAATATTGTGCTGGGTCTACTCAAAAAAATTGAGGCAACTATTTGCATCAGCTTTTTAAGTACTGTCAACTAAACTTATTTTTGTCTGACTCATTAGACTTTTCATGTTTTCAACTTTGTTGTTTTAAGTAAAGCTAACTCAATTTTTTTTAGTTTATAAACTATAGTTTTTTAAGTTAGGTATACAGGCCTGGATTTGCCACAAGGCCACCGAGGCCAGGCCTCGGGGCGGCAGTGGTGCAGGGGCGGCGCCGCTCCTGCGGCGACTTCGCAGCCGCCCCCCTATTCGGGCTGCCCATTAAAATCTATCAATGGCACCGGTGCCCGCAGAAAAGATGGCCGCGAGCCAACCACCCAACTGCGCATGCGCCGTTCCGAAGCCGGCCGGGCTCGGGAAAGCTCGTACGCGCTCGGCCGGGCGGCGCATGCGCAGTAGCGTGATTGCGCAGCCCGGCGCCATTTTTGAAAAAATCAATGTATTGTCAGCGGTGCGGCAGCGGGGGAGAGAGATGACATCTCTCATTGCCCGCACCGCTGTTCCGCCCTCCTCCGTCTGATAGAAGGCAGCATGGCAAGTGACATCCCCATCTGGTGGCAAGTGACATCCCCATCTGGTGGCAAGTGACATCCCCATCTGGTGGCAGGCAGCATGGCAAGTGACATACCCATCTGGTGGCAGGCATGGTGGCAAGTGACATTCCCATCTGGTGGCAGGCAGCGTGGCAAGTGACATTCCCATCTGGTGGCAGGCAGCATGGCAAGTGACATACCCATCTGGTGGCAGGCATGGTGGCAAGTGACATTCCCATCTGGTGGCAGGCATGGTGGCAAGTGACATTCCCATCTGGTGGCAGGCAGTGTGGCAAGTGACATTCCCATCTGGTGGCAGGCATGGTGGCAAGTGACATTCCCATCTGGTGGCAGGCAGCGTGGCAAGTGACATTCCCATCTGGTGGCAGGCAGCGTGGCAAGTGACATTCCCATCTGGTGGCAGGCAGCGTGGCAAGTGACATCCCCATCTGGTGGCAGGCATGGTGGCAAGTGACATTCCCATCTGGTGGCAGGCAGCGTGGCAAGTGACATTCCCATCTGGTGGCAGGCATGGTGGCAAGTGACATCCCCATCTGGTGGCAGGCATGGTGGCAAGTGACATCCCCATCTGGTGGCAGGCAGCGTGGCAAGTGACATCCCCATCTGGTGGCAGGCAGCGTGGCAAGTGACATCCCCATCTGGTGGCAGGCATGGTGGCAAGTGACATCCCCATCTGGTGGCAGGCAGCGTGGCAAGTGACATCCTCATCTGGTGGCAGGCAGCGTGGCAAGTGACACGCGATGGTGGCAGGTGACACGCTCAGGGCTTCCAATGATTCTGCATTATGGTGAGTTGAACTATTTCATTTTATATTACAATGTAATGATAGAAATAATGCGTTTCAATCATCCTGACACCATAACAACCATGGTGCCGGGGATGATTGAAGCACTATCACCAGCCATTGCCCGCGAAAAATCCTTACCCTTCGCGCGCCTACCCTGAAGTATTTTCAGTCTGTACAATTAAAGTCAGTTATTTTCAGTGTTCTCGTGTGTGGAGATATGTTTTTAATTGATCTATTGTAGCAGTCATCGATAAAGGACGAGAATGGTGGTGTGTGTGTGTGGGGGGCGGCATTGAAGGACCCGGCCTTGGGGCGGCAAAGGGAGTAAATCCGGGCCTGTAGGTATACATACCTTAACTTGTCTGGAACTATACTTTTCAGTAAAACCAACTCAGTTTTTCCAGTTTATAGACCATAAGTTTAACTTCCCGCCCGCCCTATTACAAAATGATGGCGGCAAAGTGGTTTGAATATCCTGGCCAGGCGTCATATGGCGTCGGCCAGGATGCCCCACTATTGCGCGCCCCTTGGGGCGTGCATCGCGGCGATTGGGGATGACGCTTGCCCCTCGGACACAGTGCATCCCCGATCAGGCCCAATGAAATTTGCTGTTTACCACGTGATCGGCTATGTCCAATCACAACCGGTCACATGTCAAAACAAATCGGATGAGCGATCGGGGATGGTGCGTGTCCCTCTGACATAACCCATCCCTGATCAGGGTAAACAGCCAGCCAATGAAATTGACTGTTTACCCACGTGATTGGCTGTGTCCTATCACAGCCGGTCACAAGTATAAACATTGTGGCAGTTTCCAGGGATCTCTCCTTCTCTCTCCTCACACACCAATCGTGTAAGGAGAGAGAAAGAGAGATCTGAGATCTGTGATCTGTGAATGAAACATTTTACTACATTACTGTCTGCACAACACGCCCCCCGATAAAGAAAACCTGTCACACAGAACATCTGGATCTGTCACAGCCCATCTGTCACACAGGACGCCATCAACACCACCATCGGTACCGCCATCAGTACCACCATAAGTACCATCTGGATCTGACAGCCCATCTGTCACGGCCCACCTTTCACAAAGGCCGCCATCAATACCACCAACGGTACCCCCCTCGGTACCAACATTAGTACTACCATTGATACCACCATCAGTAACGCCATCGGTACCATCTGGATCTGACAGCCCATCTGTCACAGCCCATCTGTCACAGCCCATCTGTCATAGCCCATCTGTCACACAGACCCGCCATCAATACTGTCATCACTACCACCCCACAGTCCCGCCATAAGTACCGTCACACAGGCCATCAGTAACCTGTCAGTACCATCACACAGGCCCGCCATCAATGAGCTGTCAGTAGCACCACCAGTTCCATCACACAGGCCCGCCAAAAGTACCGTCATCATGTCTCAAAGATTTTATACAGATGAGGAGGCATATAACATCCTTACCATGTCGGATGATTAGAGCAGCGGGGAGCTCCCATCATGCGATTCTGGTTCGAAATATGAGCCAGTAGAGGGTATTGGATCGGAGTCTGAGTCATTGGAGGAAACCGCCCCTCCTAAAAGAGTAAGGAGATCATGACCTAGATCAGGACCAAGATCAGAAGACCTGCCTGCCACCAGCAGCGCCAGACCCCAGGAAGAGGAGCCTAGTGCAAGTACTCGAATTACACATCCAGCCCAAAGAATCTGGGCCCAGTCCTACCTTCCCGATGCCCTGGCAAACCCCTTATGGTTGCCTGCCAACTCAGGATCTGCTACAATCCCCCCTTTCAGCGCACAGCCAGGTGTGCAGCCCAAAACTTTAAATTTTTCACAACTGGGCTATTTTTATTTATTTTTCCCAGAAGATTTGTTGCAGTACATGGTGGACCAAACAAATCTCTAAGCAGAGCAATTTATTTCTGCCAACCCCAATTCGTCCTACACCCGTATGTTTAATTGGCGATTAAAATTGTTTTTGGGCCTTACTTTTAATATGGGGCTTACAAAGAAAAACAAACTGCATGCCTACTGGTCCACCCACCCCATCCACCACAAGCCCATATATTCTGCTGTCATGTCCAGGAAACAGTACAATATGATTATGCGTTTCCTACATTTCAATGACAATTCTCAGTGCCCTCCCCAAGATCATCCCAACCACAACAAATTATATAAGCTTCGCCCCCTAATAGATTATTTTTTTCTGAAGTGTTTATCCCCGACCAAAATATTTGTGTAGACAAATCCCTTATCCACTTTAGTGGCCGGCTGCAGTTCAAGCAGTATATCCCAAGTAAGAGAGCCAGGAACGGGTTGAAATTGAATAAATTGTGTGATCGAGCCACTGGATACGTGTACACATTTCGTATTTATGAAGGCAAAGACTCCCAGCTCCAGCCCCGTGATATATATAGGAACCACATATATAGGAACCAGTAGTAAAATAGCGTGGGACCCTGCATACCCCCGTTCAAAAAAAGGATGCCACTTATATGTTGATAAATACTACAGCAGCTTGCCCCTCTTCCGTTACCTGTATCGTGAACAAACCCTGGCCTGCGGTACCTTTCAAAAAAATAGGAAGGGCTTCCCACAGAGTTTACTATCAAAACGGCTACAAAAGGGGGAAGCCACATTCATGAGGAATGAGGAGGTGTTGGCCATGAAGTGGCGGGACAAGAAGGATGTTCACATGATGGCTACCATCCACAATGACACCTTGGTGAGGAGATCAGAGAAGACGTGGCCCCGTAGTAAAGCCTGAATGTGACCATGACTACAATCTGTATATGGGGGGGGGGGGGGGGGGGGGTGGATTTAAATGATCAGATGCAACAACCATATTTGTCAAACCGCAATTCCCATTATTGGTATAAGAAAGTTGCATTTCATCTGTTTTCATTATGGCCATGTTCAAATCATTTGTCTGCTATCAAAAATTCACCTGAAAACCGACCCATCAACTACCTCAAATATATTGAGGACATTGTCACTGCCCTGATTTACCAGCAACGACCCACCGCAGGAAGCATTCGTTCTGATAGTGTGACGTGAACTTCATGAGCAGCATTTTCCCTATAACATTCCACCTGCAGAATCAGGAAGAAGATGCCAAAAGAGATGTCATGTATGCACAAGTGGAGGAGTTAGAAGAGATACAAGTTATTATTGTCTCCAATATCCCTCCCAACCTGGCCTGTGTATCGGTGATTGCTTCTGAAATAATCACACATCCATCAGATATTAGTTCCCCTTATTAGTAACAGACTGCTATTTCCCCATTTCAAATGCCTGTGTGGATCATTTGCCTGCTACCATGTTTCTGACCCTGGCCTGTTTACCGACGATGTCTTTGCCTGCCGTTTTAACCACGTTCTGACTACCACATGCACCAACCTCAGCCTGTTTATCGACGATGCCTTTGCCTGCAGTTTTAACCATGTTTCTGACTTTCACATACATCAACCTCAGCCTGTTTACCGATGATGCCTTTGCCTGATGTTTTAACCTCGTTTCTGACTTCCGATGTGCACCGACCTTGACCTGTTAATCGACCATGTTTTTGCCTGCCACTTGGACTGATCTTTTGCGCTTCTACTTTAGTACACATTGGTCTCACATATGTGAGGGGCTTCAGGATAACGTTCTAAGTAGAGAAAATTAGTTTTTTGTTTTCTGTGTTCCCAGGACAGGGTCTGGTTGCCCAGAGGCTTCAAGGAGATTTGGGTGGGAGAAGCCTCTACCCCTGGCCCCCTGGCCTTAAGCTTGATGGTCCTTCCTGCTGCCTGGACCAATACTTTGGCTGTGTTGACCATATCTCTGCCTGCTGCCTCTACTGCACTATGGACAGTATTTCTGCCTGGACATCTCTGTCTGCTACCTGGACCAATGCATTGGCTGTGCTGACAGTATTCTCTGCCTGTACTAACTATGAACAGTATTCCTGCATGCTGCCTGGAAGATTGCTTTTGCTGTCGCTGACCACATCCCTGCCTGCTGCCTGGACCAATGCTGTCCTCTGTGGACCACTGCAGTACTAAAACCACAGGTAATCTTTTGTTATTTGGTATGCACATGTTATGTGTTAGAAATATGAAGGGCCTTCAAAAATGTGATCAGTAGTCAGGAAATTATATGTGTAATTTATGCTCCTAGAACGCCTGGAGGTGCTATTTGGATGTTGGGCCTCTGTATATGGCCAGACTGTGTAAAAGTCTCACACATGTGGTATCGTTATACTCAGGAGGAGTAGCAGAATGTATTTTGGGGTTTCATTTTTGCTATGTACATGCTATGTGTTGGAAATATCTCATAAATGCACAACTTTGTGTAAAAAAAAATGCGTTTTCAATTTTTTCCCATATTTTCTGAAAACTTCTGGAAAAAATGAACCGTTCAAAAGACTCATTATGCCTCATAGCTTATATGCTGTGGTGTTTGCTTTCCAAAATGGGGTCATTTTGTGGGCGTTTCCATTGTCCTGGTGCTCCAGGGCCTTCAAAATTGAGATAGATCGTCATGAAATTATATGTGAAATTTGGCTCCTAGGATGCCTGGAGGTGCTACTTGGATGTTGGGCCTCTGTATGTGGACAGGCTGTGTAAAAGTCTCACACATGTGGTATCGCCATACTCAAGAGGAGTAGCAGAATGTATTTTGGGGTGTCATTTTTGCTACGTACATGCTATGTGTTGGAAATATCTTATAAATAGACAACTTTATGTAAAAAAATGCGTTTTCATTTTTTTCCCACGTTTTCCGAAAACTTCTGGAAAAAAATGAATCGTTCAAAAGACTCATTATGCCTCATAGCTTATACGTTGGGGTGTTTGTTTTCCAAAATGGGGTCATTTTGTGGGCGTTTCCATTGTCCTGGTGCTCCAGGGCCTTCAAAATTGAGATAGGTCATCATAAAATTATATGTGTAACTTTGCTCCTAGAATGCCTATGGGTGCTACTTGGATGTTGGGCCTCTGTATGTGGCCAGGCTGTGTAAAAGTCTCACACATGTAGTATCACCATACTCAGGAGGAGTAGCAGAATGTATTTTTGGGTGTATTTGCATGTATGCATATGCTGTGTTCAAGAAATAACCTGTCAATACGATAAGTTTGTGTAAAAAAAAAAAAAAGTCTTCATTTTCCCAAGAATTGTATGAAAAAATTACAACTTAAAAAAACTCACCATGCCTCTTACTAAACACCTTGGACTGTCTACTTTCCAAAAAGGGGTCATTTGGGGGGTATTGGGGGTATTTGTACTTTCCTGGATTGTTAGTATCTCAAGAAATGAGATAGGCCTTCAGTACATCGGGTGTGATCAGATGTGATCAATTTTAAGTGATTTGCACCCTACCTTGTAGACTCTATAACTTTCACACAGACTAAATAATATCCACTAATTTGGGTTATTTTTACCAAAGATATGTAGCAGTATACATTTTGGCCCAAATTTATGAAGAAAAATGACTTATTTGCAAAATTTTACAATAGAAACTAAAAAGTTGTTTTTACCCCAAATTTTCACTTTTTTTCACTTATATCGCAAAAAATAAAAAACCCAGCGGTGATTAAATACCACCAAAAGAAAGCTCTATTTGTGAGAGAAAAAAAAACTATAAAAATTTTGTTTGGATACAGTGTAGCATGACTAATTGTCATTCAAAGTGTGAGAGCACTGAAAGCTGAAAGTTGGTCTGGGCGGGAAAGTGTTTAAGTGCCCTGTATTGAAGTGGTTAAGTAAAGCCAACAAATTTTTCCTAGTTTATACACCACAGGTTCAAGTAAAGCCAACTCAATTTTTCCAGTTTATAGACCATAGGTTCAATTAAAGCCAACTCAATTTATCCAGTTTCTAGAAAATTTTAAGTTAGGAACACATACATTAACTTATTTATTTCAAGTACTTATACAGCAACATCAATTTACATATACATTGTACATTCAGATTCATCCCTGTCCTCAATGAGCTTTCAATCTAGGATCCCGAACTCACATGCATACATACACTAAGGCCAATTACCCTACCAGCATGTCTTTGGAGTGTGGGAGGAAACCTACACAGGCACAGGGTAGAACATGCAAACTCCAAGCAGGTAGTGTAGTGGTCAGGATTTGAGCCAGTGACTCTTTTGCTGCTAGGTGAAAGTGCTAACCACTACACCACTGTGCTGCCCTATTACTTAGTTAAAAAGAGGAGGAGGAGTTTTAGGGACTTTTAGGAAGCCAAGACCAGGTAGGGTCACGTATTTCCATCCCTATGGGACTTTAAGTGAAATCATGACCTGGTGAGCTCATGCATTTCCATCGTAAATAAGTCGAGGAAGGATTTTCACCTGCATGGGTCCTTTCCTCACTATTTTTATTTTCCAGCCACCTAAATTTGCCCCAGGAAGACGACAGCTTTGTCGAAACGGCGTAGGGAGGAGCGACGTGCTGACGTCACCACCACATCGCTGATCCCGGAAGCGACGGGCAGCAGCTGTGAATCGGCCGGCATAGTTTGTGTGCACACGCGATTTTAAAGCTACGATACTGTAAGTGTATTTCTTGTGATTTTTTAATAAATAATATCAGGATTACGCTATGGAGCTCCTTTTTTTTTATATATTTATTCTCAGGATCTGAGTGCCAGTATGTCATCTAGTGGACCTCTTGAAAGGTGACCCTTGGAGCCATACCTCTGACAGAGACCCAGTGGCTGGGGGATATAGCCACCTGCACTCACGATCTCCTTAACAAGAGATCAGAAAATCTGGTAAGGGGCAGATCGTTTTTTTTTGGTGGAGGAATTTCCCTATCATCACAATCTGCAGGGTGACAACATTGCATGTTTCACATCATCAGAAGAGTGGTGGTTCATTATATAACCTTTCTTATTTATTGGTGAAAGACTTTTACAGCAAAGGAACGTTTATGTATGGACGTTGCATAACATACTGGATATCTGACTGTTCATTGATGTAGTTTAATCACATTTGTTTCAAATTGGTGGTAATTACGTTCAATGTTTGTCCTAACAATTATTATTCCTTTTTTTTATCGTGAAGTGTTTTCTATCACACATGGATGCACATGTTATGGCCATATAAATGGTCCATGATCACATTCACTTAATCAACAGCAGCGAAACCTTTCTTTGTATAATACCTAAATTTGCCCCCATCTCACCTTATTATCCTCCACTCACCCCAGAGATGTCTCGTAGTCTCGTGCCCACCCTGATTGCTGCCTGCTTGGTCGTCCCCACTGGACTGTCTACCAGGGACCCTGGTTGGAGATGTGTTCTGGTGTCTTTTGGCGCCCTGCTACCGCACCGTTGACCGACGGGCCTCAACCGGTAGGTATGCACTTCGGTGCTAATCAGGGTTCTACCCTACCCCCTTATACCTCTTTAATGATGACTGATTATTTCTCATATTATTCACATTTTAGACTATCACAGGCATGCTCCTGGCGAGTCTCAATATGGGCTCATGATACTTTTAACCCATTTTTATCTTTAAATTTCCATGTTTTTTATATTTTGTTACCTGTTTGTATTGATACGTAGTATTGGCATTATTTGCTTTTATTTGCCTTCATTGGCTTTTATTTTCATATGAATAAATTTTATACTTTTTGATGTGAGCAACTGATCACGCGTCCTTCATCCATCACTCTCCATATAGTCTTACCTGACCACCCCGGGGTCATTTTCTAGGCAGCGGGACATGCAACACCATCTCTTTCAGCTTTGCTATAATTTCACAATACTACTTTTCTCAAATCCAAACAGACTCTCACAAGCGCAGGAGTAATCTTTCCTTGTCCACAATATGCTCCTGACGAGTGGCGTTATCACCCACGAAATGCGTAGAGCTATCTGATGCCATGTTTTCATTTACTTATACCTAGATCTTCAAGCTACTATACAATTTCTACCTCTACAGGCTTAGTGAGGCCCTAGGTCCTGCAGACATTATCTCGCAACGATATTTGTATCTAACCTTGTCCTTGTTGAACTTTGGAATTTTATTATGATATTTATCATGACATTGTATCATCAATTTAATCACTTTATTATTATGTGTAAACCTTTTATTCTTGACATCAGTGATCACAATTTGAGATAATTGTGTTATCATTTATGGATACTTACTTGTAAATACTTGTATTTACCAACTATTCTAATATCAACATTATATGTATGGTCACAAGTGTGTATATAAATAAAATTCCCTTGTTCAGCTCAACCACCTTTTCGCTACTATGTGCTTCACTCAAAGTCCCACTTCCTTTGCTCCCCTATGACTTAGTTACTTACTTAGTTACTTAGTTTTAACCACTTAAGGACTGAGCCACTTTTTGAGATTTGGTGTTTACAGGGTAAACACAGTTTTTTTTGCTAGAAAATTACTTAGAACCCCCAAACATCATATATTTTTTTCATTCACCCTAGAGAATGAAATGGCAATCGTTGAAATACTTTATTGTCACACCATATTTGCGCCGCTGAGTAAATTGATACCCAATGCTTCAAAGTTGCGCCCGCTCGTGGAATGGCGCCAAACTTTTACCCTTAAAAATCTCCACGTTTAAAAAATTCTACAGGTTGCATGTTTTGAGTTACAGGGGAGGGCTACAATTATTGCTCTCGCTCTAACGATCGCGGCAATATCTCACATGTGTGGTTTGAACATCGTTTTCATATGCGGGCGCTGCTCATATATGCGTTTGCTTCTGCACGCGAGCTCGGCGGGATGGGGCGCATTTAAAAAAGAAAAATGTTCTTATTTATTTTACCTTTTATTTTTTATTTTTACACTGTTCTTTTTTTTTATAAAATTGGATCACTTTTTTTTTATGCATTGCATACTAGCTCATTATGAATTACTTATCTGAGATCGAAGCCCCCACAGCGGTCCTTGTTCACCACTCCGACAGCCGACATCTCCCTGGGGGGTTACGTCCGGGTATCGTGGCTCCAGCGCTGTGATTAGCTGGAGCCGCGATGACGTCACTCCCGCGCATGCGCATGAGAGCCGCCGGTAACGGCACAGTACAACTTACCTGCGTACGTTCCGTTGCTTCAGTTTGCTTAAGTGCGCATGTGCCAATGACGTCGGCACATGCAAATACAGGGATATCTCCTAAACCATGCAGGCTTAGGACGTATCCAGTGTAGCTACAGGTAAGCCTAATTATAGGCTTGCCTGTAGTATAAAGTGGTTGTAAAGAGTTTACAAGCACTTTAAGATTACCAATGTGATATGACACATACAGTGGGGACGGAAAGTATTCAGATCCCCTTAAATTTTTCACTCTTTGTTATATTCCAGCAATTTGCTAAAATCATTTAAGTTCATTTTTTTCCTCATTAATGTACACACAGCACCCAATATTGACAGGAAAAACACAGAATTGTTGACATTTTTGCAAATTTATTAAAAAAGAAAAACTGAAATATCACATGGTCCTAAGTAGTCAGACCCTTTGCTGTGACACTCATATATTTAACTCAGGTGCTGTCCATTTCTTCTGATCATCCTTGAGATGGTTCTACACCTTCATTTGAGTCCAGCTGTGTTTGATTATACTGATTGGACTTGATTAGGAAAGCCACACACCTGTCTATATAAGACCTTACAGCTCACAGTGCATGTCAGAGCAAATGAGAATCATGAGGTCAAAGGAACTGCCTGAAGAGCTCAGAGACAGAATTGTGGCAAGGCACAGATCTGGCCAAGGTTACAAAAAAATTTCTGCTGCACCTAAGGTTCCTAAGAGCACAGTGGCCTCCATAATCCTTAAATGGAAGACGTTTGGGATGACCGGAACCCTTCCTAGAGCTGGCCGCCAAACTGAGCTATCGGGGGAGAAGAGCCTTGGTAAGAGAGGTAAAGAAGAACACAAAGATCACTGTGGGTGAGCTCCAGATACGCAGTCGGGAGATGGGAGAAAGTTGTAGAAAGTCAACTATCACTGCAGCCCTCCACCAGTCGGGGCTTTATGGCAGAGTGGCCCGACGGAAGTCTCTCCTCAGTACAAGACACATGAAAGCCCGCATGGAGTTTACTAAAAAACACCTGAAGGACTCCAAGATGGTGAGAAATACGATTCTCTGGTCTGATGAAACCAAGATAGAACTTTTTGGCCTTAATTTTAAGTGGTATGTGTGGAGAAAACCAGGCATGCTCATCACCTGTCCAATACAGTCCCAACAGCAGTAAGTTCCTCCGTCCATGTATAAAAATAAAGTCTAAATGGTGCTTTATCGTTTAAAAATTTATTTTATTTATAAAACATCATTCTGGGTACTCACATCTTCCAGGTGCTGAAACGTATCACTCTATAGCAGCTAAAAGAAAAAAACGGTGTGCGGTCAAACGCCCTGAGGTGAGCAGATTCACACGGGGGGGGGGCACAAGTTTGTTGTCACCTTGTCACCTTTGGAGGATTTTGCTTTGCCAGCACAATGGACATTTTTTATTTTATTATGTAATATGTTTGATATTATCGTTTTGCAATAAGTCATTCAAGCACTTTGCTTATATGTGTCATATCACACTGGTTACTTCAATATAGTGCGGCACTTTTAATTTGTTATTGTTTAATTTGCCAGCACAATGGACATTTTATATACTATATGTTATTATGTTTAATATCATGCATGCACTAAGATATTCATGCATTTTATATGTGTCATATCACATTGGTAATCTTAATATAGAGCGGCATTTTATTTGTTTTTATATATTTATGCACTTATAAGATTGTGATCAGTGCCAGCAGCTGTATCAATTAAGAAGGTTCTGAGTCATTTGTTTGGTTTGCTCGCACGCTTATTCAGTTTATAGTAAAATAGTGATTACAATTACTGAGTACAAAATTAAGAATAATACAATATCAAACAGACATAGATAACAATATTGTAATGCTCATGGTCTGGAACACACGGTTGGTCTCATATGGTAGGAGGCCAAACCAAGAGAGAGTTCACAGGAAATTCCTGACATGTTTCAGAATATAACATCATTTCTTCTTCAGGGGGAAGTCAGAGCAAAATACAGTTTTCTAAGGGTGTAATAATAAGAAATCAGTATGTTCATAGGTATATATAGTCTACAGTTAATATCAATACAGGTAAAACATCCACTATAGCAGCAAACTTTTATACTTACGATATATAGCTCTGTCAACAGAAGTATACAATAAGGCTTGTCTCCCAGGTGTGCCCCACCACATTGAACCCAACGTGAAGAGGGCATGTGAAAGGATAAAAATGATCCCATACAGTAAAAAGGTGGGCCGATGAGAAGCAGATGTGGGGTGTACCCACACTGGCGCAAGTGGCTGCTCACAAGGATCGTGAAGGAGGAATCAATCCTGATAGCAAAAAAAAATCTATAAAGAAAAGGGGGGGGGGGGGGCAAGAGGGAGGAGGAGGGATAAGGGGAAAATGGTGAAAAGGGAGAGAGACAGGGGAAAAGAAAAGTGAAAGAGAAAAGAGAAGGGAAGGGGGGAGGAAGGAGAGAAAGGGAAAAACCGCAGTTACCTCAGGTCTGTCACCTGGACTTACTTCACCATTTTCTTTAGCTTTTTTTGTTTTTTTGCCCTTCTTCAGTCAAGAATGGATCATCTACTTCATGACTAACATTTATTTGGAATGCCTCAATGAAACCCCTAGTACTGATTGCAATTGGTCCAGAGTACACATGGAAGTTGTACAAGATTACCTTATGAGGAGAGGAAAATTATGAATGCTTATACCAGTGAAGCACTCGTTTGCCTTCCATTGCTGTTTTTCTGCCTGGGGTCACCTGCAGTGGAATATCTAAGGTATGGCAGGCAAGGCAAGTGCCATGGGGGGAGGGGTGCCGCAAAAAAGCCACCCCCCGCATGAAAAATAAACCCCACCCGTCCTCCCGCGGCCATCCTGCTGGACTAATAAAGCCCCTGGCGCCGTGGCCGGCCTGCTGGAGCGCGGCGCCGGTGTTCTGTCAGATAGCTGCTACCCGGCCTGGGCTGTTGGTGTAAGAGAAGTCTGGCTAACAGATGCGCACCTGCACACAAGCACGGGCACACCAGTGTGTGTAAAAAGGACTTGTATTGTCGCATGGGCCAATGTGTGCACACAGATGCGCGTGCACACGTGCACGTCTGGGCGCCAAGTAGTTTATTTAAACTGAACACTGACACATGAGCCTTGCTGAGTGGTCTTTCAGCTAGTACCTGTTACCTGAATCTGATCTGTTCTAGTGTTCCTGTGTTTGACCCGGTTTGTACCTGAAACTCCTATGGACTTCTGCCTGCCTTCCTGTGACCCCGGCTTGTGTTTTGACCTGCTTCATGCTCCTGTACTGCGCTGTCCGACTGTGTACCAAATCTGGCCTGTATCCTGTCTTTGATTCTGTCTCACATTCCAGTACCTACTCCGCTTGGCTTTTGATGACCTCCTGACTTATGTTCCGACCACGACTGCTGATCCAGCAACACGGAGTTCCAGTCCTCTGTGCCTATCCGGTGATCCGCAGCTATCGGGTTCCTGCCAAGACCCGTCCTGAGCCACCTGCTACATCGGCCCTCGTGCCACTCTGTGTCTTTCATTCCCTGTCATCTCTATCAGGGGTGCTAGACAGGGGGTGCAAGAGAAGCCCTCTCTACAGCTCAGTCTCCACCAGGTACATGACAGTTGGGCTCGGATTAGGTTGAGGGAGGCTCTGTCAGCAGGGAGGGGCGGGGCCAGGAGCTCCACTGACGCTCTGCCCCTGCCCCTCCCAGCCCCATGTAGTTGATGTGCTCAGAGCAAAATGGGAGCATTGAGATCGCCTCTCCTGGACTTCTGAGAGCCCCACCCTAGACCGCAAAAATCCCCACCCCTACCGCCAAAAGCCCCACCCCCTACCGCCGGAAGCTCCGCCCCGGACCTCTAAGAGCGAGAGGTGAGCCCGGCTGGCCAGGTAGGTCTTTCTGCCAATACACATTGCCTGTAGACAGTAGACTTACTGTTACGCTAAACCCTCCCTGACAGTGTTGTTTACCCCCCTGTATAGCTGCGCATTGCTGAAAGGTAGAATTTTAAAAATGGCTACTTGATCATCTCCTGTAGTCGCATCCGCAGTATCTGGTCATCTCCTGTAGTCACCTCCGCAGTCTCTGGTCATCTCCTGTAGTCGCATTCGCAGTCTCTGGTCATCTCCTGTAGTCGCATCCGCAGTCTCTGGTCATCTCCTGTAGTCGCATCCGCAGTCTCTGGTCATCTCCTGTAGTCGCATCCGCAGTCTCTGGTCATCTCCTGTAGTCGCATCCGCAGTCTCTGGTCATCTCCTGTAGTCGCATTCGCAGTCTCTGGTCATCTCCTGTAGTGGCATCCGCAGTCCCTGGTCATCTCCTGTAGTCGCATCCGTAGTCTCTGGTCATCTCCTGTAGTCGCATCCGCAGTCTCTGGTCATCTCCTGTAGTCGCATTCGCAATCTCTGGTCATCTCCTGTAGTCGCATCCGGAGTCTGGTCATTTCCTGTAGTCGAATCCGCAGTATCTGGTCATTTCCTGTAGTCGCATCCGCAGTCTGGTCATTTCCTGTAGTCGCATCCGCAGTCTCTGGTCATCTCCTGTAGTCGCATCCGCAGTCTCTGGTCATCTCCTGTATTTGAATCCACAGTCTCTGGTCATTTCCTGTAGTCGCATCCGCAGTCTGGTAATTTCCTGTAGTCACATCCGCAGTCTGGTCATTTCCTGTAGTCGCATCCGCAGTCTCTGGTCATCTCCTGTAGTCGCCTCCGCAGTCTCTGGTCATCTCCCGTAGTCGCATCCGCAGTTTCTGGTCATCTCCTGTAGTCGCCTCCGCAGTCTGGTAATTTCCTGTAGTCACATCCGCAGTCTGGTCATTTCCTGTAGTCGCATCCGCAGTCTCTGGTCATCTCCTGTAGTCGCCTCCGCAGTCTCTGGTCATCTCCCGTAGTCGCATCCGCAGTTTCTGGTCATCTCCTGTAGTCGCCTCCGCAGTCTCTGGTCATCTCCTGTAGTCGCATCCGCAGTCTCTGGTCATTTCCTGTAGTCGCATTCGCAGTCTCTGGTCATCTCCTGTAGTCGCATCCGCAGTCTGGTCTTCTCCTGTAGTCACATCCGCAGTCTCTGGTCATCTCCTGTAGTCGCATCCACAGTCTGGTCATTTCCTGTAGTCGCATCTGCAGTCTCTGGTCATTTCCTGTAGTCGCATCCGCAGTCTGGTCATCTTCTATAGTTGCATCCGCAGTCTCTGGTCATCACCTGTAGTCGCCTCCGCAGTCTCTGGTCATCTCCTGTAGTCACATCCGCAGTCTCTGGTCATCTCCTGTAGTCGCATCTGCAGTCTCTGGTCATCTCCTGTAGTCACATCCGCAGTCTCTGGTCATCTCCTGTAGTCGCATCCACAGTCTCAGGTCATCTCCTGTAATCGCATCCGCAGTCTAGTCATTTCCTGTAGTCGCATCCGCAGTCTCTGGTCATTTCCTGTAGTCGCATCCGCAGTCTGGTCATCTCCTGTAGTCGCATTTGCAGTCTCTGGTCATCTCCTGTAGTCGAATCCGCAGTCTGGTCATTTCCTGTAGTCGCATACGCAGTCTGGTCATCTCCTGTAGTCGCATTTGCAGTCTGGTCATCTCCTGTAGTCGCATTTGCAGTCTCTGGTCATCTCCTGTAGTCACATCCGCAGTCTGGTCATCTCCTGTAGTAGCATCCACAGTCTCTGGTCATCTCCTGTAGTCGCATCCGCAGTCTCAGGTCATCTCCTGTAATCGCATCCGCAGTCTAGTCATTTCCTGTAGTCGCATCCGCAGTCTCTGGTCATTTCCTGTAATTGCATTCGCAGTCTCTGGTCATCTCCTGTAGTCGCATTCGTAGTCTCTGGTCATCTCCTGTACTCGCATCCGCAGTCTGGTCATCTCCTGTAGTCGCATCCGCAGTCTCTGGTTATTTCCTGTAGTCGCATCCGCAGTCTGGTCATCTCCTGTACTCGCATCCACAGTCTCTGGTCATCTCCTGTAGTCAAATCCGCAGTCTCTGGTCATCTCCTGTAAACGCTTCCGCAGTCTGGTCATCTCCTGTTGTCGCATTTGCAGTCTCTGGTCATCTTCTGTAGTTGCATTCGCAGTCTCTGGTTATCTCCTGTAATCGCATCCGCAGTCTGGTCATCTCGTGTAGTCGCATTTGCAGTCTCTGGTCATCTCCTGTAGTCGAATCCGCAGTCTCTGGTCATCTCCTGTAGTCGCATCCGCAGTCTCTGGACATCTCCTGTAGTCGCATCCGCAGTCTCTGGTCATCTCCTGTAGTCGAATCCGCAGTCTCTGGTCATCTCCTGTAGTCGCATCTGCAGTCTCTGGTCATCTCCTGTAGTCGAATCCGCAATCTCTGGTCATTTCCTGTAGTCGCATCCGCAGTCTGGTCATTTCCTGTAGTCGCATCCGCAGTCTCTGGTCATCTCCTGTAGTCGCATCCCCAGTCTGGTCATTTCCTGTAGTCTCATCCGCAGTCTCTGGTCATTTCCTGTAGTCGCATCCGCAGTCTCTGGTCATTTCCTGTAGTCGCATCCGAAGTCTGGTCATCTCCTGTAGTCGCATCCGCAGTCTGGTCATCTCCTGTAGTCGCATCCGCAGTCTCTGGTCATCTCCTGTAGTCGCATCCGCAGTCTGGTCATCTCCTCTAGTCGCATCTGCAGTCTCTGGTCATCTCCTGTAGTCGCATCCGCAGTCTGGTAATCTCCTATAGTCGCATTAGCAGTCTCTGCTCATCTCCTGTAGTCACATTCACAGTCTCTGGTCATCTCCTGTAGTCGCATTCGCAGTCTCTGGTTATTTCCTGTAAAAGTAGTACTTGCTATCGCACTGCACAAATCACTTTATTACACTTTATTTATGTCATCTATGGCTATGTATATTTATTGAATGCATATTGAGCACTATCATTGCTTGGCTGCTTCTCTTTGGGCCTGGCACACACGCACAATCGCACATGATGATGACTTTTAAGTCATCATCATGTGCGATTGTGCGTGTGTGCCAAGCAGAAGCAGCCAATCAAATATAGTGCTCACTATGGATTAAATAAATATGCATAGCCATAGATATCATACAGTGGGGATGGAAAGTATTCAGACCCCCTTAAATGTTTCACTCTTTGTTATATTGCAGCCATTTGCTAAAATCATTTAAGTCCATTTTTTTCCTTAGTAGTACACACACACAGCACTCCATATTGACAGAAAAACACAGAATTGTTGACATTTTTGCAGATTTATTAAAAAAGAAAAAAACTTAAATATCACATGGTCCTAAGTATTCAGACCCTTTGTTCAGTATTTAGTAGAAGCACCCTTTTGATCTAATACAGCCATGAATCTTTTTGGGAAAGATGCAACAAGTTTTTCACACCTGGATTTTGGGATTCTCTGCCATTCCTCCTTGCAGATCCTCTCCAGTTCTGTCAGGTTGGATGGTAAACGTTGGTGGACAGACATATTTAGGTCTCTCCAGAGATGCTCAATTGGGTTTAAGTCAGGGCTCTGGCTGGGCCATTCAAGAACAGTCATGGAGTTGTTTTGAAGCCACTCCTTCGTTATTTTAGCTGTGTGCTTAGGGTCATTGTCTTGTTGGAAGGTAAACCTTCAGTCCAGTTTGAGGTCCTGAGCATCATCTTTTCCTCGATTGCAACCAGTCGTCCTGTCCCTGCAGCTGAAAAACACCCCTACAGCATGATGCTGCCACCATGATACTTCACTGTTGGGACTGTATTGGACAGGTGATGAGCAGTGCCTGTTTTTTTCGACACATACCGCTTAGAATTAAGGCCAAAAAGTTCTACCTTGGTCTCATCAGACCAGAGAATCTTATTTCTCACCATCTTGGAGTCCTTCAGGTGTTTTTTAGCAAACTCCATGCGGGCTTTCATGTGTCTTGCACTGAGGAGAGGCTTCTGTCGGGCCACTCTGCCATAGGGCCCTGACTGGTGGAGGGATGCAGTGATGGTTGACTTTTTACAACTTTCTCCCATCTCCCGACTGCATCTCTGGAGCTCACCCACAGTGATCTTTGCGTTCTTCTTTACCTCTCTCACCAAGGCTCTTCTCCCCCGATAGCTCAGTTTGGCCAGACGGCCAGCTCTAGGAAGGGTTCTGGTCGTCCCAAACGTCTTCCATTTAAGGATTATGGAGGCCACTGTGCTCTTAGGAACCTTAAGTGCAGCAGAATTTTTTTAGTAACCTTGGCCAGATCTGTGCCTTGCCACAATTCTGTCTCTGAGCTCTTCAGGCAGTTCCTTTGACCTCATGATTCTCGTTTGCTCTGACATGCACTGTGAGCTGTAAGGTCTTATATAGACAGGTGTGTGGCTTTCCTAATCAAGCCCAATCAGTATAATCAAACACAGCTGGACTCAAATGAAGGTGTAGAACCATCTCAAGGATGATCAGAAGAAATGGACAGAACCTGAGTTAAATATATGAGTGTCACAGCAAAGGGTCTGAATACTTAGGACCATGTGATATTTCAGTTTTTCTTTTTAATAAATCAGCAAGAATTTCAACAATTCTGTGTTTTTCTGTCAATATGGGGGAAAAAATGAACTTAAATGATTTTAGCAAATGGCTGCAATATAACAAAGAGTGAAATTTAAGGGGATCTGAATACTTTCCGCCCCCACTGTATATAAGTGTAATAAAGTGAATTGTGCAACAAGCTCATTAAACAGTCCACATTGAGTGAAAGTTCATGTACTGCAAACTTTGCAGTACATGAACTTTTACTCAATGTAGACTGTTTAATGAGCAGGGGGCGGACTGACCCATTTAATGTGTTAATTGAAAGATTAAAGAGCTGGACTTGTAGTTTTGTTAGCTTTTTTTTATTTGTTGTTACAGGGGTCGCAGTTTCAGTGCTTGCCACAGGCGCCATTTTCACTAGATAGGCCTCTGGTCATCTGAGTGGAGATTAGAGCTATTGCCAGTGGATCTGACCACTGACCAAGCGCTTTTTGACCACCCTGAGTAAGGGTGGTCACTGGCCTTCTGATAAGCCTCCAGTGAGATTATACCTTGGTGTCACATTTGCTATTCTTGAATTTCCTCTTCACTCAGCACAGAATTCTGTTGGGACTTTTCTTTATGGACACTTTCTAACCAATTTATTTATTTGTTTTACATTCATCACTATTCATTTATATGAGTTGATTTGTCACATTGTGATTAATGTGGTTCACCAACTGAATTATTTTGTTCACATATGCTATCATGCACTTCCTTTTTGCTTATTATCACATGCCTAGTATCAAGGGTATAGTGTTCTGCTGCTACAGGATCCATGCACAGATCCCTTCACTGGAACTAAGGGGCCAAGCCCAACCCCTGAAAAACAACCCTGAACCATAATCCTCTCTCCACCAAATGATTTGGACCAGTGCACAAAGCAAGGTCCATAAAGACATTAGTTTGGGGTGGAAGAACTTGACTGGCCTGCACAGAGTCCTCCCCTTAGAGTGGAGACTGCGAGCCAGGCCTTCTCGTCCACATCAGTGCTTGACCTCACAAATGAGCTTCTGGAAGAATGGTTAAGCATTCCCATAGACACACTCCTAAACCTTGTGAACAGCCTTCCCAGAAGAATTGAAGCTGTTATAGCTGCAAAGGGTGGGCCAACTAAATATTGAACCCTAAGGACTGAGACTGGTATGCCATTAAAGTTCATGTTCGTGTAAAGGCAGGTGTCCCAATACTTTTGGCAATATAGTGTATTACATACATCTTCTTTTGTTTAGATATTCTTTAAAGATATTAGATGTATGCCCTAACGTATCACATTAATGGGATGCGTATAGGTGCTTGAAGTGGCTTACAAATGAGTGCTTATTATATCATGTTTCAGAACATGTTTCATTTGACTATAGGGACCTTCGAGATGTCACTTATGATCAACATGAACATTGCTTAAACAAAAACTACACAGTGACATGCAGGGCACCCCACAGTCCTCCCTGATAAGGGTCAGTAGTTTTATTGACTCACTATACTAGTAAGGTTGAGTGTGTGACCTCTTGTTGGATCCCTGCTCCCAGTATGCAATTCTCTGTTAAAAGGGGCAAACACGTGAGGTCAACTCTCATCCCTCTCATCGCCTGGGATTATCAACACATCCATCTTCCAACTGAGGCTCAGAAAATAGACGAGGTGTTAGTGGATACAAACAAGGACTTAGTTTAAACCAAATAAATAGAATTTGTTAGAAAGGGAAAAAAAGCTCTGGGTATGTAAATGTTATTTTTTTTTTTCATAATTTTTAAACGGTATGTACAATATATATATATATATATATATATATATATATATATATATATATATATATATATATATATACACACACACACACAGTATCTCACAAAGTACACCCCTCACTATTTTATTATATCTTTTCATGTGACAACACTGAAGAAATTACACTTTGCAACAATGTAAAGTAGTGAGTGTACAGCTTGTATAACAGTGTAAATTTGCTGTCCCCTCAAAATAATTCAACACACAACCCTTAATGTTCAAACAGCTGGCAACAAAAGTGAGTACACCCCCAAGTGCAAATGTCCAAAATGGGCCCAATTAGCCATTTTCCCTCCTCAATGTTATGTGACTCGTTAGTGTTACAAGGTCTCAGGTGTGAATGGGGAGCAGGTGTGTTAAATTTGGTGTTATCGCTCTCACTCTCTCATACTGGTCACTGGAAGTTCAGCATGGCACCTCATGGCAAAAAACTCTCTGATGATCTGAAAAAAAGAATTGTTGCTCTACAAAAAGATGGCCTAGGCTATAAGAAGATTGCCAAGACCCTGAAACTGAGCTGCAGCACGGTGGCCAAGACCATACAGCGGTTTAACAGGACAGGTTCCAATCAGAACAGGCTTTGCCATGGTCAACCAAAGAAGTTGAGTAGAGGTGTTCAGAGTCATATCCAGAGGTTGTCTTTGGGAAATAGACATATGAGTGCTGCCAGCATTGCTGCAGAAGTTGAAGGGGTGGGGGGGTCAGCCTGTCAGTGGTCAGACCATAATGTACACTGCATCAAATTGATCTGCATGGCTGTCATCCCAGAAGAAAGCCTCTTCTAAAGATGATGCACAAGAAAGCCCACAAACAGTTTGCTGAAAACAAGCAGACTAATGACATGGATTACTAGAACCACGTCCTGTGGTCTGATTAGACCAAGGTAAACTTATTTGGTTCAGATGGTGTCAAGCGTGTGTGGCAGCAACCAGGTGAGGAGTACAAAGACAAGTGTGTCTTGCCTACAGTCAAGCATGGTGGTGGGAGTGTTGTGGTCTTGGGCTGTATCAGTGCTGCCGGCACTGGGGAGATACAGTTTATTGAGGGAACCATGAATGCCAACATGTACTGTGACATACTAAAGCAGAGCATGATCCCCTTACTTCGGAGACTGGGCCACAAGTCAGTATTCCAACATGATAAGGACCCCAAACACATGTCCAAGACAGCCACTGCCTTGCTAGAGAAGCTGAGGGTAAAGGTGATGGACTGGCCAAGCATGTCTCCAGACCTAAACCCTATTGAGCATCTGTGGGGCATTCTCAAACAGAAGGTGGAGGAGCGTAAGGTCTCTAACATCCACCAGCTCTGTGATGTCATCATGGAAGAGTAGAAAAGGACTCCAGTGGCAACCTGTGAAGCTCTGGTGAACTCCATGCCCAAGAGGGTTAAGGCAGTGCTGGAAAAGAATGGTGGCCACACAAAATATTGACACTTTGGTCCCAATTTGGACATTTTCAATTAGGGGAGTACTCACCTTTATTGCCAGTGGTTTAGACATTAATGGCTGTGTGTTGAGTTATTTTGAGGGGACAGCAAATTTACACTGTTATACAAGCTGTACACTCACTACTTTACATTGTAGCAAAGTGTCATTTCTTCAGTGTTATCACATGAAAAGATATAATAAAATATTTACAAAAATATGAGATACTGTGTGTATATATATATATATATGTTTGTTTTTATCTGCCATTCTTTGAATAAAAGGCAAAGTGCAATTATAATCCATCTTCTGCTTGTCTGACATCAGCAAAGAGAAATGTAATTGGCTGCTGTGGGTTACTTTACAGTTTATTGACATTGAACAATATCATTATTATCCAAAAATGTATTCATACCCAACCATTACTTAAAGTGTTTTTTACCCCAGCATTTTACCCCAGTGCCTGCTGTACCATGTACTTGTACGAGAAAGTATCCTGTTCTCTTTGTATTGCTTCCTTTGTGTAAAATCCCTGGTATTTCTGTCAGTCCCCCCCCCCCCCCCGCACAGCCATTCACTGGGAAGATCAGTGAACTGTTGCTACTCCTCCCCCCAGCTCTGATGCAGCTGGGAATAGAGGGAGCAGAGGAAATGTAATCACTTAAAAAAAGGGGGAAAAAGGTATTTATAATGCTTTTTTTTATATCTATACATAAATGTTTTGCCTTCTGTTTCAGTTTTAAACTGAAGGGGCTGTTTTACAAGGTGATTGTGTTTTTCTACTTCCTTGTAGCATCCTTAAGTTCCCAAACTTGCCCGAGTCATGTGCTTGCTTCTCTATGCACACTAAACTTCCCATAGTCCATATCAGTAAAAAAGTAAGAGAGGGTTACTACAGTATGTTCCTACACAGGGGCGGACTGACCCATTTGGCACTCAGGCACGGACCAAGGACCCGTGCCGCTAGGGGGCCCGTGAGAGCCTCTGCATCCGCAATAGATGCAAGGAGAAGGGATTCAGGACGCGTCTGTGATACCTCTCACAGCGTGCTGCTCGTTGCCGTCTCCTCCTTCTCTCCCGTCCACCCCAGGTGCTTGTACATGATATCACCTGGGAACGGACGAGAAGAGAGGAGGGGCCAGCGGTGGGCAGAACAGTGTGAGAGGTATTCAGGCTGCAGGCATCGGGTGACAATGAGGCGCTGTTTTTTATTGCTGGAGGTGCCATGGCCGCCATTGCGGGGGCAGGAGCAGGTGGCGCGGCAGACAGTACAGGTCAGGTGTAGGGGGCCCGGGTCCCAACAAGACCGCAGGAGGCCCCGTGATATTTTCCTAGTCCTCCCGTGTCCTCTTCCCCCACAGTGTCCTCCGGTCCACCCACCCCCCACAGTGTTCCCCTTTGTCCTCCACCCACCCACGGTGTCCTCCTCCCAACCACAGTGTCCCCCTGTGTCCTCCACCCACAGTGTCCCCCGTGTCCTCCACCCACCCACGGTGTCCCCCTGTGTCCTCCACCCTCCCACGGTGTCCCGCCGTGTCCTCCACCCACCCATAGTGTCCCCCTTTGTCCTCCACTTACCCACGGTGTCCCCCTGTGTCCTCCACCCACCCATGCTGTCCCCTTGTGTCCTCCGCCCACCCACCTACAGTGTCCCCCTGTGTCCTCCACCCACCCACGGTGTCCCCCTGTGTCCTCCACCCACACACGGTGTCCCTCTGTGTCCTCCACCCACCCACAGTTTTCCCTTGTGTCCTCCATCCACCCACTGTGTTCTCCATCCACCCACAGTGTCCCCCTGTGTTCCCCACCCCCCCACAGTGTCCCCCTGTGTACTCCATCCACCCACCCACCCACGGTGTCCTCCACCCACCCACAGTGTCCCCCTGTGTCCTCCACTCACTAACATTGTCCCCCTGTGTCCTTCACCCACCCACGTGTCCCCCTGTGTCCTCCACTTACCCACAGTGTCCCCCTGTGTCCACCACTTACCAACAGTGTCCCCCTGTGTCCTCCACCCACCCACGATGTCCCCTTGTGTCCTCCACCCACCCACAGTGTCCCCCTGTGTCCTTCACCCACCCACAGTGTTCCCCTGTGTCCTCCACCCATGGTGTCCCCCTGTGTCCTCTACCCACCCACAGTGTCCCCCTGTGTCCTCCACCCCCCCACAGTGTCCCCCTGTGTCCTCCCACAGTTTCCCCCTGTGTCCTCCACCCACCCACTGTGTTCTCCACCCACCCAAAGTGTCCCCCTGTGTCCTCCACCCCCCCACGGTGTCCTCCACCCACCCACAGTGTCCCCCTGTGTCCTCCACCCACCCACGATGTCCCCCTGTGCCCTCCACCCTCCCACAGTGTCCCCCTGTGTCCTCCACCCCCCCACGGTGTCCTCCACCCACCCACAGTGTCCCCCTGTGTCCTCCACTTACCCACAGTGTCCCCACGGTGTCCCCCTGTGTCCTCCACCCATGGTGTCCCCTTGTGTCCTTCACCCATTCACGGTGTCCGCCACCCACCCACAGTGTCCCCCTGTGTCTTCCACCCACGGTGTTCCCCTGTGTCCTCTACCCACCCACAGTGTTCCCCTGTGTCCTCCACCCCCCCACAGTGTCCCCCTGTGTCCTCCCACAGTTTCCCCCTGTGTCCTCCACCCACCCACTGTGTTCTCCACCCACCCACAGTGTCACCCTGTGTTCTCTACCCCCCCACAGTGTCCCCCTGTGTCCTCCACCCACCCACAGTGTCCCCCTGTGTCCTCCACCCACCCACAGTGTCCCCCTGTGTCCTCCACCCTCCCACAGTGTCCCCCTGTGTCCTCCGCCCACCCACGGTGTCCCCCTGTGTCCTCCACCCACCCACGGTGTCCCCTTGTGTCCTCCACTTACCCACAGTGTCCCCCTGTCTCCTCCACTTACCCACGGTGTCCCCCTGTGTCCTCCACCCACGGTGTCTCCTTGTGTTCTCCACCCACCCACGGTGTCCCCCTGTGTCCTCCACCCTCCCACAGTGTCCCCCTGTGTCCAAAACCCACCCACCCACGGTGTCCCCTTGTGTCCTCCACCCACCCACAGTGTCCCCCTGTGTCCTCCACTTACCCACAGTGTCCCCACGGTGTCCCCCTGTGTCCTCCACCCACGGTGTCCCCTTGTGTCCTTCACCCATTCATGGTGTCCTCCACCCACCCACGGTGTCCCCCTGTGTCTTCCATCCACGGTGTCCCCCTGTGTCCTCTACCCACCCACAGTGTCCCCCTGTGTCTTCCACCCACCCACTGTGTTCTCCACCCACCCACGGTGTTCCCCTGTGTTCTCCACCCCCCACAGTGTCCCCCTGTGTTCTCCACCCACCCACGGTGTCCCCCTGTGTCCTCCACCCACCCATGCTGTCCTCCTGTGTCCTCCACTTACCCACAGTGTCCCCCTGTGTCCTCCACCCACCCACGGTGTTCCCCTGTGTCCTCCACCCACCCACAGTGTCCCCCTGTGTCACCTACCCACAGTGTCCCCCTGTGCCTTCCACCCCCCCCAGTGTCCCCCTGTGTTCTCCACCCCCCCACAGTGTCTCCCTGTGTCCTCCACCCACCCACCCACAGTGTCCCCCTGTGTCCTCCACTTACCCACAGTGTCCCCCTGTGTCCTCCACTTACCCACAGTGTCCCCCTGTGTCCTCCACTTACCCACGGTGTCCCCCTGTGTCCTCCACCCACCCACAGTGTCCCCTTGTGTTCTCCACCCATGGTGTCCCCCTGTGTCCTCCACCCACCCACGATGTCCCCCTGTGCCCTCCACCCTCCCACAGTGTCCCCCTGTGTCCTCCACCCACCCACGGTGTCCCCTTGTGTTCTCCACCCACGGTGTCCCCCTGTGTCCTCCACCCACCCACAGTGTCCCCCTGTGTCCTCCACTTAGCCACAGTGTCCCCACGCTGTCCCCCCTGTGTCCTCCACCCATGGTGTCCCCTTGTGTCCTTCACCCATTCACAGTGTCCTCCACCCACCCACGGTGTCCCCCTGTGTCCTCTACCCACCCACAGTGTCCCCCTGTGTCCTCCACCCCCCCACAGTGTCCCCCTGTGTCCTCCACCCCCCCACAGTGTCCCCCTGTGTCCTCCACCCACCCACTGTGTTCTCCGCCCACCCACGGTGTTCCCCTGTGTTCTCCACCCCCCACAGTGTCCCCCTGTGTCCTCCCCCCACCCATGGTGTCCCCCTGTGTCCTCCACTTACCCACAGTGTCCCCCTGTGTCCTCTACCCACCCACGGTGTTCCCCTGTGTCCTCCACCCACCCACGGTGTCCCCCTGTGTCCTCCACCCACCCACGGTGTCCCCTTGTGTCCTCCACCCACCCACGGTGTCCCCCTGTGTCCTCCACTTACCCACAGTGTCCCCCTGTGTCCTCCACTTACCCACGGTGTCCCCCTGTGTCCTCCACCCACCCACGGTGTCCCCTTGTGTTCTCCACCCACGGTGTCCCCCTGTGTCCTCCACCCACCCACGATGTCCCCCTGTGCCCTCCACCCACCCACAGTGTCCCCCTGTGTCCTCCACCCACCCACCCACGGTGTCCCCTTGTATCCTCCACCCACCCGCAATGTCCCCCTGTGTCCTCCACTTACCCACAGTGTCCCCACGGTGTCCCCCTGTGTCGTCCACCCATGGTGTCCCCTTGTGTCCTTCACCCATTCACGGTGTCCTCCACCCACCCACGGTGTCCCACTGTGTCTTCCATCCATGTTGTCCCCCTGTGTCCTCTACCCACCCACATTGTCCCCCTGTGTCCTCCACCCCCCCCACCACAGTGTCCCCCTGTGTCCTCCACCCACCCACTGTGTTCTCCCCCCACCCACGATGTTCCCCTGTGTTCTCCACCCCCCACAGTGTCCCCCTGTGTCCTCCACCCACCCACGGTGTCCCCCTGTGTCCTCCACCCACCCATGGGGTCCCCCTGTGTCCTCCACTTACCCACAGTGTCCCCCTGTGTCCTCCACCCACCCACGGTGTCCCCCTGTGTCTTCCATCCACGGTGTCCCCCTGTGTCCTCTACCCACCCACAGTGTCCCCCTGTGTCCTCCACCCACCCACTGTGTCCTCCACCCACCCATGGTGTTCCCCTGTGTCCTCCACCCACCCACAGTGTCCCCCTGTGTCTTCCACCCACCCACAGTGTCCCCCTGTGTCCTCTACCCACAGTGTCCTCCTGTGCCTTCCACCCCCCCAGTGTCCCGCTGTGTTCTCCACCCCCCCACAGTGTCCCCCTGTGTCCTCCACCCACCCACAGTGTCCCCCTGTGTCCTCCACCCACCCACAGTGTCCCCCTGTGTCCTCCACCCTCCCACAGTGTCCCCCTGTGTCCTCCACCCAGCCACGGTGTCCCCTTGTGTCCTTCACCCACCCACGGTGTCCCCCTGTGTCCTCCACTTACCCACAGTGTCCCCCTGTGTCCTCCACTTACCCACGGTGTCCCCCTGTGTCCTCCACCCACCCACGGTGTCCCCTTGTGTTCTCCACCCACAGTGTCCCCCTGTGTCCTCCACCCACCCACGATGTCCCTCTGTGCCCTCCACCCTCCCACAGTGTCCCCCTGTGTCCTCCACCCACCCACCCACGGTGTCCCCTTGTGTCCTCCACCCACTCACAGTGTCCCCCTGTGTCCTCCATTTACCCACAGTGTCCCCACGGTGTCCCCCTGTGTCCTCCACCCACGGTGTCCCCTTGTGTCCTTCACCCATTCACGGTGTCCTCCACCCACCCATGGTGTCCCCCTGTGTCTTCCACCCATGGTGTCCCCCTGTGTCCTCTACCCAACCACAGTGTCCCCCTGTATCCTCCACCACCCCACAGTGTCCCCCTGTGTCCTCCACCCACCCACTGTGTTCTCCACCTACCCACGGTGTTCCCCTGTGTTCTCCACCCACCCAGAGTGTCCCCCTGTGTCCTCCACCCACCCATGGTGTCCCCCTGTGTCCTCCACCCACCCATGGTGTCCCCCTGTGTCCTCCACTTACCCACAGTGTCCCCCTGTGTCCTCCACCCACCCACGGTGTTCCCCTGTGTCCTCTACCCACCCACAGTGTCCCCCTGTGTCCTCCACCCACCCACTGTGTCCTCCACCCACCCATGGTGTTCCCCTGTGTCCTCCACCCACCCACAGTGTCCCCCTGTGTCTTCCACCCACCCACAGTGTCCCCCTGTGTCCTCTACCCACAGTGTCCTCCTGTGCCTTCCACCCCCCCAGTGTCCCGCTGTGTTCTCCACCCCCCCACAGTGTCCCCCTGTGTCCTCCACCCACCCACAGTGTCCCCCTGTGTCCTCCACCCACCCACAGTGTCCCCCTGTGTCCTCCACCCTCCCACAGTGTCCCCCTGTGTCCTCCACCCAGCCACGGTGTCCCCTTGTGTCCTTCAACCACCCACGGTGTCCCCCTGTGTCCTCCACTTACCCACAGTGTCCCCCTGTGTCCTCCACTTACCCACGGTGTCCCCCTGTGTCCTCCACCCACCCACGGTGTCCCCTTGTGTTCTCCACCCACAGTGTCCCCCTGTGTCCTCCACCCACCCACGATGTCCCTCTGTGCCCTCCACCCTCCCACAGTGTCCCCCTGTGTCCTCCACCCACCCACCCACGGTGTCCCCTTGTGTCCTCCACCCACTCACAGTGTCCCCCTGTGTCCTCCATTTACCCACAGTGTCCCCACGGTGTCCCCCTGTGTCCTCCACCCACGGTGTCCCCTTGTGTCCTTCACCCATTCACGGTGTCCTCCACCCACCCATGGTGTCCCCCTGTGTCTTCCACCCATGGTGTCCCCCTGTGTCCTCTACCCAACCACAGTGTCCCCCTGTATCCTCCACCACCCCACAGTGTCCCCCTGTGTCCTCCACCCACCCACTGTGTTCTCCACCTACCCACGGTGTTCCCCTGTGTTCTCCACCCACCCACAGTGTCCCCCTGTGTCCTCCACCCACCTATGGTGTCCCCCTGTGTCCTCCACCCACCCATGGTGTCCCCCTGTGTCCTCCACTTACCCACAGTGTCCCCCTGTGTCCTCCACCCACCCACGGTGTTCCCCTGTGTCCTCCACCCACCCACGGTGTCCCCCTGTGTCCTCCACCCACCCACAGTGTCCCCCTGTGTCCTCCACCCACCCACAGTGTCCCCCTGTGTCCTCTACCCACAGTGTCCCCCTGTGCCTACCACCCCCCCCACAGTGTCCCCTGTGTCCTCTACCCACCCACCATCAGTGCCCCCCTGTGTCCTCCACCCACCCACCATCAATGTCCTCCTGTGTCCTTCACCCACCCACCATCAGTGTCCCCTTGTCTCCACCCACCCACAGTGTCCCCCTGTGTCCTACACCCACCCACAGTTTCCCCCTGTATCCTCCACCCCCTCCCCACAGTGTCCCCTTGTTTCGTCCACCCCCCCACAGTGTCCCCCTGTGCCCTCCACCCACCCACGGTGTGCCCCTGTCCTTTCTCTCCCCACGGTGCCCCCCCCCCCCTTAATGGCTGCTCTGAGAGACACTGTGCTGAGTCTGGAGGATCCTAGTGCTCTGCTGTATGCCCTGTGTTTTAGTTTGTGCCCTGCTATTTGCCCTATTGCATGCCCCGTGGCCTGTGATGTGCCCCATGCCCTGTGATGTGCCCTGCTGTGTACCCCCTGGATGTGCAATACTGTGTGCCACATGCCCTGTGATGTGTCCTATGCCCTGCTATGTGCCCCATGCCCTGCTGTGTACCGCCTGATGTGACCTACTGTGTGACCTGTGATGTGTTCTGCTGTGTACCACCTAATGTGCCCTGTGAACCATGATGTTCCCTACTGTGTGCCCTGTGATGTGACCTACTGTGTGCCCCATGACCTGCGATGTGCTCTGTGCCCTGCTGTGCACTCCCTGATGTGCCCCATGCTTTGCTGTGTACCCCCTGATGTACCCTACTGTGTGCCCCATGCCCTGTGAGGTGCCCTGCTGTGTACCGCCAAATGTGCCCTGTTTCCAATTATGTGCCCTGGGATGTGCCCTACTGTGTGCCCTGTGCTCTGCTGTGTGCCTTACTATGTGCCACATGCGCGGTGATGTGCTGCATGCCCTGCTGTGTACCTCCTGATGTGCCCCACTGTGTACCCCATGATGTGCCTACTGTGTGCCCCATGCCCTGCTGTGTACCCCCTGATGTTCCCTGTGCCCCCTGTTATGCACTGTGCTGTGCTCAATAATGTGCCCTGCTGTGTACAGCATAATAAACCCTGATGGGTGCCGAACAGTGAACAATTTGGGGTGTTCGCGGCAAATTCGAATGCCGCGGAACACCCTTTAAAAGTCTATGGGAGAAATCAAAAGTGCTAATTTTAAAGGCTTATATTCATGGTATTGTCATAAAAAGTGTTTGGGGACCTGGGTCCTGCCCCAGGGGACATGGATCAATGCAAAAAAAGTTTTAAAAATGTCAGTTTTTTTGGGAGCAGTGAAACAATAAAAGTGTAATATCCCTTTAAATGTCGTACCTGGGGGGTGTCTATAGTATGCCTGTAAAGGGGCGCATGTTTGCCATGTTTAGAACAGTCTGACAGCAAGATGACATTTCAAAAGAAAAAAAGTCATTTAAACTACTCGTGGCTATTAATGAATTGCCGGTCTGACAATACACATAAAAGTGCATTGATAAAAATGGCATGGGAATTCCCCACAGGGGAACCCCGAACCAAAATTAAAAAAAAAAATGATGTGGGGGTCCCCCTAAATTTTTACCAGGCCCTTCAGGTCTGGTATGGATATTAAGGGGAACCCCGGCCAAAATAAAAAAAAAAAAATGGCGTGGGGTCCCCCTCAAAATCTATACCAGACCCTTTAGGTCTGGTATGGATTTTAAGGGGAACCCCGCGCCAAAGTTTAAAAAGAAAACAGCGTGGGGTCCCCCCAAAAATCCATACCAGACCCTTATCCGAGCACGCAACCTGGCAGGCCGCAGGAAAAGAGGGGGGAGCGAGAGAGTGCCCCCCCTCCTGAACCGTACCTCGCCACATGCCCTCAACATTGGGAAGGTGCTTTGGGGTAGCCCCCCAAAACACCTTGTCCCCATGTTGATGAGGACAAAGGCCTCATCCCCACAACCCTGGCCGGTGGTTGTGGGGGTCCGCGGGCGGGGGGCTTATCGGAATCTGGAAGCCCCCTTTAACAAGGGGACCCCCAGATCCCGGCCCTCCCCCCTGTGTGAAATGGTAAGGGGATACAAAAGTACCCCTACCATTTCACTAAAAAAGTGTCAAAAATTTTTAAAATGACAAGAGACAGTTTTTGACAATTCCTTTATTTAAATGCTTCTTCTTTCGTCTTTCTTCTATCTTCCTTCGGTTTCTTCCTCCATCTTCTTCTTCTTCTGGTTCTTCTGGTTCTTCTTCCGGTGTTCTCGTCCGGCATCTTCCTCTGCGGCGTTGGCGTCTTCTTCCCTTCTTCTCCTCGGGCCACTCCGCATCCATGATGGCATGGAGGGAGGCTCCCACTGTGTGATGCTTCTCCTCTTCTGACGGTTCTTAAATAATGGGGGCGGGGCCACCCGGTGACTCCGCCCCCTCTGACGCACGGGACTTGACGGGACTTCCCTGTGGCATTCCCCGTGATGCCACAGGGAAGTCCCGTCAAGTCACCGTGCATCAGAGGGGGGTGGGGTCACTGGGTGGCCCCGCCCCCCGTTATTTAAGAACCGTCAGAAGAGGAGAAGCGTCACACAGCGGGAGCCTCCCTCCATGCCATCATGGATGCGGAGCGGCCCGAAAAGAAGATGAAGACAAGAAGATGAAGAGAAGAAGATGAAGAGAGAAGCGTCACACAGCGGGAGCCTCCCTCCATGCCATCCTGGATGCGGTGCGGCCCGAGGAGAAGAAGGGTAGAAGATGCCGATGTCGCGGAGGAAGATGCCGGACGAGAACACCGGAGGAAGAACCAGAAGAACCAGAAGAAGAAGAAGATGGAGGAAGAAACCGAAGGAAGATAGAAGAAAGAAGAAAGAAGAAGCATTTAAATAAATTGATTGTCAAAAACTGTCTCTTGTCATTTTTAACATTTTTGACACTTTTTTAGCCCCTTACCATTTCACACAGGGGGGGCCGGGATCTGGGGGTCCCCTTGTTAAAGGGGGCTTCCAGATTCCGATAAGCCCCCTGCCCGCAGACCCCCACAACCACCGGCCAGGGTTATGGGGATAATGCCCTTGTCCTCATCAACATGGGGACAAGGAGTTTTGGGGGCTACCCAAAAGCACCCTCCCAATGTTGAGGGCATGTGGCCTGGTACGGTTCAGGAGGGGGGGCGCTCTCTCGTTCCCCCCTCTTTTCCTGCGGCCTGCCAGGTTGCGTGCTGGGATAAGGGTCTGGTATGGATTTTTAGGGGGACCCCACACCATTTTTTTTATTTTGGCGCGGGGTTCCCCTTAAAATCCATAACAGACCTGAAGGGTCTGGTATAGATTTTGAGGGGGACCCCACGCCATTTTTTTTTTAAATTTTGGCCGGGGTTCCCCTTAATATCCATACCAGACCTGAAGGGCCTGGTATGGAATTTAGGGGGACCCCCCACGTAATTTTTTTAAAAATTTTGGTTCGGGGTTCCCCTGTGGGGAATTCCCATGCCGTTTTTATCAATGAACTTTTATGTGTATTGTCGGACCGGCAATTCATTAATAGCCGCGAGTAGTTTTAAATGACTTTTTTCCTTTGAAATGTCATTTTGCTGTCAGACTGTTCAAAACACGGGAAACATGCGCCCCTTCACATTCATACTATAGACACCCCCCAGGTACGAAATTTAAAGGGATATTATACTTTTATTGTTTCACTTTAAGCATCATTAAAATCACTGCTCCCGAAAAAACGTCCATTTTTAAAACTTTTTTTTGTATTGATACATGTCCCCTGGGGCAGGACCCAGGTCCCCAAACACTTTTTATGACAATAACTTGCATGTAAGCCTTTAAAATTAGCACTTTTGATTATTCATGTTCATGTCCCATAGACTTTAACGGTGTTCGCGTGTTCAAATTTTTTGCCTGTTTGCAAGTTCTGGTGCAAACCGAACAGGGAGGTGTTCGGCTCATCCCTAGTAGCCACCCTCTAACAGGAAGTTGGATCGAAGCAGCAAAAAAAAAAAGGAGTTTAGAGGAGGCTGAGAGCAATAGAAGATTATTTCTTTAATGTCAAGATCTTGATATCTTTAGTGTCACTGTAACTATTTAACTGTTTTAAAAAAATCTGGTACTGGAAAATCTATACAGATCAGGAGTTGTGACTTTACTGTATCTTATCAGCATATTTGTTCCAGGTCAGTATTTCAAAAAGTATTAAAGCCAGAGACAACAAGGCAACTAGTATTCTTAGAAGTAGTTCAGCAATAATCAGCAAGTTACTTACCTGTATCTTCGGCCCAATGATGTCATGGGTCCTCTTCACCCTCTTCTTCCTTAGGCAATGGCTAGATCCTAAATGCTACAGAAAATAGCACCATAGTATGAGTTCAGGGCAGTGGGTGGAGCCTTGACACCCTGTTCTCACATTAAGCGGGTTGAATGACGCTGAGCAGAAAAGGACCGGTGCAGCAATGCTGGATTGATAAGTCTTGGGGGGGGGGGGGGGGGGGCAGAGGAAGAGATTTGATAAGAATGTCAGCTTTTTACTATTTTAAAGCTGACAGGGACTGTTTTATCCAGTTAGTGCTCAAACAAATGATAACCCTTGCTTTGGGTCCCCCTCCACACTGAAAAGGTTAATTGCTCATTTTGTCTAGGGGTAGAAGGATAAGCAGAAATACTTACCTTAATCCTCACTCCCTCAGGCTTCATCACTGCTGTGGAACCAGTCCCTTCTTGCCGCTCAACTTTTCTTGGCCTCTCTGACATCATCCCCAGGGCCGAAACTAGGGAGGGCAGGGGGGCGGCTGACTTGGATACGGCTTTGAGAGGGGGGCCGCAGCTGGTACTGATCCTCCTGCACCAGCTGAAAGGCCTCTTCTCCTCCTCTACCTCCTGCTAGCATTCAGCTGCTGCAGGAGGAATATACAAGGATCGGTATATAAACTGTAAAAGCTGACCCAGCTCTCCATCCTGTCTGCTGCCATAGGGAAGGTTATGTTACATCTTTGTGTGGTTGTCATCCGGATTGTATGATGAGCTTCTCCGTGCTGAGGGTATTGTCATTATTCAGCCCGCACTTTACAACTAGCCAGGGAGAGGAAATGAGCGCTGCAGGGAGACCAGAGAAGGGGGGGCAGAGGAGCACAGGGAGGACTAGAGGAGCACAGGGGGAACCAGAGGAGCACAGGGGGGCCAGAGGAGCAGGGGGGACAAGAGGAGCACGGGGGGCAGAAGAGCAGAGGGGGGGCAGAGAAGCACAGGGAGGCCAGAGAAGCACAGGGGGGCCAGAGGAGCAGGGGGGACCAGAGAAGCATGGGGGGGGCAGAAGAGCACAGGGGGAACCAGAGGAACACAGGGGGAACCAGAGGAACAAGAGGAACACAGGGGGAGCCAGAGGAACACAGGGGGGACCAGAGGAGCAAGGGGGAACCAAAGGGGTGGGGGGGGGAAAGGAGCACGGGGGACCAGAGAAGCACAGGAAGGATCAGAGGAACACAGGGGGGACCAGAGGAGCTAGGGGGTACTAGAGGCGCAAGGGGGAGAAGGGACAGACAACTGACTCAACAGCTATGGCCTCGGATTTTCCCCCTGTCTATTGTATCAGCTGCCCTGCTTGCATTATCTCTTTCACATGGACGGGTGGACTTCGCCAGCAGATTCGCCTCCTCAGCATGGGATCTCTCTGCTGATCCCTGCTGAGTAGGCGGATGACAGGTCTGTGTTCACTCCACCTATGCAGAGCGGACACAGACACAGACCATTTTTCCTCTATGCGCAGTCAGGATGTTAACGGACTGCCTGTCCGTTTACATCCAACTGTCATCCGATCCACCAGATGGATGGGGAACAGATCCCCTATCTGTCTATTTACATGCGCCACTATATAGAGGGCAGTGGAGGGTCCGCCCGTGTGAAAGGGGCCTTACACTGCCAAATTGCTGAATGCTGAAAAAGCCACTATCTATGGGTGTAGCATCAGGGGTCGCAATGGCAACCCCACTTATGCTCCCATGGTGCCTCCCTGCAACACTGAACAGGAGGGTTGGCATTTACTAGAACAGATTATCTTTTCCCCCCTGCAGCATCTGCCTATTTAGGCATTATCGGCAGTTTGGCATCTTTATCCAGGACACTGACTGACCTTGTCCCAGTACGGGGGGGGGGAACCTATTGTTTTTTCCGGATGAAAGAATGTCTAGCTTCGCCACTGATCCCAAGCAATGCAAGACCAGTGGTGCTGAATTGTACATGAAGAAAATGAGGTCTCCATCAACATCTTGGAACGTTGGAGAGTATGAAAGAACATCAGCTGCCGAGGGAGCAAAGAATAAGATACGTATTTCTGCTTATTCCTCTACCTCAATGATCGCCAAACTACGGCCTGTGCGCCAAATGTGGCCCTTTGCTTGCCTTTATCCGACCCTTAGGGCACCATTCCTCCCACTGACATTTACATGGCGCCACCATTTCTTCCACTGACACCAACAATTTTTTTACTCCCGCTGGAGCTGGGGCATTTTTTACTCCTACTGGCTACTCTGGCCCCCCTAAAGTCTTAAGAACAGTAAACTGGCCTTTTGTTTAGAAAGTTTGGAGACCCCTGCTCTGCCCCTAGGCAAACTGAGCATTTAACCCTTGCAGTGTGGATTGGGGCCCACTGCAAGGGTTAACCTTTGTTTTTCCTGGAGTTATGTATTCCAGTAATAATACAAAATATGCACTCTGTGGAAAAATAAAGTATACTTTCACTTTACAAAGTCTATAAATCCTGTTTTAGAGGTCAGCAATGGCAACTATAACTTTGGAATCTCCTAAGAACCATAGTCCAGTATATCCCCTTATATGTCCTTTATGCCCTTCACCTCTGGTCATTATTAAAAGAAGGCAAATAGCTGATAAGAGTGAAAATCCATCTCACACCTCTGTACCAACTTAACCTTGCAGAAGTCTGCACTTAGCAGTGCTCTTGGGGAGACTTTACTTTTGTGCTGGGTCTGTGTAATGCGACCCAGCAAGGTCACAGTCAGGATGCAGTAAAGGAAGACTCGGCTCATTCACAACTCCTACCTCTGGAATCCGATACTGTAGGACAAGTACAGTAAAATCCCTATTTTTATACCAGTGACAACAGAGAATTGCCGCAGCGGTGAGGATAGGCACCTTGCAAAGGGGAAAAAAATCTATATTTTGATATATCAGTCACAGCCAGTCACCTTTGAAGAAGAGCAATTTAATCATAAATGATTAATATTGTGTAATGTCAGATAGGAACATATGTGCACTATAAGAGATATACAGCATTGTCTGAGCTGTATTTAGAAACAATGCTGCAGTATGCTGTATTAGTAATTGTGTTAGTAGCAATAAAGCGGAGAGTGTAAATGGAAAAAAAAACAAAGGTGATTGGTATATTGGATGGCAAGCAGTCACCAACAGCACATACCATTCAAGCTATTTTTTTGAAAATAGTTATTTTGTATAAAGGTTTGGTATTGAGAAAAAAAAAAGGTTTGGTTCACTAAATAACATTTGCGTTGCATATATTTGTGAGGCGTGCCTGCTCAGTGGCATAGGAGCAGGAGTGGCAAAAGATCTGACCCACCATATGCTTCTGGGTGGTTGTAGGAACATTCAAATGCCCTCCTCCATGTCACCCTAAATAGAATCTTTCATGAAAGAGACAATGGGGTTTGCTATTCCTGTCCTTCTTAATTTGCTAGCTGCTTGGCCAGTATGCCGAGCCTCCTACTTTATCATAGGACATTGAGTCACCCCAAGAGGGTGCAAACATACTGTAGTGTTTAGTTGCATGTCTGCTTAAGCAGCCCTATTAGGATGATGGCAATGGGTTCACTTATGTGAGGGAGGATATCGGGGTCCCTGACACAATCTTGCATCAGATCAAGTCAGAAGTTATATGTCCTTGATCGTCAAGACACCATTATGCTAGCTGCTTAGCCAGTATGCTGAATCTCCTACTTCTTCATATGACATTGTGTCACCTCGAGAAGGTGCACACATACTGTAGTGTTCAATTGCATTCCTGCTTAAGCAGACCTATTAGGATGATGACAATGGGTTCACTTATGAGAGGATGGATCATGGGGTCCCTGACACAATCTTGCATCAGACCAGGTCGGTCAAAAGTTCTATGTCCTTGATCTTTAAGATACTGTTAGACACTATCTTTGTGGAAAACATAAACTCAGCTCATAACCCCCCAATAAATTCCAGCCTAGGAGAAAGTTAGTGAAGAGTTCTAGAGCAACCCAGTCCGGCCTGGTCAGCAACCTAAAAGATAGTGGAGCCAGGGAAGATCAACTGTCACTGACAACAAAACATTAATGCTTTGACTCCAATTGTTCATGCAGTTTAAATGGTAAACGCGTCGTAAGCCAAGATTTTAGTTTTTCACCCAACTTGAACTATTACAAGTGAATCTCTTGATGTTCAATTTATTTTACATAGAATTTGAATTCCATGGTGCTCTAGATTCATAGCTGTAAAACCTAGTGGAATGATCTCACTGAAATCCCTTATGCTGCGTACACACGACCGGACTTTCTGGCAGACTAGATCCAACGGTCTTCCCGAAGGACTTCCGGCAGACTTATGACAGACTTTCCGAACGAACGGACTTGCCTACACACGAATGGGCTTTCCGTCAGACTAGGTCACCCGGTGACCCCGCCCCTTATGACATCACAGTCCCGGGGCATGGTGGGACGGTGCCATCATGAGGGGCGGGGTCATCACCCGTTGACCACGCCTTATGCCTATATAAGTCATTGCACACCTCGCACACAGCATTACAGCGGGAGAGAGCGTTGTGTCAACATCAGAAGAAGAGAAGAGGGAAGAAGATGACGAAGAAGACTGGGCCACCGCTAGCAAAAGAGCGGCAAAAGAGCAGAAGATAGCAGAGGAGCCCGGCAGAAGAACCGGAGAGCGGGAGAAGAACCGGATACCGGGAGAAGAGGCCGGAGAGCGGGAAAAGAACCAGACACCGGGAGAAGTCAGAAGAGACCCCCCAAAGTCGGAAGAAGACCCCAAGAGCTGCCTAATAAACTACTTTAAAAACCTGTGCAGTGTGTTTTTTATTGACACTTTTTTCCCCAGGTGAATGGGTAGGGGTACGGAGTTCCGGCGGAAAGATTTTTCAAATCTAAAGTCCGGAGGATTTTCGCCTGAAAAGGTCCGTCGGAAGTCCGAAGATACCCACATACGGTCGGACCAGTCCGGTGGAAAAGTCCACTTGTGTGTACGCTGCATTAGAAATATAATCCAGTTGGTGAGCTCAACAAATATAAAGCCAAGGACATTTTTTTTTTTTGAGCGTGTTTGTGGGAATTTAAGTTCAGTCAGCCAAAAAGCATTTGTGAAGTCAGGTACTGGTTTTAGATGACAAGACCTGGTTAACAATCTTACAATTCAACCCAAAGGTGTTCAGTAGGGTTAAGGTCAGGGCTCTGTGCACGTCACTCAAGTTCCTCTACACCAAACCTATCTAATCATGTCTTTGTGGAGCTGGTTTCTGCACAGGGGCACAGTCACACTGGAAAACTATTCACACAAGGTTGGAAATACACAATTGTACAAAATGGATTTGCATGCTGTAGCATTAACAGCATCTGTCTTTAGTAAAAACCCAAATAATAATGTGGAGGCCTGTGCATGTACTTTTGATCATCTAGAGTGGTTATGAACAAACCTTTGGCCATATTGTGTGTTTCACAGATGCTTTTTAGCCCTAGACTGGCATTAAGGGCTGTGTGTTTCAGCTCAAGTGTAGCACAATCACTCATCAAATTGGTCTTTTTAGGGGGTTTCTAGCCCATATTTATTTACAGAAAGTTGAGTTTTGGAACAAAAAGGTTAGTGTTGCAGGGGTTTTTAGCATTCCTTCTCTGCAGCTACAAAATAACACCGAAACTTCATTCACATCACATACTTCACCTGTGTTGTGCAGACATGCAGCTGCTCCCTTGCACCCTTGGGTAGTAAAGCCCTGAACACTAGTCACCTCTCTAACCGCAAAACCAGGACCTGGGATTGAAGATATTATCCCTGTCAAGTCTCTATGAAACCTCTGTGCTCCAGACTGGCTTCTACCCATCTCCGAGGAAATTGGTTTCCTTTGTATGACACAAGCAACCCCTCAACCTGCCTGGATGAGAATCGTGGGTGATACTTAACCCTTCTCATACCGTGACAGGGCACCGCACTATCATGGGGCATTCTTAATTCATAATATACAGTAATTGCTGAGTTTTCTTTTAGTGGTTTGGATCTACTCATCAACCATTTGAGGATGAGAAAAAAAACATGGATAAAGCCTGTATATATCAGATTGTTAGTTTCATGAAGACCCTGTAAGGTTTTAAGATTCTAAAAGAATAAAAAGGAAAGAGCAGTGGACATCTTCATAGGAAAAAAACATAATTTACCTTTCTTTATCGTACATCATGGGACACAGAGCCATAATAGTTACTATGTGGGTTATAGGCCACCTTCAGGTGATGGACACTGGCACACCCTAAGACAAGAAGTCCACTCCCTATATAACCCCTCCCACTACTGGGAGTACCTCAGTTTTTTTCGCCAGTGTCTTAGGTGTTGGTAAAGATGTGCTATGCTGAGCTCCACTGGAATATTCCTTGCTGGGGCAGGCTATGCAACCAGATCCATTCAAAGTGTCTTTTCAGGCCGAATTGAATGGTACCCGTGCCTTGTGGCGGAAGAAATTAGGTTTAGCCCGTAACGCTTCTCTTTTTAGATAGCTAGATCCAGTGCTTTGGTTTTTTCAGCCATAAAGTTTCCTGGCGGGGTGTTTTACAGGTCCAGGAGTTTGGATCCCCCGATAAAAAGGGGCCCCGGTTCCTGAAGGTTTTTTTAACGGAGCCCACCGTGAGGGTTGAAGATTGGGTCTGTTGGTTTTACCACAGAATCCCTGTGGCGGGAAAGGTAAGTTGAGATTTCTAAGGAATTTTAAATTCTCTTATGAATTGTCTCCTTTAAAAAGGAAAGTTGTCATGCCCCTAAAAGCCACCGCTGGGAGGTGTATAGAGCATGTACCTTGTCATGCTTTCCTCAGATCATGCTGTCTCAGCAGAAGCTGCAGATCTCCTTAGAGCGAGCAGTCCCAGGACTCCGGTAAGGTGTTGAGGGGGATTTTTTTCCCTAAAAACAACCCCCACCTGGAGAGTAGCTCTCCCCTCTCTCTGGATAGAGGGGGAAACCAGAAAAAATCAGCGGATGCCGCTGCATTTTTTCACTGCCTGTGCGGCAGTTTGTCACGGTCTCCTCGCCGCCCCCCCCCCACACACACACACATGCTGATCCAGTTGGATCGGAGGCCTGCGCTCACGCGGGAAATGCTCTTTTTTAAAAAGAGGAGGAGGGGGGTGTGGTGGGATACGGGGGGCGTGGTTTAGCGCAGCGTTGGCGTGCGGCAATGTCCAGCGCGGGAGAACTTTTTAAGAGCTCCATTTTACTGTCTGCTTTTGTCGGAGGGACACAAGAGCAAAAAGGGGGCATGTAAGTGATGACACAGGCATTCCCTTGGCACATTTACTAAAGCACCAGGCTGAGCACTAATAGCGGCAGTTGCTGGACCATTTGCTCAAGCAGTGGGTGCGATTTCTTCTGGTAGTACCTCTGCATTTGTGCATCGGGCTATGCTCAGAAGGGGAGGTAGAAACACCCCAAAAAAGGGCTCAAGAGGGAATCCTTCAAGCTCTAAAAAGCCTAAACTCATCTCTACAAAGGCATCCTCCCCTGATAGATCTGAGGTGGCTGGTCAGAGTGAGCCATCGGGGCAGTCAAATGTTGCAACTGTTTCCAACACTGCAGCCCCTGTCTATATTACTGAAGAGGTTTTTTCTGCAGCCATGGTAGATTTGGAAGATAGGTTAGCAGCTTTAATCGCATCCCAGTGTGGGACAAAACGCGACAGGTCCCCTTCCATTACCCTCAAGCTGAGGATCTCAGGGCGGGAGAAGACAAATTTCTCTTAGGGGACCATGAAGAGGCTGATGACTCCTCTTCTGAGGGGTCAAATGCGGAAGGATCAGCTTCACAATCTGATAGATTGTTGGTGCAATCTCTTCCCGAGATGGTCCGTTCCACATTTTTGCTACCCTTAACTGAGTCAGTTGATAAGCCCACTTCTTGTTTGGGTTCGCTAAAGCCTCCTCAAGCTGTGCATGCCTTTCCTGTCCATTCATTGCTGGAAAAGCTTATGTATTCTGAGTGGGATCACCCAGATAAACATTTTTTCCTCCTAAAAAATCTTCAACACTTTATCCTATGGAGGAGAAATTCACTAAAAAGTGGGAGATACCAGCAATTGACGCTGCTATATCCTCTGTGGATAAAAGTTTGACTTGCCTGGTAGACAATGCTCAAATGCTTAGGTATCCAACAGACAAAAATTTGGAATTCCTATTAAAAAACACTTTTTCTCTGGCAGGTTCAGTGACTCAGCCTGTACTGGCAGCCATTGGTGTATGTCAATCCTTATTATTTATTTATTTATTTATTTATTTATTTATTTCAGGTACTTATATAGCGCAGTCAATTTACGCAGCGCTTTACATATATATATATTATACATTCACATCAGTCCCTATACCCTCAAGGAGCTTACAATCTAAGGTCCCTAACTCACATTCATATCTATACTAGGGCCAATTTAGACAGGATCCAATTAACCTACCAGCGTGTCTTTGGAGTGTGGGAGGAAACCGGAGTACCCGGAGGAAACCCACGCAGACACAGGGAGAACATGCAAACTCCAGGCAGGTAGTGTCGTGGTCGGGATTCGAACCAGCGACCCTTTTTACTGCCAATCCTTGAGAGACAAGTTTAAACAGGTTCTCAAGGTTATTCCTGATCAGCAGGCCCAGGATCTGGCCGAACTACCAGCAGCGTTATGTTTTGCAATAGACGCCATGAGAGATTCTATTCTTCAGGCCTTGCGTCTTACGCTTGGGCTGGTGCATATGCAAAGAATCTTATGGTTGAAAAATTGGTCAGCCGAGGCGCCCTGCAAAAAGCTCCTGGCTAGTTTTCCTTTTCACTGTGAACGGCTGTTTGGGGATGATTTGGATAAATACATCCAAAGAATTTCTGGTGGAAAAAGTACTCTTTTGCCAGTTAGGAAGAGGAGTAAACATGTTTCATTTAAACGAGCTCCTTCTCCAGTGCCGGGGGCATCAGCCTCAGTTCACCTCAGGGTCAACCCCAGGGACAAAAGAAGTCCTGGGGGAGGAAACCTACAAAACAAAATACTAAAGCCTCCTTATGAAGGGGCGCCGCCGCTCGCTCGAGTGGGGGGAAGACTTCTGCAGTTCTCAAGGGTCTAGCAGGAAGAGTGTCGAGTCAGATGGGTGACTTCCTCAATAACTCTAGGGTACAAGCTAGAGTTCCGAGAGTCCCAGTCTCCTCGTTTTCTCAGATCAAACGTTCCCAAGGATCCAGAGAAAAAGAAGTCTCTCTTTAAAGCATTGGACCGTCTTTTGTCCAAAAAGCGATCTTGGTGGTCTCCATGCAGGAGCAGGGATTGGGGTTTTATTCAAACCTTTTCACGGTGCCAAAACCAAATGGAGATGTCAGACCCGTTCTGGGTCTCAAAGATCTAAACCAGTTCCTGAATATCCGCTCTTTCCACATGGAGTCAATACGATCAGTAGTCTCCATCCTACAAGGAGGAACTTCTGGCGTCAATCAACATCGAGGATGCATACCTCCATGTACCGATTTTCCCCACTCACCAGAAGTATCTACGCTTCGAGGTAGAAAATCTTCATTTTCAGTTTGTAGCTCTACCTTTCGGTCTAGCTACTGCACCTCGAGTGTTTACAAAGGTCCTGACCCCTCCTCTAGCCAGATTAAGGGCCCAAGGTATAACGATTATAGCGTACCTAGACGATCTACTCTTGATAGACCAGTCAGTAGACCGCTTAGACCAAAGCATGACCACCACACTCAGCTACCTGGAATACCTAGGTTGGATTCTCAACCTAGAGGAATCCTCCTTAAAACCATCAGGGAGACTAGAATACTTGGGTCTGATCATAGATACAGCCCAGAAAAAGGTATTCTTGCCCCAGGCAAAGATCAGTGCCATAAAGGAACTGATTTGGTGGTCAAGGCAAAGAAGAATCCTTCCATTTCGACTTTGCATGAGGTTGTTGGGAAAGATGGTGGCTTCGTTCGAGGCCGTTCCTTATGCTCAGGTGCATTCGAGGCTGCTGCAAACCAGTATCCTATCAGCTTGGAACAAGAAGGTCCAAGCTCTATATTTCACAATGCGTCTGCCTCCAAGGGTGCGCCGGAGCCTCAGTTGGTAATTAATAACCAAGAATCTGCAGAAGGGAAAATCCTTCCTACCAGTTACCTGGAAGGTGGTAACAACAGATGCCAGCCTTTCAGATTGGGGAGAAGTCCTGGAAGAGGAAAATAATGATGAATCCGCGCAATGGGGTAGGTAAAATAGTGGTTCAGAACTGCTGACTCCACAAACGCAATCACCACCGAAGTGGAAAAAGCTGAACTGAGAAGAGATTAGGTGTGGGTGCGGCGCTGTTCTGGTTTTATGGTAAAGTGTTATGACACTGTGATAACATGTTAAGGTCACCTCTAATAGGTGAGTGAAAGTGTAAAAATGCTGGTTGATAAAAATTCTTGAAAAACTTTATCCCAAAAAAGAAGTAACAACCAAAAGGGATTTAACATAAAAATAGAAAATTATGTATATGTAATTTGCTTCAGACAGTGGCTGATCCTATGCAACTTACTGTCTACCATGTGATGCTTTTATATCAAAATATGTCCATGTATTCATACCGTGCATTGATATAAAGTGCTATGGTGAGTGGAAGGGAAAAAGGAAGGGGGGGAGGGGGAGAGAGGGAAATGGAAGGGAAAGGGGGAAAATCCAGTCAATGGTAAAGTGACTTGTGCTCAAAATTACAAGTGTTAATCAGAAAAAGACAATGTTGCTTTGAATAGTCTTAATTATAGCGCACAGGTGATAGGTATGCTTGAAAGCTTGTTCCTCTTGGTAAACAATATTACTCAATACAATCTTCTTATTCCAGTGTTCATTAGTGACAGTGCTTGATATTTGTGCTCTTACTGTGCAAACACTCACCGGATACTTTCACCCCTGCAGGGTTATTGCGCGGTCACAGTTTATGCCACTGTGCAGCAGTTCCTGGCAATCCCGGATCGTGTTATGTTAACACGATATAAGAAAGTAAAAAAAAATATAATAAAAAAAAATAAAATAAACATGATAACATGAATTTTTATCAACCAGCATGTTTACATTTTCACTCACCTATCAAAGGTGACCTTAACATGTTATCACAGTGTCATAACACTTTGCCATAAAACCAGAACAGCGCCACACCCACACCTAATGTCTTCTCAGTCCTGGAAGAGGCGACAGTTCAAGGGAAATGGTCCAGATCAGAAATGACCTTGCCCATCAACATTCTAGAGATTCGGGCAGCACGCTTGGCCCTGAGAGCCTGGATGATCAGGTTACGGAATTGTCCTATCAGGATCCAATCCGACAATGCCACAGCAGTGGCCTATATCATTCACCAAGGGGGCACGAGAAGTCGTGCGGCCCAGAGAGAGGTAACAGAAAACAATGTACCTTGCCTATCGGCAGTCTTCATTCCAGATATAGAAAATTGGCAGGCGAACTACTTGAGTCGTCAACAAAAATATCAACAACTTTGTATCAAGAACAAGGAATCCACTAGCATGCGGAACAGATGCCTTGGTATTCCCGTGGAATCATTTCTCGCTGATTTATGCATTCCCTCCTATTCTGCTGCTTCCGCATTTTCTTCGCAGGGTGGCAGTAGGGTAACCATGGACCCTACCACCACGTCCAGACCTTCTCTCGCCAGGTCCGGTATTCCATCCTACCTTACTAATGCTAAATTTAACGGTTTGGCTATTGAGACCCACATTTTGAAGAAGCGTGGGCTATCAGGTTCTGGGGTATCTACCTTGATTAATGCAAGGAAACCGGCCTCCAGAATTATATATTATAGAGTCTGGAAGGCATATGTCTCCTAGTGTGAATCCAGGGGTTGGCACCCCAGAAAGTATGTCATTGGCAGAATCCTTGACTTTCTCCAGATGGGTTTAGAAATGAAGTTGGTTTTGAGCACTATCAAAGGCCAGGTCTCGGCATTATCGGTATTGTTTCAACGACTACTTGCTTTGCATTCTTTGGTTAATGGTTTTTTTCAGGGGGTAACGAGGCTTAATCCTTCGGTTAGGTCACCCCTGAACCCTTGGGACTTGAATTTAGTCCTGTCGGCATTGCAGAAACAGCCTTTTGAGCCGATACGGCATATTTCCTTGGTCCTTCTGACAAGGAAACTAATTTTTCTGGTAGTCATATCTTCTGCAAGAAGGGTATCAGAGTTGGCTGCTCTTTTTTGTAAAGAGCCATATTTAATTATTCACAAGGATAAGGTAGTATTGCGTCCTCATCCTAATTTTCTACCGAAGGTAGTGTCATTTAAACCAGGATATTATTCTGCCTTCATTCTTTCCAGAACCCTGTACTACGGAAGAGAAATCACTACATTCTCTGGATGTGGTGAGAGCAGTCAAAGTCTACTTGAAGGCAACTGCTCAGATTCAAAAAACGGATGTTTTGTTTGTGTTGCCTGAAAGTCCTAAAAAAGGACAGGCAGCATCGAAATCTACTATTTCTAAATGGATTTGGCAAGTAATTGTTCAAGCTTATGGTTTAAAGAGGAACATTCCTCCCGCTTAAATCAAATCAAAGCGCACTCCACCAGGGCTGTTAGTGCTTCGTGGGCAGTGCATCACCAAGCCTCCATGGCTCAAATCTGCAAGGCCGAAACTTGGTCTTCAGTCCATACATTTACCAGATTCTATCAGGTGGATGTAAAAAGACGTGAGGATATTGCCTTTGGGCGTAGTGTGCTGCAGGCAGCAGTATAAGTCCTCTGGTATCATGGTGCCCTACTTTTGTTGTGTCTCCCTCCTCTCAGTTGGCATTGCTCTGGGACATCCCACATAGTAACTACTATGGCCCTGTGTCCCATGATGTACGATAAAGAAAATAGGATTTTTAAAACAGCTTACCTGTAAAATCCTTTTTTTGGAGTACATCAAGGGACACAGAGGTCCCTCCCCTCTTCTAATACACATATATTGCTTTGCTACAAAAACTGAGGTACTCCCAGTAGTGGGAGGGGTTATATAGGGAGTGGACTTCTTGTCTTAGTGAGTTCCAGTGTCCATCACCTGAAAGTGGCCTATAACCCACACAGTAACTACTATGGCTCTGTGTCCCGTAATGTACTCCAAGAAAAGGATTTTACAGGTAAGCTGTTATAAAAATCCTATTTTTAATTTCGTGTAAAATAAATTACCGAATTTGAATGGTCACTCTGCTTTTGTCACCATTTTCTCTTATCTGGTTTTTATAAATAGCTCACTAAGTATAGAAAAGGTTGTTGTATTTCCAAAATTGCACTGAGATTATGTTATGCGGCCAGTTTGGATGCACATGGTGATCCGCAATGTTGTTCTTTAAAAAGGTGATTAAGTCTGTATTACATTTGATGTTTCATTTACCCCATATTACCCAGCATGCCATTCTCTGCCTCCTGCTCGCTGGCTACTTTGTGCTTGCTCAGCAGCAGATCAGGAGTTAAGGTTATTTTTGTTTGTCGGAAAGGATCTAAATATTGAATTTCTAATGGGAGTGAAAAGGTTTTAATGCAGTGCGGGGAGGGCGAGAAAGTCCGGTTATTGCTGCCTTTCCCAGGGGGACCGAGGGAGATAAAACAAGCAGGAAGAGGTTTAATTGTAATAGAGAAACACACAACTTAGTTTAAAACAAAAAAAGATCACTTTGTACTTTCTCAATCAACCATTTGCCTTTTTAACTGTTCAAACTGCTACATTGACCTTATTATAGAGTAGCTTTTATATATAAAACGTCAACTGACAAACCTAAAGTGCCATTAAACCCTAAATAAAACCAAGACCCAGCACTTACGTTATTAGGTTGTTTGTCTTTTAGGCTGTTTTCACACTGCTCCGTTGAAAAAAAGTGTTTAAAAACGCATATGCATGTTTTATGTTTCCTGTGCGTTTTCTGGTTGCCTGACACACAGCACGCATGTGTTATTCAAAATGCCCCTAAAACAAAACCGAGGTGCATTTTTTACAAATTTTTGATGCGTTTTCTATTCATTTCAATAAAGTGATGCCTTTTTGGTAGGGTTGAAAAACGCAGCAAAAATCCAGCAAGCAGAACTTTTTAAAACTCAACTGAAACACAACTGACCAGTGTGAAGAGTTCCATAGGATTTCAAGGGTGCATTTTTTCATGCATTTTTCTTCCATTTTTTTTAAACTGAAAAACTGATCAGTGTGAAAGGGCTCTTTTTTCCCAAATAGTTTTTATTAGGTTTTTCACAAACACAAATAAAACACGCTCCATTAGAAGAGAAAAAGTGGCGACTTCCCACCGTAACCCTATAGAGGTAATCTTGATGAAAGCAAGAATTGGCCATGCTGTAAAAAATTGCAATGATATGCACATGTCAAACAGGTGCAGAAAAATTGGTCTTTGGGTGTCAGTGGCGCCTTCCCACCATAACCCTATAGAGGTAATCTTGATGAAAGCAAGAATTGGCCATGCTGTAAAAAATTGCAATGATATGCACCTGTCAAACCGGGCTGAAAATTGGTCTTTGGGTGTTAATTGTGTTCATTTGGGTGTTAATTGCCCATGAAACTTATACCAAAAACATTCTTCCAGATGAAATGATTGAACACCCTCAAAGCTAGGCAGCCTCGAAGTGCTGCAGAGATTCCATATCCCAAAAAGACTTAATCAGTGACATCTGCATCAGGGGCTTCATAGCTGGTAATCCAGGACTGATTCATGTTTATAAAAGTCAAACGGTCCACGGAGTCTGTGGACAGACACATTCTATAATCAGTAACAAAACCTCCTGCAGCACTGAATGGCCATTCTGAAAGCACGCTGAATGCAGGGCAGCCCAACAACTTAATAGCATAATGGGCAAGTTCTGGCCAGTGGTCTATTCTCATTACCCAGTAAGTTAGTGGATTGTCAGCTGAAAAGCTCTCCATCTCTGTTTTGGCCCCGAGGTAATCGTCCACCATGTGATGCATACGCTATGGGATGTGGAAGCTGACAGCCCTGGGCGGCAAGGACTAAAAAAATTTCCGAAATGCCTCACTTAGGCGGACGCCTTCACCAACACTCCTCTCTTGACCAACAGAAGACTCAAAACTACGTTTTCCGTGACACTGTAACCTACTGGATTCAGGAAAAACGTTATGGCATTAAACTGGCAGTAACGCACACAGAAGTAAATGGTGTTAAACTGGCAGTAACACACACAGAACTATATGGCGTTAAACTGGCAGTAAGGCACACAGAACTATATGGTGTTAAACTGGTAGTAACGCATGCAAAACTATACGTATATATAGTATGTATGAATGTGAGTTAGGGACCTTAGATTGTAAGCTCCTTGAGGGTAGGGACTGATGTGAATGTACAATGTATATGTAAAGCGCTGCGTACATTGACGGCGCTATATAAGTACCTGAAATAAATAAAATAAATAAATAACTATATGGCGTTAAACTGGCAGTAACGCACACAAAACTATATGGCATTAAACTGGCAGTAACGCACACAGAAGTAAATGGCATTAAACTGGCAGTAACGCACACAAAACGATCTTGAGTTAAACTGGCAGTAACGCACACAGAAGTAAATGGCGTTAAACTGGCAGTAACGCACACAGAACTATATGGTGTTAAACTGGCAGTAACGCACACAGAAGTAAATGGCGTTAAATTGGCAATAACGCTCACAGAACTATATGGTGTTAAACAGGCAGTAACACACACAGAACTATATGGCGTTAAACTGGCAGTAACACACACAGAACTATATGGCGTTAAACTGGCAGTAACGCACGCAAAACTATATGGCATTAAACTGGCAGTAACGCACGCAAAACGATATGGCGTTAAACTGGCAGTAAAGCACGCAAAACAATATGGCCTTAAATTGGCAGTAACACACACAGAAGTAAATGGAGTTAAACTGGCAGTAACACTTTTCTATCTCTCTCCATGCCGAAATCACACTGAAAATGGCTGCCATTGAAAGAATACTTTTTTACTGTGGGGCGGGAATGAGCCATGATTGGATAAAGTCATGATGACAGTGTCCAACCATGACTCTGATAGTGCTCTGTGCCCTGATTGGCTAAAGCTTTCAATGCTTCAGCCAATCGGGGCTTGCAATGCACTGTTCAGCGCCGTAATGCATTGTGGTCGGTTTGGGGGGTGAACAAACAGTCGAACGACCCGTTTGTTTGGCTGTTCGCCGAACGTCCGAACAGCTTAAGTTCGGCCCAAACTTATGCTCGGGCTGAACCATTCGCCCATCCCTACTCATAAAATGGCCGTACGAAAGAGGTCATCGGTACACTCAATGAGTCTATTTTCAGCATTGCAACAGTCTAAAGGAAATCAGGGAAAAAGGGGGCCAGTCCAGGGACCGCCAACCATGGCTCCCACAATTTGAGTATTTATTTGGCATGCCTCTGTTCCTGAAAACCTGCTGCTCTTTTAATAAAGTGGTATTAAAGTGGAGTTCCACCCACTTTTACAACTCTTCAGCATCCCTCACTAAACTGTGCACTGTAAACAAATTGGATATTTTTTTATTTTTTTTCTCAGCACTTACTGTATATCTGCTGTATTCATTTTTTCACTTCCTCCTCCCTGGCCGCGGCCCATCGCATCATTTCCTGTTTGCAATGCCTTCTGGGAAGGGGCGGCAACTTCCTCTGAAACTGCCGTTGCTATGGAGACCTGACCTAAACCTATTACACTGCTTGTGCTGCACTGAGCATGTGCGAGATCTGCAAGGATGAGATCCAGGAAGAAATACAGTCTGGCTTCAGATGCCCACACTTAAGATGGCCACGGCCTACTGTAAGTTTATAAAATAACAAACTACTGCTATAAACTAACAAGACAGACCTTAGTTTACAGACTAACTTTACTAGAATACATTAAGCTTGTGTATTATAGGGGTGTTTTTATTTAAAAAGTATAATTTCGGCCGGAATACCACTTTAACCTGTAAATACCAGTCCTTGAACATGGGGACTTAGGTGATGGCCATTTCAAGGCAATGGTTTTACGTGCTGTAAACAGCCTGGTTACTGGAACCCTAGCATCCTGTGAAAATGTTTCCTCATTTAAATATCCTAAAAGGCATTTTTTTGGATCCAATTCTAGATTTGTTTGGAAAGCGGAATTATTAGTATCTAACAGCTTACACCAGTACCAGACCAGTTTCGGGCAATTCCACAACATGTAGATTAAGTCTGCTGGGGCACCCTGACAGCACAGACACTCTAGGGGAGGAGCTCTAATAGAGTCCAATAAACCCTATGAACTATAAATAGTTCAGTGAGCCATTGTACAGATGACAAAGAAACAGAGGGCACTAGCTCCAGGATAGTTCTCCAGTGAAAGGGCCCTTAACCACTTGCAGCCCCGTTTCTATCTACAGATATATTGCATCGGGGCGGCACAGGCGGGCTCAGTCATATATATATATATATATATATATATATATATATATATATATATATATATATATATGTGTGTGTGTGTGATCTGGCCTCTTCTGGGTTGGGAGCATGCAGCGCACTCCTCCTGTCCACCCGACACAGCTTACTGGTAATCGGTAACTGGGTTATCACATGATTGCTATGATTGGTCATAGCAATCACATAATAGCAATGTAAGCAACCTCTTAAGAATGGCTTTCCATTCATGAACAGCTTGCTTACTGTTGTGATTTGTGATTGGCCCAAAGCAACCAAATGGTACCTGGCTACCTGTACTGTACCATGTGATTAGCTTAGCCAATCACAGATCACAACTAAAAGCAAGTCACTGACAGTCACTCACTAAGGACTGAGAACTGAGCGATCAGTAGTCTTTGATTGCTCAGTTCTCGGTGTAGAGGCAGCAGGGGACAGGTGCAGGGTCAGACCAGGATCAACCACCTAGGTGAGTATAATTGTTTGCCTTTTTCAATTCCCAAACTTCTCTTTTAATGCTATCCAGAACAGATATCCCAATTAAAATACCGTATTTACCCTCATCCCTTTGATGAAACTGAGATTTTTTTTGTTATGATGACAATGCCCATTAGGACACCCAAATCAGATTAATCTCTGTATCTCCGTAGCAGGGACACAGACATTCATGAAATGTAACATATTAATTGTAAAAAATGGCTTCTCTGCATGCTTTGCAGCTTCTCCTCTGCTCATTTCTTTGGCTTGCTTTTAATTTCTAAAGACTGAATATCCCATGGTACCTTTCTGCCTGCCTGCAAGCAGTGATTATGTCACATGTGGGACTTCTCCTGCACTGACTGCACCTCCCAAAACTCCTCCTCTTCAGCACCTAAGCAGTTTAGTTGAAGTTCAGAAGGCAGGCTCTGTGGAATGGATGACAAAGTAGTGCATATTTACAGAGCTAGTGAATAGAGGTCCAGGCTGGACCTCCATTTAAAGAGGAGGTCCAGCCTGGGTGAAAAAAAATTAAAAGTTAAATACTGTAGCTGTTGACTTTTAATATTAGGGCACCTACCTGTCCAAGGAGCCCGTGATGTTGGCACCCCAACCGATCTTCGGATTGACTCCCGGGTGCTGCCTCCGCCATTCCTGGTAAGGGAACCCGGCAGTGAAGCTTTTCGGCTTCACAACTGGTTCCCTACTGCGCAAGCGCAAAGTGCGCTGCGCTTTCTAATTGGCCTGGCGGTGGGGGAAGGAGAAGGGGGGCTGAACTTCCGGGAGATCCGCCCCGTCTCCGGAAGTGGGAAAGGGGACCTGTCAAAAACAGATCCCCGTTCCCCCCTTTCCCCTGAAAGGTGCCATATGTGGCACTGGAGGGGGGGAGGAAGCGTATAAGCGGAAGTTCCACTTTTGGGTGGAACTCCACTTTAAGGAAGTAAATGTGTGGGGTCCGGATTTTCAAAAGGTACATTTTCAAACTTCAAGATTTTTCAGATTAATAGAAGTAGGCCAGAAATAATTGAAATTCAAAATGGAAATTAATATATAGTTTTAAAATTTCACCATAGAAACACTTCAAGAAAACAGCAAAAGTGGCAGTATGATGTTTCTGTACTCTACAGCAGATGACATGTATTTAGCAATGAGAACATACCATGCATAGTATCAACCATCTGGATCCATAATTAGCTAATATTTGCACGTTTAAATACTGTTTAACAACTGCCCTGATAAATATACTGAAAATGCATGTCATTACATAATTAACTTTAATTAAGGGTTACGATGCGACTTGAGGACTGCACGCAGATTGCAATGGTTGTGATTTGATGTTTTTAACAGTCCAACAGAGGCTAAACAATAATGGTTGTAAAATGGGAATTAACTCATGAAAATATATAGCTCTGGCAGCTGGCTGGGTAGAAAGAAAAGCTCTGACTGCCTGGTTTTACAGATCTGCAGAATAGAAAATAATAGATTACCATGTGGAATTGGTCAGTATCAGTTTTGCCTGGTTGTCTTGTTTGAGCCTAGTGAATTTAGTGACATGGCCTGCATATGCAGATGGACACTGAGGCATAGTTGGCAATTGACAATTGTCCCTTGTTAATAAAAATACCCATATTTTTTACTACATACTCTTTGTGACTCTCAATTGCTGCTTTAAAACCCCACAGGGAACTTTCTTCTTTCTTTAAAATTTACCATTTAGGGGTGCGCAGTCTCTCAGACTCCACTTATGTGTCATATCATGCTATAGTATTGCAGAGGAGTAGTCCCAATGCCAAAGTACTATGGCTTCCTGCATGTGTTTATTCATCAGCTTCACAACACAAGCAAAAGACATTCGGTTGCAGAGGTCTGTGTCAGCACAGTCCAATATCATAGCTCCCAACTGTTCCTGATTTTGAGGGACTGTCCCTGATTTGGAACACAGTTCTTCTGTCCCTCTTTCCTCCTGGTTTGTCCCTCATTTTGGTCTAGTCTATATAGTTGTATATAAAATGCACTTTTTATTTTTCAAAAAGTGTTTCCCGTTAATAGGCCTTTCATCCAATTTCTAAATTGCTGCATTTGTAAATTCCAAAAGCCAATATAAAGGAATAGTAGTGGTAAAAAAAAAGCACTTTTGGGTTTAACTAATATTTTTGGGGGGATAATTCTCCTTTAAGTGTGAGAGATGTGTTGCTAATAGGTGTCCCTTGTTCCCATCTTAAAAAGTTGGGAGGTATGCAATATTCAACAACATATTCAGCTGTGAAAAAATTGGGTCTGATTAGACCAGCAGACCTGTTCCAACACAAAGGGTATGGACAGTGCTTAACCTACTACTAGACAGACCTATAATTTATACCAGATTATCTTACTGCATAAATCCGCACAACCAAGACAACCAAATCAAAAGGGGTTGTTTGTCCCAAACCCACATCTTCTATTTGAACCTATGGGTTCAAACACCAGTTATCAAACAATGAGTCTGGAGAGTGGATCTGCATTTTTCTAAATACAACCCACCCACTGCTTCACTTGCAAAGAAGAATCCTGGAGGCCCAGGAAAAGGCTGGTAACCCTCAAATTGTTAAAGAAGAACTGCAGTCTGCTCACATAATTTGTAATAAAAACATCTTTGCCATTCTGAAGCTTCCCTCCAACCACTTTGCATATTATTTCATAGATACTGTGATTCTGTACTTGCCAAATATGCTGCAGAAATCTCCCTCCACAGAGTCTGGCTGCAATTATTTTAACTGTGGGCAGCTGAAGCTGCTGCCTGTTCATTTCCTGGATTTACACAGACACACAGAGGCACACCTCCAGCTCTGCAGCTGTCATTGGCCCTCTTATGACTCATCCCTCCTCCCTTCCTGGCAAACTCTCACGAGAGTGAGAACTGTGCATGATGTCATAAACCTACGTTTTTTACCAGACAAGAAACAGGAAGCGGGCTGTATAAGGTCTTCTTTACTGTCAGAAAGTTAAAACAACAAGGGCAGAAGATATAATAGATGGAAAGTTGAAAAAATGAATGAAGTTCCACTTTAAGGGAGTGTATTCTGTTATTAGCGCTGCCCCAGCAAATAATAATGTACAGCCTCCAAGGCTCACTTAATGGCCAGTTACTCTTGGTCCAAAATATTATACCTTTTCTTTGCCCGGTCAGATTCTGGCTCAAATAGACCACTGGATGCTCCTCTCCACCTACCACTTGGGACAGCACAATCTCCAGTCCTATACAGAATGATTTTGATTTGTTTCTTGGTAACAAGTGAAGGCCACTCCCTCATTGCTTAAATCTTATGGATTTAAGGTTTTTATCATGTCCCATTCAATGGCAAACTCAAGATACTTCTAACTCCATGTCACATTTTTTGGGCAGGCTTGCTGTTAAGCCTGCTTTCCTAATGAAATTTATGATGGACTGAACTTTAGAGAAGTGACTTTCCCATTGTTTACTAAAGATAACTACATCATCTAGATAGGCTTATAGGCAGGTGCAGTTTACCCTCCTCTCTGTAGGTAGTGCTGTTTAGCTGGCCGCTGTAGAAAGGAAATAGGGGTTGAGAGGAGCCTTGTCCTTCTGATGCCTCCATAAGTGTCATGAGTGGAGCAGCTGTCTGATATAATGCTCCAACACTGGTTGACCTCCGTGGCCACCTTTAGACCCCTTTCACACTGGTGCACTTTTCAAGCTTTTTAGTGCAAAAAATAACGCCTGTAAAGCACCTGAAAAGCGCCTCTCAAGCCACCCCAGTGTGAAAGCCCGAGTGCTTTCACACTGGGGCGGTGCGCTTGCAGGATGGAAAAAGAAAGTCCTGCAAGCAGCATCTTTGGGGTGATGTGAAAGCAGTGTATATACCGCACCCAAACCGCCCTGCCCGCACTGTCCCAATGTGAAAGGGGTCTTAGTGAGGGCAATGCTAATAAATAGCACTGTCCCACTGCAGTTAGCACGCAAAGTAGATAGGGTAGGGACAGGATCCCTGCTGGTTAGGGACAGTGTATTTAGCACTAGGGAGAGGTTCCTGGTGAGGAGGGACAGGGCAGAGTTACCACTGCTGTCTCTGCTATCTGGGAACTTCAGAGAGCTACATAGTTACATAGTTACATAGTAGGCGAGGTTGAAAAAAGACACAAGTCCATCAAGTCCAACCTATGTGTGTGATTTTATGTCAGTATTACATTGTATATCCCTGTATGTTGTGGTCGTTCAGGTACTTATCTAATAGTTTTTTTAAATTATCGATGCTCCCCGCTGAAACCACTGCCTGTGGAAGGGAATTCCACATCCTTAATGTTCTTACAGTAAAGGACCCTCTACGCAGTGTATGGTTAAACCGCTTTTCTTCTAATTTTAGTGAATGGCCGTGTGTCTATCAGGGCTGGGCTCAGCCCTTCCTTCTCTGAGCTGGCCACTCAGCTGTCGGTTAATTGCCAGCGCCTATCTCTCCACAGTTACTTACCTGTTGATGATATCCTGTTCAACAGTCCTGCCTACTTAAGCCGTCCAGCCCAGAGGATCTCTGCCTTTGACTTGGTCAACATCACAGAGACTATCTCCTGTGTTCCTGTTAAAGACTCGCTCGGCTGACATTCCTTCTGGCTCCAGATCCTGCTTGCTGTTCCATTACACTGATTCCTGACTTTCTGGCTTGGCTGACTATCCATTCCGGTTACCGAACTTTGGCTATGTTTTGACTACCTTTGTTCTATTTACTTTTATTATTAAACAAGTGTGATTTAACTGTACTTCTGTCTCGGTCTGATTCATGGTTTCTGACAGTAGGCAAAGGCCATGGAGGAGTATGTTGCAGACGCACTTTCTCAAGGTTTCATCTGCAAATCCTCATCTCCTGCTGGTTTCTTCTTTGTGAAGAAGAAGAGTGGTGAACTGAGACCTTGTATTGATTATAGGGGTCTCAATCGTTTCACGATTAAGAATGCCTATCCGATTCTGTTGCTTACAAAGTTATTTGAGCACCTCAAGGGAGCAACAGTTTTCACGAAGCTTGATTTGAGAGGGGTATACAATCTCGTGAGGATTAAGGACGGCGACGAGTGGAAAACTGCGTTTAATACCAGAGCAGGCCATTATGAGTACCTCCTTATGCCTTTTGACCTTTTTAACACCCAGCAGTTTTCCAGTAATTTATTAACGCTGTCGTCCGAGATTTGTTGCAGTTATGTGTGGTGGTTTATCTCGACGATTTCCTCATATTTTCCAAGTCAATGGACAGCCACCACACAGATGTCTGTCGTGTGCTTCAGAAACCAAGAGGGAACAATCTATATTGTAAATTGGAGAAGTGCGAATTCCATCGTGAACAGGTTAAATTCCTGGGCTATGTCATTTCCACTGCTGGTTTTTTGATGGACCCAGAGAAACTCTCAGCAGTCCTACAGTGGCCCCGACCCGTGGGTTTACATCATCTGCAGCGTTTCCTGGGTTTTGCCAACTATTATCGGAAGTTTATTCGTAACTTCTGGTCTCTGGTCAAGCCCCTGACTGATATGACCAGAAAGGACGGTAACCCACAGAGTTGGTCTCCGGAGTCCATTAAGGCCTTTGAGAATCTCAAGGCTGCCTTTTTTTCTGCTCCTGTGTTGGCACATCCTGATCCTACGTTACCTTTTATCCTTGAGGTTGATGCTTCTGAGACTGGTGTTGGCACCCTTTCCGTCTCAACGTACTACCTCTGAGAGCGCTATGCATCCTTGTGGCTACTTTTCCAAGAAATTGTCACCTGCAATTACGAGATTGGTGACAGAAAGCTGTTAGTGATCATTTTAGCCCTGAAAGAATGGAGACATCTCCTCAAAGCTACCACTCTGCCGGTACTCATTCTTACTGACCATAAGAATCTCACATTCTTGTCTGAGGCTAAATGCCTCTCTCCCAGATAGGCACGATGGGCTCTTTTCTTGTCAAGTTTTAATTACATTGTCTCATTCTTACCCGGTACTAAGAATGTAAGGGCTGACGCTTTGTCACAACAATTTTCCTCCACTTCCAAGATGGAGTCGTTCCTGTGATTCCTCCTGATCATATTCTGGCTACGGTACGCACCAGTCTCACTTCTCCTTTGAGTGACAAGATTTTTGCTGCTCAGGTCCATGCTCCTCCTGAGAAACCTTGTGACCGCTGCTTTGTCCCAGAAAGTTTCCGTACTGCCATGCTCCAGACTTAACATTCTCATTCAGTTTTCAATCCATGTACTCACCCTATGGTCCATGCCATCTGCACCCCTCTGCAAGCTGGCATGTCCTCCCTGGATGTCGATCTATACCAACAGCTGCTTGGTCAGTTGGTTATCCCCTTTCAGGAATATTTGTTGTTCCAGCTGCACTTGCTACATCAGCTGTTTGAGAAACACATATTGGGTTTTTTCGCTGCTGGCCCTGAGATTTATGCGTGTACCGAGGCCATGGATCAACCCATACATACAGGGGATGCCACACCTGTTTGGGAGCCATACCAGCACATACCACCTGATCTGTGCCAAGAAGTCAAGGACTTAATTTGCAATATGCTGCAAATTATAGAGAGCCGCAGTCCTTGGGCTGCTCCTAATGTCCTTGTGTGAGAAAAGACAGCAGCTTGCAGCTCTGTGTAAACTATTGAAAATTCAATGCCTGTATCCATCAGGATGCCTACCCGTTGCCTCAGGTAGAGTAATCTTTCATGAACTCAGGTTTCTCCACACTGGATCAGGCAAATGGCTACTGGCAGATCCCAGTGAGGCCCCTTTCACACTGCCGCGACTTAAATGTTGCGTGATTTTGCCGCAATTTTGCTGCGATTTCACCGTGATTTCAGGGAATGCCTCTGTAAACTTGAGGTCTATGGACCTCAACTCGCATGAAAGTCGGACCATAGTAGTACAGGGACTACTCTGAATTTGGCACGACTTGAAGTCGCACATATATGAATGGTAATCATTGGAAATCAGGGGGAACGACTTGTCATGCGACTTTGAAGTCGCAGGACAAGTGTGAAAGGGGCCTAAGGGAGCAAGATCAGGAAAATATTGCTTTTATAGCACCACTTGGACTATACAAATTAAATTTTATGTTTTTTTGGGCTAACTACTGCCACTAGTATTTGTCAAAGACTGATGGAGCAATGCCTGGGAGATCAAATCTTTGAAACAATACAGATATTATGATCTTTTCTAAGACCTTTGAAGATCACATTCAGCGTCTAGACCAGGTGTTCACTTGTCTCTTGCAGTATGGGTTGAATTTGAATCCTAGCAAGTGCTCCTTGATGCAGAAGAAAATACAATACTAGGACATGTTGTTGAAGCGGGAGGGGTATTCCCTCAGCCTGCTAAGATTCAAGCTGTGCTAGACTGGAACTCCCCAATGACACTGACTGAACTGCGTTCCTCCATGGAACTGGCAGGGTACTACAGAAGTTCATCCCTAAATTCACCCGCATTGTGGCGCCTCTCACCCAGTTGTTGAGTGTATAACTTCCCTAACAAAAGGGGTCACCTGTGCCTTCCATCCAGGCTCAATGGCGAAGACCACAGCAATGAGTCTTTGACACCCTAAAATAGAGTCTGACTTCAGCCTCTCTCCTGGCCTACACTGACTATACTAAGTCCTTCAGGGTCTACACAGATGAAAGACTGCAAGGTTTGGACACTTAGCACAAGAACAGGATGGATGTGAATAAGTGATTGCTTATACGAGTCACAGTCTCCGACCCTATGAGTGAAACCCCCATAACTACCAGCTCATTCAAACTGGGGCTTCTAGCCCTGGTGTGGGCTATCACCAAGAAGTTTGCTGAATGTAGCACCCCGAACGTTGAGTGCTAGAGTAGGATGTTTTTGTGTTAGTGTAGGTAAATTTTCAGGCTTGGGTGGCAGCCAAGCCTGTGTGTTTTTTTCTGGGTCAGGTGAGTGACTCCAGTAGGCTGGATGACTCAGCAGCACCTTCTCTGGTAACTCCTCCCTGCTTGCTGGAAACTTGTAGAAGGTTCCAGAAGCACTTAGGATGAGTCTAGGGGGAGCTAGCTCGAGTATTCTGAGGGCCCTGACCAATCCCAAACAGAAGGGTTGGCGGGGGCAGGCCCCCTCAAATACTCAGGGTCAGCCCAGCAGGGGCAGTGTGGAGTTCAGGTGGAAGATGGAGATGGAGTGTTAGGCTGTCAGGGCCTTCGAGAGTAGCTCCCCAGGGGGGGGTGAACTCAGGCCTGGGCTCATATGGGGAAGGGAAACCTTCTCATGACACACGGAGGGATCCTAACCAAGAGGCACGGGATCAAGGAGAGGACAGCAGGAGAACACTGCCGGGAAAATCTCCAGGGAGAAAGACAGCCACATGGGCTGGTGAGTGTCGCAGTCAGAGGACTGAGAGGCATGCCTGAAGGCACTGGGTGCAAATAGTCTGGGATGGATGCAGAGTCAGTCTGGGAGTACTGTGGAGAAGTAGGCAGGAGGGCTGGTGAGAGGGGCAACTGCGGCCAGGCGGCCTGGCAGTGCCTAAAGAGGTGGTACTGGGAGTGGTAGCCACAGGAATAGGACAGCTTTGTATCTGACTGAGCCAGTGTCAGATCATCTCATTAGTGCTAGCTGGTCCTGGGAGTTGTAGTTCTACAAACAAGTGAGTGCTGGAGGTAGAAGAAGAGGAGTGTGTATATACTGGATGTTTATAGTTGTGTCTCTGACAAATCGAGGCTCAAATCGAAGCTTACACTAATAACAATCCCTTAGCCTACTTGGATTCCACTAAATTTGGGGCCTTGGAACAGAGATGGGTTGCTTAACTGGCTCGTTTAAATTATAAGATACGCTACAAGCAACTCAATGGCCATGCTGATGTCCTCTCTTGATTCCCTGTGGAGTAGCCCCAATGAGATGTGAATCAGGGCTAGAAGAGAGATGGCCCCTGTTCTACCCCAGCGGACCTCCCTTTGTGTGTATCAGTGGTACAGTCTGCAAATCAGCTTTTAGGGGTAGCCAAAGTATACACTTTGTCTGAATGTGCCACCCTATAGTAAAAGGATACTGATAATTCCAAGATACAAGGGTTCATTTCTAGACAGCAAATGCCTGCCTTAAGAAAACCTCAGGGATTACTCAATACATCTAGGGTCCTTCTATGGCAATGGGACCGATTGGAGATCCAGGACAATCTGCTATATCATTGAGCTTGCATACCTACAGAGCAGAGGGACATCCTGCAGACTGTGGTCCCCGAGTCACACATCCTACAATTCTGCAGGTTGATGCATGCGGTTTTTGGACATTTTGCAGTGGACCATACTGAAAGTGACATTAAACCTTCTTTTTTATTTCTTCTTATTATAACAAACATGTCATACTTACCTGCTCTGTGCAATGATTTTGCACAGAGCAGCCCCAATCCTCCTCTTCTGAGGTCCCCCAATGGTGCTTCAGGCCCCTTCACTTCAACGAGTCTCACCCCGCCCCCCACTCCCTCATTACAGCATTTGATTGACAGCAGCCAATGGCTCCCGCTGCTGTCAATCTTCCCAATGTGGAGGGAGACAGCGGTGAGAGCTGCTGCCCTCATGCACATCATTGGATCGGATTGGGCTCAGGTAAGAAAAAGAGGAGGGCAGTGGGGACACAGAAGTGTGCACAGAAGGTTTTTTACCTTAATGCATAAAATGCATTAAGGTAAAAAAACCCAAGGCTTTAGAACCACTTTAGGCTTATGTCAGGAAATACTTATATTACCTGAGGCTATCAGAATGGCTACAGCCAGCCTGTCATGGGTGTGCCTCCTGTACCTTGCAAAACACCACGCCGGAGTAGCCTACTCCATGACCATTGCCATATCAGAGCTTTTAGAACTCGTGACCATGGATTTCCTAACAGCTTCCTCTTTCGGGTTCCACTACGCTGTAGTGTTCCTGGACCACTTCTTGAAATTAGTTGTCGTGGTATCCACTAAAGACCAGACTACCGCAACTACTACTAAGTTGTTCTGGAGCCATGTGGTACAGCCTTATGGATGCCCCAAATGAGTTCTGTCAGATCAAGGCCCTACCTTTGAGCCCCAGGTATACTCTGAACTGTGTCACCTGAGTGGAATCCGTAATTCTCACACTACCCCAAACCACCCTCTAAGCAATGGGGTCTGTGAACGCTTCAATCACATATTATTGAGCATTTTTCAGACACTGGAGCAAGGGCAACAGGACTGCTGGTTCCAATATGTAGGAGACGTTGTGTGGGCTTACAAAAACATAATGCATTGGGCAACTGGGTGTTAGTGGGAAAAAAAACAAAGCGAGAGAGAGAGGGAGCAAATTGGAGCCTAGGTGGGAGTTTATCCTGTATGCAGTGGAGAAACAACCATTCCCACTGTTCCCTGTGTACAAGGTGGTGTCTCAAAGTCCCGAGTGTGTCAAGAAACATCTACACCAAAACCTTTCGGGGCTCTGTGTTCTGACAAGACTCGTTACAGACTGGGAGGACACTAGTATTATGGACATTCCTCTCCTCCAAGAAGTCCCATGGAGTGGTATCTGCATTCCATTGAGTCCAGGCCACTGGACCCTGGCTGTCCTGATTGGGAAAGTTCCTCTGCTAAACCCAAGGACATTGTTGAAGACCCATGTGAAGACATTAAGTGTCCTATTGAGCCTACAGACCCCTCTATGGACACTGTTGCAGGCCCAGGTGAGGGTTTTATGCATGACCATGATAATTCCCAAGCACCTGAGGCCTCTGAGCAATCTTCAGTAATTGAAAGTCCTGATGCTGAGCAGACAGTTAGGTCCATCGCCTCATTCAATCTAACCAAGGGCATTTCGAGGGGAGTATTTTGATTATGTTGTATAAAGTTGCTTGCAATGTATCAGACCCATCTTGCAGTTCTCTAAAGGCAGCCTGCACTGTGGCTGGTTGTGTACCCTGTCTACACAAAAAGTGTGTGTGTGGGGGGGGGGGGGGGGGGCAGAAATTTGGGTTTAGAAACACCTTAAAGCTGAATTCTGGGCACAAAAACTTTAATATAAAGCGTTTGTTACCCCAACACTTCATAGTCCTGATATTTGTCTGCTTGTACTTGTGTGAGAAAGTATACTGTTTTTTTGGATTGCTTCTTTTATGTGAAATCCCTGGTGTTCCTGCTAGCCCCTTGTTTTCCTATTAAAAAACTGACCACATTAAGCAGAAGCACACCATGGTCAGTTCTATAGCTATACTGGAAACTCAGCTTGCTCTCCTCAAATGATCAGACTTGTCCTGACATGCCCCCCCCCGTTGCAAAGCCACAAAAATTTTATGCCTTTCATTTCTATTTTAAACTGAATTGGTTGTTTTACAAGGTGATTGTTTACAATTACTTTAATCATTTAATTATATCTCTTAATAGCCGCAAAGGATATTAAAGTAGAAGTCCAGCCTAATGCCCCGTACACATGAGAGGATTTTCCAAAAAACTTGGATGATTTTTCTGACAGAATTCCACTCAAGCTGAACTTTCGACCGTCAAGAATGCGGTGACGTACAACACAATGACGAGCCGAGAAAATTAAGTTCAATGCTTCTGAGCATGCGTCGAACTGTTTCCGAGCATACGTAGGAATTTTGCGCTTCAGAATTTGTACAGACGTTCGCATTTTCAGATAGGAACTTTTCCCGACCGAAAAATAGAGAACATGCCCTCAATCTTTTGCTGGCTGGAATTCCGAAAAGAAATGTATACTGATTTCTTCTTTGCAGGGTTAGATAGGTTAGTTTTAGATCATCGATGTCTGTAGATGCAGGGATTTTAGTGTTAGGGTGGACTTCTACTTGTGCACCAAATACCCTTGTAAACCCAGATTTTTTGTTGTAAAAGTAGAAATGACATCATCACTGGGCTGCACATAGCCTGTGCAGAGAGCTGTTTTGTGGGTATGTCCCAGCATGTCTTCCCAGTGCAGGCTGCCTTTAGAAAACTGCAAGAGGTGTCGGATACAAGACCAGTCACCCTGCAGAAGGAGTAAGCGCAGAGCTGATTGATCTTCATTACATGAAACTCTTGTGCAGAGGCAAAGTGAAGGAGTAGTTTCTTGTGGATTACTACAAAGAAAACCTGAAGAACTGAAGCCAATAATTTAATATGACAGCCAGACAGTAGGCATTTTCAGAAGCAGCAGGTAACAATGGCAGCCTGCATACTTCCATGATACTGGCTTCCTTTAATTGTTCTCCTCTCTGTTTAAAAAAGGGTTACTTTCTGCTGGCAAACCATCTTTCCCTGACCATATCTAAAGCAGAATGAGTGGAGAGATCTTAAGAGGAGCTTTTTCTGCTGAACCAACAACATGGAAAGCTGAACTTCACAACAGCTACTTATGAAAACCAAATCGATCTTTTCTTTATTGGAATGTTAGAAGAGAAAAATGGACAAGTTGCAGACAGAATAATCAGCCCCCTCTCTACCTCCCTTTCAGCTCACTCTCGTCCTGCTGCCTGCTATGAATAATCTGTGCCAAGGTCAGCTGTTCCTTAGTTACTGAATATCTTACTTTGCGCCATAATTCTGCCTGCAACTTTGGGCATTGGCATTTTTTAAATTTCTCTAAAAAAAAATCTTCTTTTCATATGCAAGGGCTCTGTTCATAAACCCAGCAAATCTAGAAGCATTTACTTGCCTGATTTGCTCAAATCTGATGTAGTTTCAAGGAAAGTTGCCTTACATATTCCTAAAATATATTGTATACAAATGAAAGCAAAGCCAGGAATACAGGCAAATATTAGGGGTTAATTTACCCAATAGGGAATTTAAGATTTTAGGAAAAAAGTTGGAGAAGTAAAGCCCAGCACAACATTTTGTTTTAACAATTAATTCATTGATCTTCAGGTTTTAATATAATCAAAAACAATTTTACTACCATTTTAACCTCTACTCCAGTGCTCCCCCCCTCCTGTTCCCAACAGACTCATTGCACTGCAATTTAGCATTGGTTCTCCTCCAGGTTGAACGAGGTTCAGTGTCCTCGGACCCACTTCCTTTGAGCCTAGAATGCCATGGACATTCCTCAGCTGTTGCAACACACAAAACTCACAGGTGGACAGAAAAAACAAACTGGCCATACACCAGTAGAATTTCATTAGAAAAATGTTGTGTTTATAATGTTCTTTTATCTTTATGATGATTATTGGGGTCAAAACAATGTTTGTTTTTGTCCATAGTGACGAGAAAAGATGTACATATTGAAATGGAACCTCTTTAACTCTTATGGGATTCTATTCAAATATCAGATCTAGGAGAAATTTTAAGAGCTTCCAAAATTTGTTTGCTAAGTGGTGGCAAGAAAGAATGTTCAGATGATTTTGCAGAATTTTGGTAGGAACGTTCAAACAAAAAACAAACCATGTATGGCCGCTTAGAGTCGGGAATTATGTCAGGGAGATTTTGCTGTAGGAATATCCAAGACATTATAGATGTTAGGGGCTGACTCAACCTACCAGACTCTTCATGTAACTATGCCTAAAATGATCTTTTCAGGCATAAAGGTAATGGAGATACAGCAAATGGTGCTATACATCCTCTGATCTGGGGGATTACTTGTATTTTCATGGTCAAATAGAAACAAAGATAAGGAAATTAAATTAAAGGTGAGCAGTGATGAAACATCAAACATTTAGTAAATGGTAACTCAGCAAAAAAAGTGTAGCACTACCCCAGTGTGAGCCTCTGGATAAGATGGGTCCTCTGTTCTTTACCTCGACCTCCATAAGAACTTAAACCCACTCTAGGTTTTACCATAGAAAATCACTGAAAGTAATATCTGGTCACTAGTAATAATACCATGTCCAAGAAACAGGCACTGAACCAATTAGTAAAGGCAAACTTAAAGTCTTTGTTAACCCACTGTGATATCTTTATATAATCATGTGTGTTTCGTTATGCTATGTTCCCCAGTCTCTGTGTTTTATAAAAAAATGCCGTCTATTCCTGATTTCAGAGCGCCGTTCGGCGCTCATGTGACTGGCAGCCTCCCTCCCCTCTTGATCTGACAGCTAGAGCAGGAGGGGCCGAGAATCCCCCACTGATGTCAGTCGGGACCAGAGGAGGAGAATGCGATCGCGTGCACGCAGCCCTGTACCTTCGGTGGCGGCGTGTCACGGAGACACCGCTTGCCACCGAGGGGGGTGAACAGCCATTGGGCATGGCTGTTTACCACGTGATCGGCCGTGATGAAGTCACGGCCGATCACAGATCGTACCGCCCCACTTTGCACGGCGCATGCATGCAATCTAGAGCTCGCTGCACGTGCACGTCGGTGGCAGCGTGTTCCCAGGAACACTGCTCGTCACCGATGCTGGTAAACAGCCATTGGCCAGCGGCTGTTTACCACGTGATCGGCTGTGATCCTTTCACAGCCGATCATTAATGTAAACATAGAGCGTTAATGAGATGTTACCGGGTTCTCCTCCTCACACACCGATCGTGTGTGAGAAGGAGATTGCGGTAACATCTTGTTACTGCTTACAGTGTACACCAACCACACTGATTGCCCCCCCTAATGAAGAGGACCTGTCACCACCCATCAAAGTACCTGTCACCACCCATCAAAGTACCTGTCACAGTCCATCTGAGTACCCAAGTACCTGTCACAGTCCATCTGAGTACCCGAGTACCTGTCACAGTTCATCTGAGTACCTGAGTACCTGTCACAGTTCATCTGAGTACCCAAGTACCTGTCACAGTCCGTATGAGTACCTGAGTACCTGTCACAGTCCATATGAGTACCAGAGTACCCGAGTACCTGTCACAGTCCATCTGAGTACCCGAGTACCTGTCACAGTTCATCTGAGTACCCGAGTATCTGTCACAGTTCATCTGAGTACCCAAATACCAGTCATAGTTCATCTGAGTACCCGAGTACCTGAGTACCTGTCACAGTTCATCTGAGTACCTGTCACATTTCATCTGAGTACCCAAGTACCTGTCAGAGTTCATCTGAGTACCTGAGTACCTGTCACAGTCCATCTGAGTACCGAGTACCTGAGTACCTGTAACCGCCCTTCAGAGTACCCGAATACCAGTCACCATGCCATCAGAGTACCTGAGTACCTGTCATCAGCCCATCAGAGTAACCGAGTACCTGTCTTCAGCTCATCATGTTACCCGAGTACCTATCTCCAGCCCATCATAGTACCCGAGTACCTATCTGCAGCCCATCAGAGTACCCGAGTACCTATCTGCAGCCCATGCCTTATAGAATATACGTTGGGGTGTTTGCTTTCCAAAATGGGGTTATTTTGTGGGTAATTCCACTATACTGGTGCTCAAGGACCTTCAAAAGTGTGATAGGTAGGAATGAAATGAGATGTGTAATTTATGCTCCTAGAACGCCTGAAGGTACTACTTCAATGCTCTGTATGCGGCCAGGCTGTGTAAAAGTCTCACACATGTGGTATACTCAGGAGGAGTAGCAGAATGTATTTTGGGGTGTCATTTTTGCTATGTACATGCTATGTGTTAGAAACATCTTACAAATTGACAACTCTGTGTAAAAAAAAAAAGCATTTTCATTTTTTTTCCACATTTTCCAAAAACTTCTGGAAAAAAAATTAACCGTTCAAAAGACTCATTATGCCTCATAGATTATATGTTGGGGTGTTTTCTTTTCAAAATTGGGTCATTTTGTGGGCAATTCCATTGTCCTGGTGCTCCAGGGCTTTCAAAAGTGTAATAGGTGGTTGAGAAATGAGATGTGTCATTTATGCTCGTAGAACGCCTAAAGGTGCTACTTCAATGTTGGGCCCTTGTATGTGGCCAGGCTGTGTAAAAGTTTCACACGTGTGGTATCGCCATACTCGGGAAGAGTAGCAGAATGTATTTTGGGGTGTAATTTGTTTTTTTTTTGTTTGTTTCAATGTTTTTATTTTCATTTTCAAGTTAACAATCCGTATAAAGACAATCAAATCAGTCCAAAAGGTCTTACAGAAGAAGTATATCTGCATAGCTACTATAGGTTGCAAACTGGAAAGAAGTACATTGCAATATGTAAATGATTTAACACTTAAATCTAATCAAAAGAAGTATTACTGTTGAGTGCACAGAAATGGTTTCAGAGTTGAGATAGCTAAAGGGACTTGTGATGTTTCACTTAAGGTGACCGATACGGGAAATGGGGGATGAGCCTCAGTGCCACCCTTGGACCCAAACACCCCTATTGGGAGCTTACTGTGAATGGGTGGGGGCACCGGACGGGTCATGTGAAGTCAATGTTTGTTAACCCTACGGTCCGTGGTAACGGAGAAAATAGGAGTGTAAGGGAGGGGGGGAGGGTGTTATGAATGGGGAGGCAGGGGGATGGGGTAACTGCTTGCATATGATAAGAACATGTATGTAGAATTTGTTGTGATAGTTTCAGTGGTCCGGTCTACATGTACTTTGGTATATTGTTTGAAATTCCTTGGATTCTCTAAAGTGGATCCAACATACCCAAATTGTTTGGTATTTGGTTGGTGTCTCTTTTGCTTGGTGAATTAAGTTCTCCATTTCCACTATTCTGTCTATGCGAAGGAACCAATCAGCAATAGTGGGGGGATTGGGGCTTTTCCAATGTAGTGGTATACATTGTTTGGCTGATAAGGTGTAAGTGATTTTTTGTAGGCTGAATAGGGTATGGACGTGTGGTGGAGCAGATATTGGGCCAGGGTGAAATCTGGGGTGTAGGTCGTTATTTTGGCTATCAGGCGGTGGACTTCTTGCCAGAAGGGTTGTAAGGTTGTGCAGTCCCACCAGATATGTGTCAAAGAGCCTGTTGCTGTATCACATCTCCAGCATTGCGGGGAGATCAGTGGGTGGTACTTGTGAATTTTGTCAGGCGTCCTATACCATCTCATCTAGAGTATATTTTATACCCATTTTCTTGAGCTGAAATGTTAATCGATCCCTTATGGATGTGGTCGTATATTCGCTCCCATTCTTCCGTAGGTAAGTCCAAGGATAGTTCCCTTTCCCATTGCTGGCTGATTTTGTTCGCCTTGGGATCGCAATCACTGAAAAAGAGCGAGTATACCACCGAAATCAAGTGTCTTAGTGGCACTGAACTGGTACACAGTGCTTCAAAGGGAGTGTAGTCTCTATACCATTTAGAGAGGGGTTTTATCCTATTAAGAAAGTGCCTGATTTGTAGCTAGTGGAAAAATGGAATGGTACGATTAGGAAATCGTTGGGCGATGTTCTGAAACGGTATCAGCTGGCCCTCAAAAAAAAATTGCTCTGCTCTAAGTAAGGAATCACAGCCTGGGATGAATGGGTTGTGGGCCATAAGGCCGGGAGGAAATTCTGGGTTTTGGTCTAGCGGGGTCAGAGGCCCGGGGGTCAGGATCAGGGTGAGTTTCTTGCATATCGTCCGAAATATCAGTAAGGTAGGGCCTATTAACGGGTGGCCTACTTGTTCTGAAGGGATTGATTTTTGTTCTATCCAAGGCGTATGTGTAATCGGCACCCGTGAGAAGGAGTCCTCCAAGGTGATCCAGTCTTTGGTCTTAGCGTGTATGTGCCAGTCTACGATTCTGGTTAGTTGGCAAGCCCATTGATATTTTTGTACGTCTGGAAGTCCGATTCCGCCCTTCATCTTAGGAAGGACCAATCTATCCCAATTTAATCTCGGGGTATTGTCAGACCAGATGAAGTTTCTGCAGAGCTTTTTGTAAGAAGTGAATAATGAAGGGGGTATTTTGATTGGTAAGGTTTGAAATAAGTATAGTAGTCTAGGCAGGATGTTCATTTTAATAATGGCAGCTCTCCCAAACCAAGAGAAAGTGCCTAGGGTCCATTTGCGGAGGTCTTGTTGTATGGATTGAAGTATAGGCAGGAAGTTTCTAGAGTATAGCTCGGTCAGGTTTGTAGGGATTTTTATATCCAGGTAGGTGATGGCATGTTTTTCCCAAATAAAGAGGAGGTTGGACTGGCATTGCGCTACAACGGAAGTGGGGAGGGATATGTTCAGTGCCTTGGACTTTGAGAAGTTAATTTGGTGGTTGGAGATTTTTTTAAAAGGGTAAAGTCTTTTAGCAAGTTTGGTATAGTGGTTATGGGGTCTGAAAGGAATAGCAGGATATCATCTGCGTAAGCCACAACTTTGTATTGTTTGTTTTTGATAGAAATGCCCTTGATGTCTGGGTTGGCTCTTAATCTGCGTAGAAGGGGCTCCATGGTGAGTACAAAAATAAGGGGGGGTAGTGGGCACCCCTGGCGTGTACCGTTCGACAGGGAGAAGGCGTCCGACAGACGGCCATTGACTCGGATTCTGGCTGTGGGTGACGTATATATTATGTATGACGTATATGACGCCAATATTAGTTGGAGTAGGTGGTCTGGAAATCCCATCGCTTTTAATGCCGTGGTCATATAGTCCCAGGCCACTCTGTCGAACGCCTTCTCCACGTCAAGGGACAGCAGGAAGCCCGGTTTGGACATCGTTGTGAGCCAGTGATGTATGTTAAGAGCCTTTATGGTGTTATCCCTGGCTTCGCGTCCAGGGATAAATCCCACCTGGTCTAAAGAGATCAGTTTAGGGAGCAAGGGGAGTATCCGATTTGCGAGAACCTTGGCGTAGAGCTTCACGTCTACATTTAAGAGTGAAATGGGTCAGTAATTAGACACTATTGTGTTATCCTTGCCAGGCTTTGGTATTAATGTCACGTGGGCTTCTAGGATGTCTTTGTGGGTATGTGGTGATGAGGATAATGAGTTGAAGGCTTTCGTGAAGTGAGGACTTAGTACATCGTTGAAGGATTTATAGTAGCTGACTGTTAGGCCGTCCGGGCTGGGGCTCTTGCCCGGTGACAGTTGTTTTAGGGCGGTTATGGTTTCATCTATTGAAATCGGGCCGTTCACTTCCTGTGATTCCTCTATCATGAGGGGTGTAGGGCAGTACTGTTTTAAGAAGTTGTCAGTGGTTTCTTTGCGATCTGGGGTCTGTCCAGTCTCACTCGTGGTGGGTAAATTATAGAGTTTAGTAAAATATTGTACGAACTGGTCAGCAATGGCTTCAGGGGAGGCGAGTGTGTTGCCCGCTGGGTCTTTGATAGTGTGAATGGTCGATGCTGCTTTTTTTATTTGTAGTGCCCTGGCCAATAGTTTCCCTGACTTATTCCCATGTTGATAGAATACTTTTTGTGTGAGAGCGTATTTGCGTTGCAGTGTTTTGTTTAATTCCTCTAAGAGCTCCTCTCTAGCTTTCAATAAATCAGTGAGTGCTTTGGTGGCTAAAGTTTGTTTGTGTGTCTATTCGAGATCGCAAATGCGCGTGGACAATTCCTCGATACGTGCTCTTCTGGTTTTAGATCTTTTGGCGGCTAGGGAAATTAGGTCCCCTCTGATAACACATTTGTGTGCTGCCCACAGTGTAGCAGGCAAGGAATCCGGAGAAGTGTTTTCCTTGAAATATTGTGAGAGTCGCTTGGCGATTGTTTGGGATATTTCTAAGTCAGTCAGTAGGGAGTTGTCAAGGCGCCAGATGGTGGAGGCGGTGCGTGTGGTGGGGAATGTTAAGGTCATGGAGATGGGATTATGGTCTGATAGAAGTATAGGGTCTATAGTCGCTTTGGTTAGAAGTGACAAGTCATTTTGTGATAGGTAGAAATAATCAATCCTGGAATACTTGCCGTGCGGTGGGGAGAAGAACGTGAAGTCCTTATCGTTTGGGTGGAGCGTGCGCCAAGTGTCGTGTAGGGTCAGATTGCTAAGTTGAGTTTTGATGGCTCGCAGGGCTCTATATGTGATAGAGGAAGTTCCTGTGGAGGTGTCCTGAGGAGGGGAGAGTGCTACATTAAAGTCTCCACCTACAATAAGGATGCCATTTTGGAAGGATGTGAGCAGTTGTAGGGTCTTGCGGAAAAAAGGAACTTGGTGCTTGTTAGGTGCATAGAGATTGGCTAATGTGATAGGTCTGTTGTGAATTGATCCCTTAAGGAACGAGTATCTCCCGTTGGTGTCACGCTGTACATCTAGTATTTGAATGGGACAGTGCTTGGAGATCAGGATCGAAACTCCTTTAGTTTTGGATTCAACGTTGGAGGCATGGTAGACTTGTGGGAAGAAGTTACTGTGCAATTTGGGGATGTTGTCTGATCGGAAGTGGGTTTCTTGGAGAAATACTATATGGGCTTTGGTCTTTTGTAGGGTATATAGTAGTTGGGTCCTTTTGTTTGGGGTGTTAAGGCCACGGATGTTCAACAAGCAAAGTTTGACCTGTAATGGGGTCTGGACTGAGTTGTGTTGAGTCATACTGTGAGTGCTAGGTACTGCAATTGTGGGGGAAGGGGTGTAAAAGGGGGTGTTCCTGAGTGCACGAAGAGAGCAATCCCAGGAATAGTATAAATGGAGTAGGATTAATTATCCTGTAAGTAGGACCGAGGTATAGGGGGGACCAGCCCTCCTAACCGAAAGAGTGGCAAGTCGGTATGGTACAGTGAGTAGCCCGTGTGTAGGAACAGAAGGGTAACCTACACTGCGCTACGTCACCGTGGGGGGGTTGAGTAAAACCACTGGAAGAAGAGGCTCTATGAGTTTGTGTCGGCCCACTGCCACTGGGCATAGAAACGCCTGGGTGGAGGTACATTCCGAGGGGTGTGATACATTTGATGGTTAATCGAGGGATAGGTGGTGATGGTTGTAGGTTGTTAGCAACTTGTCTAGATTAGAGTAGAAGAGGGTACAGCAGGGGTTCCAGATAGTTAGCTTAGCCCTGTTGCTGGACCTGTGTTCCACAATATCGTGGAGTGGACAGCGAAACCTCTGCTGGCCAGACCAAAAATTGGATGGACATATGTTTTGTGCACACAAACCAAAACAGTAAATTGACAACAGAATGATAGACAGCAATTTAACTTAGGAACTTTGTAACAAAAGTGACCTTTTACCATAAACTGTAATGACATTCCTTGGGTGCTGAGATTACTACATGGAACCATGGCTCCTGGTCTATAAATCCTACATTAGAGCTGGTAGTGATAATAGCTAATAGGCAGCGTGTTTGCCTGAGCAGGTCTTAGGCCTGGGTCTCCGTGCGAGATTGTAGGCGCCGGCTGGGTTTATGGACGCCCCCTGGTATAGCTCAAGGAGGAGGGGTAGCTGCCAAATCTGGTGACAGGGGGGGCGGTATCCAGAAATTGTCGGGGGGACAGTGTTGTGGAGGTGAAGGAGCTTTTATGAAGCTCTGACATTCAAGACAGAGCACTTCTACAACCAATGGTCTGATAACGATAACACATAGCAGTCAGTTGTACAACTAGCAGAGTAAAGTTAGAACAGGTTACCATGTTTTTTCTAATTCCCGCTCTAATATTAGGTAACGGGCCCGTGGGGGAAAGGAGGAGAGAGAGGCATTATTTGGGTGTGGTGGCACACCTAGCTGTGCAATCAGGGGGTTGCAGGCGTTTGATAGCCTGCAGCTCGGTCGACTTCCAATGTGCAAAGCCAATGGGGGGGACCCAAGTTCTCCCATGTCTAGGAGTGTTTTAAACTTTGTGTACCAGGGATTCAAATGGTATGGGGAACCCCTTTCTATCCCCTTCCAGTTGCGCCCGCACCTAGTCACAATACGTACCAAGGGATCAGTAGGTCGGCAATGACAGGTACTGCTTTAGGGGAGGGAGGTAGCGTAGAGCTCTGCAGTGGCTCTTCCTAATGCAGGGTGCGTTCAAAACGCTGTTACAATAGCTGTTTAATAACCAAGGATCTAAAGTGTAATCCCTAATCATGGGGAGAGGTGATTGGGGCGACGCTGAGGTTTCAATCGTGGCCCCCTATGTATAATGTATAGACAACTGAAAGGCATTGTGGGTGGGGGAACCCTGTACCTTAAATTTCCCCTGTGTCCCCATGGGTCAGGGAGGGGCGTTACTGCTATCCTGGTGGTGATGGAAACCTCAACTTCTGCCTCTCTATGACCATGTCCTGTAAAAATAAATAGCATTAGTTACCCAAAAGTCTGCTAGAGTGTGCAATCTCTGTTGGTCAGCGTAGAAGCTTGAAAGTGGAAGTGAGTGTTCATAGACTGTGGAAGTCCTGTTAACCGGCAGCACTACAAGGAATACAGTCTCTCCGAGAGCTGAGTGTGATGATAGACGACCAATTACGGAGCATAGGTGACTATGGTGTATATAGATGACCCATTGCCCATGAAATGAAAGGGTGCAAGCCTACACACGTATGGATCGCATGTCCTGCAGTGGACATCATGTGTAGGTAAGGCATAACGTGGTAAGGACACTTGCATGTTTCCATGGCAGGAGCGGTATGTGGAAAGGGATCAGTGTTACAAGGTAACTTGGGAATCTCGAGAACATAGTCAACAGGAAACTTCTGAACTTAACTAAACTGTGTCAGACTTTGCTGGAGGTTACAGGTCATCCGGGGGGCCCCTATGCTGCGTTAGCGGTCTCGTCGGGCTCTCCTTGATCTTGGCGAGTCAGTTGGGCTTGTAGCCTGGTGGGAACCTTGGGTGCCTGGGTGGCTTCGGGTTCCTGAGGGGGACCGGAGCCTGCAGTAGTGGGTGTCTTGTGCATCCATGGGCTCCTCCGGTTGTGGATCCTTCCTGGTCACTGTACGGCGGAATTCTGTTTACCAGTTAGGGACGTCAATCAGCGGGATGCCTAGGGTGTAGCAGAAGTGTGGTAGGTCTTCAGGTACCTTCAGCAGAGCGGTGCGGCCCTGTGTGGTAGCAGAGAGACAGAAGGGGAACTTCCACCTGTATGGTATCCCCTTAGCGCGTAAGGTATCCAGCAGGGGTTTCAGGTCTCTGCGGTGCTGCAGGGTGATGCTGGATAAATCCTGAAATATCTGGATGGGTACTCCTGCATGGAGCACCTGTGCTCTGCTTCTGGCTTGCTTCAGTATGTCTTCCTTTACTTTGTAATCTACTATGCAGCAGATAATGTCCCTGGGGGGGTCTGTATCCCTGCCTTTAGGTCTAAGGGCTCTGTGAATCCTTTCCATAGTGATCTGCGTCTGTGGTGGTCTGTTAAGGAGGTCATTGAACAGGCTTACAACTGTGGGGGAGAGCTGATCCGATTCAATGGATTCAGGCATGCCACAGATTCTTAGATTATGGCGTCTCCCCCTGTTGTCTAAGTCCTCCATGTGCCTCTGCAGCTCCCTGAGTTGGAGGGTGTGAGTGTCTACTCTCCGGGTGGCTCTGCGGAGTACTGTGTCATGCTGCTGTGTGACAGTCTCCACTACCTGAACCCTGTCAGCCAGTGTGTGAATGTCCAGCCGGAGCTCTGAGATGGCGGCTGACAGGGTGTCCTTAATGTCTGCAGCTATGGTCTTAAGGTCATGGATACTTAGCTGCTGTGGTGGTGGGACAGGGGACCCTGAGCCTTCCGGTCCCGCTGTACCTTGTGAGGAGTGTGCTAGCAGGGATCCCATCTCCTGAGGGGATGCGGTCTGTCTGTGTGCAGGGCGGGAAGACGCCATATTGCCCCTCTGTGATCTGAACATCTCGGGGATGTTCTGGCTGATTTCTCCGCTCTGCTCGCGGGGGGAGCGGGACCGCGATGCGGAGGAGGTGCGGGAGGCTGTCCCCATGCTGTGTGGTCGGAGCGGGGTGTACTTCCGTAGCTCAGCTGTAGATTACACTGGCGGCGGGAGCTCCGGAGTTAGGCGTCCATCTCCTTGCGAGGTTAAACCACGCCCCGGGTGTAATTTGTTGTATGCATATGCTGTATGTGAAAAATAACCTGATAATATGACAATTTTGTAAAAAAAAAAAAAATCTTCATTTTGCAAAGAATTGTGGGAAAAAAAATTACAACCTAAAAAAAAACCTCACCATGCTGCTTACTTAATACCTTGGAATGTCTACTTTGTAAAAAGGGGTTGGGGGGGTATTTGTACTTTCCTGACTTGTTAGTCTCTCAAGAAATGAGATTCACTTGATGTACTGAAGGCCTGATCAGGTGTGAAAAATTTATGAAGAAAAATTACTAATTTGCAAAATTTTATGACAGAAACAAAGAAAAGGGCATTTTTTTCACAAAATTTACAGTCTTTTTTCATTTATAGCACAAAAAATAAAAAACCCACTAGTGATTAAATACCACCAAAAGAAAGCTCTATTTGTGTGGAAAAAAGGAGGCAAATTGCATATGGGTACAGTCTTGCATGTCTGAGTAATTGTCATTCAAAGTGTGAGAGCGCTGAAAGCTTAAAATTGGTCTGGGCAGGAAGGGGGTGTAAGTGCCCTGTATTGAGGTGGTTAAAAACAAGAGAGTACATGTGTAAGTATTCAATGTAGTATAAATCTATATAAGTATGAATTATGATTGTTACAACATTTCTCCAGGAGGAGTACATATACACAGAGACTAATTACATATAAACATAAACAAAACAACGTGTATGCTTGCCTGGTAAACTTGTGGCTCAAGATGTGGGAGAACTTGACCAAACTGACAAACAACGGAAAAAACGAAATTGCTTATGTGTGTATGCATATGCACACACATATGCAATTTTGTTTTTTCGGTTGTTTGTCAGTGTAACAATTGCCTGCTTGTCACGGCTGCTGTTGGAAACCACAGGGACCCATATAGACAACCTGACACGAGGCCCCATACAGCCAATGCTCAAGCTATAAATGAACACAGTAAATGATCGGTACTCATCACTCATTGTATTCATTCAGGAAAAGAAGGGGTTGGTAAATATGTCATGTTTACCTAACGCTTCCCCCACTCTCAATCTTGAAGTATCCTATTATGTGCTTGCAGTTGCCGGTGGAAAGAAGAGGAGGGAAGCTAGCAGCACTGCGAGAGTGGGGCACACAGGGGGGCCTGAGCAGCAGGGGGAAACAAATGAGGGAGGGTGATCGGTGTGGCGGGGGGGCTAATTACTGGAACCAGTCCCTTGTATGGCTCTTTCTGCAGCAACTGAAAGCCAATGGGGGGGAAGGGGTGGGGAGAGAGGAAAAGAAGCCAGCTTTTAGCTGCTGCAGAGACAGCCATACTGGGAATTCTTTCCAGAAATTGCCTGCCTGCTGCACCAATCACTTTCCCTGCCCACATTTAGATCACTATGCTACCTGGACCCCCCTGCTGGCCCGGGCCCCGTACAGGGGGACTGGTGGTGTAGCGGGAAAACTGTTTTGGGAAATCAGTGGTAACTCTGGATAACAGACTCTAAGAAAAACAAACTATTCAAACTATTTATTTTTGCTAGGAAAATACACCCAGCCCCCACTCACGCCAAGGAGCCAAGTGTACCCTTTATGGGTGGTTACAGCATTGTGTATCCTGGCTTCTCAGGAGAGGAGGAGGGGGAGGAGGGGGAGTTAGATGCAAGCGTTTGCAATTTCTTGCTACTTGCTAGTCACACTTAAATGTACAAAATCTAACTTTTTACAAGCAAGAACATTTTATCAGAAGCAACCATTTTGTTCAAATTCAGCCATCTTAGCCTAAATGTAGCCATTTCGGGCTGCTACCACAGTGGTACCCCCTTATCTATGGCCCTGATGCTTGTTGCCTATACAGTCAAATCAGTGCTGTTAAAGGATCAGAGGTTCAATTCACAAAGCTCTGAAACCAGGATAAGGATATTTATTTCAGACAGGTGACTGTCATTTTCAATCATTGAACTCACCAGAAAATAACTGTCACTTATTTGAAATTACTATTCTTATTCCGGTGTGTTAGCTTTATGAATTGAGCCGCATAACACTGTAATATTATCCCCCTGCAGGCCTGTGAATATCAGACTGCGCTGTTATTATCCCTATGTTATGTCATGGTGAATTGTGTGCTATTAAACCCTTCAATTCTTCAGGACACAAACCACTAGAATCCACACACTGGTGTGTTTAACACTCTGCTATTAGCCCTGCCTCCTGGTGATTTTAAAGTGATTGACTTTATTTACAACATTGGTAATGTTCCATCTTGAGCGCCCATTGCACGGAGATGTTTCGAAAGACTAGAAGATATGTTAAGCTTCTAATCACTAAAATAAACTCTTCAGATGGCGGGTAGGAATACTCTACTTGGCCAAGCTCTTGTTCAACAACAAGTGAAGTCATCATACTGAGTCATCATTTACAGTACATATTCTATGATAGTATATGTGTCTGTGTGTATTGTTTGTGGAAAATGAGAAAATCTTTCTTCAATATTTTTATTAGGTTGATAGACCAGTGTACAGTCATTATTCAGATTAATCCAGAAATATGCTGCTGTACACTCTTATAATAACGTACGTTCATGCAGAAGTTTTCATGCAAGTTAACAATATCAAAAACAATATTATTTGGAGCAATATTCAGTGTAACAATCATTAGAAATACGAAGAAGTAACCCCAAATCACGGGAAAAGTTGTGCTTAAAGTGATTGTAAAGTCTTGTTTGTTTTTAGTTAAAAATAACAAACATGTTGTACTTACCTGCTCTGTGAAGTGGTTTTCACAGAGCAGCTCCGATCCTCGTCTTCTCGGGTCCCTCTTCTGTGATCCTGACCCCTCCCTCCTGCCGAGTGCCCCCACAGCAAACAGCTTGCTATGGGGGCACCCGGGCCAAGCCACAGCTTTGTAAGTCCATTCAGACACGGAACTGCTGCCTTGCCCCCTTTCTCTTCTTATTGGCTGACTGACTTTGATTGTCTCAGCCAATAAGAAGGGGAGTCTCAGGCAGCTATATCGCTGGATTTAGATGGGCTCAGGTAAGTATTAGGGGGGTCTGAGGGGGGCTGCTGCACACAGAAGTATTTTTATGTGAATGCATAGAATGCATTCAGATAAAAAACCTTCTGCCTTTACAACCACTTTAAAAGCTCCTAGGTACAAGAAGTGGAGTGCAGCCTAAAGTTTAAAGGGGTGGTAAACCACTGCAAAAAGAAAAAAAATCCCCTGTAACACAAATGCATAATATGCTAGTATGCATCACAGTACAGTTAAGGGTTCAACAAAAGGGAACCATGTTCCCAGATAGTCAAATTGCAGTACAAGATTTGGCATTCTGAATGAACATTGTTTGAGGCTTTTCATGCTTTGCACAGAATATTTGGCACTTTATTTGGACATGATCTAATCCGCACTTTACTTGGCACTTTATTTGATTATAGATTTATGAATGTATGAATATGAGGAGTAAAAGTAAAACCTTGGACAGAGAGGTGGCTGTGGACGTGGTATACTTGGATTTTGCAAAAGCGTTTTACACAGTTCCCCACACACGTCTCATGTGTAAGGTAAAGTCTACAGGCTTGGAAAGATCAGTTTGTAAATGAATAGAAAACTGGCTAAAAGACAGAATTCAGAGAGTAGAGATTAATGATTCTTACTCTGAATGGTCTAAGGTTATCAGTAGTGTACCCCAAGGTTCAGTGTTGGGACCCTTAGTTTTTAATATCTTTATAAATTATATAGGGTCTGTGATTAAAAAGACCATTTCAGTCTTTGCAGATGACACCAAGCTATGCAGTGCAATAACGTCCTTACAGGATGTCTCCAATTTACAACCCAACCTCAATGCACTGTTTAATTGGGCGACTATGTGGCAAATGACGTTTAATGTTGATAAATGTAAAGTTATGCACTTGGGAACTAAGAATATGCACGCATCATACATACTAGGGGGAGTACAACCGGGGGGGATCTATAGTGGCGAAGGCTCTAGGGGGTTTTGGTAGATCATAAGCTTAAAAATAGCATGCAATGCCAAGCTGTGGTTTCCACAGCAAGCAAAGTCCTTTCTTGTATTAGGAAAAGTATTCATTCCAGAGAGAGAAACATCATTTTGCCCCTGTACAAATCATTAGTAAGACCTCATCTGAAATATATGCATTTAAGTTTTGGGCACCAGTTCGTAAAACGATATTGGGGAACTGGAGAAAGTGCAGAGAAGGGCAACCAAACTGATAAGAGGCATAGAGGTGCTCAGCTATGAGGAAAGATTAGAGGAACTGAATTTATTCTCTCTTGAGTAGAGGAAATTAAGAGGGATATGATCAATATGTACAAATACATAAGGGGTCCATATAGTGAACTTGGTTCTCTTTGGTGACTCTTTACGTCTAGAGGAAAAGATATTTCAAAAGGTTTCTTCACAGTAAGAGCTGTGAAAATGTGGAATAGACTCCATCCAGAGGTGGTTCTGGCCAGCTCAGAAGATTGCTTTTAAAAAGGCCTGAATTATTTCCTAAATGTACACAATATAACTGGGTACTAACATGTATAGGTAAAGTTGATCCAGGGAAAATCCAATTGCCTCTCAGGGGATCAGGAAGAGATTTTTTCCCCTGCTGTAGATCAATCTATCCAAAAGTGTTACACACACACAAATAGGACCTTCAATATCATGGGATCTTACTGTACCGCCAGTAATGTTGTGTACCTCATCCAATGCAAAAGGTGCAGCAAAGGATCTTATGTTGGTGAAACAGGACAGATGTTGCAAGCGAGTATAAATTTGCACAGACATACCATTAAAAAACATAAGAAAGACAATTTATGCACGCCTGTGGGACATCATTTCTCACAACTGGACCACACTATAGAAGACCTCAATGTTTTAGTTCTTAAAGGGAATTTCAGAACTATCCAGGAAAGGAAATAGTTTGAATTAAGAATGATACTTCTTTTTGACACGAAAAATAACGGCCTGAATTTAGATATCGGTTTCCTTACACATTATGCTAAAGTTTTACAACCCCCTCTGTGACTAGTATCCCCCCCCTGCATTCTATGGCTCTCCCTCTGTCTTATCTCACTAACTCTGCTGCTATCTTTATTACCATTCATTTGTATGTGTTTGGTTTTCTCTTTTTTTTTTTTTCTTCTTTAACATTCTGCTTAAAAATTTGTGAATCAGTACTGCTTGGTCCTTGAAGAAGGGGACACACCAGGAAAGCTTGTCCTGAAAAATTGTATGTTAGTGCAAATAAAAAAAGTATCACGGACAGTACTCAATTTTCTCTGTTCCACTGCTGTAGAAAATTGGAACATGCTTTGCTTTGGTTTTTTGCCTTCCTCTGGATCAGCTGTGGGTATAGGATTGTGTATATGGGATTGTATGATTTTTTTTTTTTTTTATTGGTTGAACTAGATGGATTTTTTTTTTCAACTTGACTAACTATTTAACTATGTGACACTTTAAAATAAAAACTATTTAATTATGTATATGTTTACATGTGTATATATGGATGCATTTTCTTTTTTGCACTTTTTGCACTTTTAGCACATTATTCTCATCAGTGTATGAGCACTGCATAGTTTGAATATTTGGAACCATTTTTTTGAGTTTATTCACAGTACATATATGATTGATATGTTTTAGTATGTGCAATACAGCGAGTGCAGATGTTTATGAATTATTAATCAGTGACTTTAGATCACTACACTTAGCGCAAAATATCTTCTTTGTTTACTGTTAGAAATTTGTTTGAGAAAAGTTTTCCAGTCTGCAAATTTTCTCACCTACATGGTCAAAAACGGATGTCTATTTGGCTCCACTAATGATTAGAATATTGAAGAAATGTTCTTAGATCTATTAGATTGTAAGCTCGAGCAGGGCCCTCTTAATCCTCTTGTATTTTATTGTATTATAACTGTATTGTCTCCCTTTTATATTGTAAAGCGCTGCGTAAACTGTTGGCGCTATATAAATCCTGTATATTAATAATAATAATAATAATAATAATGTTCTTACATGGAAAATTTTTGAATGAAATTCTCTAGTGCGTGGCAAGCTTATAGTGGTCATGAAATCTTATGTATACCCAATGACTTGCCTCAAGTGATACACAGAGATGTAACAAATCCTCCTACATTAGCTGTTCCTGTTTATCTGCAGCTGTTCAAATTTCACACATCAATGGGTATTTCAGAAAATTCAGGATGCAGGGGGCGGGGATCTGACACTTCTGACACCAGACAATACCAAGCATAGAGCAGGGAGTTGAGTGTAATCTGACACCTGAGTGGAGGGAAAGGACACACCCCCTCTACAAAGCATTATAGGGTAACATGCACAGCTGGGCTGCCAATCCCCTTTTGTGTGCTGGGGGAGGAATGGGGCCATCCCTTGGGATTCTGTGGTGTCAACATAACTTGTAAGACTCATACAGATAGCAGAGGGAAGGAAGAGCAGGTAGGAACCACACTAATGCCGCGTACACACGGTCGGACTTTTCGTCTACAAAAGTCCGACAGCCTGTCCGACAGACTTCCTGCGGACTTTCGGCGGACTTGCAGCAGACTTTCTAACGAACGGACTTGCCTACACACGACCACACAAAAGTCCGACGGATTCGTACGTGATGACGTACACCGGACTAAAATAAGGAAATTCATAGCCAGTAGCCAATAGCTGCCCTAGCATGGGTTTTTGTCCGTCGGACTAGCACACAGACGAGCGGATTTCGGGGTCCGTCGTAGTTACGACGTAAAGATTTGAAGCATGTTTCAAATCTAAAGTCCGTCGGATTTGAGGCTGAAAAAGTCTGCTGAAAGTCCGGAGAAGCCCACACACGATCGGATTACCAGCCAGCTTTAGTCCGTCGGCGTCCGTTGGACTTTTGTAGACGAAAAGTCCGACCGTGTGTACGCGGCATTAGTGTTTTGGATTGAGGCAAGTACATACTATAGAGGGATGTACTTCATTTAAATTTTTAATTTCAGAGGTTTACAACTACTTACATTCTCTAGCATCTAGCACCAACTGAAATATCAGTTTATGGTGATGACCACTTTAAAGGGTTAGCTAACATTAACAAAAAAAAAAAAAACTCTATGAAGTCCATGATTTAAATTAATCCTATTCTAAAAATATGCATTTGTGCTCTTCCCATAGCTGTAGGCCGTTTCTGCACACAGTGAATTCTGCCGCAAACACTTCTAATATTTTTCACAGCTCCGTCCTGCCCTCTCTCGAGGACGGGCCAGCCATTAGGACCAGCAACCCCTAGCAATATCAGAGGGAGTGCTGTCCTTATACCTAGCCCTGCACATGTGCATTGTGCTCACTGCTGAACAGATGAGCTAAGAGGCTGTGATCAGAGATAGAAGATTGCAGCTGCTAAGGTCATCTTCAACAACAAGAGATAGCACTGTCCATGTGTGGAGCTCAGAAAATAGCACTCACTCCTGTACCACTAGGGGGCACTTGTCCTAACAGCTGGTCCATTCTATAGAAGAGGACAGGATGGAGCTGTGAAAAATATCAGAACTGTTTGGGACAGGCTTCACTGCATGCACAAATGGCCTATATGTATGGAAGGAGCATAAATAGATATTTTTAAAATAGGATTGGTTTAGAATTATGATTGCATGAGCATTTTCTTAATGGTGAACTAACCTTTAAAACACTATTTTTATCTAAGGGCATATTTACACTAAATGCAGTTGGGAAATGCACTTTTCTTGCACCACACTGGAGCACATGTTAATGACACCCAAAATGCTTCTAACAAATTTGCAGATGTTGTGGCCACCAAAACACATGGTACCATGCAGTTTGATGTGACATTATTTTAAAAGTCATGCCTGCATCACTTTCCTGCACATTTAGCAGCCCATTCGAATGAATGGGTTGTCAAAAACACGCCATGCAGAAAGGCATTGTAGTGTAAGCCAGCCCAACAATCTAAACATCAAAATAGTATCAGCTAGTTCTACTTTTAGAAAACTGTAGTACTTTATGTGGAAAAAAGACATTTTTATTTATAGTCCTGAAACCAGTTACTTGCTCAGAAACGTGATTTTGTTTTAGTCTTTTTTAGTTTTTTGCATCTGGGATAAATATGCCCGAGTATCTGTATTTTTGCTGCAAAGATAAGAGTCCAGGTACACCTGTGTCTCAAGCTGATGCATCTGCAAGCAATCCTGGATGGACTGAATCAATATGAGGAAAGATAAATATTCTGGAATTGACTACAGGGCGCACTGTCACTAAATGACGATGAAAAATGATCCCAAGCTGAATGTGCTTCTTTTTTATGTTTAGATTTTTTAACAGAAGCCCTGTCAATAGAAGATCAGTAAATAATCTCTGCAAGGCAGAGAGCTAAGGGAATATTTATCTCTCACAAAGATAAATAGAGAGCTTTCAAAAGATCTTAAATTTACGAATGCTGGATCAAGCAATCGCTAAGTATACGCCAATATCAAAAGTACGGCTCCCACTTTCCCACAGGCTTGGACCTAAAGAGTGTATTGAGCCACATGGCTTGATATAGTTGAAGGATTTCTAGAGTATTTGCTTCATTCTGTGGAACCGTGTCTGGAGTAGCTTATGGGCACCTGTATTTGTCAATGATTCTTGAAGTAGGGGTACACAGATTTTAAAGGAAACTTGCACTGAGAGAAATAGTGGTTGTCATGCTGCCATCAGTGGTGGCCGGTCCATAATGGGCGCAGGAGCGCCAACCCCCTTGTTTTCATGCGGGGCGCAGGAGCTCATAGCTTTCTACAAGGTTTTTTTTTCATGAGGCTCTAATTGGCTTGAAAAAAGTTGGAGAGCACTGCATCCCAAACCCACCCGATTGTGACACTAGCGAATCAATATTCGCTAACGGTTTCCGGCTTCTCCTCCTGGCCAGTCAGGACAGGAGGTGGATCTAAAGAAGACCAGGGTAGCCGGGAGGAAAAGCCAGGCGCCATGACCCTGGAGGGTTGAGTGCGGACCTGGGGGGGGGGGGTGTTTGCCACCCCCCCCCCCAAAAAAAAAAGTTTAGCATCAGCCACCACTGACTGCCATGCTGATGTATAGGTTTAAATTATTTCTAGGTTACTGGCCTGGAACAGGTATGCAGATCGAGATTGAAAATTATTGGAGAGCGGGGGGGGCAGGAGGCGGAGCCTAGCAGAGCAGACATGCATTGTTAGAGCTCCACACCGCTGAGGAGAGAAGAGAAGGACAAAGTGGAGCCTGCAGGCTCAAAAGGTATCCATTTGAACCTTTTTGCCCCAGGGAACAAACTGTGAAAGTTTGGGCAGGAAATATGGTACTGGGAGGAAACCGTGGCAGAAATAAAAATCACCTCACAAAGAGCTCACAGGCACTCACTGCAGCTGAAGCAGCTCCAGTCACCTCACAAGATACAGCATCAGGGCGCTCTCACAGACAGAAAATGTCACAGCAAGACTCTCCATTTGAGTCAGATACAGAACAAATCCTCTCACAAACTTCTCCACAAGCCTCCTCAGTATCCCCAGTAATATTATTACAATTTGAAAAGATGCTTCATAAGGCTTTAAAACAAACCTCAGACCAAATAACAAAAAGCCTAACCAAAGAAATAAGAGAGCTGGGAAACCGCACTGCAGCCTTAGAAATAAAAATGGATGAAATTGAAATTACAACCCAAGAAAATATAACAGAATTGGAACAATTAAAAAAAGAGAATTTAATACTTCAAACTAAGCTTGAAGATTACGAAAATAGAGCCAGACGTTCAAACTTGCGCATAAGGGGAATACCTGAAACTGTGACAGACCTGCAATCTACTATTACTTCTCTATTACAAGAACTAAAGCCAGATATCCCTATTGAACGTTTAGAACTGGACAGAGTACACAGAGCCCTCACAGCCAAAAAGAAAGATGGACCCCCACGTGATATAATCACAAAATTTCATTATTACAGAACGAAAGAACAAATACTAATTGCTGCAAGAGAAAAAAAGGAACTTAATTTTCAAGGACACAATTATCAAATTTTTGCTGACCTATCCCAACTTACTATTACTAAAAGACGATCCATGAAACCCCAACTAATGGAACTGCAACGCCTCAACATTATGTATCAATGGGGCTTCCCCTTTTCAGTCAGATTTAACTACCAAGATACAATTTACAGAAGCAGATCAGCAGATGAACTACAACAAACCCTTTTAAAATTAAATCTGACAGAACCCACAAGCAGCAACACTCCCACACGCAGAAGAATGGCATCATCTTCACCTTCAGGCAGCACCCAGAAAATTTCAGAACAAAATGGGAATCATCATTCTCACAAAAGAGGCCGTTATGCCACATCATCCATGGACCAAGAAGATTCAATGGACTGACATCCTAATTCCTGATATCTCTTCATTTATTATACTAAGAGATGGTTCTCTATAAAAAACCTATATTTATAACTGAATGTAACTGCATTCTGATAGTCACACACTGTGTGGGATCATGTTACATTCCAGTTATATTTCTTATTACTTCTGATTCATATAGCCTTAGAATATATAAGTGAAATAAGGAAATTCTTGTTCAGTTATATATTATCAGGTAATAACAATAGATTTATTACTTTTTAGGACAAATATGTTCAATAATCCAGAAGTAATGGAAGCTTTTTCTTTCTTTTCTTAAATCAAATATATTATTACCTAACTAGTTCCTAGAATTATGTTTTTGTTTATTCTAATCTGAAGCAATACAACCTCAATTTTATGAGTTAACATATCTAAACAGTTACATATGAATAAAATATGTAATTGTTTACTCTAAAAGGGTTAAAATCCCAAAATAATTCAAACTATCTTCATCAATACCAAAGTTATTAACAGTACCTTTCTAACTGAATTATTTAGCCTAGGGCAAGACTAACCATATACAACCACCCTGGAATAAATAAATTCAACAAAAACTATATTCTGCACTCCAATTAATGAAACATCATTTTGATGTCTTTTGACATAGCACTTCTCTCCTGTAAGCGGAAGATCCGTGTACCCCCATTAGCCCTCCTCATTCTCCCAACCATATTATGTGGGAGTGTGACGAAGGCACTTATTCCCCTGAGAGAGATATTTATTCTCTTTCACGGGTAAATTGTGATTACTTGCAAAAAATAATTTATACAATGTATCATCTAATCTCATATGTTTTTTGTTTACTCTTTACTCCAGAATTCACTGGTTTCTTTTCTATCTATTCATCTCTTCAGTCCACACAGGTTGATCTGCGCAGTCAGCTCTGCATAACAAAAAGTAAGTCAAAACTATTTGATCTATTGCCATGGCACCACTGAATATACTTTCCCTGAATGTTCAGGGAATAAATGTCCCTCAAAAAAGGACCAAAGCCTTCTGTACTTTCCATAACAAGAAGGCTCACATAGTATGCCTCCAAGAAACACACTTCACCAAAGATTCTACTCCAAAATATATTTCTCCTTTTTATCAACAAATTTACACGGCTTCTGCCTGTACCAAGCAAAGGGGAACTCTAATTGCATTTCACCGATCCACACCATTCACCTTATCATCAGAAATTAAAGACCCAGAAGGTAGATACCTGATACTCATGGGTTATATAATGGATACAGCAATCACGGTGATTTCCTACTACGCTCCTAACAAACAACCTACACCATTCCTCTCACATATATTACAAGTGATTAATACACACAAAATAGGAACAGTGATAATGTGTGGGGATTCGAACCAGGTCCTCCTCCCATTTCTAGATAAATCACCTTTTACACCATCCAAAATAACCTCTAGATTACCTTTTTCTCAACTTCTTTCCAAATACAATCTGGTAGATTCGTGGAGAGAAAGTAACCCAATGAAAAAGAAATTCACTTATTTCTCGCACCCTCATCAAACCTTCACCAGAATAGATCATATTTTTCTAACAATAGGAATGATACCAGAAATGATTGCATCAGATATAATTCCGATTCCGTGGTCTGACCATAATGCAGTATACACTACTATAGCCTGAGCCATACCAAAAGCGCATGACCCAACGTGGTACTTACCGGACATAATGCTCAAACACCCACTACATCAGATGGCCATTGAACAAGCTTTAAAGGAATACATATCAATTAATAATACAACAGACATCTCCCCAATAACACTGTGGGAAGCTCATAAGCCTGTCTTGCGTGGTACAATACAAAGACAAATGGAACTATTTAAACGGGAACGCAAAAATCTAGCAAAAAAACTAGAACTCAATTTTAATGCAGCCTACATATCATTTCAAGATAATCCATCTCAGAGTACAAAATCTCATCTGGAAAAATCTAGATTGGAATACGATCTATTTCTCACTGAGTCAGTTGATAAATCCCTCAAACGCTCCAAACACAATTTCTACATGAATACAAACAAACCAGGTACATATTTGGCTCGGGCATTAAATTCAACTAACAAATCTTTCAAACCAATACGTTTGAAATTATCAAAAAATGTTTACACTTGTAATCCAGTTAAAATAGTCCATAAATTTCACTCACATCTCGCAACTTTATACAAGACAAACAATGAATTTAATCCTACAGAGGCTGAATCCTTCTTCTCAAAAATAACCTTACCTGAGTTATCTCAGAATCAAAAAAGCAGTTTGGATGAGCCTATAACTATAGATGAAGTTGCTAACGCCATAAAAGACCTAAAACTTAACAAAAGACCAGGCCCAGACGGCTACTCGGCTTTATACTATAAAACATTCTCAGAAATACTCTCTCCCATTCTCACTGAAACTTTTAACAAACTTCTAGATGGACATTCTTTTCGGCAAGAAACACTAATGGCAATTGTTTGTATATTCCTAAAACCCCTTTCTGATGATACTTCCTGTGTGAATTATCGGCCTATCTCTCTGTTAAACCTCGATATTAAATTATTAGCAAAAATAATAGCAAAACGCCTCAATAGCATTATAGGAAAATGAATACATAGAGATCAAGTAGGCTTCATGCCAAATAGACAGGCAGGCGATAATATACGCAGGGCAGTGTTATTGGCACATATTGCTAAAAAACGGAAAATCCCTTTATGTTTTCTATCTCTCGATATTAAGAGGGCATTTGACACAGTATCCTGGCAATATATGCAATATTCATTACAAAAATGGGGTTTTGGACCCCACTTTTTAACATGGATCAAAGCATTATATAATAAACCCAAAGCCTATATAAAATATGCTGGATACAAATCTGAAGCCTTTAATATCGAAAGAGGTACCTGACAGGGTTGCCCATTATCTCCCTTATTATTTGCCCTTATACTCGAACCCATGGCCCAATACATCAGAACAAACCAAACTATAACTGGCATTGAAGTAGGAGGTATTACACACAAATTATGTATATTTGCAGACGATATGTTACTTTTTCTATCATCACCACAGGTCTCTGGTCCTAACTTAATACCAGCTCTTGATGGATTTGCAGCCCTATCCGGCCTTATGATTAATCCTAAGAAATGCCTAGTGCTTAATATTTCACTCACAAACATGGAATTGATCCCGGCTAGGGCTGCACTCCCATTCACATGGGCAGAAAAATCAATCCCATATCTTGGAATTCATTTAACAGCATCTCATTCTGACTTATTCTCAAACAATTATCCTCCTGTATTAAGACAGATCACAAATCTAATAAAACAATGGTCGCAACTTCCTTTATCCTGGATAGGGAAGATTAATGCAATCAAAATGACTATTCTACCCAAATTGCTTTATCTATTCAGAGTCCTCCCTATTCCAATTCCTTCCTATTTTTTGAGAATAGTACAAAAAAGAGCAACTTCGTTTATATGGGGCTCTTCTAAACCACGTATACCTATACACACACTACATCTTCCCAAAAATAAAGGAGGCCTGGGATACCCTAATTTTACTAACTACTACAGAGCAGCACATTTGGCCAGTCTGTCCAAATACCATGCAAAACAGGAAATCCCATTATGGGTATTTATAGAGGCTTCAGAAAATGACCCTCTATTAATATCAAATTTATTATGGCTTGATCCTAAAGACCGCTTTAAAATTCATAATCCCATAACTAAACACTTCCTATCTCTCTGGGATAATCTAAAAACCAAATATCAGTTACAATCTCCACACAATCCTCTCCTTTCTTTTATCAGAAATCCGGCCTTTTATCCGTCATGGATCTACCCAAATTCTTTTAAAGCTTGGACAACATCAGGCATTCAGACACTAAATGACTTCATAGCATCTAAATCATTCCTTTCATTCCCATCGCTTAGAGAAAAATATGATCTACCAAACTCTGAGATATTTAGATATCTCCAAATCAAAAATTTCTATACACCATTCCTAAAGGGGGATACACCATTATCCCAATTATCCATTTTTGAATCAATCTGTACAATAGATCCATTTGCTAAAGGTACAATTTCATCACTTTATAATCAATTATATGGAGTAGCAAATCTTAATAGACCCTCTTACGTTCAGCGGTGGGAGGAGGACCTGGGACGAACTTTAGAAGACACAGACTGGTCTAACATATGGCTCACATCTAAGTCATCTTCACCCAACATCTTAGCACTGGAGACAAATTATAAAGTCCTAACTTGCTGGTACCTTGTACCCGCTAGAGTGGCAAAATATTCACCTAATACCTCATCTCTTTATTTTCGAGGATGCCCAGAAATAGGCACATATTTACACATATGGTGGACGTGCCCAGTAATCCAAACCTTCTGGAAGGAAGTCTTCGTGATTGCATCTAAAATATTTAAAAAAATAATACAACCAGATCCATATTTAACTTTACTTAATCTAAAACCGGAATGGTTAACACTCTCTCAATTCAAACTTATGATCCAACTAATAACGGCTGCAAAACAGACAGTGGCCAAGGCATGGAAATCTCCTACATTGGTACTAGCAGAAACAATTCACAGAATGAATAATACAATGTCCCATGCTAAGATGGTAGCCATCGATCAAAATCAAATTCCAAAATTTGAAAAACTTTGGCATCCTTGGATAAAACAACAGTTCCTGTCAAACTTCAATGACTCTGTCCTGTTGCCATGGTAACAGATTAAATGACTTACAGAGACACCCATTCTAAGGCTTCAAAGAGAACTAAAAAGAATAATAAACTGACGAGCGGGACAACCTTGTGGACCATACCTCTACCTTTCAACCCTTTTTCTTCTTTCTCTTTCCTTTTCTCCACCTCACGATTAAAGCTCATTATCAGAATTTATTTGACCTATATACACTCTACTTGTAAACAATATGTATAGTAGGTATAAATCATTTAAATACCTACAAAAGTAACTAAGGAAATGATATATATCTTTAATTTAGGTTTACGTGAACCCAATGTTTAATATTTGAAATTTCATGATATTTACCTATATAAACCCTACTGTAAAACAATGAGCTTACTTTATAGATCCTTGTAAACTTACTTTATGTATCTTTATAACATTGTATACTCAATAAACTTCTTTTGACAAGGAAAATTATTGGAGAGCATCCAACAAATAGAGCCCAGAAATCTCATCTAAATAAGATGCTCTAAAGGAAAAGGTCTGGGACTTTAAATGAAGCTTGTGACATATAGCTGGTAAAGTGGTCAAATGCATGATGGCACATTTAATCTTTCATCTATATCTTTCATCTATATATATCTATATATATATATATATATATATATATATATATATACACATCTATATCGATAGATAGATAGATAGATAGATAGATAGATAGATAGATAGATAGATAGATAGATAGATAGATAGATAGATAGATAGATAGATAGATAGATAGATAGATAGATAGATAGATATAGATATATCTATATATAGATATATATATAGATAGATCTATATCTATCTATATATAGATATCTATATATCTATATATAGATCTCTCTCTCTCTCTCTCTCTCTCTCTCTCCATACACAGACACACGCACAGGTATCATGATAATTATATCATGATAATAATATTATAATTCATATATACCCAAGGCACAAACATGCAAACCCCCATAGAGATATGGGTCTCTGTGTCATAATGGTTATAAATTCAGGTGACAACTCCAGTGAATTTCTGGTGATCCCATATGTTAGCATCATAATCAGGGTGTGTTGTGCAATGTCCTCAGGAGAGACATTGAGGACATTGCACTCCACACCCGGATTATGTTTTATTAGGGCTCATACATCGGGCATTTATTAGACCATATAATGTTAAAAGCTGCCTCTGCAACCAAAGCCACTCTGACAGTAATCATTCAGATTCTTGGCTAATAACACATCTGATTTGGAACCTTCCCCATCTTTTAGCATGCAGCAACAGCCCTGAAGAAGGAGGAGTCTTTGTTCCCCCGAAACACGTCTGCTTAATGTACTTGTTTCTATTTTCAGTAAACGCCTTCTAACTCACCATTTCACTTGCATATTATTGGACATATTATTGGACAACGGGCACTCCTTTCTCCACTTACCTTTCCAAGTCTACATGCGGAACTAACCTTAAAGGCTAAGTTCACCTTTTTTTTCCTCTAAATTCTAGCATTAATGTACTTATTTTGCAAAAATAAAACTGCTTTCCATTAATTCTACACATCCTTACCTCACTGTCCTCATGGTTGTTTAAACACACTGCTAGATTATTTCTGCCTTACTTCCTGGACAGACTTTAGGTCATGACACAGGAAGGAGTTGACCAGCTGATCTCATTAGCACACACCCTGCATCATCTACCCTCAGATGGCAAATTCCTTCCTGTGTCAAGAAATTAGAAAAAAAAAAAAGGTGAACTTGCCCTTTGTAGCGTTTGTTACCCCAACACTTCATATTACTGATGTGAGCCTGCTGTACCATGTACTTGTATGAGAAAGTATCCTGTTCTCTTTGAATTGCTTCCTTTGTGTGAAATCCCTGGTGTTCCTAGCACTGCCCTTTGCTTTCCTATTAAACACTGACCACGCTAAGCAGGAGAGAACACTGTGGTCAGTTCTCTAGCTATGCTGGCACTCTCTGTGCACTCTCCTCGAATGATCAGACTTGTCCTGACATGCCCCTGCTGCACAGCCATTCACTGGGAAGAGTGTGCTGCTGCTGTTCTCCTCCCTCCAGCTCTTATGAGGCTGCGAACAGAGGGAATGTGATCACTTATAAAAAAGGGGGTAAAAAAATTATTCATACTTTTTTTTATATCTATACAAAAATGTTTTTCATTTCTATTTTAAACTGAATTGGTTATTTTACAAGGTGATCATTTACAAACACTTTAAAGAACCTTACTTTTACCTACAGGCAGTGCCGGGACAAGGTCATCCAGCACCCAAGACAAAGATGCCAAACCACCTCCTTTCCCCTGTTCATGATGTGCAAGCTTAGGGGATCCTACACTCAGCAGTCACTCGCTTGTTAAAATAACTGCCGCTGTCACTTCTCCTGTAAGCCTTACAACAGAAGGAAGGCACCCCATCCCTACAGTAAACCATTGTGCCAAGGGCAACTGTCCCTTCCGCCCACCCCTTGTCCCAGCCCTGCCTACAGGTAAGACTATAATAAGGCTTACCTGGAGGTATAGTGAACATCTCCTAAACTTGCATTGTTCAGGAAATACTCACACAGCATGCAGCCGGTAATGTCACCGGCACATGCGCTCTGAAGGGACGGCACAACTGACGAGGTTCAAAGCTTCAGAGCTCCGTGCCACGGCCGTGACTCCCACCCACATGCCATCATCATGGCTTGGCCAATCAGACTGCCACAGCACGTGAAACTGGAAGGAAGACCTGGTGAAGATGGAAACCCCATCAGCGGTGACAGCGCGCCGCTGGAAGGCTTTGTTGTAAGGAAAGTAATTTAAAATGTGCTAGTATGCGTTGCATACTAGCACATTATACCATTGTTTTGGAGGTTTATTTTTTTCTTTTAAAGGCTTCAGTTTACTACCACTTTAAGGCTGTACTAAAAGGCAGCAGCCCAAGCCCCAAGAGGGCTCACCACCACCATCCACAAACTGGGCATGAACCACTAGAAGAGACTTCTTTCTGCTTGTCCATGCTATCACCCACAACCAGTGACTGATCGAGTCAGTCCAGCGTGGTCTCCAGCCCTAACGAGAGCAATAGAAGGGACTTTTTTAAGTTGAGAATACAACCTGGAATAGAATTTTTTTTCAAATGAGAGTTTAGTGTCACTCTAAATGTATCCAAACTATAGCTGGCCCATCTCATATGTCTTCTCTCTTCCATAAAGTGGACCTGGAATTTAAAAAGCAAAAGTTTGCTATTGTATAAGAAACATGTTAAATGTGCCTTTGCGGTCCCTGAAAGATTTAACTTGTTTTGAATTCTATCTGAAAATTGCATTATATATCTGCATTATGAGATCAACTTATGCCGCGTACACACGAGCGGACTTTCTATCCTACTTGGTCCGGCACACTTTCCGACGGACTTTGTCCGCCAGGTGCGCCGGACTTTAAAACGGACGGACTTGCCCACACACGCCGGGACTTTCCGGCGGGCTAAGTCCGCCCGTCTTTCCGACGGACTTTCGCCGGAGTTCCGGCGGACTTTCAGAATGAACGGACTTGCCCACACACGGACAAGTCCGTTCATTTTGAACGTGACTCAGGTGCGACGGGACTAGAAAAGGATGTCAATCTTGCCGCTTTTATCGGCGAGATTGACACCTTACTAGCCCCGTCGCGGGGCATACCAGGCCCTTAGGTCTGGTATGGATTTTAGGGGGGACCCCACGCCGTTTTTTTTGGCGTAGGGGCTTCCCTTTATAATCCATACCAGACCTAAGGGCCTGGTATGCCCCACGCTCGCCGCAATAGGAAAATTTGTTTTTCCTATTGCAGCGAGCGTGAGATGCAATACCCTGCCCTCGTGTTGTATCTGGTCCGTCGGACCAGCCTACACACGAGCGGGCTTTCCGTCGGACCAGCACACACACGAGCGGACTTTCCGCCCGAAACTGAGTCCGGCGGAAAGATTTAGAACTTTCTTCAAATCTAGGTCCGGCGGGCTTTTGGGAAAAGTCCGCCGGTGCCTACACACGGGCGGATTGTCCGGCACACTCTGGTCCGCCGGACCAAGTATGCCGGAAAGTCCGACCGTGTGTACGCGGCATAAGAGATAAATGCTGCACTCATTTTTTGCATTAAAATAACTTGTGGTATTTTTCTCAAAAGTATGGAATGATCTCCCTCTTGTACAATGTTACAAATGATTTACATTCCTGAAATAAGGCCATAACATTTACACACTAATACATTGTTTTCTTTTGACTTACTCCCCTCACTGTTATTTTGGCACGGGGGCGGGGGTTGGCATGCGGGGGGTAAGCGATTTTGTCACTCGCCACGCTACCTGCCACCAGATGTGGATTGTCACTTGCCACGTCACCTGCCATGTTGCCTGTCACCAGATGCGGAATGTCACTTGCCACATCACCTGCTACGTTGCCTGCCACAAGATGCGGAATGTCACTTGCCACGTTACCTGCCATGTTGCCTGTCACCAGATGTGGATTGTCACTTGCCACGTCACCTGCCATATTGCCTGCCACCAGATGCGGAATGTCACTTGGCACATCACCTGCCATGTTGCCTGTCACTAGATGGAAAATGTCACTTGCCACATCACCTGCCACATTGCCTGTCACCAGATGTTGAATGCCACTTGCCACGTCACCTGCCACGTTGCCTCTCACTAGATGCGGAATGTCACTTGCCACATCACCAGCCACGTTGGCTGCCACAAGATGCGGAATGTCACTTGCCATGTCACCTGCCATGTTGCCTGTCACCAGATATGGATTGTCACTTGCCACGCTGCCTGCCACTGCATTGGTGGCAGCACTGGTCTATCTAGCACAGAGGGGTGCCGAGTTAAGGCAGGAGAGCGGTGAGAGATGATGTCATCTCTCTGCTCCATGCCGCACTTCCGAGGCTGACAGGGCAGAAGAGCAGCGATGCGGGGGTCGGAGAGAGATGATGTCATCTCTCTGCTCCCCGCCGCACCTCTAACATTGAGGCTGATAGGGCGGAAGAGCAGCAATGCAGGGGGCGGAGAGAGATGTCACCTGCCATGTTGCCTGCCCGCTTGCTTATCTCCTCCACCCGGCGCTCATATGCTGGCCGCCCGGCTGTCTCATGCCACCTGCCGGGCTCTCTCATGCCGCCCACCCACACCCGCGGCTCGGCTGCAGAAAGGCCACGGCCCAGTAGTGGGCCGCGGCCCGGTAGTGGGCCGCGGCCCAGGGGTTGATGACCCCTGGTCTATACTATGAGAGAAACAATATATATCAGGGGTCGGCAACCCACGGCCCGCACCCGGCCTGCCATCGCTAAAACTCCGGCCCCTCAGTGCCCGTGATTAATTCACGGGCACCCAGGCCAGCGGACAAGTGGGTCTCTTTTTAAAGTGTCTGTGTTATATAATAAAAATGCAGCTATATACCAGTGTCGCTCGGAGCTCAGGTGACTTGCTGCCTCTCTCCTCTCTCCCCCCTCCCGACTGACGTCATTCTCGACCCCGCCCGCTGCAATTGTCAGACGACGAGAGGAGAAAGGTGCCGAGTCACGTGAGCGCCGAGTGGTGCTCTTAATGAGGTATATAGCTGGATTTTTATTATATAACACAGACATTTTTGCAGATTACATTATTAAATGCTCGGCAAGCATTTTCTTGTCTCCTCTGCCCACAGCCACCTCTGTATCCCACCCCCCTGTCCACAGCCACTGCTGTTGTTGTGGAAATTAATGTACGCTATTGCACAATTAACTTCACTTGCGCTAATAGGTTCACTTTTCAGCTCTTTTGGATAATGCAATTGAGTGCACTCATGTTTACCAAGTAAGACAGACACGATAGTTGTTCTCACATGGGAAACTCCACAGACAGTCCTGGGTTGTTATGGGAGCTCCGTTTATTTATAGGACTTTGAACAGGGGTAACAAAAGAGGCTTGGTGACTATACAGTTCAGCCAATCCCAGGCATTCCTTCAAACAGCAGGTGTTTGTCATGGATCTGTCACCTAAGGGTTAACAATAGTGCAGACTGATTTCAGTGATTGGCGCCAGGCTTCCTTGTTTAAACACCTCAGCAGTAAGGATGAGCTCAGGCGTGTTCGCAACCTGTACGTGCAGAGCCCACCAGGAAGTCAGCACTGCACAGTGCTAATCACAGGCAGTAAGACATTTCTCAGTCTCTGCAGCCGCGGATCGGGAAAATGTCTCACTGCCTGTGATTAACACTGTGCAGTGCCGACTTTCTGGCAGGCACTGCATGTGCGGGTTGCAAACACGCCCAAGCTCATCCTTACTCAGCAGCAATGTATCTTTGCTGTTTGATCTGCAGCTCATACCTGTTCCTGAGATCCAATCTGTTTCCTGTGTTTGACCCAGCTCGTTTGACTACGATTGATCTCTGTTATCCTGACCCAGGCTTGCCTTGTAACCATGCTTATCTCTATATTGACTGATACCCTGTTACCGATACTTTGCCTATATCCTGAGGATTCTCTGCCTGCTATTTGTGTCTGCTTGATCATCTGTTACCGAATCCAGCTTGTCTGACCACACACCCTGCTTTCTGTCTGCTGAGCTGACTACACCTGCTGTTCAGTGGCGACTGGTGCTCAAAATTTTTGGGGGCGCAAACAAACTGAAAAAGTCTGAAAAAATTGCAGCCTCACTGTACCATCAATCGCAACCACTGTGCCATCAAACGCAGCCACTGTGCCCATCAATTGCCACCAATGAACCATCAAACACAGCCACTGTGCCCATCAAACGCAGCAACTGTGCCCATCAAACGCAGCCACTGTGCCATATCAAATGCTCTCATTGTGCCATCAAATGCTGCCACTGTGCCCCCTTCAAATACAGATAATGTGGCCCATCTTATGCAGCCACTGTGCCCATCTTATGCAGCCACTGTGCCCATCAAATGCAGCCTCACAGAGCCCCATCAAATGCAGCCTCACGGTGCTCCATCAAATGCAGCCTCAGATCGAGACACCACAGGTGTCAGAAAGCAGTTCACTTACCAGGCTGTGGTGTCCTCTGCTCCTGCTGTGTCTCCTTCAGTGGGCAGCAGGCAGAATCGGCGGTGGAGGAGTCCGCTCCTCATGCTTCCTCCGCTCTGTATCTCTCCGCTCGGGTCGTGCGTTCCACTGACGTCACTTCCGGTTTATCACTGCACAGGGGAAACGGAAGTGACGTCTTAACTTGGAGAACAAAGCACCCGGCCAGGCGGAAGTTGTCCGGCACGATGGATTGCGCCGCCTGGCAATTCATAACCCCACAAATGAAGAGTCTCGTCTGCAATCACGTGATTGCATAGACATGGCACTTCCCATAGTGCACTGCCTGCTCCCAGCTGCTGGAGAGGAATGACGCGCTCCTGCAGTCTATGTCTGCCTTCCTTGACACCATGGCAAGGATCTATGATGATCCACTGCGCACCTCCACAGCAGAGACTGCCCTTCATGCACTCCAGCAAGGCTGCAGGATGGCCAAGGACTATGTAATGGACTTCAGGCACTGGAGTGCAGATACACAGTGGAACAATGCAGCACTGCAACACCAGTTCTGTTTAGGACTTTCTGAGAACCTGATCAACAAATTGGCACATGTGGAAGTTCCTAACACCCTGGAGGCCCTCATTACACTGGCCAGTTCCGTGAGCGGCGATCAGAGAGGTCCACCCAGCAGCAGCGTCCAGTTGGGGTAATGCCTCTGATCCCAGCTCCCACCTATCCTGCTCCTGTCCAGCCTGTTTCAGCCAGTTCTGCAGCTGAAGCCCCGGAGCCCATGCAGCTTGGTCTAGTACGCCCCCCCTCTGTCTCCTGAAGTACACCTATACCTCCAGCAAAACAACTTCTGTCTCTATTGCGTGGGAACTGACCACTATGTACGCACCTGTCCAGCTAAGACACGGAAGTGGTGAACAATATCGTTTTTCAACCAATTCCTTCTTCTATCAGTGTCACCCACCTCACTCTCCCTATTTCATTTCAGTTGCCAGAAAGGGAAGTGCCAGTCACCTCCATTATTGACTCTGGGGCTTGCAGTTGCTTTATTGACCTGACATTTGCTTCCCAGCAACGCATCCCCTTAAGGATTAAGGCACATGGGCTCTCTGTCTATTTGGCTGATGGGTCATGCATCAAATCTGGCCCTGTAACGCAAGAGACTTTTCCTCTTCCTGTACTGACCTCCTCCCAACACAAGGAGATCCTCAGCCTCAACGCATTGCATCCCTTTTGTTCCCTGTTATTTTGGGCCTACCCTGGCTACGTGCACATAACCCACAACCCACGAATTGACTGGGCCACAGGGAGAATCCAGTTTCACTACCCCTACTGCCAGGAACACTGTCTACCAGAGCCTCTAGCTCCGCCCTCCACATTGTTCTGCATGGACTCTGAAGCTGAGGTGCAACAAGCTGTGCCTGAACACTACCATGATTTCTTGGATGTGTTTAGCAAACAAGGGGCTGATGCTCTTCCCCCGCATCGGCCGTATGACTGCCCCATTGAACTTCTTCCTGGAGTGGAAATCCCTTTTGACAGAATCTACCCCCTCGCAGAGTGAAAACAGGAGGTATTAAAAGACTACATCCAGGAGAACCTCAAGAAGGGGTTCATCCAACCTTCTACCTCCCCAGCAGGTGCAGGTCTTCTTTGTTGAGAAGAAGGATCATTCCCTAAGTCCTTGTGTGGACTATCGGGACTTAAACAAAATAACTGTTAAAATCTGTACCCTCTCCCCTGTTACCCGATCTGTTCCAGAAACTGAGATCAGCTGTCGTGTTCACTAAGCTGGATCTACGGGGGGCCTACAGCCTGGTCCGCATCCATCAGGAGGATGAGTGGAAGACGGCCTTCTGCACTAGGTTTGGCCACTTCCAGTACCTAATGATGCCCTTTGGCCTCTGCAACGCCCTAGCGACCTTCCAGCACCTAGTTAATGATGTTTTCCAAGATTTCCTGGATATATTTATGATTGTGTATCTGGACGATATCTTGATTTTTTTCTGTCTCCCTAGATGCCCATCGGGATCACGTGAGGAAGGTGCTGGGTCGGCTTTGCCAACATGGACTATATGCCAAGGATGAGAAATGCGAGTCTGAGCAGCGCAGTATCCAGTTCCTGAGGTTGGTGATCTCGCCCGAAGGCATCAAAATGGATTCCCATAAAGTTTTGGCCATTCTGGACTGGCCCGCACCGACTGACAAAAAGGGGGTACAACGTTTTGTGGGATTCACTAATTTTTATAGGAGGTTCATCCGAGGCTTTCCTGCTATCCTTACGCCCATCACACCTCTGACTAAACAGAACCTTCGCTTCCAGTGGACAACCGAGACACAGACTGCCTTTGACACCTTAAAAAGACTGTTTACATCGGCACCTGTCCTCAGTCACCCTGATTCATCCCTGCCATATGTGTTGGAGGTAGACGCATCCGAGGTGGCCATTGGAGCAGTCGTCTCCCAACGCCAAGTACCCAAGGATCTATTACACCCCGTGGCCTTCTTTTCCCGCAAGCTTTCCCCAGTGGAAAGGAACTATGACGTTGTACACCGGGAACTGCTAGCCATAAAAGCAGCACTGGAGGAGTGGACATACCTTCTCGAAGGAGCAGCACATCCCATACTGGTCTATACAGACCACAAGAACTTAGACTATCTCAGGACTGCTAAGTTTTTGAAGCTGCGCCAAGTGTGCTGGGCCCTGTTCTTCTCCCGAGTTGTGTTTCACATCACCTTATCAGGCCAGGCTGGAAAAATGTGAAACTGGATGTCTCGTATGTTTGATGACCCCAGGGAGCCACCTGTACCAGATACCATCCTCTCAGAAGGTAATTTCTTACTTTTACAGACTAACCTTCTTTCCCAGATGTAGCAGGCTTTGGCAGGTGCTCCCAGCCCTCCAGGGGTCACGTTGACGCTTCAGGGGGGACTGCTCTGGAACAAAGACAAGGTATTTGTGCCTGAAAATGTACGCTTAACCACTTTGGGTCTCTGCCATGATCACCCCCTTGCAGGTCATTTCGGGATACACAAGACCCTTGAGCTTCTGAGGTGAACATTCTGGTGGCCGGACCTGGAAGACGCCTGCAAAAGGTATGTGAATTCCTGTGTAATATGCACCCGAAGCAAGAATACCAAAAGCCAAGCCTGGGGTTTCCTCTAATCATAAAAGACAAAAGACTTGAGACTGGGGCGGAGATTCACCTTCCAGCAGGACAAAGACCCTAAACATACAGCCAGAGCTACAATGGAATGGTTTAGATCAAAGCATATTCATGTGTTAGAATGGCCCAGTCAAAGTCCAGAACTAAATCCAATTAAGAATCAGTGGCAAGACTTGAAAATTGGTGTTCACAGAGGCTCTCCATCCAATCTGATAGAGCTTAAAGCGGCCTTAAAAAAAAAAAAAGAAAAGTCAGCAGCTACAAACACTGTAGCTGCTGACTTTAAATAAGCACTTACCTGTCCTGGGTGCCCGCGATGTGGGCCGCCCGAGGCCGACCCGTCCCTTGGTTCTCGGGTCCCAGCACCGCCATCCTAGGTAAGGGAAACAGGCAGTGGAGCCTTGTGGCTTCACTGCCAGTTTCCTACTGCGCATGCGCAAGTGGCGCTTTGTGAATGGCCCCATGGTGTTCTGGGAACACACACAGAACCATCAGCAATAGTTATTAAAGAAGGTGCTCAATGTGCAATGAAATTCCAAAGTGCTGAGGTGCTCCTTTAATGAAGATGGCCACTTACCACATGGAATGCATCCCAAATTACAGGGATCACATAGGCATGTTATCCATCCAGCAAAAGGTGACATCCATATCGGAATTGCATCCAGGAAATTACTCCACATACACTCGAGTCACTTAGGATCAGCTCTTATACCATCCTTAGAACGCTCACCATGAAATCATGTGTAAAAAAGCAAGTAGGGTGAGACTCATAGCGTGATACAGCATGTAAAATTTTATAAAAACGATAATATCCACTCACATTCAGGCTTAAAACAGCAGACTTCAATACGCCTGCCGTGGTATCTCATACTCTGCCAGCACACGGTGACATCACACTCTCCTTCCGATGCTTTTCCCCAAAACTGGCGTCATCTGGGATTGGAGGGCTTGTTTGTTTTGGTCATTTGCATAGTTCTTTTTCCTTTGCATATGTATTGATCATATGCAGATTTAAACAGCACACTTTTTTTTTTGGAAGAACGACATATTAACAGGCCAGAGCTTCCTTGGAAACTTAGGTCATGCATCCCAGGAGGCCTCAGAACTTGCACGCACTGCAACACGTCATTGTTATTAATGTTATTATTATTCCTGGTTCCAGCACCCAGTCCCCTGATGATGCGCAAGATTCAATTGCAAGCACCAAAAAGAGACAGTTGGCTTTGTAAGACCAGGTAAGCAGCAGGAAAGTGGCGGATTCCTACAGAACACCTCTGGATTTGCTAGGTATATGAGTATGCTTTTTTTGTGTTCAACCTATTAAAAAGATAAGGGGGGGGAGTAAAGTTAAAACAGCCATTACCCTCAGTAACACCTCAATAACGCAAGCTTCTCTAATTTCTTTGAGGTAATATTTAATTATGCTCCCTCCTTTAAAGCTCATGTCCACATATACAGTATATTTATGTATTTTGGTTTATTTGTTCATTGTTTGGAATGAAGTATACTGTACAGTTTCAGCGTGTAAGATATCTTTTAATTGTTGATTAGTGTGGTAATCACTGTTTGTCTATCACAAAGCTTAGAAGCAGTGTTGCACTCTATGATCTATGAGTGGCCATACCATTCAATTTTACAACAACCTTTGTGAATCCCAATCCTCCTTAAAACATACAATGATATCTCACCAGACTCTCCATTCCTGTCACAGATTTTGGAGGCCCACATTACCATTATACCCAAACCAGGCAAGAACCCCATCTTGTGTGGGAGTTATCGTCCTATTTCCTTGACAAATATAGATATACGACTCTACTCCAAATTGATTGCTACCCACCTCACGCCTCTATTACTGTGGGCTTTGTCCCCTACTGGGAAGCAGGGATAAGACCCTTAAGACAATTCTCCTAATGGAATATGCCCAAATATGCCATCTCATTGCATGTCTAATCTCAGCAGATGCTGAAAAGGCATTGGATCAGGTTAACTGGACATTCCTTGAACATACTTTATGATTGATAGGTCTAGGCCTGAATCTGTTTTATAAAATCGTAGCCCTTTATGGACATCTGTCTACGAGAGTCCGATCCCATGGCCTCCTCTTATTTGGATCCATAATGGCAGTTGGCAGGGGTGCCCTCTTTTACCCCTGCTCTATGTTTTGTCTATGGAGCACCTCGCCATTGCCTTATGACAAGACCCCAACATTCAGGGCCACTCAGTAGGTCAAAGCCACTACAAACTCTCGCTCTACGTGGATGACCTCTTATTATACATGACGAAACCTTACGTCTCTATCCACTCTATAATTGGTGCATTTCCAGAGTTTAGTGTGGTGAGCAATTTTAAAGTTAAATTTGATAAGACTGAGGTCCTGAATATCTCTTTGCCCCACTCTGTTGTGTCTAGACTTCAAAGCAATTTTACATTTAAATGGCAACATAAAGCTATAAAATATTTAGGTGTTCAAATTCCGTCTGCTTTGTCTGCTCTGATGGACCTTATCTATACCCCTCAGTTACGTACAATTCCCGATTGCCTTAACTCTTACAATAAGCTTTATATTTCATGGTTTGGCCGTATAAGTGTAATCAAAATGGATATCCCTACCTTTGTTAAAAAAAAAAAAATGGATATCCCTCTCCCTCCATCCCCCCCCCCCCCCTTCAGCATTGTTTTGCTCTATTCATACAACTATTCGCTCCTACATCTGGCATAATAAGAAACAAAGGATTAGCCAGTCTACCCTTTCTTTACATAAGTGTTGAGAAGGGGTGGCCTTGCCTCACATTACCTTATATTCTCAGGTGATGTCCCTGCTTTGCATATTGGATTGGTACCATAGCAGATCATCTAAATTATGGACTCAATATGAAGATGTCCTACTTTCTCCTGATCTCACTGCTTTACTCTGGACTAAACTTAGGGAGCTTCTACCAACTCCCACTAGCGCTACCTTGCATGTTTGGGACCGGTACTTGAGCAGGGGGTTGCTCTCATCAAGAGGGACCACCTGACCCCCTTGTTCAGTAATGCTTCTTTTACCCCCACCCTTGCTAGATCTAAATTTCTCTCCTGGTGGAAAAATGATAATCCTCTACTATGCTGCACCTTGTGTGGTGGAACATTGGTCCCACTTTCCTGAATCCTCTCGAATTGCCACAATTCACAGAGTGCTTGGCTGGAATACATGCAGCTACAACATTTCCTTAAACAGTACTCCTCTTTGGATGTCCTGACTAGAACACCTATGGAATAATTGATCCCCAGTCCTCCAGACCTGACCACCTGCTTTCTCAGCTATATCATATCTTGTTACAGGAATCTTATCTGAACTCACCCTTATTTCTATCTATAAAGGAGCAGGAACTGAATATACAAGCAGATAAACTCCAGTGGACTAAAATCTTTGGGTTATTCTACAAGCTTTCAGCATCTTCTATTGTCCAAAAATGAAATTATCGTATACTCTCCAGGTGGTATCGCTGCCCCTCCATTCTCCATAAAATTAATCCTACCATCCCTGACCTATGTTGGTGCTGTTTGCGGGCATCTGGCACTATGACTCATATCTGGGGCACTTGCCCATGTATTACCCCTTTTTGGGACAAGATATTGCAATTGTTTGCTGACCTGGTGGGTGATACATACCCCCACCAGCACCAGCTCATGGTTCTGTCTAGACATGTGCGGTTCTTTTTTGTTCCGAATTGAAATTTGGACAAATTTTCATTTTTTGGACGTATACAAATTTCCGAATTACAATAATACCGAATTTAAACAAATCCGAAATAACGAAAAAAAAGATTTGGAAGAAATTTGAATAGTTTCCGAATACTTTTCGAAAAGTTTTACAAATTCGAATAGTTTTCAAATTCAAATTCGAAAAGTTTTACAAATTTGAATAGTTTTCAAATTCAATTAGTTTTCTAATAGTTTTCAAATTCGAATAGTTTTTCGGATTTCCAAAGAGAATAAAATAGATTAGAAAATAAAGGAATAGAATAGAAAAAAAAAATATAACAGAAAAGAATATACTGTAACAGAAAATAAAAGAATATATTCTTTTCTGTTATATTATTTTTTTTCTATTCTATTCCTTTATTTTCTATTCTAGTTTATTCTCTTTGGAAATTCGAAAACTATAATAGAGTAAAACAGAACAAAATAGAATAGTAAATAATGAACAGAATAGACTAGAATATAATAGAAACAAATAGAAGAGAATAACATTGAATATAACCATCTTCTGAAATTCGAATTTCAAATAGAATAAATTTATATTTGAATACATAAGAAAAGAATAGAATAGAAAAAATTGAATAGACTATAATAGAAAGAAAACAAAAGAATTAAAAAAAAAGAATAGAAAGAATATAATCTTTTACCAAAATCCAAATAGAATCAATTCAAATTTGAAAAGAATAGGGAAGAATAGATTAGAATAGGAAGATAGTTATATTCATTCTAATCTATTCTGTTGTTTTTTTTTCTATAGTATTGTGTTATTTACTATTCTATACTATTCTTTTCTATTCTATTCGCATTTCAGAAGATGGTTATAATCTTTCTATTCAATTATATATTTTTTTAAATTCTATTCTATTCCTTTCTATTCTATTCCATTCTATTCAGTTCTTTTATTTTCTATCCTATTTTGTTCTGTTTTATAGCACAATACACACTAAGAAAACCGAGTGCAAAATTTCCATTCTGCGAACGATCGTTCGACTTTCTATTTGTTGATGCCCAGCAAGTAATACCCGATATCGATATTGTGAACGAAAAAGACCGATTGAAAAAAATGGAAAAATTGTGTCGTATAGTTTGCGAACGAACAATATTCTATTCTTTGGTGTGAAGGACGACGTAAAACATCTCTTGAACATTATCACGCATGAGTGGAACTAGTAAACGACCCCACTTGTACGTGAGACGTCAACACTATGTATGGAATCGATTGTTCTTTTAAAGATTTTTTTTGATTGGTTAACGTTGGTGACAATTTCGACCAACGAATGCTGTTTCTTGATCGGCGGTCGAGCAATCAGTAGATTTTCTAACCGTGTATTCCTGCTATTACTCTATTATATTCTATTCTCTTATTTGCTGTTATATTCTTCTCTATTCTATTCAATTTTTTTCTATTCTATTCCTTTATTTTCTATTCTATTTTATTCTATTTGGAAATTGGAAAACTTTTCGAATTCAAAAACCTTTCGAATTCAAAAAATGATTCAAATTCTATTCGAAAACGATTTGCATTTGCGAACATTTTGAATTTGAAAACAATTCGAAAACTTTTAAAATCTCATATACACAAACCTTTACCCACAGTTGATCCAGAGGAAGGCAAAAAAACCCCAGCAAAGCATGATCCACTTAGCTCCAGCAGAGAAAAAACTTCCTTCCTGATCCTCCAATCAGATATTCCCTGGATCAACTTTACCTGTAAATGTTAGTATCCAGTTATATTACAGTATGTACATTTAGGAAAGAATCCGGGCCTTTTTTAAAGCAATCTACTGAGCTGGACAGAATCAGCTCTTGAGGGAGTCTATTCCACATTTTCACAGCTCTTACTGTGAAGAAACCTTTCCATATTTGGAGATTAAGGAGATTAAATCTCTCCCCCCCCCCCGACCTAAAGAGTGCCCCCTTGTCCTCTGTGATGACTTTAAGGTGAATAACTCAATACCAAGTTCACTTTTGGACCACTTATGTATTTATACATGTTGATCATATAATCAGGAGTTGTGACTTTGAATCCAACATCCCTGCACTACTTCATCATGGCTTGCATACGACTTTTTTCGTTTCAATATGTTTATTACTTTTTTTTGAGTAAACAAGAGAAATAGAAAAAGCTAGTTGTTCGCCCACGCAGGGGCTAAAAACATGTAAAAATTACCAAAGATCGCATACTACTTTTTTAACAGAAGTCAATGCAAGTGCTGATGAAGTCGCCCCAAAGTGCAGGGACCTTTTTCTAAGTCGGATCGACATAAGTCACACTGATTAGAACGGTTCCATTGCCGTTAATGGGGCATGACTTGTCATGCGACTTTGTGGCATGGCAGTGTGAACCGGGGCTGAAATAAAGAGAATAACAATAGTACGCAAAAGAAACATACAGCCATCAAGATAGACAATGTTTATATACCATTTTTTTGAAAAAATGTAATTAAGAAAAATAGAGATAAAAATTAAGCCATAATAAAAAACGATTTATTGTTCGAAAATCAGTCAATATCGTTTGCTCTCCCGTGTGTTCTGTTTTCGAAAACGCGTTTGAACAATTTTTCGACTAGTGTATGGCTAGCATTACTATGTAAAAGAAGCATGCAGTGAATTCACAACTCCTGATGCTCGTTTTGGATCAGTGATTCAGAACTTGAATTAAAAAGTAAATCTGTCATAAGAAAGAAACAGGGATTTCCATTACTTGCTTCCTAGAAAATACTAGTTTTCTACTTGTAATGCTGACCCACTGGCTTTAATATTTCTTTAAGTCTCTGACCCGAACAAGTATTTTGGTCAGGAGTTTGAGAAAAGTCATGTCTCCTTATCTGCAAACTTGATCTGAATCAATGGCTCAGAATGTATCATAAGCAGAGGGTTAGCATGACCACTAACTGTCATTGTCAGAAGGAAAGGTTAGCAAGGGCAGTCCACATATTTCTCTTATGACAGGTTTTCATTGAATAATATATGTGTTTGTCTATGCAGGGAAAAGCAAAAGGTTTACTATAATTCCTCCTCCCCAGTCTCACGTACTATTCTTTTACTCCCACTCCACTTTACCATGGGGTGTAAAGAAGTGAAGATATACCTGGCAATTCCCCCTCCTTTCTTACTAATCCCCCCTCTCCTCTTACTAATGCCCCCCCCCGAGCTCTCTCACAAGTCCCCCCCTCCGCTCTTACTAATGCCCCCCCAGCTCTCTCAAAAATCCCCCCTCCCCTCTTACTAATGCCCCCCAGCTCTCCCAAAAATCCGCCCCTCCCCTCTTACTAATGCCCCTACCCCCGAGCTCTCTCACAAGTCCCACCCTCCGCTCTTACTAATGCCCCCCAGCTCTCCCAAAAATCCCCCCTCCCCTCTTACTAATGCCCCCCCAGCTCTCTCAAAAATCCCCCCTCCCCTCTTACTAATGCCCCCCCAGCTCTCTCAAAAATCCCCCCTCCCCTCTTACTAATGCCCCCCCAGCTCTCCCAAAAATCCCCCCCTCCCCTCTTACTAATGTCCCCCCAGCTCTCTCACAAATGCAGATAATTATTTATCCCTGTGCTTTTTTTAAGCACAGTGCTGCTGACAGCTCCCAGTGCAGTGACTGTAGCATGGAGCCAAGGAGTTTCACAGCACTTCACTGGCTCCATGCTACAGTCCTAACAGGCGGGGAAAGACACCTCTCGCATCCCCAAATGTGAGGGCAGCAATGTGGGCAGTTGTGGCACCAGGACCCAGGGCACCTACCAGCAAATGTGGGCCATGTCCCCCCTGGGTGCTTGGCGCTAACACACAGAAGAATGTGGAGTGCTTGTGTGACAAGGAGTTCAGTTCCTCTTACCTTCCACAAGCCACTAACAGGCAGGAACGGGGAAGCTGAGAGGAGAGCATCGGGGCACTGAGAGGAGAGCATTGGGGTCGCTGAGAGGAAAGGAACAGGGTCACTGACAGGAGGATCGGGGGCGGAGCTGAGAGGTGGCCTGCAAATAATGTCATTGGTTGCTAGGAAGCCGGAGGTCCTAACAACTGGTGACTGCATTGAGGAGGGGGGGAACAGAGATTGCCAGCCAGATCTTCTCGCAGGAATCCTACTTGGTGCTGTGTGTGATAGCACACATTGCACCCATTGAGGATACCACTACGGAGTGGAGCCCAGGGCTCTAAAAAATTCCAGCCCTGGATTCCGGGAATCCAGCCCAGATCCGCGGGACCCCGGGACTTACTTTAAATCGCCAGACGGTCCCGCGGAATCCAGGGCGGTTGGGAGGTATGACCTGGCATGCAGCAGGGAACAAAGACATGAATATGGAATGAGTAAGAGACTGACAGAGGCTGCAGTACAGGGAAGGAGCAGAAATAAGAGACACAGGCCACCAGAGATTTGAGTATAGCACTTGTATTGCAGGAAACTGCCTATGGGATTTTTTTTTAAATCTGATAGAGCCATTTTATAGCCATCATTTTTTTTTCTTACCATCAGTATCTCATTGTAGAGATTTCTATTCAATTCCTGTCCCAGAGCCAAACAGGAAATAACAGGAAATCCTTCCAAAGTGTCACCAGAACTAGTGTCCTCATTGGAAGATTTTCCCATTATCCCTGTTTTAGCGACAACCCATAATCTGAGATTATCTTTCACTCTCAGTGATAATGGTAGACAGGTAGAGAGGGTGACAGGTGTTCGACTCCCTTTTCACTCTATCCAAAAAAAAAAATGTTGCCTTTAGTTATACTTTGACCACTTGTCACTTATAAACATTGGGGACTTTAAATGGTTAAAGCAAGCTCACAGCTCACCTTTGATCGGTACTTTTATGGTACTCAGAAATGGGTCTGTGGTGGTTCCTTGGCTCTTCAGCTGCTCCAGGGAGCCCTGGACCACAGTAACTCGCTTTAGGGTGGAGAGTGTGGGGAGTTTGGAGAACATCTGTTCCCCAATCTCCTTTGTGATGAATGAGGTCAGAAGTAAAGAGTATTTATCACTTCTGGCTGCTAACAGACCCCTGATATCTCCATAAAGAGGACCTGTTACATCAACTGCTACAGTATTTGTACTGTAGCTGCTGACTTTTATTCTTTTTTGGTGGGGGGCTGGAGCTCCTCTTTAAGGCTGGGTTCACACCATTGCCACATCCGTCACACAGCAGGGGTCCAGGGCGTGCTGGTTCACTGTTTCAGGTCCAATTTCAACCTGAATTTTGGTCTAGATTCGGACCTGAAATGGTTCAAAAAAGGCACACGTTTTTCGTGCAAAATGCACTAGACCTGCTGCAGGGATCTGTGAACCGGTTCCATAGAGAGCCAGTCACATTATCCTGCTATGCGAATTGAATACAGTAAAATCCGCATCCAATTCACATAGGTGTGAACCCAGCCTTAAGTAGCACGGTGCTAATGCAAAAAAAAAAAACACCCTGGTCTTGAAGGGGATAAAACCGTTTGGTCATGATGTTAAAGCTTGTCTGTCTCCTCCACCCCTCTGCTGTCACATATGGCACCTTTTAGGAGGGGGGAGCGAGTACCTGGCTTCGGAAGTTCAGCATCCCCCCCCCCCCGCAGCCAGCCCATTGAGAAAGCACAGCGTGATTCCCGCATGCATAGTAGGTAACCAGCTTCACTGCTGGTTTCCCTTAGCCAAGATGGCAGCGGCAGTACCCGAGAGCCGATTCAAGCATCAGCTTGGGAGATGACACCACTGGATGCCTGGACAGTACCCTAATAGTAAAAGTCAACAGCTACAGTATTTGTAGCTGCTGACTTTTAATTTCTTTTATTTGGGAGGGGGTTGAAACTCCTCTTTAGTGCTGGTTCACACTACAGCGACCTGAAAGTCGGCACGACTTTGCCAGGCAACTTCGAGGCAACTTCATTTCTGGGTAATCTTCCTGTAATGTCGGATCCAAATCACATTAATTATAACCCTTTCATGACTAAGCCTATTTTTGAAATTTGGTGTTTACAAGTTAAAATCCGTATTTTTTGCTAGAAAATTACTCTTAGAACCCCCAAACATTATATATATTTTTTTAGAAGAGAGTCTAAAGAATAAAATGGCGATTGTTGCAATATTTTTTATCACACGGTATTTGTGCAGCGGTGTTTTAAACGCAAATTTTTGGAAAAGTGACACTTTCATGAATTTTAAAAAATCCAAACAGTAAAGTTACCCCAATTTTTTTGTATAATGTGAAAGATGATGTTACGCCGAGTAAATAGATACCAAACATGTCACCCTTTATAATTGCACGCACTCGTGGAATGGCGACGAACTACGGTACCTATGAATTTCCATAGGTGACGCTTTAAAAATTTTTTACGGTTACCAGGTTTAAGCTACAGAGGAGGTCTAGGGCTAGAGTTATTGCTCTCGCTCTGACGATCGCGGCAATACCTCACATGTGTGGTTTGAACACCGTTTACATATGCGGGCGCGACTTCCGTATGTGTTTTCTTCGCTGCGCGGGGACGGGGGCGCTTTAAAATTTTTTTTTTTTTTTTTTAATTTATTTTATTTATTTTTGTACTTTTATAAATTGTGTTTAAAATTTTTTTTTTTTTTTTTACTTTTATTGCTGTCACAAGCAATGTAAACATCCCTTGTGACAGTAATAGGTGGTGACAGGTACTCTTTATGGAGGGATGGGGGGTCTAAAAGACCCCCCATCCCTCCTTTACACTTCAAAGTATTCAGATCGCCGAAAACGGCGATTCTGAATACTGTGTACTTTTTTAAATTCGGCGCCATTGGCAGCCGAGTAAACGGGAAGGGACGTCATGACGTCGCTTCCGCGCTTACAATTAGAAGGCTGGAACGAAGCCGCTCACAGCTTCGTTCCAGCCCGCCCCCAGCCGCCGGAGATTCCCGAATGGACACCGGGCCTCCCGATCGCACGGGAGGCCCGGTAACAGCGGCGGGAGGGGGGGGATGTCCCCTCCCGCTCCTCCGGTATAACAGCCGAGCGGCTTTTAGCCGTATCGGTTGTTATATTCGGGTAGCCGATCGCCCGCTGAAAACAACGGTACCGGGATGATGCCTGCAGCTGCGGGCATCATCCCGGTATAACCCCGGAAAGCCGAGGACGCATATGTGCGTTCGGTCGGCGGGAAGGGGTTAAGATAAGGATCTGACTTGGAGGCAACTTCCATTGAAATCTATTGGTACAAGTCGGCTAGAACGCACCTTGAAGTAGTAAAAGAACCTTTTCTGAAGTCGGAGCGACTTCAGTAGTGTACATTAAGACAGCTCTCATTCACTTCAATGGAATTTCTTATGTCCAGCGACCTGGGGCGACCTGAGGCCTGACAAGTCAGATCCCAAGTCGCTGTAGTGTGAACCGACACTTAAAGAGGTTGCAAACCCTCCCTGTATACTTTGTACCCATAGATAAGCCTAGAAAAGGCTTACCTATAGGTACTGTAAATATCTCCTAAACGTGTGCCGTTTAGGAAATATTTACTGTATACTGCGCCGATGATGTCATTGGCGCATGCGCTCTGAAGAAACGGCCACCCGGGCTATTACTTCAGGAGCGAGTGCCGCGACCGGCGGCTCATAGCTGGAGTCTGCGCCCCCAGCAGGATAATAGGTGACCTACAGCGGGGACGACACGGGCTTTGTTTGCAGGAAAGTGTCACATAATGTGCTAGTATGCAGTGCATACTAGCACATTATGCCTTTACTTGAAGTGGAGGGAGAAGAACATTTTATTTTCAAGGGTTTACTTCCTCTTTAAGTGAATAAAAAAATCCCATCTATACTATAATGTGTAAATAAGTAGATAATAAAAATAAGTGTGTTTACACAAGTTACTAAGCATAGTCTGGTCACAGCTCTGCTTGTAAAGCAAGGCTTTCCTTGAGACCCGTGACGTCACCACCCAGCGACAGCTTCCCAGGCTGTTGCTATGCAGGGAGGCGGCGGACGTCATCAGCCGGGGACGGTTCCTGTGGTGGTTGGAAGGGATGGCGGAGGCGCAGAACTTGGAGGCTTTCTCCCTGGCTATTCACTCTATCCAGGCGCTACGTTCCAGCGTCACCCGGGTCTTCGAGTGTCTGAAGGATGGCATGAAGAACAAGGAGAGCCAGGAGGTCCGGGAGAGGTCCTTCCTCAACGAGTTCCAGGAGAACCTCGACTGCGTCAACCGGGACCTCAAGTACGGACACTTCCCGACTTCTGCTGGGGCTGGGGGAGGGGAGGTGCTGACAGGAACTACAAGGCCCAGAATGCTTTGCCAGTCAGCAGAATATCAGTGTAGAGCCCCATAGGCATCATATTGTGGCTGAGCAGTGTCAGGGCAATACAGGAACAGCCAGGTGGGATCAGTAGAATTTATTCTTACTACACCTCATACACACCGGGCTTTAAAATCGCAGCGCTAGGGGCCGGTTCACACCGGAATCGCACAGGAACCAGCTCCCCATTCCTGTGATTTATTTCAGTGCGATGCGAGTTTCAATCCATTCATTTAAATGAGCTGAAATTGCACCAAAAGTAGTCCATAGACTATTTTTAAAACCGCACTGCACCGGATCTCATGGTCCTGCAGTCCTGTGCGACCCGGTGCAGGCAAACGCACTGCATTTGTGATCTGCGTTTGGGGCATTGTTAGGAATATATGACACCCGTAGCAGATCGTACACCCAGTGCGGTTTTGAACACGGTACCGGAAATGTGCATGGAACAGGGGTTTCCCTCACCGCGTTCTGGTGCGAATGGCCCCCGGTTCACACTAGAGCACAGTGCAGGAAAACCTTGTGATCTGCCGTAGCTGTGAGTGCGATGTTAACGTCACCCCAAAGGCAGGTTGCGAATATGCAGTGCGTGGCGTGCATTCCTGTGCCATTTATTGTGTCAGCCAGGGCTTACAGGCGTTTGACTTTTTTTTTTTTTTCCTGCCTGGAAATAAACCTTTGTGATAACCTATGTATCCATGCACATATAGGCGATTACAGGCAGAAGAAAAAAACACACCACCAGCGCATTTAGGAGAGGAGCTGAAGAGCAGGAAAAAATGGTGTCTAAACGTGCTTAAAGAAGAAGTAAACCCTGGTGGGTTTTACCTCCTCTTTCCCTGCAAAGGTAAAGCATAATGGGCTACTATGCATCACATAATAACCCATTATGTGTCACTTACCTGACACAGGACCCTGCGATGTTACCGCTCTCCCCACTAGCAGCGAGCATCCATCTTCAACCCCTCTTCCTTCCAGGGCCGCGAACTCTGGCTCTGTGACTGGCTGGAGTCGCGTGACGTCACTCCCACGCATGCGCACGGAAGCCGACAGTCACGGCATGACCCCTATTAGAAACGGCACGATGTGCCCTTTCTAAAGTGTGCATGCGTCGTAGACATCGGCGATCGGCTTTTTTGTAAATCTCTCCTAAACCGTGGAGGAGATATTTCAAGCACCTACAGGTAGGCCTTAATATAGGCTTACACACACACACACACACACACACACACACAATATAAATATATATATATATATATATATATATATATATATATATATATATAATACACACACACACACACACACACACACACACTCTTTTTTTTTTTTTTTTTAGCAGAGGCCCTAGAGAATAAAATAGGGGTCATTGCATTTTTTTATGTCACACGATATATGCGTTTTGGGGAAAAATACACTTTAATGAATTTGAAAAAGAAAAAACCAAATACGTACCAAATGTTTTTGTAAAATATGAAAGATAATACGCTGAGTAAACAGATAAACCAATATATATAAGTAATTTTCTGTCTAAAAAAAACACTGATATTTACATATATGAGAAGTGTCAGAATTGGCCCTGTAGGCAAGTGGTTAAATGCTAGCTGCGTTTAGTGCTTGAGCGTTCATTCGTTCCAGCGGCCAGAATAAATTAACATTTTGGCCAATAGAAGCCATAAACGCTCAGGCGCTCGGTGTGCCTAAACATGCATTCTTAGGTGTGTTTTTTTTTTTTTTTTTAAGCAGCTTTTGTCCTGCCAGGAGAAAAGGGGTTCAGAGGAACTGAACAAACGCTCAGTGTGCATGAGGCCTTATTGTACATGTGGCCATCGCTCCCCTGATATGATGTCAGTGCAATGGGGAGTCTTCTTAGTGCACAATCCTACACCCCCAGCTGATGCTAATGTTCTTGTCCATGGCCTGATTCCTGTAAAGAATGCAGTTTGAACTGCCATCTCCTGTAGGTGGGTACCTTAGAATATACTGGTAGGTGTATCCCAGGATATTAAAGTAGAACTAATAGCAAAACTTTTTTTTTTTCCATTTTAGATAGAGAGCTGGCCATACACCATACAATGTTCTTATTCAATTTTCTTTAGATTTACCTTCAACTATGTAGTGCAAGGGACTGCCTGATTGCATACAAAGGCGGGACATTGTTACTGCGGCCCGGGCAATTCAAATCCAGCTCCGTGACACATAGTGATTGCCACTGATGCGGGCACTAGCAGGCTGCATATGACGGGCAATGGTGAGGCTGCTGGGCATTGGCAAGCTGCATGTGACGGGCACTGGTGGGACTGCTGGGCACTGGCGAAGCTGCATGTGTCGGGCACTGGCGAGGCTGCTGGGCACAGGCAGGCTGCATGTGTCGGGCGCTGGCGAGGCTGCATGTGTCGGGCGCTGGCGAGGCTGCATGTGTCGGGCGCTGGCGAGGCTGCTGGGCACAGGTGAGGCTGCATGTGACGGGCACTGGTGAGGCTGCATTGATCTCTTGTATCATGTTTGCTAGAGGTGCACCGAATAGAAATTTTGTTAATACTTTTAGCAGTGTGTTTAAGTAAGAAATTGCAGACATGATACAAGAGATGGTTAGAGACTGCAGTCTGCATTTTTCTTGACCTTTCTTGCGCTAAAAGGTGCCAATAATGGCCAACAATAAATTCATATTAATTTAATCTGATGATATTAATTTAAAAAGTGGAATATTATACAATTATATGTAAAAATATAAATATTTTTAAAAAACTGTCATTTTCAGTATAGGTTTTGGTTTTCGGCCTAGTGGATCCCTCATTTTCGGTTTTGGCACCAAAATTTCCATTCGGTGTACCCCTAGTCATAACCCCTGCCAGTTTTTTGAGATTTCCTATTTTTTCCTGTCCCATAGTCAAGCAGGAAGTGAGATGAAATTCCTGGTAGTCATCAGAACCAGTGTCCCTATTGGAAAATTTCCTCATTATGCTTGTTCAGGTGTCAACTCAAAATTTATGATTTTCTTTCACTCTTTGTGATAATGGTAATCAAGACAAATGCTGAGGGTGAATCTCCCTAACAGGGGCACAAGCAACAATTTAATGACTGGTGTTAAAATTTCTCCCCACTCTATCCAATAAAAAGTTATACCTTTTAGTTATGCAATGAGGGAAAAAAGTGTTTGATCCCCTGTTGATTTTATACATTACCCACTGACAAAGAAATAAGTCTATAATTTTAATGGTAGTTTTTTTTTTTTTTTTAACAGTGAGAGACAGAATAGCAAAAATATCCAGAAAAACACATTACAAAAAAGTTATAAATTGATTTGCATTTTAATGAGTGAAATAAGTATTTGATCCCCTATGATTTAGCAAGATTTATGGCTCCCAGGTATCTTCTATACAGGTAATGAGCTGAGATTAGGAGCACTCTCTTAAAGGAAGTGCTCCTAATCTCAGCTTGTTACCTGTATAAAAGACACCTGTCTACTGAAGCAATCAATCAGATTCCAATCTCTCCACCATGGCCAAGACCAAAGAGCTGTCCAAAGATGTCAGGGACAAGATTGTAGACCTACACAAGACTGAAATGGGATACAGAGACCATCGCCAAGCAGCTTGGTGTGAGGGTGACAACAGTTGGTGCGATTATTCGTAAATGGAAGAAACATGAAATAACTGTTAATCTCCCTCAGTCTGGGGCTCCATGCAAGATCTCACCTCGTGGTATTTCAAAGATCATGAGAATGGTGAAGAATCAGCCCAGAACTACACGGGAGAATCTTGTCAATGATCTCAAGGCAGCTGGGACCATAGTCACCAAGAAAACAATTGGTAACACTATGCTGTGAAGAACTGAAATCCTGCAGTGCCCGCAAGGTCCCCCTGCTCAAGAAAGCACTTGTACAGGCCCATCTGAAGTTTGCTAATGAACATCTGAATGATTTGAAGGAGAACTGGGTGAAAGTGTTGTGGTCAGATGAGACCAAAATCGAGCTCTTTGGCATCAGCTCAACTCGCCGTGTTTGGAGGAGAAGAAATGCTGACTATGACCCCAAGCACATCATCCCCACCGTCATACGTGGAGGTGGCGACAATATGCTTTTGAGGTGTTTTTCTGCTAAGGGGACAGGATAACATTGCCGCATCAAAGGGACGATGGACGGGGCCATGTACTGTCAAATCTTGGGTGAGAACCTTCTTCCCTCAGACAGGAAATTGAAAATGGGTCTTGGATGGGTATTCCAGCATGACAATGACCCAAAACATACGGCCAAGGCAACAAAGGAGTGGCTCAAAAAGAACATTAAGGTCCTGGAGTGGCCTTAATCCCATAGAAAATATGTGGAGGGAGCTGAAGGTTTGAGTTTTCAAAAATCTGCCTCAAAACCTTAAAGTGGTTGTAAACCCACTAAAAGGAAAAAAAAAAAAAACATGGAGAAAAAAGGCATAATGAGCTAGTATGCATAGCATACTAGCTCATTATAAAATACTCACTTTAAATCGAAGCCCCTGCAGCGGTCCCAGCACACTGCTCTGCCGCACGACATGTCTCCCGGAGTTATTTCTGGGTATCGCGGGCTCTGGCGCTGCGATTGGCTGGACCCGTGATGATGTCATTCATTCGCGTGGTAGCCGCAGGTAATGGCACGTCCACTGAAGCGACGGCACGAACCGTGCCGTTGCTTCAGTGCGCACGTGCAGATAACGTTGGCACATGCTGAAACAGGGGATATCTCCTAAATCATTTCACATCCCTTTTGTCCCCAGTGCTTTTTCCTATGCCCTGCATGCAGTTTTATATGATATATACTGTTCTTTCTGCCCGGAAACTGAAGATTGTCCATAGCAACCAAAAAGTGTCCCTTTACGTCAAAAGTGGTTTTAGACAAGCTAGAAAACAGCAATGGTGAATTAGAACACTTGCAGAATGCGTGCTTTAGCGTGAAATGCATAGAAGCATCACCAGGAAGTGACTATAAGACCGAGTCCTATAGCGGTGTCTGACCGGCTTCTGCTTCCCCTTGAGCGGATTGTTTGTGATCCTATGCTGGACTATGTAAGTGCTAATTTTAAGCAATAAAAATTAAGTGGTATCACACTATATCCTGCCTTCTGTGGCTCTTTGTGGTGGACCTATTTCAGAGACATGAAAAGGATTGAATTAAGAGAAACCATACTGGCGTGCAGAGACTGCCATCATCCTATATATATTAGAAAAAGATTGTCTGCAACCACGTGCATATAAGGGACACCCCTTTGGATTTTAAAGGCAGAGAAAGAGTATGGAGAGTGTGTAACCATAAAAGGCACCGGCAGTGCCAACTTTATTAGTATACAAAAAAATAGATAAAAAATGTCTAAAAAGACAAGACAAACATATACAAAAGGTAATCAATCTCTTTACAGAAAATTGTATCTGAGACATGTAGAGCATAAATAGAACATGAATGAAATCACCCAGTGCCAGCGAACCCAAACCATCCACCCACACAGGGTGAGTGTGGTGGGGGTAGGTGGCTAATGCATATATCCCGACATGTTTCGGAGAAGACCGTAGTCAAACTTGTATACTCCTTCTTCAGGGGAATTGTTTATACATACAGATGGGTGAAAGAGAATGGTTTCTTGTCTCTAAAATGTAAATATGAACATCAATATGTAACATAGCAGAAAAAGGGACCAAAGGAATGGTCTACTTTGTAGCTATTGTTATATAACAAAAAATCATCAATCATAGTACTTAGTGAAGCTCATGTCATGAATAAAAACAAGCAGATAAGGAAATCAACATGCTGGTTGTGAGGGTCCTAGGGTGTCAGGGAGAGCGCCTGCGACAACATGCGGAACCGCAAGGGCACCTTCACAAGGTACGCCTAATCCACCCTGTAGCAAACAATGTCAGCATTAGGGGGAAAAATTGCACAAGAGGAGAGGCCAAAAAAGTATGTTTTTTGCTTTATAAATTAAGTAAGAACAGGCCCTGTGAGGCGCCGAATCCATAAAAGGCATGGTTCTTACCTGGGTATTAAAAGTGGATCAGGGACAACTGCTGCTGACAGTCCGGTGTCTGCCACTGTATTGGCATAAGACATCCGGATCTGAGCAGAAAAGTGGCCAATATATAGGAGCCAAAGGGTGATTATGGCAGAGTTGCTCAAAACGATGCAGCTGTGTAGTGACACAGCTGAGGATGATTGGATCGGGGGGGTGTAAGAGAGGGCCAATCCAAGGCAGACCGAAAGACAGCCCCGGCCGCCGCGCTGACACGCACGGCGGGCGGGGACATGCCTAAAGGGGCGTACCCCAGGCACAAGGGCGCGCGGCACAGCCACCGGCGGGAAGGCCTCGCTGATCGTCATGGAGACGACGCCGAGGGCATGTAAACGCTCCACCCTGCACAGCCAGCACAAGACGGGAAGGGAAAACCATCACCGTCCTCGGCTGCAACAGGGGGAGCCCACCCGCCGGGTGTCAGCGCACAAGCGGCACCACAGGAACCATAGACGCCAGACCCTGCCATCTAGTGGATGAATGAAAAAAGACAACCAGCATGTTAAACAAAAAAAGTGAACATGGTATGTCATAAGAAATACACATAAATATAGATATACATGAATAAGAAATAAAGATAAAAAATAAATAATAATGGATGAATGGTGTAGGAAAAAAAAAAAAAAAAGAACCGAAAAAGACTAAACATAAACAGGAAAGGGAGAATAGCAGTAATTGTATACAGAGCATAGGGCAACAAGCCCACACTGTATACCAGAATATGTTGGTATATATGGTTAGAATGATTCAAAGAAATTTGTATCAAGCTGGTAACCTACATATTGAGTTCACAGACCCCTGATGAGAAGCCTGGGAGGAAGGGTCTAAAATTAAAAGCCTCATTCAAACCTGGTGGCACAGTAGCTCGTAGCCTATGAATCCACCTAAGTTCACACTGGAGGAGGCTTTTGTTAAAGTCACCACCTCGTGAACCAAAGTGGATGCGATCCAGTCCCAGAAAATAAATTTTGGGAATCGAGGTGGGGTGTGCCAGGGCCATATGTCGGCCAATGGTTACATCGGGGTCACGTTTTAGGATTGTTGAGACATGTTGATATATTCTCTTCCATAGAGGATTAATAGTCTTTTCGATGTAATAACCTCCACACTCGCATGTAAATAAGTAAACCACACCTGGGGTTTTGCAATTAATAAAGTGTCTTGGGTGGAATAGCTGTCCATTGGGTAGGTGGATGTCCCTACGCCGGTCCATATACTGACAGTAGGGACATCCCCCACATGAAAAGGTACCCAGGGTTTTACAGGTATCCCCCCTATGTGACCTGTACTCGCTTTTCACTATTCGGTCACCAACAGATGGAGCCCTTTTGTAAGTCACCACCGGTGTGTCAGGGACAAAAGGGGACAGAAGCGGGTCCATTTTTAATAGGTGCCAATACCTATTCAAAATTTGTTTCAGCCGTCGATGTTGTGTGGTGTACGTGGTAATAATTCTGGTAGTATTATCAGTAGAGAGTCGTGTTGATGAATCCAGTAGGTCATGTCGTGACAGAGCCACTGTTTTGTAGGCTTTTTTGAGGGAGGATCGAGAGTAGCCTCTTTCGAGTGGTCTAATCCTTAATTTATCAGCCTCTTCCTTGAATGTAGAGTCGTTTGAACAGTTTCTGCGTGTCCTAAGATACTGTGTGTAAGGTATGGAGGACAACAGGGGTTTGGGATGAAAACTAGTAGCGTGTAAAAGGGAATTTCCCGCTGTGGGCTTACGGTATAGTTGACTAGAAAGACTGCCGTCAGACTGTTTTTTGACAGACACGTCCAGAAAGGTGATCTCAGTTTCGCTGTATACCATGGTGAAGGCTAGATTGAATTCATTGCAGTTGATAGCAGCAACAAATTCGTGTAAAAGTTGGTCTGAGCCTTCCCATATAAGAAAAACATTGTCTATATACCTGCGCCACGTTGAAACGTGGCACATATAGATAGACAGAGAGTCGTTGGTGATCAGGGATTGTTCCCACTCCCCCAGGTACAGATTGGCGTACGATGGGGCACAGCATGTCCCCATCGCAACACCCTGTACCTGGAGGTAGTGGGAACCGTCAAAGCAAAACACGTTGTGAGAATGAATTCGAGGGAGTTTAAAATAAACTCATCGTATTCTGGCTTGGATTCACTGAATTGAGTGAGTGCGCGACGCACCATTGCAAGGCCTAAATTGTGTGGTATGCTGCAATATAAGGACTCAACGTCAATACTGCCCAGGAGAGTACCCTCAGGGATGTGTATATCTCGTAGTGCTTGTAAGAAATGTATGGTGTCGCGTATGTACGATGCTTGGCATTCGACGATCGGTTTCAGGTGGTTGTCGACCACTCGACTGAGATTTTCCGTGAGATTGCCACGTCCGGAGATGATTGGTCTCCCTGGTGGTTTGTCTAGTCCCTTATGCAGTTTTGGCAGTGCATAAAAAGTAGCTTCTTTTGGGTGGTCAGTTCTGACAAATTCCCAAGTATCTTTGGTTATGATGTTGTGATAAAATGCTGTGTCCACGAGATTGTAAAACTCGTGTGTGAATTTGTCTAAGGAGGACCGTCCGATAGGGCGGTACCACTCAATGTTTTTAAGTAGATTCTGACACATTTCGATATATTGGGTATTGTCCATGACCACGACATTGCCACCCTTGTCAGATGGTTTGATGACAATGCCGTGGTCATGGGCCAAAGTGTCGAGCGCCTCACGCTCCTCACGATTAAGATTACTTGTGGGTTTGTGAAAAAGTTTCATATTGTCAATGTCAGCTGTAACGAGCTTCAGAAAAGCAAAAGTATTTGGATTGGAACTCGGGGATGGATAAAGTGTGGATTTCTTTTTGGTTTTTCTCGATAGATCAAGAACCGGTACTGTGGTGGGCGTAGTGGAAGCCTCCTCAGTTATTGAGGGAGTTGCCGTATAGTCAATTGTTTCAGAAAGGTAATCGAAATCTGTTAGATAGGAAGGGTCCTCGGAGTCAGGGCCCTCACTGGGGTCGTTTTCGTCGAGTAATGCAATCAAATTGGCCAACGCCAGGCTCTCCTGGTCAGACTGCTGAGGGTCCGGATCAGTTTTTTTGTTAAACATACTTTTAAGTAAGATTTTTCGGACAAAGAGATGAATGTCCTTGATGGCGTCAAATTTGTCCAGACCACGAGGACACTCATCTCGGATTGAGTAAGGGAGCGTGAAGACAGATTAACTACGTTTAGCGACGTTTTTATTTGTTGGATTTGTGAGTTTTTGATGGATGTGGTTGTGATTTCTTTTGATGTGCCTGTGTATGGCTTCTCATTTGATCTAAAAAAGTACCCGTTGGTACAGATTGTGAACGTGTAATTATTGAAGTAGTGGGTAAATGTATTGAGGATCTAGAGCTACTAAGTGAAACCGATGTGTCTGATATGTCACTACTTGTGGCAGATCGAGATTGATCGGTATTACCTGTCCTAGAGAGGGAAGCTTCCGTATGGGAGAAATCATTACATGATCCTGTTGCCCGTTTATGGGATTTTTGTCTACCCCAACCTCTCTGTTGGGAGGAGGACTGTGGGAGAGAAATAGTATGTGAGTGTGCAGATGGATCAGAGTTTTTAATTACTATTGTGTCCATTTCTGCCATGTTTGGGTTGAGATCTACCATAATTAGGATCAGAGTGCCATTTGTAGGCTCTTCCCTCCTCAAAAGCCCTTTTGTCTCATTGTAATTTCCTGTCTTTTTTGATCAGAATGTTTATATGAGGGGTTTTAACCCTTTTTCGGCCGCTAGGGGGGGGGTTAAAACCGCACCGCTAGCGGCCGAATACCGCGGTAAAACAGCGCTAAATATAGCGCTGTTTTACCGCCGACGCCCCCCTACTGGCCCAGCGTGAAAGGGGCCTTAGTGTCTGCAGTGTGCAATACATAAGCAAAGCGTACAAAATAGAATACAATTTTTTTGCAGAATTTACAAATTTCCTTTACACTGTCACATGGTACCTGGCACCCTGTACAATGTTATTAGCTGTAGCTAATCGCAGATCACCATAGAAAACAAGCTGTCATACATGAAAACCATGACAGTTAAAACTATTTCTAATAACCATGAACATCAGTCTTATAAGCAATAACCATGTAAAAAAAAATGGTAACACTGAACTACTCTGAGTATGTAAAAAAAAAAAAAAAATCCTAAGAAAAAAAATTGAATTAAAAATTATTTAACCACTTGCCGACCGCGCTATAGCCGAACGACGGCTACAGGGCGGCCGTCATATGACGCCTGCACAACGTTGACAAATAACGTAAATTTTACTATCCATAGGCAACGCTTTAAAAGCCTTTACAGGTTACCACTTTGGATGTACAGGGGAGGTCTAGTGCTAGAATTACTGCCCATGATCTGACGTTCGGGGTGATACCTCACATGTGTGAAACTATCGCAAACAGGGGCACTTTAAAACTATTTTATTTTTTTGTAGTTTATCCATTTTTTTTAATTATTTTTTTTACATTGTTGCTTTACATTTTTTTTTTTTTGATCACTTTTATTGCTGTCACAAGGAATGTAAATATCCCTTGTGACAACAATAGGCACGTGGCAGGTACCCCAAGATCAGCGTTTTTTTAAATACTTTTCAATTTTTTTTTTTTTTTAAAACTGGCATCTTTAAGGCTCAAGTAAACTGGAAGTGATGTCATGACGTCGCCTCCGGGTTACCATATCCCAGACCCGATCTCCTCTTTGTTCGGGTCTCCGGACAGCTGGCGGACGTGCTTGCTAGTAGCTCGGGTCTCCCAGTGGGATGGGAGAGCCCGGGCGAGCAGCGGAACGCAGCTGGGGGGGGGGGGCTGCTTGTAATAACAGCTGAGTGACTGCTTAGTCGCATCGATTGTTATTACAAGAGAGCCAACCATCGGCGCTAAAAAAATGGTACTACCGAGGTGCAACCGGTACAACCACTTGAAGTCGAATGATGTACAGGTACGTGATTTGGCTGCAAGAGTTTAATCACCATGATCACCACCACACCAGCAATATGATGATGCTGTACTGCACTGATGACAGTATTTAAAAAGAAAAAAATATATATTGTTGTTTAATTTCTTAATTTCCCAAAATTGTGACAAATTGCAATTTCAAAAAACTCACTATACTTCTTAATGCCTTGGACTGTCTACTTTTCAAAAAGGGGTTATTTGGGTTGACTTGAAAGGTATCTTGATATAGCGTGGTCTTAACCTAAAGGGTCCCGACGCGCTTGGCGGAGTCCCTGGAGAAAAAAACCCCAGGGACTAGGAGGAGACAGCAGCAGGGAAGCAGCATGAAAAATGGAACCAAAAAGGCTACGCAGGAAAAGCTTGTGTGAAGAGCCAAGTCTTCAATTTCCTGCGAAAGACCAGGATGGTAGGGGCCTCCTGGAGCTCAGCAGGGAGGCTATTCCACAGCACGGCACCCTGGTGGGAGAAAGCTTGACCACCACGCCGGGTTTTCTTAGGCACAGAGATGTGGAGGAGGTCTCTTCTGCTCGATCGAAGTGATCTGCCCAGAACTCGTTTGTGGAAGTGTGAACAGAGGTAACTCGGAGCAAGGCTTTTCATGATTTTAAACATGATACAACCTTCTTTAAACCGAGTACGATGGTAAACTGGCAGCCAGTGCAAGGCACAAAGATATGATCCCTCAAAGGGACGCCCATAAGTAGCCTTGCCGCAGAATTCTGTATGAGTTGAAGCCTCTGCACTATTTTCTTTGACAATCCCAGATATGAGTTACAATAGTCTAGGCAGCTGCCTATCTTGGCACAGATGACGGTTTTCTTGTCCGGAAGATCCAGGTATTTGAACAACACCCTCGGGAGTTTTAGCTGCCAGTGGCATGCACTGACCACCTTATTTAGCTGAGGGACCAGGGTTAAACCTGAGTCTAAGACTAATCCCTAGTCACGAACCTGGGAGGCCGCCTCCGGAGGAGAACCAAATGAGGGAGGCCAAGGCGGAATATCTGGAGGAATTGCCAAATCACTAAAGATGTTCACTTCGGTTTTTCCACCATTGAGTTTCAAAAAATCGGTGGACATCCATATGTTGACGGCCTCCAGACAGTTGGCAAGAGTGGCATCAGCCGACTGGTTCCTAGGAATCCTCAGGTAAACCTGGGTGTCATCCGCATATACATGGTACTGGATGGCGAGGGTCTTTAGGAGGTCGGTAAGAGGCCTCATATAGATGTTGAACAGCAGAGGAGACAGGGCAGAACCCTGTGGCACTCTGCAGTCCAAGGAGGTGTTCTTAGAGTAAAAAGGAGCCAGTCTTGGCTCCCTGAACTCTGTCCTCTAAAAAAGAGTCCACCCATGCCAAAACCGACCCGCTTATGCCCAAAACTGAACTCATCCGCTCCAGTAAAATTGTATGGTTTATGGTATCAAACGCGAGAACCAGTGCTACTGAGTCACCTCTGTCCAGACTGTGACGGACATCATCATAGACACAGATGAGGCTCATCTCTGTTCCGTGGCCAGGTCGAAATCCGGACTGGAATTCGTCCAGAAGGTAGAAACGACTCAAGATAAGCCTGTAGCTGGATAACCACCAAAGCGCTCCATCACCTTTGCCACAAAAGGCAAGTTGGAAATCGGCCTATAGTTGCCCAGGACAGCAGGGTCCAAGGTCGGCTTCTTCAGCAGGGCCAAGACCACGGCCCGCTTCAGAACGCTCCGGACGGTGCCAGTCCTGAAGCAGCAGTTAACTATCTCCCCAATAAAGGGGCACGAAGAACAGCAGTTTCTTTAACCAAACCGGCAGGACAGACATCCAGGGGGAGGAAGATGGTCTCAAAGAGGCAATTGCCTTAACCACGTGTTCAGCAGTTACCGGTTGGAAACAGGACAGTCCAGGGGCCATCACTGTTTGGCAGATGTCATCCTGCACAATTTCTGGCCTGATGATATTGTCTCTAATGGTCTTAACCTTAGAGATAAAGAAGTCGGCAAGCTCCTGGCACCAATTCTATGACTCCTTAGGAGCAGAGCTGGTAGCTTCAGAGTGGGTTAACTCAGAAGAGATCTTAGAGTTCAGCCATGCTGTTGGCTGCCTCCCTGATTAGCTCCTGGAAATAGGTCTTTTTACCCTCTCTTATAGCCCTCTTATAAAAAGGGCTATAAGAGGGCCTCAAAGTGCAGCTTTTTATCATCTTCCAGATAGAACTTCTGCTGGCGTCTCTCCCTCGACTGAACCTGCTGTTTTGAGGAGCCTAAGCTCCTCGGTGAACCATTGGGGGCTCTTGCCCAGGGGACGGGGGTTGGATCTCATCCTACAGGGTGCTACTACATCAAGGGCCACTTCAACCAACTCCTGGAAAATACTCCGCTTCTCTGCAGGGTCAGCCAGCTCAGATTTCTTGAGAGGACTTTAGGGCCAGTGCGTTCCGGGATATGTGGAGGTTTCCTTTCCAGTAAAGCCGGTAAATTTGTGGGGTATTTATACTGTCCTGGCATTTTAGGGCCTCAAGAAATGCCGTCAGTACATCAGGATTGATCAATTTTCAATATATATACCATAGTTTGTAGACACTGTACGTTTCATACAGACTAAATAATATACACTGCTTTTGGGTTATTTTTATCAAAGAAATGTAGCAGAATACATTTTGGTCTAAAGTTATGAAAAAAGATTATACGTCTTTAAAACTATACGTTTTAAAATTAAAAAAACAGAAGCTATGTTAAAACCAAGTGGCGATTTACCCACTAATGACCAGGCCATTTTTTGCGATACGGCACTGTGTTACTTTAAATTACAATTGCGCGATCGTGTGACGCTGTACAAACAAAATTGATGCCCACACACACACACACACAAATAGAGCTTTCTTTTGGTGGTATTTGATCACCTTTTTTATTTTTTGCACTATAAACAAAAAAGGCCGACTAAACAATATTTTTTACTTTTTGTTATACATATCCAATAAAAAAATTGAAAAAAATCAAATTTATTCATCAGTTTAGGCCAATATGTAGTATTCTATATATTTTTGGTAAAAAAAAATCGCAATAAGCGTATATTGATTGGTTTGCGCAAAAGTTGTAACGTCTACAAAGTAGGGGATAGATTTATGGCATTTTTATTATTATTTTTTTTTTTTTACTAGTAATGACCGTGATTAGAGTTATTTATTTATTTTTTTCTTTTAGCGGGACTGCCACATTGCGGCGGACAAATCAGACACTTTTGAAACTTTTTTGGGACCAGTGACAATATTACAGTGATCAGAGCTAAAAATATGCACTGATCACTGTATAAATGACACTAGCAGGGAAGGGGTTAAGTGTATCCTAGGGAGGTGTTTCTAACTGGGGAGGAGGGGACTGACTGGGAGTACAGAGAGATCGCTATTCCTGATCACTTGGAACAGACGATCACTCTGTGCTCCCCTGTCAGAACAGGGATCTGCTTTATTTACCAAGGCAGATCCCCGTTCTGCCTCTCTGAGGAGCGATTGCGGGTGGCCGGCGATCATTGCGGCCGCCTGACCCGCGCATTGGCTCCCTGGGCGTGCAGCGGGTGCGCCCGCAGTATCTCCTGCATACGGGTACGCCGGGCCACCCTGCCACAGTATGTATGCGGGGGGCTGTCCTTAAGTCGTTAAATACCACCAAAACAAAGCTCTATTTGTGTGAAAAAAAAAATGGTATGCATTTTACTTGCGTACATGTTGCATGACTGAGCAATTGCCAGTTAAAGCGGAGCTCCACCTGATTTTTCTACACTAGCTGCAGCTGATTACCGCAATCTCCTAATGACAAAACGGCACTTTTTTTTTTTTTTTTTCTGGCTGTACCTTTCTTGTAGAAGATCTTTCTTTTTTGCAGGAAGCACAGGCTGCGGTTAGGGGTGTGTTTAGAGCGGCTAATTAGTCACTTCCTCTTAGCCACACTGGCTCCTGGGAGTTTGTGTCATTGTTCCCAGGAGTCAGTGCGGCAGCCTGTTACAAGAGTCATCTCGAGATTTCCATAGTGGGAGTGACGTCAACAGCTCCGTTGCCATCACAACGGGGCGGGACCTCCTACGACGCTGCTCGTTGTGATGGCAACCGGAGCTGTTGACGGCGCTCCGATTTTTGTGTAATGCGCATGCGCGAGATCAGGAAAAGAACGGGTGGTGCATGCTGGTCGATCAGCAGCACCGTATCCCGGAAGAGGATGCCTGTGGGCTTCACATGCCCACAGGCAAGATAACAACCATGTAGATTTAATTATCTAAGTTCATTTATTAGGCGAAAACAGACAGCAATGTTACTGGAAAACGGAACAGGTGAGTTCCCTATTGCTATATCGTAATCATTGTCATTTGGCCAAAAAAAAAAAAATTGATCGGAGAGAGTGGAACCCCGCTTTAAAGTAGTGCAGTGCTGAATAGCAAAAAATGCTTGAGTCATGAAGGTGGTAAAATCTTCCAGAGGTCAAATGCTTAAAGTGTATGTATGGACAAAAAAGTGCATGCACATTTCCTCTTGGTTTGTCTCTTTAAAACACTGGAAGTACAGAAAAAAAACTTGTTGATCTTCTGTTGCACTGAAATCTCAGTTATTCTTTAGGCCCGGTTGACACTGGTGCGACATAAGCTCTGACTTTGGGAGCACATATCGCATGACGTGTATAAGTCAATGGTTCCCTATGAGGGCCATCTTAACTGGTCCGACTTTGAAAAAAGTTCCTGCACTACTTTGGTCTGACTTTGGCACGATTTCAGCCCGTTCATTTGAATGCAAGTCGCATCCAAATCGGATCATCATCTTAACTGATCTGACTTGTGGGATGCAACATGTGCTCTGAGGATGTTGGATAGGAACCCCACCCAAAAAAAGTGTCAAAAATAAATAAAAACAGTACACAGGTTTTTGACAGTCCTTCTTTTTTTAGAGCTGCATGATTCTGGCCAAATTGAAAATCACAATTTTTTTTGCTTAGAATAAAGATCATGATTCTCTCACAGTTCTTGTGGCCTTACATCATCTTTCACATTATACAAAAAAATTGAGCTAACGTTTACTGTGTTTTTTTTTTTTTTTTATTAATTTAAAAAAAAAATAAAAAATAGTGTTTGAAAGACTGCTATGCAAATACAGTGCGACATAAAATATTGCAACAGACACAATTTTATTCTCTAGGGCAGTGATGGCAAAGCTTGGCACCCCAGATGTCTTGGAACTACATTTTGAGCATCATGGGAAATTAGTTCCAAAACATCTGGGGGTGCCAAGGTCCACCATCACTGCTCTAGGGTCTCTGCTAAAAAAAAGAAAAAACATAATGTTTGGGGGTTCTAAGTAATCTTCTAGTAAAAAAAAATACTGGTTTTAACTTGTAAGCAACAAGTATCTGAAAAAGGGTTTAGTCTTTAAAGCAGGGGTCCACCTATCTTTTTTTTTTTTTTTTTTTTAGTTCATTCACAAACTTTTCTTCTCAGCATTACATACTCACATATTGTGTGTAATATGTCCGCCTGTGTCAGATTTAGTCGGAAAGAATAACTTATATTATTCACTGCAGGCGGTTTCCATCTTCATTGTGGGCATTTGAAGCCCACAAGCATTTATTTCCTGGATGTGGTGAATGCTGTGCTCCCAGCATTCACCGCTCGTTCCTGCACATGCTCAGTGGCATCCTGGGAAGCCTGAGACTAGCTCCCAGGAGTCCGGGAGAGGCTAGAACCACGCCTACTCCCATGGGAGGAGAACCAGGAAGTGCAAAGAAGTAAGAAAAATAAAAGGTAATTACGGCGATTTAAATTTTTTTAAACGGCATGTCAGCATCTAGGCAAGGAAGAGAATACATACAGATATTGTTCAAAATTTGGGTGGAACCCCGCTTTAAATGGTTAAACTGCCCTTATTTACAGACTGAAGTTCATCCTTTTGATCTAAAAGAACTAAATGTGATGTTGTGATAAACTTGGCAGGCTGTCTGTTGTTGTGTTTTTATTTATTTATTTATTTATTTATTGACAGCTGTCAGCAGTGAGCAGAGAACTCTCTGCACTGAACCAAGGAAAAGCTGTTTTAAGATCGTGAGGGGGTGTTGAATCGCGATTTCGATTCTTTAACGATTAATCGAGCTCTATTCTTTATTAATAATGAAGAATGTCTCCCATCGTAGCTCCAACACTTCTTTCTCCGGTGATGTCTTCTCCGTCCAGTTCTTCTCCCTCCACTGATGTCTTCTTCCGCTGGTTCTTCTGCCGTTTATTCTCCCTCTACTGATGTCTTCTCCCGACGCTAGCTCCATCTGTTTTGTCGGCTCCTGCTGTTTGCCATTTCTTATAAAGCCATGGGGTGTGGCCACCCATTGATGTCATCTGGAGACTCCACCCCTCGTGACTTCATGATGAGGGTGGTGACGTCATAAGGGGTGGGGTCTCCGGGCAACATAACTGGATGGCTAAGCCTCATGGCTGTATAAGGAATTACAGACAGCACGAGCCGACACAACAGCAGGAGTTCACGTTTGGAGAAGATATTACCGGAGAAAAAAGACACGTTTGAGCTACAACGGGGCACATTCTTCATTATTAATAAAGGACTTTGTCAAAATCCTGTGTTTCTGTTTTTCATTTATTTAGATTTTTTTTATTTTGCTTACTTTTTTGGGTCCATAAGTAGGGGTACCCCATACTCCTTTACATAGGGGGCATGTTGAGGGCATGTGGCCTGGTATGGTCCATGTCAGAGCAGTGTGAACCCAACCTTAGGATGTGAAAAACACCTTTATTGTGTTGTGAAATGTTCTGTTATATGTGAGAGGAGTTCATAAATATGTATATAATAAATACACAATCCTGTTAAAATAAGGTTACAGAGGATTTCCAGTGAGTAAACATTCAGAGTTATTGTCTCTCTCATTGTACAGTATACTGTTTATATACAGCAGGATAGGTATCCCTGCACTCCATTGTCCCTCTTATTGTACAGTATACAGTGCATAGTACAGGTGTCCCTGCACCCCATTGTCTCTTTTTCAGAATAAGGTTAAAGGGTAACTCCACTTTCGTGGGGGAAAAAAATAGCAAAGAAAAAATAATATAGTGTATACAAAAATGCGACACAAGTCATATTGTAATTGAATGTTATTAACCACTTGACCACTGGGCACTTAAACCCCCTTCCTAACCAGACCAATTTTCAGCTTTCGGTGCTCTCACATTTTGAATGACAATTACTCAGTCATGCAACACTGTATCTATATGAAATTTTTGTCCTTTTTTTCACACAAATGGAGCTTTCTTTTGGTGGTATTTAATCACCGCTGGGTTCTTTATTTTTTGCGCCGTAAAAGAAAAAAGACTGAAAAATCTGTAAAAAAAATACATTTTTCTTTATTTCTGTTATAATATTTTGCAAATTAGTAATTTTTCTTCATATATTTTGGCCAAAATTTATACCGCTACATATCTTTTGTAAAATTAACCCAAATCGGTGGATATTATTTGGTCTTTGTGAAAGTTATAGAGTCCAAAAGCTATGGTGCGAATATCTGAAAATTGATCACACCTGAAGTACTGACGGCCTATCTAATTTCTTGAGACCCTAACATTCCAGAAAAGTATAAATACCCCCCAAATGACCCCTTTTTGGAAAGAAGACATTCCAAGGTATTTAGAAAGATGCATGGTGAGTTTTTTGAAGTTGTCATTTTTTCCCACAATTCTTTGCAAAATCAAGGTTTTTTTTTTTACTTTTTTTTTTTTCCCACAAAATTGTCATATTAGCTGGTTATTTCTCACACGCCGCATATGCATACCACAAATTACACCCCAAAACACATTTTGCTATTACTCCCGAGTACGGCGATACCACATGTGTGAGACTTTTACACAGCGTGGCCACATACAGAGGCCCAACATGCAGGGGAGCACCTTCAGGCGTTCTAGAGCACCCAGGCCAACTCTGACATTTCTCTCCTACATGTAAAAATCATCATTTATTAGCTAGAAAATTACATAGAACCCCAGAACATTATATATGTTTTTTTAGCAAAGACCCTAGAGAATACAATGGCGGTCGTTGCAACTTTTTATCTCGCACGGTATTTGCGCAGCAATTTTTAAACGAGTTTTTTTTGGAAAAAAAACTGTTTTGTGCTTTACAAAAACCAAAACAGTAAAGTTAGCCTAATGTTTTTGCATAATGTAAAAGATTAAGTTACGCCGAGTAAATAGATACCCAACATGTCACCTTTCAAAATTGCACGCGCTTGTGGAATGGCGCCAAACTTTGCTACTCAAAAATCCCCATAGGCGACGCTTTAAAATTTTTTACTGGTTACATGTTTTGAGTTACAGAGGAGGTCTAGGGCCAAAATTATTGCTCTCGCTCTACCGATCGCAGCGATACCTCACATGTGTGGTTTGAACACCGTTTTCATATGTGGGCGGGACTTACGTATGCGTTCGCTTCTGCATGCGAGCACACAGGGACAGGGGCGCTTTAAAAAAAATTTTTTTTTTTTTTTTTATTGTTCATTTTACTTTATTTATTTTAGTTTGATGCTTTTTTCCCAAAAAAAAAAAATTTTTTAACCACTTTTATTCCTATTACAAGGAATATAAACATCCTTGTAATAGGAATATGGCATGACAGGTCCTCTTTACAGTGAGATATGGGGTCAATAAGACCCCACATCTCACCTCTAGGCTGGGAAGCCTGAAATAAAAAAAAAAAAAAAACGATCCTGGCTTCGATCGTAGCGGTGAGTCGGTAGAAGCGTGGGGGGGGGGGACATCCCCTCTCGCCTCCCGTAAGAACGATCAAGCAGTGGAACAGCCGCTATGATCATTCCTATGGTGTAGGGAATCGCCGGCTGAAAAAGCTGATATCTGAATGATGCCTGTAGCTGCACCCATCATTCAGATATCCCCGCACAAAGTCAAGGACATTGTATGACGGCCGGCGGGCGGGAAGTGGTTAAAACGCTTTTTTTTTTTTTTTAACACTAAGTTGTCCATTTATACAATATTTCTACCACATAACATGTACATACCAAAAATGACACCCCAAAATAGATTCTCCTGCTCCTCCTGAGTACGGCGATACCACATGTGTGAGACTTCCACAGCCTGGCCACATACAGAGGGCGAGTACAGCTGAGCATGGCTCAGCATGGCGGGGGCATGGCAGAGTATGGCGGGGGCATGGCAGAGTATGGCGGGGGCATGGCAGAGTATGGCGGGGGCATGGCAGAGTATTGCACAGCATTGCAGAGTATTGTGGGGGTATTGCAGAGTATTACACAGCATTGCAGAGTAGTGAGGGATGGCTGAGCATGGATGGATGGATGGCTGGATGTCTCTGTGCAGCGCTGTGGGCACTACACATCCAGCCCACAGCGCTGCAGACATCCATCCATCCATCCCCCTCCCCGCTCACTGTGTACCGATCGGTACACAGGAGGGGAGGAGAGGAACCGGCGTCATCAGATGACGCCGGTCTGTTTACATGTGATCGCGCCGTCATTTGACGGCGCGATCACATGGTAAACGGCCGCGACCAGCGGCCATTTACCGGGATCCGTGATGCGCCGGGTCCTCTGGACCCGGCGGTCACGGATGTGTTCGGGTGCGCGCCCCAGGGGGCGCGCGAGAGGGGAATTCCGGGAGGACGTCATATGACGTCCTCCCAGAGTTATCCAACCGCCCTGCAGCCGTCATTCGGCTATGGGCCGGTTGGTAAGTGGTTAAAAATTACCTTTCCTTTTCAATCTGCAGCTCTGTAATTTTCTGAAAATGCAATATGGCCACCTGGAGGTGTTCTGTACACAAAATGTGTACATAACTGCCCCCAGCAACAAAATTTCCTGCTTGTGTGATTGGCTCACTGATTTTCCCAGAAGTTTGCACAAGGATACAAGTCATATTTCAGGCATCCCCTGCAGCAAAAATTTCATTTTTGGTGAGATACTTTCAGTAGGAAATCACATCTAAAGGGATGCAGGCCTAGCAGCTTTCCTCATTGGTGCCCAGCTGATTGATAATTATGAAACCACTCTCATTAGACCCCATTCACACTGAAAACGCCTGAAAACTGCCTCCCCTGGGGCAGTGCGCTTGCAGGACGTTAGAAAAAGTCCTGCAAGCAGCATCTTTGGGGCGGTTTAGTAGCGGTGTATACACAACTCCCAGACCACCTCTGTCCATTGGAATGAATGGGCAGTGCTTCTGAAGCGGCTAAAAACTGACTTGAAAAAGTGGTCGTAACACCTTCTTGGGAGTTAAAAGTGCCAGCTACTGCATAGAAGCCCTACCTATAACAGCGGTAAAGCGCCGCTCGTTTTAGCTCGGACAGCTGCAGTGTGAAAGCAGCCTTAGATTCACTTTCCCACATGGACACAGACAAACACACAGTGATTTCTTCAGAATAACAAAAGGTAGGAATCTGCAACAAAGTTTGTTAAAATCCTTGTACTGTACATAGATCACCTAGAGGGAAATGTTTTTTATTTTTTTTTCTCATCAAAAGTGAAGTTACGCTTAAGGTTTCAGTAGAGGTATAACATATAATACAATTATCGTATGCACCCCTTTTTTATTTTGTTATGCAATGTACATATATGTACATACACCCCCCTGCTCCCCATTGTCTCATTTCCTATGGTTTATTTTATATTATAAAGTTTAACTTACAATACAATTATCTCTCTAATTCTTTGGTATTCATACCTTGTACTTCATTATCTCTTTCTGCGGTATACATTATTTATAATACAGGTATCACTTGCACCTCTTTCTTGATTTTAAAGTATAATATGCCCTCATCCCCAACCAGGGTGGATTTGATTTAAATCAACTCGATTTTAAATCATAATTTTTAAAGAGCAGCGGTCATCTCTTTTCCGCAGAAGCTCCTCCTCTGACCTGCTGTTGACTCACCGACAGTTCCATTCACTTTAATGGGACGGGTGGTGATGCAGCAGTGACGCAACAAGGTGAGGGACATGGTGAGCGGATGCCCTCTAACAGGCGCTGCTATGATGGATCTGAAATGACAGGTGCTCTTTAAATTGACTCATTCATGCTGGTAGTTAGAATCTTTAATATTTGCAAACAAAATGAAGGTTTCCTATTTATAATAATAAGTTGTCAGGTTAGTGAAACGGCGATATCAGAACCGATTAATTTATACAGTTTGTAGTGTACATAGATTTTCAAAACTATGGGATAAAGGAATATTCCTGAACTTTGTTTAATCTCATGGTTACTGTGAAGTTGTGTGAATGCAGAATCAATGCAGTGCATGTTATCTCAGCTTGCAGAGCTTGGATTAATTGAACGAGTTTACCAAAAATGTAAATATTGCAGAATATACAGCCTCATGCTACATAACTAAGCTCCATTTCATGCTGAATAAACTAAATGATTAATGTATCTTTAGATATATTTTTACTCCAAAAGCATTTTATTAAAATAAATTTAATAAAAATCAAAAAAATTGATTTAAATTAAAAAATCAGATTCATTTTATTTATTTATTTAAAATAAAAAAGATTTATATCCACCCTGTCCCCAATGCCCCATTGTTTTCCTAATTGTTCAGAATAATGTAGTGTACAGTACTGACGTGTATGGTAGGTCCTATTGTTTACATCCATAAGGAATTAAGCAGAGTCAGTTTTCTACATGGAATACAATTGTAGCAGTTACCATTATATTTAAAGAAAATTAACTAGGCAAAACTTGAATTACATCTTTGTTTCCAGGATCTCAATCATGGTGTACTTTAAGAACCATCTGTATTAAGTGTAATGAGAAAGATGGTAATAATGCATTTTTACAGCTAAGGATTAGAACAGGGAATGATTGAAATTGATGACGGCTGCATTCATTACACTTCACACCAAATGCTAAATAGATCCCAATTCTGCAAAAGATCACCTGTGCTTTTTATAGAAACAGGATAATAGAGGCTTCAACCATAACTTAGACTTGCCATGACAGAGATATGGGCACTGTCATTGTGGATATTTTTGTAGAAGTTGATAGTCCCCTTTCTGTCATGTTTATCCCACAGCTTATATACTAAGTGAGTCATTGACTTGGCACAAGCATGCTGGTAGGAGGTCAGACGTTTTGAATAACATGTCTTTTTGGTGTTGGCTTTTATATTTAGATGTTTTTATTGGTTTTTGAATAAAGAGTACTCTGTATTCCAACAATGTAAGGCAGTTTTGGAATGCAAATCAGAATATTAGACAGATCAAATCCATAAATACGTTAGCTACCTGTTAGATTAAGAGCAATTTTGTTTCTCAAAACAGTACTTCCAGATAGGACTTTTTAGAGTTAAACCAGAGCTCTACCCAAAAGGGGAAGCTCTGCTTATTTGCCTGCTAGTTTCCCTTACTGGAGATGGCAGCAGCAGCCCCCGAGAGCCGATTGAAAAATTGGCTCGGGTGAAGACACCGCTGGATTCCTGGACAGGTAAGTGTCCTAATATTAAAAGTCAGCAGCTACAGTATTGTATTATTTAAGGAGGAGCTGAAGTTCCGCTCTAAGATAAAACGAGAAAAAGAGTACCATTCTCTTTTACATAGGCAAAGAACTATGGCAAAATGACACACAGGTTTACTCAGCTATAGCTTTAACCTGCGCTCAAGACCAGGGGTGGCTTGTGCATTTCGAACGCTTCCCCCCTATCCATGCATCCGGCTCCTTTCAGGATGCCGGACTCATGGATTCCTATGGCAGGGGCGGGAGGGGGTGGTACTTTTTAAAGCATGTGATTAGAGCCAGAGGCTCTAATAGGTTTCAAAATAGGGTGGGCTCGGGGCGCAGAGAGTACGCCCTGATCCCACCCAATTGTGTGACGATAGCTAATTCATTTTTGCTATTTTCACACTAGCACTCCTCCTCGCCAATCAGGGAGGCAGGTCGTCAGACCTGTTTCCCGATTGGCCAAAGCACCAGGGCATCCTATTGGATGCCTGGTGCTTAGGAAGGAGGTGGCACAGAGGAGACACGAGGATGCATATCCTGCTGCCACGGGCTGTCAGTGGCGCGAGCAGAGGGGGGCTGTCAGCCGCAAGGAGGGGTGTGCAGAGCCGCGGAGGGAGGGTTGCTGTACCCTGATCTGTATACCCTGATCTGTAAGGCTGAGTCATGTAATTTGTCCTTTGATGCTGAGCTGTATACTCCTGACACTATGGGTGGAAGCAAGTGGAATACAGGGGACGGAGCGGGTAGATTCTGTAAGGGGTGGGGCTTATGAGAACTAGGAGGGGTCAAAAAGGAAGGGCGGGATCTGGTGCCCCCCCCCATCCTAAAACTTCACCAGCCGCCACTGCTCAAGACACTGTTATTAAACGCATTGCAAACTCCACCTCTGTCTGTGTGTTTTTTTTTTTTTTTTTTCCATACGAGGAAGTAAATGCTGTGAAAACTTCAAAAACGGGTCCTAAATGTGTGAAAAGTGCTATAGGCGCAAACACTTGTTTTTTTGCCACATCTCTAAGCCCACATGGAAGAGGCCTAAGGGTCTTAAATCTCCCTTGGGAAAAAAAAAAGCTTGCTTACAATGATCCATGCTAAAAATGATTAAAGCCTAACTACATATTTAATATCACTTTACCACCTCAATACTGGATAATTTCACCCCCTTCCTGCCCAGGCCATTTTTTTAAGTTTTCAGTGCTGTCACAATTTGAATGACAATTACCCAGTCATGCAACACTGTACCCAAATATTTTTTTTTAGAAAGATAGTGCTTTCTTTTGGTGGTATTTAGTCACCACTGGATTTTTTATTTTTTGCTATTTAAATGAAAAATACCAAAACTTTGGAAAAAAAAAAAAAAGTTTTTCTAGAAATTTAGCAATAATTTTTTCATAAATTTAAGCCAAAATGTATTCTGCTACATTTGTTTAGTAAAAATAACCCGAAACAGTGTACATTATTTAGTTTGTGTGAAAGTTATATAGTCTACAAACTATGGTATATATACAGTGGATATAAAAAGTCTACACACCCCTGTTTTCAAATGTCCGGTTTATGTAATGTAAAAAAAATGAGACAAAAATAAATCATTTCAGAACCTTATCCACCTTTTAATGTGACCTATAAACCGTACAACTCAATTGAAAAACAAACTGAAAGCTTTTATTGGGGGGGGGGTAAAAATAAAAAACTAAAATAATGTGGTTGCATATGTGTGCACACTCTCTTATGACTGGGGATGTAAGCTGTGTTCAGAATGAAGCAACCACTTTCAAACTCATGTTAAATGGAAGTCAGTAAACACCTGTCATTATTTAAAGTGCCTCTGATTAACCCCAAATAAAGTCCAGCTGTTCTAGTAGGTCTTTCCTGACATTTTCTTAGTCGCATCCTACAGCAAAAGCCATGGTCCACAAAGAGTTTCCAAAGCATCAGAGGATCCCATTGTTAAAAGGTATCAGCCAGGAGAAGGGTACAAAAGAATTACCAAGGCATTAGATATACCATGGATATTAGATATACCATGGAACACAGTGAAGACAGTCATCATCAAGTGGAGAAAATATGGCACAACAGTGACATTACTAGGAACTGGATGTCCCTCCAAAATTGATGAAAAGACCAGAAGAAAACTGGTCAGGAAGGCTGCCAAGAGGCCTACAGCAACATCAAAGGAGCTGCAGGAATATCTGGCTAGTACTGACTGTGTGGTACATGTGACAACAATCTCCCATATTCTTCATATGTCTGGGCTATGGGGTAGAGTGGCAAGACAGAAGCCTTTTCTTACGAAGAAAAACATCCAAGCCTGGCTAAATTTTTGCAAAAACACATCTGAAATCTCCCAAAAGCATGTGGGAAAATGTGTGCTGGTCATATGAAACCAAGGTTGAACTTTTTGGCCGTAATTCCAAAAGTTATGTTTGACGCAAAAACAACACTGCACATCACCAAAAGAACACCATACCCACAGTGAAGCATGGTGGTGGCAGCATCATTCTATGGGACTGTTTTTCTTCAGGTGGAACAGGGGTCTTACTCTTGGTAGAGGGAATTATGAACCGTTCCAAATAACAGTAAATATTGGCACAAAACCTTCAGGCTTTTGCTAGAAAGCTGAACATGAAGAGGAACTTCATCTTTCAGCATGACAACGACCCAAAGCATACATCCAAATCAACAAAGGAATACTTCCAAATCAACAGCTGGAGCCCAGACCTGAATCCGAAAATCTGTGGGGTGATCTGAAGAGGGCTGTGCGCAGGATATACCCTCACAATCTGATAGATTTGGAGTGTTTTTGCAAAGAAGAGTGGGCAAATATTGTCAAGCCAAGTCAAGATCTGCCATGTTGATAGACTCGTACCCAGTGCTGTAATAAAAATCAAAAGGTGCTTGAACAAAGTATTAGTTTAAGGGTGTACAGTTTATAGGTCACATTAAATGATTTATCTTTGTCTCATATTTTTTTACATCACAGAAACCTGACATTTTAAAAGGGGTGTGTAGACTTTTTATATCCACTATATTTGAAAATTGGTCAGTCCTGATGTACTGACTGCCTATCTAATTTTTTGACATCCTAAAATGGCAGGACAGTACAGATGAGTGGCATGGTGAGCTGTGTTTTTTATTTTATTTTTTTTCTGAAGTTCTATTTTTTTTTTTTTTGTCACAATTTTTGGGAAAATTATGAAATAATTTTTATGAAAAAAAAAAAGTTGTCATTTTAACAAATGATGTCTCACACACAACATAGCAATACTTACACCCCAAAACACATTCTGCTGTGTCCCCCTGAGTATGGGGTACTCCACGCAAGAGACTTTTTTTTTTTACAGCCTAGTTGCGTAGAGGGGCCCAAAATCCAAGGAGCACTTTTGGGAATTTAAGAGCATACATTATGCATCTAATTTCCTGACTCCCATTTTTGGAGGCTTTGGAGCACCAGCACAATGAAAACACCCACAAAATGACTCTATTTTGGAAAGCAAATACTCTTGAAGATTTAATTTTTTTGCCACATATATTTGGAAAATGAGCAATGAAAATGAAATTTTTTTTTTTACACAAAGTTGTCAGTTTAATAAGATGTTTCTCACTTATAGCATGTGTAAACTTAGACTTACAACTCAAAGCACATTCTGCTACTCCTCCTGAGTATGGTGACACCGCATGTGTGAGACTTTTTCAGTGCCTGGACTGCTTATGTGCCAGACATTGTATCTTGTATATCACTCAAATTAACCTGTTGTATCAAAAGTAATGTACTGTAATGGTCGCCTCTGTATGTATGAGTGGTCAGGGAATATAGCTTAGTGTAGTGTCACCTATAGCAGTCCTTGTTCCTATAAGCCAGGCAAGCCTAGCCTACAGGTACGTGGCTGCGCTCAGGAATACTATGTTCACTAGCAATTAAGTACAGGAGGCTAAAGAAAGTAAGAACAAAAGAGTTCCTGTGGTTCCAGGAGTGCAGTTATCCGCAGCGGATGACTTGGACTGATGTTGTGTAGGATTGGGTAGGGACACTGTAACTGGTCAGCAGAGATCAGGGATATGGTAACTGGTGTGGAGGTGATCAAGGACACTGTAACTAGGGTGGCAGAGATCAGGGACACTGTAACTGGGGTAGCGGAGATCAGGGACACTGTGACTGGTGCGTCAGTTATTAAGAACACGGTGACAGTATGTATTTTTTTTTTTTTTTTCATAGTGACACTGTACTGCTCTGGAAAGGCGATCTGTGTTTTTTTTTTTTTTTTCTACTATGATTTCCTGTACAGTGATGATCACTGTAAAAGCAATCATTTAACTGTTATGAATGTCTTTCATAGTTTACTATTGTGATTGGCTATAAATGATGTGATTGGCCCTGTACCATATGTTCACTGTGACCACTCACAGAGATTACAATATTAAGCAAGCTCTCATGAATGAAAGCCGTGCATAACAGTTGTGTTTACTTGTCATGTAATCACTGCGATTAGTCAGCCTGGTGCCGAGCACTGTGATTCGCTGTGTCCACCAGACACGTGGTCATAGGCAAGCGCTGCTGCGCACCAGCTGGAGGGCGTCTAGGGATGTCCTCCTGGAACTGGAGAACACCTGCCCGTCCATATGTACATTGGCTTGGCGGGAAGTGGTTAAATAGTTATTTTGGTCAAGGCTAGCCCAAACAAACTATTTACTTTTACTAGTAGGTGTGCTTGCTGGTCACGCTGTATTAAATGTATATAGCCTCAGCTACATGCAGTATACAGCGCTGTGTTTTGGAAGTAGTTCCTACTTCCTGTCTTACTCCTGGAACAAAATAGTCAAGCTAAGTGCTACTCAGCCATACATGGGAAGCTTTTCAGCTTATGAATGAATACAAGTATTCCTCTGGCTGAGGCAAAGAGGTGGGCAGATGGCATCCCAATATCTACCTCAGCCAATCAGAGGAAACTTTACATTCATTCATAAAATACAAAGCTTCCTGTGAATGGCTGAGCAGCCATGTGGCTGACTCACTTTTGTGCTTTAAAAGTCGCAGAGAGGGTGACTAATATATTACTCTGCATTCTGTAATAACTGAATATCAGTCAAGCTGCTCAAACCAGTAGCCTGTTGATTAGGAGGTGGTCTATAAATCCAATTTCCATTTGTTTTCAATTGCTGAGCCAGCAGATACTATTTGGTACAAAAACCCTCATTCAAAAAACATATGCAGTATTGGAAGACGTGGTTGATCAGCAATAGCAACACAATAAAGACAGTTTGCCGACCATTTGTGACTCCTAAAATAAATTGGTGACTTTGCTGAACTGCAGCAAAAATAATTTCTTCACCTTCAGTTCAAATGAGATGTCACATTTACAAACCGAGAGGAGCCAAATGCTTATATTTAGCCCGTGACACTTGCCAAATGTCTAGTTTGCATAAAAATACTGCGGCTTTAACCACTTCAGCCCCTTCCTGACCGGGCCATTTTTTGCGATACGGCACTGCGTCGCTTTAACTGACAATTGCACAGTCGTGTGACGCTGCACCCAAACAAAAAAAGAGCGACAGTTTTGAAAAAAACACTATTTTTTTACTCTTTGCTATAATATCCCCAAATTAAAAATGAAAAATTAATTTCGTCCTGCAGTTTAGTCAAATATATATATTCTTCTACATATTTTTGGTATAAAAAATCGCAATAAGCGTCTATTGATTGATTTGTGCAAAAGTTATAGCATCTACAAAATAGGGGATTTATGGCATTTTAATTTTTTTACTAGTAATGATGGCGAGCTGCGATTTTTATCTGGACTGCGACACTTCGGAGGACAGATCAGAAACCTTTGACACTTTGGGGACCACTGACATTTATACAGTAATCAGAGCTAAAAATAGCCACAGATTATTGTATAAATGTCACTGGCAGGGAAGGGGTTTAACACTAGGGGGTGATCTTTTTGACTCCTCTCCAAATGTAGCGTTTATGGTTGTGGCCAAAAAGCTCAATTTTGGTCTCGTCACTCCAAATGACTTTCTGCCAGAAGGTCTGAGGCTTGTCTCTGTGCTGTTTGGCGTATTGTAAGCGGGATACTTTGTGGCATTTGTGCAGTAATGGCTTTCTTCTGGCGACCATGCAGCCCATCTTTCTTCAAGTGCCTCCTTATTGTGCATCTTGAAACAGTGGGTTTTTCTTTGCATCCCGATCAATTTTCCTGGCAGTTGTGGCTGAAATTTTAGTTAGTCTACCTGACCGTGGTTTGGTTTCAACAGAACCCCCCCATTTTCCACTTATTGATTAGAGTTTGAACATTGCTGATTGGCATTCTCAATTCCTTTGATATCTTTTTATATCCCTCTCCTGTTTTATACAGTTCAACTACTTTTTCCCGCAGATCCTTTGACAATTCTCTTGCTTTCCCCATGACTCAGAATCCAGAAACGTCAGTGCAGCACTGGATGAAAGATGCAAGGGTCTGTCAGGAGTCCAGAAACTCATTTACCTTTTATACACACACACTAATTACAAGCAAACAGATCACAGGTGAGGATGGTTACCTTTTTTAATAGCCATTCAAACCCCTTTGTGTCAACTTGTGTGCATGTCATCAGGCCAAAATCACCAGGGTATGTAAACTTTTGATCAGGGTCATTTGGGTAGTTTCTGTTATGATTTAAAAAGAGTAAACACAGTTGATTGATAATAAATGGCTTCAGTCAAGCACTAACCATGAGTGAAAAAAGTTTTTGTGTTATTCAAATTCTCTAAAAAAAATAAAAATAAAAATAAATAAAATGGCCAAGAAAGCATAAATTCTGCCAGGGTATGTAAACCTATGAGCACAACTGTGTGTGTGTGTATATGTGTATATATATATATATATATATATATATATATATATATATATATATATATATATATATATATATATATATATATATATATACATATACATATACATACACACACTGGGGACGGAAAGTATTCAGACCCCCTTAATTTTTTCACTCTGTTATATTGCAGCCATTTGCTAAAATCATTTCAGTTCATTTTTTTCCTCATTAATGTACACACAGCACCCCATATTGACAGAAAAACACAGAATTGTTGACATTTTTGCAGGTTTATTAAAGAAAAACTGAAATATCACATGGTCCCAAGTATTCAGACCCTTTGCTCAGTATTTATTAGAAGCGCCCTTTTGATCTAATACAGCCATGAGTCTTTTTGGGAAAGAAGCAAAGTTTTTCACACCTGGATTTGGGGATCCTCTGCCTTTCCTCCTCTCCAGTTCTGTCAGGTTGGATGGTAAACGTTGGTGAACAGCCATTTTTAGGTCTCTCCAGAGATGCTCAATTGGGTTTAAGTCAGGGCTCTGGCTGGGCCATTCAAAAACAGTCACGGACTTGTTGTGAAGCCACTCCTTCATTATTTTAGCTGTGTGCTTAGGGTCATTGTCTTGTTGTAAGGTAAACCTTCGGCCCAGTCTGAGGTCCTGAGCACTCTGGAGAAGGTTTTGTGTGTCCTGTGCAGTCCTGTCCCTGCAGCTGAAAAACACCCCCACAGCATGATGCTGCCACCACCATGCTTCACTGTTGGGACTGTATTGGACAGGTGATGAGCAGTGCCTGGTTTTCTCCACTCATACCGCTTAGAATTAAGGCCAAAAAATTCTATCTTGGTCTCATCAGACCAGAGAATCTTATTTCTCACCATCTTGGAGTCCTTCAGGTGTTTTTTTAGCAAACTCCATGAGGGCTTTCATATGTCTTGCACTGAGAAGAGGCTTCCGTCAGGCCACTCTGGCATAAAGCCCCGACTGGTGGAGGGATGCAGTGATGGTTGACTTTTTACAACTTTCTCCCATCTCCCGACTGCATCACTGGAGCTCAGCCACAGTGATCTTTGGGTTCTTCTTTACCTCTCTCACCAAGGCTCTTCTCCCCCGGTAGCTCAGTTTGGCTGGACGGCCAGCTCTAGGAAGGGTTCTGGTCGTCCCAAACATCTTCCATTTAAGGATTATGGAGGCCACTGTGCTCTTAGGAACCTTAAGTGCAACAGAAATTTTTTTGGTAACCTTGGCCAGATCTGTGCCGTGCCACAATTCTGTCTCTGAGCTCATTAGGCAGTTCCTTTTGGCCTCATGATTCTCATTTGCTCTGACATGCACTGTGAGCTGTAAGGTCTTATATAGACAGGTGTGTGGCTTTCCTAATCCAGTCCAATCAGTATAATCAAACACAGCTGGACTCAAATGAAGGTGCAGAACCATCTCAAGGATGATCAGAAGAAATGGACAGCACCTGAGTTAAATATATGAGTGTCACAGCAAAGGGTCTGAATACTTAGGACCATGAGATATTTCAGTTTTTCTTTTTTAATAAATCTGCAAAAATGTCAACAATTCTGTGTTTTTCTGTCAATATGGGGTGCTGTGTGTACATTAATGAGGAAAAAAAATGAACTTAAATGAATTTAGCAAATGGCTGCAATATAACAAGTGAAAAATTAAAGGGGGTCTGAATACTTTCCGTCCCTACTGTATATATAATTACACACACACACACACACACACACACTGTGCAAAAGTTTTAAGCAGGTGTGAAAAATGCTGTAAAGTAAGAGTGCTTGCAAAAATATGTATTTTAATTGTTTATATCAATTTACATAATGCAAAGTGGACCAACAGAAGAAAAATCTAAATCAAATTGGTATTTGGTGTGACTGCCCTTTGGCTTCAAACAAGGATCAATTCTTGCACACTTGCATAATGTCAGGGATTTTGTAGGATTAGAGTCAGGTGTTTAATTAACCAATTATACCAAGCAGGTGCTAATGATCACCGATTTCATATGTAGGTTGTGGTTGAGGAACAGCCAAACTCTGCTGCCAGGGTGAGGTTGTGAAAGACTGTTTCATCTCACTGGCCATACACTATGAGTGCAGCAACAAGACACAAGGTAGTTCTATTACATCAGCAAGGTCTCTTGCAGGCAAAGATTTCAACGCAGACTGGGGTTTCAAGATGTGCTGTTCAAGCTCTTTTGAGGAAGCACAAAGAAACCGGCAATGTTGAGAACCGTAGATGCAGTGGTCGGCCAAAGAAACTTCATGCAGCAGATGAAAAACACAAATCATGATTACTTCCCTTCGACATTGGAAGATGTCCAGAAGCACAGAACTTCTGGAAACCAGTGGGACCCAGGTACACCCATCTGCTTTCCAGAGAAGTCTGGCCAGAAGTGGTCTTCATGGAAGAATTGCGGCCAAAAAGCCATACCTCCTGGAAACCAGGCTAAGCGACTCAACTATGCACGAAAACATAAGAACTGGGGTGCAGAAAAATGGCATCAGGTCCTACTGGACTGATGAGTCAAAATTTGAAGGTGGTAGTTTGCTGGAGAGCGGAACAATAATGAGTGTCTGCAGGCAACAGTGAAGCATGATGGAGGTTCCTTGTACGTTTGGGGCTGCATTTGTGCAAATAGAGTTGGAAATTTGGTCAGGATCAGTGGTGTCCTTAGTGCTGAGAAATACAGGCAGATACTTGTCTATCATGCCAGGCGTGTGATTGGCCCCAAATTTATTCTGCAGCAGTATAACGACCCTAACCATACAAGCAATGTCATTAAAAACTATCTTCAGTTCAGAAGAACAAGGAGTCCTGGAAGTGATAGTTTGGCTCTCACAGAGCCCTCATGTCAACATTATCGAATCTGTCTGGGATTACATGAAGAGACGGAAGGATTTGAGACAGCCCACATCCACAGAAGATCTGTGGTTAGTTCTATAAGATGGGACCCCTTGACAACGTCCTTTTGGAGGAAACTCATCGGGGCGTGGCATTTGGCACTGACGTCTTGTTGCTGAGCGATTCTGGGTCGCCAGCAGCAATCTATGTGAGTTTTTATTGTTTTATTTTGCACTTGCTGAGTATTCTACTTATGGAATAAACCTTACTACACTATAAGAACAGTAGAATCCCAATATGAACTATTGGTGGAAGTGATCCACTGCGTGATATCCAGAGGGACCTTAATATTTGTTTGAGGCTTTCATGCTGCTGTAATGGCAGCTAAAATATTCGGTGAGTTTGCAATCTTTCTATTGGTGGCTGCTAATTTTATTGGACGCTATTGCCCTGCTGTTGCTCACTGGATTGGTGGCTCTATCATGGACTATTATCTGTTTGATGGAATTGCTATACATGGACTGTTTCTTTAGTCTAGTAACAATACCTATGTGTTTACATGTTTTATGTTTGAATAATGTTACACCCTTACTTAAAGGTGCTACTCACATTTATTAGGTCTCCAAGATGTTTGGACCAACCTACCTGCCGAGTTCCTTCAAAAACTGTGTGCAAGTGTACCTAGGGGAATTGATGCTGTTTGAAGGCAAAGGGTGGTCACGCCAAATATTGATTTGATTTGGTTTCTCTTCTGCTCATTTACCTTCCATGTTGTTAATGAATAAAAATAAACTATTACCACTTTTATTTCTGAAAGCATTCTTCATTTACAGCATTTTTTTCACAGCTGCCTAAAACTTTTGCACAGTAGTGTGTGTGTGTGTGTGTGTGTGTGTGTGTATATATATCAACTACACACATACAGTATCTCACAAAAGTGAGTACACCCCTCACATTTTTGTAAATATTTTATGATATCTTTTCATGTGACAACACTGGAGAAATGACACTTTGATGCAATTTAAAGTAGTGAGTGTACAGCTTGTATAACAGTGTAAATTTGCTATCCCCTCAAAATAACCCAACACATAGCTAGTAATGTCTAAACCGCTGGCAACAAAAGTGAGTACACCCCTAAGTGAAAATGTCCAAATTGGGCCCAATTAGCCATTTTCCCTCCCCGATGTCATGTGACTCCTTAGTGTTACAAGGTCTCAGGTGTGAATGGGGAGCAGGTGTGTTAAATTTGGTGTTATCGCTCTCACTCATACTGGTCACTGGAAGTTCATCATGGCACCTCATGGCAAAGAACTCTGAGGATCTGAAAAAAAAGAATTGTTGCTCTACATAAAGATGGCCTAGGCTATCAGAAGACTGCCAAGACCCTGAAACTGAGCTGCATAACAGTGGCCAAGACCATACAGCGGTTTAACAGGACAGGTTCCACTCAGAACGGGCCTTGCCATGGTTGACCAAAGAAGTTGAGTGCACATGCTCCGCGTCATATCCAGAGGTTATCTTTGGGAAATAGACGTATGAGTGCTGCAGAGGTTGAAAGGGTGGGGGGGTCAGCCAGTCAGTGCTCAGACCATATGCTGCACACTGCATCAAATTGGTCTGCATTTTGGGGCTGTCGTCCCAAAAGGAAGCCTCTTTTAAAGATGATGCACAAGAAAGCCTGCAAACAGTTTGCTGAAGACAAGCCGACTAAGTACATGGATTACTGGAACCATGTCCTGTGGTTTGATGAGACCAAGATAAACTTATTTGGTTCAGATGGTGTCAAGCACGTGTGGCGGCAACCAGGTGAGGAGTACAAAGACAAGTGTGTCTTGCCTACAGTCAAGCATGGTGGTGGGAGTGTCATGGTCTGGGCTGCATGAGTGCTGCCGGCACTGGGGAGCTACAGTTCATTGAGGGAACCATGAATGCCAACATGTACTGTGACATACTGAAGCATGATCCCCCTCCTTTCGGAGACTGGGCCGCAGGGCAATATTCCAACATAACAACCCCAAACACACCTCGAAGACTACCACTGTCTTGCTAAAGACGCAGAGGGGAAAGGTGATGGACTGGCCAAGCATGTCTGCAGACCTAAACCCTATTGAGCATCTGTGGGGCATCCTCAAATGGAAGGAGGAGGAGCACAAGGTCTCTAACATCCACAAGGTCTCTAACATCCACCAGCTCTGTGATGTCATCATGGAGGAGTGGAAGAGGATTCCAGTGGCAACCTGTGAAGCTCTGGTGAACTCCATACCCAAGAGGGTTAAGGCAGTGCTGGAAAATAATGGTGGCCACACAAAATATTGATACTTTGGGCCCAATTTGGACATTTTCACTTAAGGGTGTACTCACTTTTGTTGCCAGCGGTTTAGACATTATTGGCTGTGTTGAGTTATTTTGAGGAGACAGCAAATTTACACTGTTATACAAGCTGTACACTCACTACTTTACATTGTAACAGCAAGGTGTCATTTCTTTGGTGTTGTCACATGAAAATATTTACACAAATGTGAGGGGTGTACTCAGTTTTGCGAGATACTGTATATTTGTACACAAAGCACATATTTGTACAGGCTGAACTGCTGCAGTGGTATGGAGTGGGGCATGCTTTTGTTTACAGTTAAATGCTTCCTTTCTTTTCCAGTATTTCCACCCAAAACTGATGTGTGTGGTTTTTTCAGCTTTTTCTCTAAACTCCAGTGATGAAATTTCCCTACTGTAGTTGGTAGCTTCTACTCCTCCTGGATAGCAGTATCTAAGATAACTTTGTCTCACATTTGAAAGTTGCACTTGGTTATGTATTCTACATTGAAAGAGACGTGCAGGATTTAAAAAAATAAGCATTCTTCATACTCATCTAGGTGGATGCAGTGTCGATCTGATGCTGCATCTGTCCCTCGCTGGATCTACAGTTAGAACTGAGTGATCAAAGACTGCTGATTGCTCAAATTTTGGGTCCACTTTGAGCAGAGAGTGATGACTGTCACTGGCTTTCTCTGCTCTACCCCTCCAGCGTTCAATGCAGCGCCAGGCTGTGGAGGGGGCGGTAGCGGCTGGCTCAGGCTCTCAGCAGCACATTAAGCGGATGACCTGGCATTCTTGGGATCCCTGCAGAGCTTGGACCGGTTCTTTGATGTCAGCCGTCAGCAGACTTTAGCCCACTGTCAGCTGAATGTGGGTTACAAGAGTGCAGAACTAATTGCACTCTAGTGACCCACAGGAGAAGTATGGCCATTCTTTCCCTTTAAGAAAAATTGTTGATGGAGAGGGGGGTGGGTACTGTGATGTTTTGTACTGGTGAGCCTGGGATTTCTTCAAAACTAAAAAAAACTAGAGAAGGATTAGCAGACGCCATGTAAATGACTTGCTAGCATCTGTGCAAAATGAATCTTAACACTATATGATTAAAGAGATAAAGAGATCCACCGAAAATGGGGGGGGGGGGGTCGGGGCTGGAAGTTGCCAATCCCAAATACAATATATAAAGGAGCAAATGTCCCCCAGATAAACAATAGGACTTTTCAGGCAACAAGAAAAAAGGGGGGTCTAAGTAAACATTAAAAAGTTAAATTTTATTGATATATAGGAAACAATATATAAAATTATTCAGGTGCAGACACCACCGAAAATATAATAAGTTAAAAAACAACAACAAGTATACAAAAACTGTATCGTTCATGCGTGGTAAACATTCAGCCCGACGTGTTTCGGGACGCTTGGGGTCCCTTCACCAGGGACGTTCAAGATGAGGCAGAGTTACCATAGCATATTCTAGAAATGTAAAACAAAAATAGAAAGATAATAGTACTGAAAAAAAAAAGGGGGGGGGGGGCTCCTGATCAATGGCTGAAAGCCCTGACTGGAGTGTTCAGGCTGGGGGCCGTCCCCCTGTCAGAACACAATAGCACAGCAGGGGAGATCGCTGTACTAACATTGGATTATTAGTACAGCACCTCTGACCTGATTTGACAGGTTTTTTTTTTAGTTCAACCCGCTGGGGTTGAATGGAAAAAAAAAAGTGTGTACGAGGCTTTAGGCAGGCCATAGACTGTGCAAATTTCTTTCCAGGAACCATGGGTTACAGGCATGATTCTCCCATCAACACAGTCGGTGCTGACGGGGGAATCCCTCCTGCTGAGACATTGTCTTCTTCCAGTGCAGTAGCCGCCCCCCTCCAGGAGAGGAGTGATTATTGATAGTGGCTATAGCAGCCACTAGTGATAACTGCAAGTAAATCCGGCAGGCTGGTTGTACCCAAGTTGATTTGAAGAATAAGAGGATTTGCAAATCCTACACAGGGACTGTTGTCCATCCAGTGATGCATATCCTCTCATTACCCAAAAACGCTAAAATGACTACAGTAACTTGACTTTGGCGTGATCGCTATGTCTCTTTCTTTGGTCTCCGAATGCATGCCTATATACCTCTCATGTGAGAGGTTTTCTAATTTTATAGCAGACACAACTCGATGGGTTATATTCCCATCTATTCACACATCAATGTACCCCTTACATTGCTGAAAAAAAACAAACAAACTCTGGCGCTATTAGACACTTGACCACATCTTGAACACAGTGTCCCAGTGATCTCTTCCGTAAGGTGGATGTAAACCCTCACATATACCTAGTGAAGTGAACAGCTTCAGATGATACACAGAGATTAAACAAATCTCCCTACATAAGTTTTACATCTATATCTGCTGTCTTCATCTTTATATGCTGTTTAGAATGTGCACATCCTGTTAGAATTTTCACTTCCTGATTCATCTGTGGGTGTGGATTCTTGCCATACACTGTGAGACAGCTGATTGGAGGAAAGGTACGCACACCCCTTCCACATAGGCAGAGGCTTGCAGAGCTGTGCTGTGAATAGACCAGCTCTCTGATAATCTATTTATAGAACCCACCCTGACTCAAAATTCAGGCTGGTTTTATCACAGTTTACAGAGAACTGACCAGAAGTTATGCTGATAACAGAAGAACGGAGAAGGAGACAGCCAGTTGACTTAGGGCTTTGAAGAGAGATAAAAAAACACTGCCGATATATGTGCCCAGCTCATATTTCATGAATCAGGTTTACATCTACTTTAATCTCCTTCTCCTGAGTATAAGACAGGCCATAGATGAGTCATTCAACTGTGAAAAAAAACTGACTCGATGTGGATGGAGGAATTCTTCCCGCTGAGCTATTGTATTCTGACAATGGGATGACTTCCCTGCCATCAGAATACACTGATCAGCGTTGCTATAGCCTGCAGCACTGATCTAATAAGGAAAATCCAACAGGGTGGTTGTGCAGACATTGACTTCTGTACAACCTCTCTGCTCATACATGGATTGAAAATCAGCCAGTCCCTGCAGAACAGGCCAAATTTTGATCCATGTATGGCTGGCTTAACTATTTGACCTATATAATCAAGCTATCTCCAGATCAGATAAATCTTTAATTCCTTAGTAAAGTGTTATGGGAGAGCTACAACAATGAGTTTCAACTACTACTTTGTGGAGCTCTAAAGAGAACCAAGCAATAAGCATCCTTCTCTGACTCCTGCAGATGTCCTGGTACTGCCAAGGGTGTCGCTGTAATTCTGACATTTTGTAAGAAAATGTACAAAAATGTGATTGTCTGTTAGTTTGAGCAAATGGTCCGTAAAACGCAGATTGGTTCCTACCCACTGCAAACAAACTAGCTGGCCAGGCACTCGAGTGTTGCTAGACTTGAGGCCATATTTGTGTACATAAATAATGCAAGCTGCTTTTATACAAATGTGAATTAATTTCTTTCTTTCCTTTCTTGATAGTGAGCTGGAACGTCTCAGTAACTTAGTTGGGAAACCTTCTGAAAACCATCCACTCCACAACAGCGGCTTGCTCAGCCTTGATCCGGTACATGATAAGACTCCTCTGTACAGCCAGCTGCTTCAGGCCTACAAGTGGTCTAACAAGGTAAAAAAATGACTATTGCCATTTGCTGCCAATGTATACATATAGGATAGTAGTCCCACAATCCTTTGAAATTTTTAAATTGTGAGAGTAGCATGTTGCCTTAAATTTAAACTGTGATGTCATGTAATTGTCATAACTGACTTACAGATTAAAAGAAGGCACCACAAGGTGCCTGCAGGCTCCTTTATTACTAGCTAAATCTACTGTGCACCTGGGTAGTGCCTGATCCACAGTCTGTGGTGCACCTCAGCTGAGGCCTTCACTTCAAGACAAGTAGTCATGAATATTCTAAACTAACGTTAGGCTCTGGGCGTATAGCTAAATACACAGGTGAAATTTGTATATGAGGGCTATTTTACCTGTTGGAGAACTTTTATTTCTGTCCATTCCTCCATGTTTACACAGCCCTACAAGACAACTATATTGGTGACCTGACCTTTCTCTACTTCAGTTTAGTAATACAGCTAGAGCTTGTCCCTCCCCAGCATATGACTGGACAGAGAAGAAGCAGCAGACTGATGAGCTCATCTCTGCCACTCTTCTCTCCTCTCTTATCAGCATGTTCCTTGTTAGCATATGAACAGTGCAGCATAACTGATTGGCTCTGTGTGCTGCTTCTCCCTCTTTTAGTCTGAGCTTTACAGTACATGGGTTTTCAAGAGACTGATATCAAGCCAAATTCAGGGAATTAACACCAGTTGCTTTTAAAAGTATACACAAAGTGATGCTAAAGGATTGTTTATTATTTTTTTAAAATAACAAACATGTCATACCTTCCTCCACTGTGTAGCTCGTTTTGCACACAGTGGCCCCGAACATCCATTTCTGGGGTCCCTCGGCAGCTCTTGCGGCTCCTCCCCGCATTAGATAACTCTCTTGGGGAAGCGCTCTCTCGAGGGGGTTACCTTGCGGGCGCGCTTCCGAGTCCAGCATTTGCGTCCACAGACACGAATGCTGGACTCGTCCCGGTGCCCGCGTCATTGGATTTGATTGACAGCAGCAGGAGCCAATGGCTGCGCTGCTATCAATCTATCCAGTCAAGATCCGGGACCCGTGGAGGGAAGGACGGCGGGGACGCGCCGATGGAAATTCGGGGCTCGGGTAAGTAAAACGGGGGGGCTGGGGGGCCGGTGACTGCAAGGTGTTTTTTTACCTTAATGCATAGGATGCATTAAGGTGAAAAAAAACCACGAGCCTTTACAACCCCTTTAATGTTTTATAAACACCTACCTGCATCATTTGGTTTTATCTACATGGATTTCACTTTTATTTTCATTATAATTATAATTGTGTAGCTGTACTTATGAATGATTTATACTCTCCCACTCGGCTCTCACGTCACACACACAGTCCTGCCTCCGCCACCAGCATTGGACCAGTGTTCTGTCTATCACAGGAGCTGGTCCAATGCTGATGGCGGAGGCGAGACTGTGTGTGTGTGAGAGCCAAGTAAAAAGGAGATGACGGCTCTGTGATTTCCTGCACGGTTCAGGATGCTTTATGAGAGATAGTGAGGCTGCAGATGGGTAGTGAGGCTAAAAAAAAGTATTAATCGGGCTGCAGATGGGCATTGATCATGCTGCATTAATGGGCGATGAGGAGGCTGCAGATGGGCACTAATCAGGCTGCATTCATGGGCGCTGACCCTTAATTTGCTTCAAAGTTGTTTTATTTAAAATGTTTTTTTTTTCCCTGAAACTTAAAATGAAGGTGCGTGTTATACGCCGATAAATACGGTATTTAAATCCATATTGCATACTCTCAAAGCAAAGAAGACAGCAGTGCATTAACAAGAATTAACCGCCGCTCATCCGAGCCGGCATAGTGATGTCACTGCTTGACCGCTGCAACACTGAAATAGTGAAGATAAGAGATACAGACCTCCTGACATTATAGTATATTACCTCCTATTAACAGGAGCTGGGTTTTCTCTTTAAAAAAAAAAAAAAAGACCTAACAGGGTTGCTTTAAAAACTAAAGCTGCAACTCTGCTTTTAATATAAAATAGTTATACAATTGTTCTGTTCATTAAATTGCTGCTCTTTTGCGATTTGTCACTTTCACAATGGTAGACCTGCAGATCACCTGATGACAAGGTTCCTCTTTCCTTTGCCCATTCTTGTCACCTTGAGAAGCCGCATGAGTGGTGGCCAGTATACTGAGGCAGACTGCTACATTTTATTACATTTAGAATGGAGCTGTTCAGCTGTAGTGTTCCATAACAATATGTAGTGGCAGGTTTTCTTTAGCATTGACAAAATGACAACATTTCCCTATTGCTTGTATAAGAAATCAGTCATGTTTACATGTTCTTACAGCACAAAATTAGAGCTGTCACTTCTAACTGAAGAGTAGTAGAGTCATTTGCTAAAAATATAATTCACTGTTCATTGTTCTGACTCATCTTTGAAAGTTTCTGTGAACATATGTGTGCGTAGATTTATGTAATCAGTAAATAAACACTTGTGAGCTGCGAAAATTGTGTGAGTGGTACTGTACTGTAAAGGAAACCTCTACTGAGAGAATTACGAAGGCTGTCATTGCTTCCTAAAATGCTTGAGTACCTTGAAACACTCACCTGGATGAGCATACAGATTTGGGCACTCGGGTGAAGTAGGGGCTTCTAATCTGCATTTGTGTTCCGAGGTTTTAAAAGCACACACACCATTAGATCAGCATGACAAGCAGGGAACCAGTGTGTTTAGGGAAGAGCGTCAACAGTGGAAGCCTCCGTCATTGCTCACTGCAGGCTTCCTGTAATTCTCAACTTAGGTAGCGTCCAAGGAGGGTGCACTACAGGATCATATGACTTGTAATGCTGCTGGATGGATACAATGCCTTGAAAAAGTATTCACACCCCTTTGAAATTTTCCACATTTTGTCATGTTACAACCAAAAACCTAAATGTATTTTATTGAGATTTTGTGATGGAACAACACAAAGTGACACATAATTGTGAAGTGGAAGGAAACTGATAAATGTTTTTTTATTTTTTTTTTTACAAATAAATATCTGAAAAGTGTGGCGTGCATTTGTATTCAGCCCCCTTTACTCTGATACCTCAAACTAAAATCTAGTGAAACCAATTGCCTTGAGAAGTCACCTAATTAGTAAATAGAGTCCACCTGTTTGTAATTTAATTTAAGTATAAATACAGCTGTTTTGTGAAGCCTTCAGAGGTTTGTTAGAGAATCTTACTGAACAAACAGCATCATGAAGGCCAAGGAACACAGCAGGCAGGTCAAGGATACAGTTGTGGGGAAGTTTAAAGCAGGGCTGGGTTTAAAAAAAAAATAAAAAAAATATCCCAAGCTTTGAATATCTCACTGAGCACTGTTCAATCCATCATCTGAAAATGGAAAGAGTATGGCTCTGCTGCAAACATACCAAGACATGGCCGTCCACCTAAACTGACAGGACGGGCAAGGAGAGCATTAATCAGAGAAGCAGCCAAGAGGTAACCCATGGTAACTCTGCAGGAGTTGCAGAGATCCACAGCTCAGGTGGAAGAATCTGTCCAAAGCACTCCACATATTTGGCCTTTATGGAAGAGTGGCAAGAAGAAAACCATTGTTAAAAGAAAGCCATAGAAGTCCGTTTGCAGTTTGCGAGAAGCCATGTGGGTGACACAGGAAACATGTGGAAGAATGTGCTCTGGTCAGATGAGACCAAAATTGAACTTTTTTGGCCTAAAAGCAAAACGCTATGTGTGGTGGAAAACTAACAATGCACAACACCCTGAACACACCATCCCCACTGTAAAACATGGTGGTGACAGCATCATGTTGTGGGGATACTGTTGTTCAGCAGGGAGAGGGAAGCTGGTCAAAAGTTGATGGGAAGGTGGTTGGAGCCAAATACAGGGCTATCTTAGAAAAAAACTTGTTATGCCCCGTACACACGGTCGGATCTTCCGACGGAAAATGTGTGATAGGACCTTGTTGTCGGAAATTCCGACCGTGTGTAGGCTCCATCACACATTTTCCATCGGATTTTCCGACACAAAGTTTGAGAGCAGGATATAAAATTTTCCGACAACAAAATTCGTTGTCGGAAATTCCGATCGTGTGTACACAAATCCGACAGACAAAGTGCCACGCATGCTCAGAATAAATAAAGAGATGAAAGCTATTGGCCACTGCCCCATTTATAGTCCCGACGTAAGTGTGTTACGTCACCGCGTTTAGAACAGTCAGATTTTCCGACAACTTTTTGTGACCGTGTGTATGCAAGACAAGTTTGAGCCAACATCCATGGGAAAAAATCCTAGGATTTTGTTGTCGGAATGTCCGAACAAAGTCCGACCGTGTGTACGGGGCATAAGTCTGCAAAAAACTTAAGACTGGGGTGGAGGTTCATCTTCTATCAGGACAAAGACCCTAAACATACAGCCAGAGCTACAATGGAATGGTTTAGATCAAAGCATATTCATGTGTTAGAATGGCCCAGTCAAAGTCCAGACCTACTGTAAATCCAATTGAGAATCTTTGGCAAAACTTGAAAATGGCTGTTCACAGACACTCTCTATCCAATCTGATAGAGCTTGAGCTATTTTGCAATGAAGAATGGATAAAAATGTCCCTCTCCTAGATGTGTAAAGCTGGTAGAGACATCCCCAAAAAGACTTGCAGCTGTAATTGCAGCGAAAGGTGGTTCTACAAAGTATTGACTCGAGGGCTGAATACAAATACACACCACACTTTTCACATATTTATTTGTAAGAAAAAAATTGAAAACCATCTATCACTTTCTATCCCCTTGACAATTATGTACCACTTTGTGTTGGTCTATCACATAAAATCTCAATAAAATACATTTACTCTTTTGGCTGTAACATGACAAAATTAGGACAATTTCAAGGGGGGTACAAATACTTTTTCAAGGCACTGTATCTCAGCACTCTGGTCTTAGAGAGCCTAATTAAACCAGGATAATCCACAGGTAATTCTAACCACGTCTTGGCAGCTCTAAATTCCATTAATATCAGGCCAGATGATATGTAACATAGAGAATAAAACAGAGGAACTCCAAGGTTTAGCAAGAAAGATATACCATTTATTTAAAAAGAACGGTACATGTGCAAACAGTAAATGGCATAACACGTAAGAACACCGCTGCTCGGCTGAGCAGGCATGATGACGTCACTGGTAAACTCTGTCCAATGCGTTTTGTCACAACTGACAACTGATATTCATGGCCAGTCTGTGGGATGAATGGGAAGGATGACAGCCCTCCACATTCTCTCCACCCTGCACACTCGGTCTGACACTGAAGTTGGATTTTGAAGATTGATATAGTGTGTGATCATACTGAACTTCTCTTCTGCACTTACTTTTTGATGGACACTTCTTTTTGTGTGTTTATTTTATATTTATACACTGTGGTTTGACACTATTGGTTTATAGTTGGATTATCACTTTTTTCATTTTTGTATCTGTAGTTGTTTGTTTTTGCTGAATCTTTATTATAGTGACATTCGATAAAGGGATAGTGCAACACATTTTATTCATAGGTCAGGAATAGTAGCCTACATATATCTACATATTGCACATTTAGTGCAGTTTCATTTTAATTGATTAGCCCCTCTCTCTTTCACCAGCCCAGCTGTGCAGCCTGGTTAGCACCGGAAAACTAGTTGTCATCTCAGCAGGACCTAAGCATGCATGGTGCAATCTCCATTCAGTCATGTTGAGTATTTCACTTTAAAGCTAAACTCCAGGCAGAAATGTAATACTGCATATACAGGTGTTCCCATACCGTTGAATAATTTCTTTGCATTATAGTGCACAGTCCCCTTTGAAGTCAGAAATCTAGCCTTGTCTATCCTTTGAGGAGCCATCTGTTCCCCTCATATCCTGTTCATGAGACCAGTGGCCTCTGTGCCCTCTATCCCCTGGCCACCGGTCTTGTACTTTCCCTCTTCTAGTTCTCAGTAAAGTGAGTTGTGAGGGGATTACATCCTTACTCGCTGAAGGGGGTTGGCACAATGGTTTCAAACTCCTGGTCTGATCCACCCACTGAACAGCCTAGGCCAGGACTCTGATTTATCCCGTACATGGCCACATTGCCGTCCATACAGACTGTAGGCAGATCGGACTGGGAGTCTGAGACTATCTGGTCCACCCACTGCATCAAGAGCTTGCTTTACTGAAAACTACTGTCAGAATGGGTGGCAGTGTAGGTAGGACTGTGGGCATGTATGGGATAAGTCAGACTCCTGGTTTGTCCATCTAACTATGCTGTACAGTGGGTGGATCAGACAGCGAGTCTGAGACTCTCGGGTCAGCCCACTGTACAGCATAGTTTAGATGGACAAGCCAGGAGTCTGACTTATTTCATACATGCCCACAGTCCTACCTACACTGCCAGCCATTCAGACTTTAAATCCCGGGGCATGATGGGATTTGTATTTTTGTATATGGTGACAAACCCTAGCGGGAAGTGATGTCGCCATTTCAGAGATCCCTCCTCCTTGGAGCCCAGATATAGAAAAAATTCTGTGTAAAAAGATGCCATCACTGATTCTTAAAACAGAGTTTTGTACACAGCGTACAATTTTAATCCAAATCGCATTAGCAATTTTGCTTAACTAACTACACAGGGCTAATGTGCAAATTACTATCACTATCCTAGAGTTTTTCTTTGAGGCTTAGATCTGTGGTATCTCTAGCCAACACTTTATTTTGAGTTTTGGATAGAGTAGGTAAAGGTTTATTTATTTTTTTTTTTTATTGGTCCAGTTGTGGAGATTCCACTTCACTTCCCCTTCCTGAGTGACAGAGAGGAAATGCCCTCTCAAGCTGGCAAAAATGTGAGTGAATTTCATCTGGTTCCTAATGAATTTTGTGAGTGGCCCTGTTGGCACCACTCTACATTTGTTTCCAATGAAAAAAATACCAGTAAAATGATTTGAAAATAGGCTACCAATTCTCCAATCTCAAGGCACTTTCTTTATTTTTGGATAGGAGAAGGGTTAAAACCATAACATATGTATTGATTTTTCTTCACTGGGGATATGTGCCCTCTTCTTGTCCTGGCGTTGGGTGGTACAGGGACAGGAGGTGATGGTAACCTTCCCTAATGGAAGCATAAGCTGCAATAAAAAACTTAACAACCTTCCCCACTACTTTCAGAACCAACAAAAAGGTTTTTGCTGGAGTTGCCATTAACAAAAAATGCGGCTCCATTCACAAGATAGTCCTGCGGTGCACTGCTCTGTGGTTCCTTCCGGCAGCCTCCATGTCTAGGAAATCATTACTACCGGAAGTGTTGGTTTTCCCGGCAGAATTCAACAGTGGATTGAAGTGAAGCCACATTCTGGTGGCACATACAGAGGGAATGGTAGTATTCATACTGTACTTTTCTAGATGTTCCTGTTTGGATTTTTCTTTAATGACTGGGTCTCTTTAGGCATGTCAAGCACCTCATCTGTTCACATTGTTTTAATTACAATTTATAATGCTTGTTCTTTTCTTCTCCTTTTTGATCCTGGATTGAGCATGTCATCCGTTTCCTTATAAACCGAGAGTAAAGGCCCGTACACACGCTTTGATTTTCGAACGTAAATTGTGTTACGACGACTGATTGTCTGCAAATCTTACCGTTAGTATGGTGCTTTCGACAGCCGATTTCTCTTTTTCGTCAGACAAAATCTGGATGTGCAGACTATAAATTTTTTGTCGGATGTGAGCTCAACGTCTGATTTTCGTTTCATTAGTATGGTTTTCGACCAAAAAAAATCATAAGAGCAAGACTACTCGTGCTCAGAAACGAAAGAATACATACAAAACTATTCAATACGTTACGTCACTTCTGACGTATTCTGTCACACGAAAATTCTCGTATTATTGGTAACCTCTTCACTTTTGACATGAGACTAGCATGCCACAAAAATCAGATGTTCTGTCGTCCGAAAATCAAAGCGTGTGTATGAGGCCTAAGAGTTCTTGTAACTCTTGTGATATCACTTTCTTTTTCCCCGCTTACTGCAGTAATCTGCTAAAACGAGGACGAGTGATTGATTTATTAAAGCAGCGGCGCAGCAAACACAAATTCATCTTCATAGATTGTTCTATCATTTTCCAATCTTTCAAAAGTCTAAATTGAAACTTCCGCTCACTTTGAAAAAAAAAAAATTTTTGTGCTGTCGGCGCATAACGTCGACTGGTGTGTCTAGACATTTCATATTTTATCCAGCATCTATCAGGGGAAGATTACAGCCTGACACAGGCTCATTAAATTGTGAGGATCAGAGAAATGTGCAGATATTAATTGATCATCATTTTTAGCCAGTGCCTTGAGATTAAACACATAAAAGTGCTGTTTTAATAACTGCATCACCTCGACTTGTATCAAATAGCTGATGGTGTACTTAGTAATGCCTATGAGTCATTGAGTTAAGGTTGTCTTACTGCAGAATCATTAAACAGATCTCTGAACAAACGGCATGTAAATAGTTATATTGCTGTTCTCTTTGTTACATGTTTTTTTAGCTTATAGTTTGATTGCAGGAAGTTTACTGAAAGGGGCTCTTTTTGTGCTTAACTTCTCTGCAGCTCAGGTATCTCCGTTATCACAATGGAGTTTAAAATTCTCATGTTTCAGTGCTCTGTGTTCTCCTTCACATCCAGTATTTTAACACGGTACATGTTTAATGGGTAAGCACACATTTACAGTAGTTACTTTTGTGGGTCCCTGTCCCCTAGCAATTCTGTAAGAGCATGTGTTTACCTGTCCCTAGTTCATTGATATCCTAGCGGTGAGGCTTTTAAAATCCTCCCATTTGCACCATGCTCTTCTTGCATCGATGGACTACATTCATTCCCATAAAACATCTGGAGAATGGGCTCACTAATGCTCAGTGCCCAGCGAGGGCACTCACTTTTTAAAACAAACCTGTATTTTAAAATGTCTTCAATATGTAAAGCTCAACTCTAGCTGTCCCTGGCTGATTTCTCCCATTTTACTTTCTTTTTTTTTTTTTTTTCCAGAAATTTTTAGATAGCTCCCCTTACATGCATGGACGTCTTCTTATTTACTTATTCTCCAGAGCTGTGAATTCCTTAGTTATGCAGAGAGCCTGACTGATGTCAGCACATTTTTGCCATTCCCTGCACCATTCTTCTGTGATATTTGGGTTTGTTAAAGTGATGGGGGACTATTTTTTAATAATTTTTATAAAATCGAGTTGAACTTTCAATGAGCTTGTGGTGACATACAACAGCCTAAATTGCATATCTAAGCAGTAGAGATGGATAGAAATCTCATATGCCCGATCCTGCCAGAAAGCCAACACTGCACATGGCTAATCACAGGCAGTGAGACATTTTCCGATCTGTGGAGCTGCAAACAGGGAAATGTTTCACTGCCTGTGATTAGCCGTGTGCAGTGTCGGCTTCCTGGTGGGATAGGGCACGTGGGATGCCAATCTGTGCCTATCAGTGCCGCCTATCGGTGCCCATCAGTGCTACATATAAGTGCCTCATCATCAGTGCCCCTCAGTGCAGCCTCATCAGTGCTCAGTGAAGCAGAAAACTTACTTATTTACAAAGTTTTATAACAGAAACGAAGAAAAAAATATTTGTTTTCAAAATTTTTGGTCTTTTTTTTATTTTTTATTTGTAGAGCAAAAAAAAATGGGTAATGTTAGTTGTAATGCCATTGCACATATCACCTGAATATATTCCCAACGTTAAATATTAAGAAAAAAAAAGAAAAGCTATTTTTTTTCTCCCCCCTTTCAGCAGCTTAGTAGATGCCCGCTACTTATTTTTATGTGGTAGCGCAGTGTTAATTTTGACATCAAATTTCAATTTAGTTGTGTTGGTGTTAAGGTTTGAACATACACTGCAGACACAGATTTAACTGTTGTGATATATAACATCTTTATAAATAAAACCAAGTTTCACCAACAAACAAAAAAAATATTGCTTTTTGACAAACAGAAGTGCAACTATAAAATATAAAAAGCCCAAACAACTGTAAACTCTTTTGGCTGTAATGCCATTGCACATTTTACTTGAATATATTATCAATAGAGTTTACGATTTTTATTTTTTTGTTTTTTTTTAATATTTTAAAGTTGCACTACTGTTTGTCAAAAAGCAATATTTTTGTTTGTTGGTGAAACTTGGTTTTATTTATAAAGACGTTCTATATCACAATGGCTAAATCTGTGTCTGCAGTGCATGTTCAAACCTTAATACCATTAATAACACAATGTAAGATTTTTACACCAGGAACATGTAATGAGTTTAGAAATTCAAGAGAATGCCTAAAATAATGCATTACAATTTAACTAAACCCATTCGATTTTAGTCAACTAAAATGTATTTGGAGATTTTTGGACTAAAATATGGCTAAAACTAAAATGGCATTTTAGTCAAAAGACTGTCTAAAACGAAATAAAAATTTAATGTCAAATTTAACACTGGTCGAGAGTATCCCAGGAGGTTGCAGGCAACATTGGGACATCTTTCTCACCTAGGCAAGAAATCGGAAAGTGCGAAGTAGTTTACCTGAGAAAAAAAAAAGGTTGGACGCTTTAAGCTTGTTTTAAAGTGTAACTTGAAGCAAAAGAGGGATGAATATGCTGGCCAGGTTTTTATTGTTGTCTGTGTCCCCGTTGGGGAAATGTACCCTTTTCTATTTGTCCAGGTAATCATTCTCACTAAATGGGAAAGGATATTCCCAAATTTTGAATGGTCATCAAAACACAGGAATAGAGGGGAAATCTTTCAGTTGGGACATTAGTTCTAGTGATCCTGGTTACTTCCTCTAACTTCCTGTTATGGAACAGGAATAGAAGGGAACTCTCTCCAAGGAGACACAGATGGCAAAAAAATAAATAAAAACCTAATAGGGGTTTTTATCCTCCCTTACTCTCTGCAGTAGAGCCAGAGATGAAAATAAATGCCTGCAATTTTGTAACAATTGTGCCCTGGAGTTTGCATAACAGAACTGCTAGTGTATTTCTCAAGCCCAGATGTTCTTTGCATTTTCTGTTTAGAAGTGTATTCTGAAGGTGACCTTTTGAAAGATTTGATGGAAAAAGATTACGCTCCGTTTTCATCCTTTTTTTTATTTTTATTTATTGGCCTCGGAAAGACTGTAAACAGTCATCGGTGCAGGTGGACTTGTTACATGACCAGCAGACCAGGATTTCAGAACTGTACTGTCAGTTCAGCATAGAGAACTTCCGAGCTGCAATCAGAAACTTGTAGCAGAATACGGCCCAGAACAATGTAACTTCTATATTAATGTCAGTGTTGTATGGAAGGGTCTGCTTTAGGAGAAAAGACTGTAACTAACTGGCAGGTAAAAAGATAAAGACTTTTAGCAAATCATTGTATGCAATCTTTGCTACCCCTACATCTTTTCTGTGCTACATTTTACTCTCTACCCCCCCCCCCCCCCCTTTCTTCTCTTGTTCTTCTGTCTGTTTAGTGTTGCATTTTTGAAGTGGCAGCTGTTTTTTGCTGTTTGTTATTTTGTTTTCCCTGCATTTTAATAATTAATGTGTCCCCCCTCCCATTTCAAGGCCTCCACTTTGTATATTTGATGAGCTGAGAGAAGGGCATCTCCTCTCTCCCTCCTTCTGCCTGTTCTAACATTACTGCCTGGTTGAGTAACTCCGTGGCAGGCTGATAGTCTAGTAGAAGAAAACAGGCCAAAATTCCAGAAGGACGCTTCTGAAGGGCGCATGAAGAATCTCTGCAATAAGAGCACTGAAAGTGCTAATGGTAAATCTGACATCAAAGTTGAGATGTTTAACAAGCTCGAAGTTAGAATTTTGAAAATCAGGTTATCAAAAGTCCTATGTCAGCAGCATACAGTTCTCAAGGTGGTACAGATTAAAAAGTTGCCTGAGTGCTTTTGCTTCTTTTTTGGTTGCATTGTTTAAGATACTTTCTTTGACAGCGAGGTCATTGCTAGCCAATATTTAAAATCCCAACTATTTGGGAATAATCTGCACATTGGATTGTTTGCTTTGGCATAAGGGCAAGATGATCTCTGGTGAACTCTATCAGATAACGCATCTTTCACATATGTAGTTGTAGGCTTTCATTTAAAGGGACAGTCCCAAAAATTGTTCTTTTTACTCAAGAACTTCTAAAGTGAACCTGTCATGTCTCTAAACGGATGAAACCGCCTTGTTCTCCTACCCTTTCAGAGTTGAAGCCTTCTTCGGACTCTTTAGCATTCAGCATTTCAAGAGCGTCAGATGCCTTTATCACTGCGCTGCACTTTGCGTTTCTTTCCTCCGACGCCTACATCACTGCTGAATCGAGCAATGACATAGGGGTGGAAGGATGAATACTTGGCAACTTGGCACGCAGCGGGAGGCGTAGGCATAGGCTTCTGGCACTCCGGGACATGCCGATGAGACCGTTGGAGACTGCAGCTCTGAAATTGAGGGAAGGTAGGAGACACAAGCTGCTAGAAAGGTGAGTTTATTCAATGTTCTATTGCAGAGAACTGATGGTTTTGTTTGTTTAGATACCTGACAGGGACTCTACCTTTGAGAAATCCCCATCTGAGAGCCAGATGGGAAAAAGAAAAAGTTTAAATACATAGCTGAAATACGTAAGTGTGAACTGTTTCATATTTTAAAGAATTTGTAAATTTTTTAAGCCAACTATGTGGTCTGAGCACAGACTGGTCCCCCATTTCACCACAGTTAAAGCAGACCTAAACCCATTTTAACAGTTTTCCAAAACGGTTGCATTTAAGGCATGACATGAATGATAAATTGAATGGCTGGCATCCTATCTGATCACATGTGCATGTGATCCATTACTTAAACTTTAATGTCCAGTAGAAAGTGGATGTGCCTTAGTGTGCTTTGTTGAAAACTCTCGTCATTGTTTTTCCCTTTCCACACACACATTTCAATAACAAACTCTTTCACTTTTGCACTGTCCTTGTAACATCATTCCAACAACAAAAAGTTTAAAGCGTCTTTGGAAACATTTTTCTTTGCAGGGTAACTACAAACTGTACTTACATAATTTGGTTAAGGTTTATCTGCCCGTGCTCAGTTTGCCCCAGGAAAAATAATTTGCATGATGTCTCTGGTGGCTGCGAGTGGTTGATGCTAGATGGAAATGCTTGCTTAGAGAGGCAGCTTATTTATGTTAAGAATTTGAGATTTTTTTTCCCTGCTGGCTTTCACACCAATTAAACGAGGAAAAGCCACAGACTATTTTAAACTCGGTGTTATTAATAAAAAAAAAAAAAAAAAAGAAAAAAAAGAAAAGGAAAAATCTTAACTCATTACAAGACAGATTATGGATGTCTGTAGATTTGTATATCTTCCTTTTGCAGGATGTCTTTTTATGTGAGGCACAAATTGGGAGTGGATAGGTTAATCCTTAGCAAACCTTTGTTAGCTTGGTGTGCCTGAATTATGAAAACCAGAGAGGGGAATATTGGGTGTCTTGACCATAGCAACCTCTGGGATTGCGTCTGTCAGTTTGGAGTATAGTTCTACTGCTTGTGCTCTGTCCTGTCCTGTAGATTCACTGAATTGTTGTCCCTGTGTAAGCTCCTAGTGTTGTCTGATTGAAGTTTGCACAGGTCTTTTCACTTCTTGCCCCATGTTACAGAGATTGGGCCTAGCTAGGCACCCAATGCTTTATTGTGGGGGGGGGGGGGTTGCATTATCCACATTCACCACTGGGTATTTCACTTTGCTTCAGCAAAGGTTAGAGGAGTAAAGGTTGGCAATTAACAGGGGGCCTATACTTATATGCTTTCATTTTTTTCTATCCAGGCATTGCTGTTCTGCTCCAGTTCACGCCACTCCCTTTTGTCAGTGGTCATGTGTTTTGGGAACCCCACTTGTGATCCAGGAGAGGGATTCCCAAACACACTTTGAGTGGCTCTGTCATGAAGGAATTATGGGGACTGCAATTGCTAAAGAAAAGCTAGCTTCCTGGCAATGTCTGCCTTTTAACTTTCTTTTGAATAAAAAGAACACACATCCTACTACAGGTTTAGCCAGTATTCCTTCTCTCTATGCTTGTTCCAGGTCAGCAACTCTGCATCAAAGCATGACAGCTAGGGAGCTAGCATTCTCCAAAGGAGAGTTTAGCAATGGCCACCTCCACGATTCTTTCATGACTGAGTTACAAGGACACTCCAAGTCAGCTAAAAGATATTATAGAGAACTCCCAGTATCATATTATTTTTATTAAACTTGCAGATTTGCAGTGTTTGCTGGACAGCATAGCTCAGATTGCTTTCTTGTTCTGAAAAGGCTCTTGCTAAAAGTCTTGAAATGCCTAAAAATGCTACACAGGCCCTTTTTAGGGTTTTCTTGGCAAAGGTCATATGACCAGATGCAAGGTAAATTATCCTGCTGGTTCATTAATATTTACTTGTAACGTGCATACTTTGTTTTGATACAAGTTTGCAATAATTTTTTTCTATAACCTAGATCAGGCGTAGGCAACCCCCGTCACTAGTGCCGCAAGTGGCACACGAAACCTCTTTTGCCAGCACTCGACTCCCTCCCCATCAGCAGAGCAGCGCAGGGAAGTGTCAGTGAGACACTAATGCATTCCAATTTTAGAATTCCCCACACCGCACCTGCACTGAGGGGGAGGCACTGTGCTCCCACACATTGTAAAAGATGGGAAACATTGTTTGGTTCTCTAACTTTGCAGTAGCTGAGATCGTCAGCTTTTGTAATGGGGAAGAGATTGGGTGCAGTTCTGCTGGGGGGGGGCAGTCCCTGTTTCCAGGAGGAGGGGTACTGTCATCGGCCACTGCTAAAGCCAATCACAGTCCTGCTAGCCCCGTCCACCATCTGGAGGAAGATGACTCGCTTGGTTGCTACTACCAATCTAAGAAAGAAGGGATTTCATTGTGATTGAGAAAACCACAATCAGATGACAGTTTGTGGAATTACTGTTGAGCTTCTGGTAACTTTGTTAAAATTATTCTTGAACCTTTGAATCACTTACTACTGAACCCCAGCACTGTGTGTCCCTTTAAGCCACAGCCAGTATTCAGGACAATGAAAATCACACCCAGCCACTTTTTCTCAGCAGCGGGGGCCCAACTTATGATCCTGCACACAGGCCCACTGCTTTCAGAAAAAGCCCATGACCTGAGCTCATCATTGCGTATCCATGCCAGATGCTTGTATGTGACATCACATACATCCCATACAAGCACGTGGGCTGGATGCGAGAGGTGGATCAGCGGGATGAGTGTGCCAGGACAGGTAGATGTGTCTCATCTGTGCTTCCTTTCACCACTCTGCATATCATAGATGAGAAGAGGGTACAGCGGTGGGGAAAATGAGCAGGAGGGATTCAGAGGCGGAACAGAAGAGCAGGAGGGTACAGCGGTGGGGCAGATGTGCAGGGAGGTACAGTGGTGGAAGAGGTGAGAAGGGGGTTCAGTCGTGGGACAGAAGAGCAGGGGGGTAGAGCAGTGGGGCAGATGTGAAAGGAGGTGTATTGGTGGGGCAGGTGAGCAGGGGGTTACAGTGGTGGGGCGGGAGAGCAGGGGGAACAGAGGTGAGACAGATGTGCAGCAGGTACATTGGTGGGGCAGATGAGATAGCCGGTTACAGTGGTGCGGCAGATGAGCAGATGGGTTCAGTGTTAGGACAGATGAGAAGGTGATTCTGAACAACCGCTCTTGCGCTTTCCCGGGGGCGAGCAACGTGGCGATCACGGCTGTGCCGTGTTGCTAGGACACGGCGCAACCCCCCCGAGCCGCGGCTCTTTAACCATGTGATCGGCTGTGTCCTGATTTCAATTAAGTGCCCACCAGTGCCAGCAATGCCATTACCAGCAATCAGTGCCACAAGTGCCAGCAATCAGTGGCTATTAGTGATGCCAGTCAGTGCTGGTTATCAGTGCCCATCAATGCCCACCAGTGCCGCCTATCTGTGCCCATAAGTGCGGCATATTTGTGCCTCCTCATCAGTGCCCATAAGTGCAGCCTATCAGTGCCCATCAGTGCTGCCTCATCAGCGCCCATCAGTAAAGGAGAAATATTACTTATTTTCAAAATTTACTGACAGAAACTAAGAGCCCTTGCACACTGGGGCGGTTTGCAGGCGCTATTGCGCTAATAATAGCGCCTGCAAACCGCCCCGAAAGTGCCGCTACTTTCATTCCAGTGTGCAAGCCCCGAGGGCTTGCACACTGGAGCCGATGCGCTGGCAGGACGGTAAAAAAAGTCCTGCTAGCAGCATCTTCGGAGCGGTGAAGGAGCGGTGTGTATACCGCTCCTTTACCGCTCCTGCCCATTGAAATCAATGGGACGGCGCGGCTATACCGGAGGCGCTTTGCGGTGGTATTTAACCCTTTCTCGGCCGCTAGCGGGGGGTAAAACCGCCCCGCTAGCGGCCGCATACCGACGGTAAAACGCCGCTAATAATAGCGGCGTTTTACCGCCGACCCCGCCCCAGTGTGCAAGGGCTCTAAGAAAAACTTGTTTTCTGTTTTTTCCCTAAAAAAAAAAAATAAAAAAAAAAAAAAAAAATGATTAAATACCACCAAAAGAAAGCTCTATTTGTGTGAAGAAAATGATAACAATTTCACATGGTTACAGTGTAGCATGACCGCGCAATTGTCATTCAAAGTGTGACAGCGCTGAAAGCTGAAAAATGGCCTGGGCAGGAAGGGGGTGTAGATGCCTTGTATTGAAGTGGTTAAACAGATTTTAGAACCAATTTGTATATTGGAGCACAACTTTTGCCTTTGGCAAATATACTGTATGTATTTTCTTTCAGAAAGCAGTGCCTCTGTAAGATAATATACTTTGATTCTTCTCAGTGGTGCATTTTTAATTGAAGACAATACATCCTCTTCATTTTTTATAACAGTCATTTCATATATTCATTGTTTTTCCACGTTCTAGCTTCAGTGCAAATGCAATCAAATGCAACTATGTATCATTATAGCTGAAACCTTGTTATATCGCATATCTGAATTTTAATAAGGGATGATTTCTTCTGATAAATAATTGATCTATTATTTATGAATAAATCAGTGTGTTTTTCACATTTCTGACAAGCTCTCCCTTATGAGTGTGTGAGTAGTAATAAATGTTAGTGCTGCTCCTTTTTTTTTTCTTTTATAAATCAGCAGCATTTATGAATTGATTTTGTACTGTGAGGATAAGCAACATTTCCCTGACTTGGGTTTTACTTACAAAAGCCCATATTTTGCCACCAGGTCAATACATCTTTGTCAAGGGCTCTCGGCCTCTCAACAAGTTGCTATTGAATAGGTGCAAATTGTTATAACACAATAAAAACAAACCCTGCTGTATGCAGAATTTTTAAAGTGTTAAAGGAAACCTTGCCTGAGAAAAAGTTGTAGAAATTGTTGGCTAATCAGTGTGCAAATGTTACTGGCCTGGCGTTGATGCTGAGTTTCGTTTTTCAGGGGTAGGCAGCTTATGTGCTCTCATTTGGTCTGCTAATTATGCCATTAAAAGATTTTTTGTTATATCTGTTCTATAGGTGCAAAAAATACCTGTTGGTTTTGCCAAAAATTGTGTAAGCTGATGACTTCCTTGTGCTGTCTGCCAGTGTTCAATGAAGTGTTATGGAGATAGGATGAGGGAGAGGCCTATGTTCTTTGATCCATTAGAAGGGAAATAGGTTGGGCTTATAACAAACGGGAAGAATTATTAGACCCCTTTCACACTGGAGTGGTTTGCAGGTGCTATTGCGCTAAAAATAGCGCCTGCAAACCAACCCGAAACAGCCGCTGCTGTGTCTCCAGTGTGAAAGCCCGAGCTGTGCGCTGGCAGGACGGGATAAAAAGTCCTGCTAGCAGCATCTTCGGAGCGGTGAAGGAGCGGTGTATACACTGCTCCTGCCCATTGAAATCAGTGGGACAGCGCGGCTTTACCGTCGCAAAGCGCCTCTGTGGTGGTTTTTAACCCTTTCTCGGCTGCTAGTGGGGGGGGGTAAAACCGCCCCGCTAGCGGGTGAATACCACCGCTAAAACGACGGTAAAGCGGCGCTAATAATAGCGACGCACCTCCTGCCCCAGTGTGAAAGGGGCCTTATATGAAAATGCACTCTGTTGTCATGTCAAAGAAGGAGGTAGAAACACACTATATTCCTGCAACATCAACAATTATTTTATTGTACTTGCAGTGTATTTACCAGTTGACTATGGGGCATTTTAAAAAAATGTTCACACACAAAGTAAAATCTGCATTTTTGCTAGAAATCACTTTAAAGTGGTAGTAAACTGCTGATTTTTTTTTTTAACATCGCATACTAGCACGTTATGTGAAACTTACTTGGTAAGGAAGCCCTCCAGCGCCAGGCTATCACAGCTGAGAGGGCTTCCATCTTCCCCTGGTCTTCCTTCCTGGTTCACGGACTCCGACTGTGTGAGTGGCCGGAGCCGCGATGAGGTCACAGGAGCCACCGCTTACAGCACAGGACTCTGAAGAAACTGCCTGGGTGACCGTTCCTTTAGAGCGCATGCAACAGTGACATCACCGGCTGCATGTACAGTAAATATCTCCTAAACAGTGCAGTAGTTACCTATAGGTAAAAGTCAGAGATGAATTTACTCCCACTTTAAACCTCCAAACAATTATACAGTTCTAAAGGCAGAGACCCTGGAAATAAAGAAGTTGAAATTTTTTTATGTTGCATTGCTTTTTATCAAATGCATATTTTCAGGAAAATATACACTAAAATTAATTTTAGAGCAAACACAATATAATACCCAGTTGTTTGGCAAAATAATAAAGATGGGGTTGTTTTAGTACAGTAAATGGATACTGAACATGCTCCTGAAGACATTGCTTTTTAATGTGGTGCTTTCGGCCAACGTCATTCTGTTACCTAAGGCGCACAGAGGCCATATTGAAAGCGGTGCTTCCTGGTTATTATTAAGGCTACAGAAATTTTTGTTTTATGATGTACGTGAATATTGCTTTGGATCCTTTTTATAATACAGCAGTACTTTTCACTATGTGACGCTTACCCCTCTCTCTTCTGTGTATACATGGAGGATAAACTCTGAGTCACATTAAGGGGAATTTCTTCACCATACTGGGTAGCTGGATGAAGGCCACACAAGGGATCTGAGTAGCTGTGAAAGTCTGGATCTGTTTGGAGCTCCCTACTGACTCGCTTCTCGACACAAGGAGTCTGTATCATCCAGTGAGTGCAGTGTGAGATCTTTATAGTGTTTCTGTAGAGGCATCCCATTCAAGAGAACCATTTTCTGGAGCATATTATTGTCGCTTTTGTTTATTCTTGTTAGGGCTGCGCATCTTCACTGGTCTCACGATTCGATTCGATTACGATTATCTGGTCAACGATTCGATTCGATTCCGCGATGCATCACGATTACCGACGAGCTCCCACTTCCGCTTGGGCGGCCCTTCCACCCTGCAATCTTCTGGGAGACATCACAGTTCCCAAAAGATTGCCCGGCTGTGCAGGACAGCGCAGTGAGACATGCGCACCCGGCTGTGAAGCTGCAAGCTGTCACAGCCGGATGCCCACAGTAGTATTGCCAGCGCTGTGGACAGGCAGGGGAGAGAAGGGAGGGTTTGGGTGGCCAGTCCGCTGGATTGTGGGACAGGTGAGTGTCTATTTATTAAAAGTCAGAAGATGCACTTTTTTTGTAGCTGCTGACTTCTAATAAACAAAAAATTTACTGGAACTCCGCTTTGAATTAGAAATAACCTCACTCCCTTAAAAAGTGCACTAATCTGGTGCACTACAAAGTACAGAGATTCACACACACACGGCTGCTGGGAGGTCAGAAGGGATAGAATCCACAGATGACAAACAGCCCTGTGAAGTTCCCTATACTTTCTCTGTGCTGACCAGTGGCAGCTGGTGCTCAAAATTTTTTTGGGGGGCGCAAACAAACTGAAAAATACTTAACCTCCCCATCAAATGCAGCCTCACTGTGCCCATCAAACGCAGCCACTGTGCCCGTCAAACGCAGCCACTGTGCCCGTCAAACGCAGCCACCTGTGCCCGTCAAACGCAGCCACCTGTGCCCGTCAAACGCAGCCACCTGTGCCTTTCAAACGCAGCCACCTGTGCCTTTCAAACGCAGCCACCTGTGCCTTTCAAACGCAGCCACCTGTGCCTTTCAAACGCAGCCACCTGTGCCTTTCAAACGCAGCCACCTGTGCCTTTCAAACGCAGCCACCTGTGCCTTTCAAACGCAGCCACCTGTGCCTTTCAAACGCAGCCACCTGTGCCTTTCAAACGCAGCCACCTGTGCCTTTCAAACGCAGCCACCTGTGCCTTTCAAACGCAGCCACCTGTGCCTTTCAAACGCAGCCACCTGTGCCTTTCAAACGCAGCCACCTGTGCCCGTCAAACGCAGCCACTTGTGCCCGTCAAACGCAGCCACCTGTGCCCGTCAAACGCAGCCACCTGTGCCCGTCAAACGCAGCCACCTGTGCCCGTCAAACGCAGCCACCTGTGCCCGTCAAACTCAACCACCTGTGCCCGTCAAGCGCAGCCACCTGTGCCCATTAAATGCAGCCATCACTAACCCCCCCCACAATTACTTTCTTTTAATAAATGTTGTGTTACTATTGATGCTGTGCCCCCGCTGTATGTGCTTTTTAAAAAACTTTGTCTCTTCATACAGAATTTTGCTGTAGTACGATCCCGCTCATGTGACTCCTGGCTTGTCCCGCCCCTCTCCGCTCTCCTCTCTCCTCTCGCGTGTCTCCTGAGTCCTGACATCAGCGGGGAATTCTCAGTCCCGCCCGCTGACTATAGTTATCGTATCAGAAGAGAGGCGGGCGGGACTGAGAATTCCCCGCTGACGTCAGGACTCAGGAGACGGAAGAGGAGAGAGGAGAGGGGCGTGACGGGCCGGGAGTCACATGAATCGTATCGTACTACGGCGAAATTCTGTATGAAGTGACATAGTTTTTTAAAATGCACATACAGCGGGGGCACAGCATCCATAGTAACACAACATTTATTAAAATAAAGTCATTTTAAAAATATGCTCGGAGCGCTTTCCCGGGAGGGGCGGGGCTAGTAGTAATGACGTCACCCGACATCGATTTTCCGGTCCTTATGCATCGTTACCGCATCGAGGACACCCGAATCGCGATGCAACGATTAATTTCAGCACCCCTAATTCTTGCTAGCATTGGCACTGACCATGGGCACGTATGTTGACATGTTATATTATTTGGGACTTTATTATAAGATTTACATTGTGTGTATGTGTGTGTGTATATATGTATGTATATCTACAAGAGAACAAGGCAGCACTATTACCCCTCTTTTTCAGGAGAGCCTGGGGGGGGGGGGGGACTTGACTCAAAAAATCAATACCAAGCTCACATATGTGAGCTTGCTTTAACTCCTTGAATTCCAGGACATTTATAAAGTGCCTTAGTAGACATGGGTAAATTTGAACTCTACGGAAAAGAAACTGCTTCCCTGCTCTGGGGCTGCTTCTGCACTGCAAGTTTGAAGTGCTTGTTTAGGTCTTGGGGGGCCACAAAAAGCAGTTTTACTAATGCAATCCTCTCCCACACACTGTAAGGCGGATCTCTACAGCCTCTTTCTCTATGATCTAGCAGTCGCAGGTCTTCCAATGTCATCACCCTGTAGCGGACATGAGGGTGCTGGGGCATAGTCTGCTGCCACAGTGTAGAGTGCTCTGGCTGCTGGGGGAGTGGAGCATTGGGTAAGAGCGTTTTAAAGTGGAAGTTCACCCAAAACCTAAATAAACTCTAAACCTACTTGCAGCCACATTCTAAAACCAATCTATCTAGCCCTGTAAAGAAGAAATCGCTATACATACTTTTTCTGAAACTGATCCGGTCCAGTCTTCAGCGGTGGATGCTGTGTGCAGCAAAGAACCGACAATGGCTGGGAAATGCCTGGGAAGTGAGGTCACCCATAGAGTTACTGTGGGGCTTCCGTTGTCGGCTGCCTCTTCTGCACACACACTGAACCTGCTGCTGACAGCTCAGGACCGGAGTGCCTGCAGAACAGATAAGTATAGCAATTTTTTTCTTTACATGGCTACATAGATTCGTGTTAGATAGTGGCTGTAAGTAGATTTAGCGTTAGGTGTTGGCTGAAATTCTAATTTAACCCTTGCAGTGTGGGGACAGCTCAACTATACGGGACTATTTTTCTTTACCTTGGTGATAGACTTTAAAAGGATACAAAGAAATTATGGAAATGAACATTTATTGCAGAGATGTATGAAATGTTTTATGACTTTATCACTCTTTGGATCTTCGTACTGGCCAGGCACCTAGCATTCCCCAAGGAGGTCAATAGTGGCAGCCGCCATACTTGTGTCTGAAGCCTTGTACACACTAATAGTTTTTTTTTTTTGTTCAAGCCAGCGGGTTAAATGAAAGAAAAAACAGACGGCCCCAGTCAGAGATGCTCTACTAACGATTCGATGTTAGTACAACAATCTCTCCCTCTGAACTGTTGTGCTCTGACAGAGGGATGGCTCCCCCCAGAACACTCCGGTCGGCTGATGCTTTTTTTACCAGCATGCTTGTCTGACAGAAGCCGGCCAAATAGCCGGCTTCTGTCCGACCGACTGACCTTGACATATACGGGCCGAATATGGGGCAGTTTTTTATTGAACCGGCTGATGTCTCCCAACATTCGGCCCGTGTGTACAGGGCTTTAAGGCATCTCATCTCCAACTGTTTTACCCAAATGGTATTTGTGTGGGGTTTTGGTATGGGGGCACAGCAGTTCTTGGCACACAGAGGTTCGCTGCTGAAAACAAACCTACTTTACACATAGGGTACCCTTATCTTTTAAAATATAGGTTCATATAAAAATGTATGCAAAGCAAAAACATTTTCTTTGAAAAGAGCGTGGAAGGATTAGAACACCTATCAGTTTTTTTTTCTTAAACATCCTAATTACCGCCTGTGTACCAACTGGAAGATCTCTTTTCACTGTTAAGAATTACTTATCCCACTATCCAAACCAGTCTTTTTTTTTTTAAAGAGCTATTACTGCTGAAGAATCTTCTGCATTCAGTACACTTCCAAGTACATCAGAAGCCTGGTGCCCTGAACCGCACTGTTGTTCCTCCCACTGGCCACTATGACACTACAGAAAAAAGTAATGATAGCGGTCAGCAGGTGGAGCCCCAGCACACATTTGGGGACTAGGTATCTAATGTACCTGGAAGTTTGTTGAATGTGGAAGATTCTTCAGCAGTTTACCTCTTCAAAAGAGTGAAGCTACTGCCTGACTTGAATATTAATGCCAGAATTAATGATTTTTTTTTTTGTGCCTGTTGCTTTTTAAAAAAAAATGATGGCAAGAGTCATTATATTGTGCAGTAAAGTGCAATATAATGTGTACAGTTACATCAAACTACTTCCCTGTACTGTATGTTCACAGTAACGTGCCTGTCTGCAGCAGTTGAAGGGTGTACCTAAGGAAAGAATGGAATGCATTACATGGTTTCTGTGGATTTGCTCCTTTTTATAGGGTCTGATCTCTCTTCTGTTACCGCCTAGAATAGGTCATGTAATCTTTCATAATTAGCGCTTTATAACTGGTCATGTTCACTGAATGTCTGCAACTTGATTTCAATTTTGTGAACTGTGAATCTCTACTCAAATATATTTTTAATTTTGCACAATTTAGCTTTTGGAACCTCAGTGTCTAAAATCCAAGAAACATTCCTCTTACTAGAGGAACTTCATTCTTCCAACTTTTACTCTTCCGTTCTTTTTTTTTTCCCATCAATTTTACAGTTTTAGCGGTCGTTCCAGAGATTGTTGGATTTAATTGCTGGATACGCTGAAAACATTTAAATTGTAATGTAGTTTATCAGCAGCAGGGTCCAACTAACTGAATTACAGTTTTGGCAGGACAGCCACCATCAGGGCTTCTATCCAACAGCGTCTTCCTTGGAGAATTCTTCGCTTTAGTACAACGGTCTTGTCCTAGCATGTCAGCCATTTATTCAAAGGATCAAAGTTTTATGCTAGTCAACAAATGGTGACAGTGAAATATATGGAGCAAGTGATGTCTTCCGCAGTGGGGCCTTTTGGGTGCGTCAGTAGAACCTTAAATGATCAGTGTCTTCTGCAACATTTTTCTTTTTATTATGTTCATCATTTTATCCTGAAGCTCAGATTTCCGGCCTTGCTGGGATCTGACTACCCAAAGCTGCCGACACTGCTGACCTGCAGCCATTTGTGTGCTTTCTGCATCTCAGTATATGTACCCTGTACATACCATTACTTATGTCAGATTTTCATTTTAATTCAATCTAAAACAGTCGCTTAACATCCATACTGTTAGTGTTTTTTTATAGTATTTGCATAATTACCTGCTACTCCATCTTGGTAAAAGGGTATTAAACCTGGTTGTAACATTTTATTGAAAACCATTTTGTGGAATGGAATGGAAGGAAGGAATGAACTTCGGTCTGTAAATGAAGTCCGTTTAACCAAGACTAACCCTAAACCTTTTTCTGACATTTGTTGGTTTCAAGTTAAAATACATTTTTGCTAGAAAATTACTTATAACCCCCAATATATATATATATATATATATATATATATATATATATATATATATATATATATATATATATATATATATATATATATATATATAATTTTTTATTTTTTTTATTTGTTTTTTTTTAGCAGAGACCCTAGAGAATAAAATAGTGCGGGTTTTAAAATGCACTGTATTTGCGCAGCGGTCTTTCAAATACAATTTTTTTTTTTTTGGAACAAAAAATACGCTTTAATGAATTTAAAAAAAACAGCAAAGTTAGCCCAGTTTTTTTTGTATAATATGAAAGATGATGTTACGCCGAATCATGAGAGAATCGTGATCTTTATTCTAAGCAAAAAATTGTGATTCTCATTTTGACCAGAATTGTGCCGCTCTAGTGTGTGTGTGTGTGTGTGTGTGTGTGTGTGTGTGTGTGTGTGTGTGTGTGTGTGTGTGTGTGTTTATATACCACATGATACTCCTAGGGTACCTGTATAATTTGGGTATTTTTAATATGAAGTATAGTGAGCCTAGTGTTCTAGTAGATTAAAGTGGAGGTTCACATAAAAATTGAACCTCCGCTTTTCGGAACCTCCCCCCCTCCGGTGTAACATTTGCCACCTTTCAGGGGGGTGCAGATACCTGTCTAAGACAGGTATTTGCACCCACTTCCAGGCATAGACTCCCATGGGAGTCTATGCCTCTTCCCATCCCGCCGCGCTGTCTGCTGGGACACACACGGGTCCCAGAGACAGCAAGGACTATTCAGATTGCAGTGCGTGACTCGCGCATGCGCAGTAGGGAACCGGGAAGTGAAGCCACAAGGCTTCATTTCCTGATTTCCATACCAAAGGTGGCGGCAGCAGCATCCAAGGACCGAGGGACGGTTCGGCATCGCTGGACCCTGGGACAGGTAAGTGTCCTTATTTTAAAAGTCAGCAGCTGCAGTATTTGTAGCTGCTGACTTGTAAAAAAAAATGTTTTCGCGGGACTCCTTCTTTAAGATTAAAGTTCACCTTTTGTAACATGTTACACCCATAATCCGGGTGTAACATGTTACAGATGGACTGGCCTCCTCTCCCCCCAATCCCGTTTTGACAGCTAGTGGGGGATCTTCTCCCCCCACTAGCTGTCTCAATCTGAAAAAATCAGGGCCGTGCGGGGCTCTCCCTGCCTGGCTGCGTCATTCATTCACAGTATTCTGTGAATAGGAAAAATACGAGTACCGACAGCCTTTGCGGCTGTCAGCGTGTAGTTCTCAGTGAACTACCATGGCGCTGTTGAGCTCCCTGGAAGTTCATTGCTTCTTCCTGTCAGTGTAAAGCTGCCTGGCCGTACGATGTAGGAGCAAACCAAATGACTTACACTGACAGTCTGCAGGAGACCTGCATGGCATCAGCAATCTGCTGATTGTGTGTGTAATGCTTTCCAGGCTCCTTAAAAAAAAAATTAACAAAAAAAATAAAATATATATATATATATATATTAATTTTTTTTTTTTAAAGTGAACTTATCCTTTAAGCTTTTGTGTGCTGTTGTGTTATTTTTGTTTTAAATGTGTTAAAATAGGTGGCTTTTGACATAATTTCTTAAGAGGACTGAAAGCTTTTTTTTTTAACACTGACATCTAATAGAGGAAGTCATTTGCTCACTATATTTACAATACAATCTAACGGCTGAATGGGAGGGTCACTTCTGTTGGGAACCAAGGGATGCTGAATTTCAGCTATTTTTCAGTGTTTTGCAGCTGCCCAGAGTGAGTGAGGTACATAGGAGGATTGGATTGCTGTATGTTGAATTTTTCTTCATCTTCGAGCCCATAGACCCCCAGCTCAGGAAGTGTTTTCACACAGAAAGGGTTGATGTTTCTCTAAGATTTCCATGGAATTTTGTTAAAGGGACATTTCAGTTATAAATTCTAATTCCTGCAGTCCCTCACTAAACTCCTGAGGGACCTCAGGAAGTAGAGTCATGTGATATAGTTGACCTATGTGGCCTTCAGTGACATTATATTTCACGTCAGTAGATTTTTATTAGTTTTACAAATGTCAAAATTCATAAAGATAACAGTAAACTATAATATATGAAGGTCACACAAAGTCATGAGACTGTAACACAGACCAATCATTTTTAAATTCCAAGCGCTATTGAATTTAGAGGTTCATCTCCTGTCTTTATCATTATTTTCTATAGAATACTAGATTCTTTTAAAGTGAGATAGTCAAACTCCTATATAAACCGTTTATACAGAAAAATAGGAACTGTTATACCTGCCAAAGAATTTGTTATTCTTTTCAGTGGAGTACTGTCCTTGATTCCTTTTTTTTTTTTTTTTTCTTGATACATTTTTTGTGTTTTCATTAGGAAGGACAGAAGAGATACAAAGAGATCTCTGTTCATAAGGACAATAGATACAAAATCCAGGCAAGCTCTAGTTACAGGTGAGAGCATATGGAAGACTCAAGGAATCTTACAGCAGGCTGACATGTCAGTAGTAAAAAACTCATGTCTCTGATTCATTTGTTCACAGGGCGAGGATAGGAAATCAGATATATATTTGGCTGGGCTATGGCTTGGGGTGGACCAAACATGAGCTGGCACCTCTTCCATCCCCATTGTAATCTAATGCTGTTGATGCCATCTTTCTTCAGATCTGCATTCACTATATCTGGTCTCCCACAGTACACCAAACATGGAAATGCAATTATTATAGTAAATATAAACTGCTAAATACCTTTTCTCATCAGCAGTATATAGCAGTCTTGTGACTTTTATCATTGTCTGACCAAGCACTGGTTAATCTTGTAGGAGGAGTTTTCACTCTGCTCTGACTGTTCTCCGAGGCTACATAACCCCTGACCCTCTGTCTGGACAACACTGATTGCTGTGCTGATCACATGGACCCCCGCCCCCCAAAAAAAACCTCTCTAGCAATACACACCAATCTCAGCAGAGTGCCCCCAAGGCTCTGTACTGTCAGGAGATGGATTGGGGACAGTGGAATAAGGGGAGGATCATAGATTACTGGATCAAACTGCCTTTTTACACAATGCAGAGGATTAACATCTTATGCCCCGTACACATGAGCGGAATGTCCGTTGGAAAGAACTTGTATGGTTTTTCCTACGGAATTCCGCTCAAGCTTGGCTTGCATACACACGGAACCACAAAAGTTCTCTGAACTTTCGACCATCAAGAACGCGGTGACGTACAACACTATGATGAGCATAGTTCAATGCTTCCGAGCATGCGTCAAATTGTTTCCAAGCATGCGTAGGAATTTTGCGTGCCGGAATTGGTACAGACAATCAGAATTTCTGATCGGAACTTTTCCCGACTGAAAAATAGAGAACATGCTCTCAATTTTTTGCTGGCTGGAATTCTGCCAGCAAAAGTCCGATGGAGCATACACACGGTCGGAGTTTCCGACCAAAAGCTTACATCGGACTTTTGCCGGTGGAATTTCCGATCGTGTGTACGGGGCATTAGATTCCACAGTGAGTATAACAAGCATGCTGTACTGCATATACAAATTTTACTATTATGGGTTTGCAATTCACCCTGTATTGACATTTTGTGTTTGTTTTTATACACATATTTGTAATGTAATGTATTGTATTTGTAATGGCCTAATACAGTGGGGCAAAAAAGTATTTAGTCAGCCACCAATTGTTCAAGTTCTCCCACTTAAAAAGATGAGAGGTCTGTGATTGTCATCATAGGTATACCTCAAGACAAAATGTGGAAACAAATCCAGACAATCACATTGTCTGATTTTTGAAAGAATTTATTTGAAAATGATGGTGGAAAATAAGTATTTGGTCACCTACAAACAGGCAAGATTTCTGGCTCTCACAGACCTGTATCTTCTTCTTTAAGAGGCTCCTCTGTCCTCCACTCATTACTTGTATTAATGGCACCTGTTTGAACTTGTTATCAGTATAAAAGACACCTATCCACAACCTCAAACAGTCACACTCCAAACTCCACTATGGTGAAAACCAAAGAGCCGTTGAAGGACACCAGAAATAAAATTGTAGACCTGCACCAGGCTGGGAAGACTGAATCTGTAATAGGCAAGCAGCTTGGTGTGAAGAAATCAACTGTGGGAGCAATAATTAGAAAATGGAAGACATACAAGACCTCTGATAATCTCCCTTGATCTGGGGATCCATGCAAGATCTCACCCTGTTGGGTCAAAATGATCACAAGAACGGTGAGCAAAAATCCCAGAACCACATGGGGGACCTAGTGAATGACCTGCAGAGAGCTGGGACCAATGTAACAAAGGCTACCATCAGTAACACACTACGCCTCCAGGGACTCAGATCCTGCAGTGCCAGTTGTGTCCCCCTGCTTAAGCCAGTACATGTCCGGGCCCATCTGAGGTTTGCTAGAGAGCATTTGGATGATCCAGCAGAGGATTGGGAGAATGTCATATGGTCAGATGAAACCAAAGTAGAACTGTTTGGTAGAAACACAACTCGTCGTGTTTGGAGGAGAGAGAATGCTGAGTTGCAACCAAAGAACACCATACCTACTGTGAAGCATGGGGGTGGCAACATCATGCTTTGGGGCTGTTTCTCTGCAAAGGGAACAGGACGACTGATCCGTGTACATAAAAGAATGAATGGGGCCATATATCATGAGATTTTGAGTGCAAACCTCCCATCAGCAAGGGCATTGAAGATGAAACGTGGCTGGGTCTTTCAGCATGACAATGATCCCAAACACACTGCCCGGGCAACGAAGGAGTGGCTTTGTAAGAAGCATTTCAAGGTCCTGGAGTGCCCTAGCCAGTCTCCAGATCTCAACCCCATAGAAAACCTTTGGAGGGAGTTGAAAGTCCGTGTTGCCCAGCGACAGCCCCAAAACATCACTGCTCTAGAGGAGAGCTGTATGGAGGAATGGGCCAACGTACCAACAACAGTGTGTGACAACCTTGTGAAGACACAGAAAACGTTTGACCTCTGTCATTGCCAACAAAGGATATATAACAAAGTATTGAGATGAACTTTTGATATTGACCAAATACTTATTTTCCACCATAATTGACAAATTATTTTTTTCAAAAATCAGACAATGTGATTGTCTGGATTTGTTTCCACATTTTGTCTCTCATAGTTGAGGTATACCTATGATGACAATTACAGGCCTCTCTCATCTTTTTAAGTGGGAGAACTTGCACAATTGGTGGCTGACTAAATACTTTTTTGCCCCACTGTATATAACCAATTTGACCAAAGAAACCAGATAAATCATCCATGAAAAATATTATTTTTGTTGTTATTTTACCAATGGATGTTTTGTAAGTGTCGTGCAAGAAGCAAAATGTACAGAGGGAGAGTTGGAAAAACATATAGAGTAGAAAGGAGGAAAGGGATTTAGAAGGGTATAATATCACACTGGGCATGCAACAGAAGAGACATGATCAAGATGGGGTTCATTGCCAACCATTGTTATTGAGCCCAAGTTATAAATAAGATTTAAAATGATCCGAGTCCATAGATAGAAGCCTGAGACTCCAGGTATGAAAGTGAGTCATGTGTCTACTGTGTAAGGCAAGCCCATAGATTTTGCAATTTTCTTTCCTGCAACCTTGGGTTGCAGAAAAGAAAGTCGCTTGATTCACCCATCAACACAGTCACAGAAGCTATTTGTGCTCTAATATCTATAGAGGTGTATGTTTATATTATGTCTGTATTGTCACCAGAACAAAAAGTGAAGAAAAATCCAGCATTTTTGGTTGTCCCTGGATCAGGAAGTGAAGGGAAATCTTCCAAATGGGACACCATGTTCAGGTGACAGCTACCTAGGAGGAGATTTTCTTTATTGTGGAAAAATTTCCTTTAGCTTTCTTTTTGTGTCTTTCCAATGGGGGAAAAAAACACATGATGGAGATTTTAATTTATTTCATTGCAAATTAAATATTATTAAAAAAGCTTTTGTTTTAGGTAAACTTTAAAAAGATCAACTAATCCACACACTAGCAGTGGTACTGGTTGCACAGACAGGCAAAGTTGTCTAGAGACAAATTTTTTTTGTAACCAGTTTTGTTGACATCCCTGAATGTTAACTAATGTTTGACATTGAGATGTGTAGCACTGACACCCTAATATCTTGTCCTTTTTGGAAATGTTTTGCTTCTAGTATTTCCTATATGCACAGAATTTTAGGGCCTTGTTGCTCCCTCCTAGTAGGTTGACCCTGTTGATCTCCCATTTACTTCCTGTGTGCGATCCTGAGTTGTCCTCATTTAATAACTCCTTCCTTGCCTCATCTTAAAAGCGATCCTTTTTAATTGTTTCCAGAAACTTTTGGTGCTTTCCCTACAGGCTGCGCTGAAATCCGTTTAATCTACTGAACCGCATATAAAATATTTACTAATTCATTCCAGTATTATATTAATGTTTGAGCTGCTCTTGCTAATCAGCAGTTTAACAAATACAAGTGCTGGTGTCCAAACGGCGGATGAAACAAATGCTAATTGGATGTTTTGTCCCTGTGGTAGAAAATCTTTTTACCTGAAATCTTTCTTTTTTCTAATTTTTTCATCTCTCGGCTGTGGTTGTGGTTAAGAAAAAAAAAAAAAAGAAAAAGCAGCACATTTATTGCAACCCCCCCCCCCCTCTCATTTCCCCTCCCGATACACACACAAAAAAAAAGTTTATTTCAAGCTCAAGTCTGTTCTCTACCCGACACCATCTGTTCAGGCTTCTTACATAAGTTTTCTTGTAGAGCGTACAGAGATTTTAGCATAGATGAGGAGGTGTGCAGCAGTCCAAGTTCCTTAACTTCAGAATAACCTAAAATAATGCCACCTGACTTGTTTTTCTTTTCAGCTTCTCATTGATTGTAATAGCAATTTTTGTGATTATGAAGCCAAATGCTCTTTGTGTGTTCACTCACCACCCACTGCTGATCTGTAGCAGTTGTATGGTTGACAGCAACATACATTTATAATCTCTGAGGCCCGGCTCACACTAATGCACAGAATCGCTTGGTAATGGAAATCACGTTGTTTTCAATGGTGCTGCACTGATGTGAATGAGCACAGCACGATGACATTTTGGAAAAGGGTCCTACTATTTTGGTGCAATTCCAGCTCGATTTTGGCCCCAAAGGATATGCAAAACACAACCAATGAGAGAAAATCTATTGATTCCTCCATCCACACTAAACAGCATGGATGGAGGAATCTCCAGTACCTGCTATTGTAATTAAAGAGGTTCTTTAGTGGCCTTTTGAAAAATATACATTTTAAGTAATTTTTTATTCATATAAATATAATATTTATTTATTGTTAAATAGATGCTCACTTGTCCCAGGATCCAGCACTGTCCTCACCAGGCCAGTTCCTTCACTGGGCTTCGGTCCCTGGCTTCAGCATATTAACTGTGGGCAGCTGGCTGTGCTGCTTGCACCTTCACAGTCAGTTGCTCACTGCGCATTCGTGAGCCGTGCTATCTGAATGATTCCGCAGCTTCCTGGGACGTGCGATGTGTCCCAGAAAGCTGCAGGGGGGGTTGAACTTTCGCTCTGATCGTCGCAGTGATCTGACCAGAAGTGGAAGTGGGTACCTGTCAAAACCAGGTACCTGCTCCCCCACCCCCCCCAAAATAAAGTTCTACTTTAAGCAGTCGCAGCACGCTTGGATACTTGAATATACTGACAGTGACTGCATGTTACTGAATGTTGGCCTGAAAAATTTTCATCCTGGCACCTTTTTGATTTTTTAAGAGTTTTTTTTAAGCTGGGGCCATCCACAGTTTGCATTTTGGCTGATTAAAGCGGAGTTCCAGTCTGTAGAAAAAAAAAAGTTAAAAGTCAGCAGCTACAAATGATGTAGCTGCTGACTTTTAACATAAGGGCACTTACCTTTCCAGGGGTCCCGCCATGTCGGCACCCCTAGCTGATTGGTCAGTCGGCTTTGGGTGTAGGCGCCGGCACCTGTAGTAAGCCACAGCCTGTTTCCTACTGCACATGTGAGTCATGCTCCTCTTTTCTGAATGGTCCCACCATCCTCTGGGATCTCTGTGTGTCCCAGGAGGCAGCGGAGGAGGGGCCGGAAATGACAGACAAGTGACACAGATTGCTGTGCGGCCTTCTTACCAGGAAGTGGGGACGGGTACCTGTCAAAACCAGGTACCTGCTCACCCCCCCAAAAAAGTGCCAAATGTGGCAGTGAAGGGAATGCGAGGGTGCAAACAAGCTCCTTTTGGTTGGAGCTCCGCTTTAAGTTGCAATTGGCCAAAATGTGTGCCAAGTATGGCCATCTTAGGTCTTCTTGCCAAAGGCAAAACTTTTCTTTTCTCCTAAGTCTGATAATCTCCACTAAAGATGCTTGGTTTTGTTTATCTAGTGTATGCCTGGCTATAGAGAGGTTAAATCCAATTTAGCATTTTTTGAACAAGCTGAGTCCTGATGTTTAATAATGGATGAGTGAGCTTACACTAACCTGTCATGCATGCAGTCATCTCTCCGGCGGCCACAGGATGACATGGCTTGCTGCTACCTTCGTTTGTGTGTCGTTTTAAGGAGGGGGTGATATATGGCGTCACTGGGGCTTAGTGGAAGTCTTGACTCTGTCCCACATATGCGGCTTAATGTCACTGTCTAGTGTTCAGCAAGAAATTGCACATCCGGGACTATTGAAATTTAAAAAAAATATTTTAATAGTTTGCAGTCAAAGTAAAATAAAAAGTTAACTATTTTAAAGAAATCTTCTTTTCCAAGGGATATTGTAACCAGTCTGTTCTATACTGTAATTGGTAAATATTAATTTACATGGGTGCAGTTATATATACTGCATTACATTCACATGTATGCTTCCTGCTTATTAGCACAGCATTGTGATGATGTTTTTATTGCCCGTCTATAACGATAAGTCACAGAGTCTGCTCACAGACAGACTGAAATCAATATACTCCTCTCTGTGGCTAATTAATCTTATCTCTGAAGGTATTTAGTAGGGCTGACCCCCAATCCCAACCGTAAGAGGTCTTCACTCGATCAAGAACCTATAAAATGTCACGTTCTCCCATGGCCTTTTTTGCCGAGTGTTTGGAAACTCCACAACTTCTGCTGAGTCTTCTTCCCCATCATGGTCCATGGGTTTGCCTGCCTACTCTATGAGCCTGTGACCAATTTAGAGAGGGCCTTATGAAGGGCGGCAGGGATTGAGGAACCACTTTTCACCAGTGTCCACTAGGCTAAATGACCCAAAAGCACTTTGCTTTGAATGCTTCAGGGTTCAGAGCTGTCAGAATCCCAGTGGCAACAAACGGGTAGACAGCAGATCAAGAACTCTGGGGAATATTTATCAATTCTGTTGCGCAGCAAGGCAGTGCTAAAAAAGAGCAGTAAGACGGATTGTGGGACAGATTCACTACAAGGTTACAGTTTAAAGCGTATCTAAACCCAAGAACAAAATTTGATAGTATTGCAGCTTACTGGTCCTCAGATGTGGTGGCTGCATTCGTTTTCTTTTTTCACATTTTCTCTTTTATTTTAACCTGGTAATCCTGCCATTAACACACTTCCTGTCCTAGAGTGACAGCTGCACTGAGCAGTGTTGTCACCCCAGGAAAAGAACTGTCTTAGGACTACATTAAATAACAATATGGATGCCGCGCTGCTCTGAATATGTGCTCAAATTAAACAGGTAACCACTAGGGATACCAATAATTTGTACAATTATTTTCATAATTGTACATAATTAGTGTCCCACTCAAATGATTTAAATGTGCAAAATAAGGTCCATTAAAGTGAAATTCATGTGATGCAATTGTGCATAAAATTGCAGTAGAATCAAATACATGTGATACGATGTGCTAGACTATATACTAATGGTGCCAAAGCACTCCCAATAATTGTTATTGCGTGTCTCCCAATGGGTATCTGCAATCTTCATACACTTTGTGCCACCCTGGTGCTCTGTGGTCTCAAAACACTCACCTCAAAATAGGTGTCATATAGCACACACATGATTATACTCCCAGATTAGAGGGCTGTTCCCCTCCTCTTCCTTTCTAGGGAGCCCTCAATTGTTACCTCTTCCTAGATCCAATGCTTTAGGGTATTATACCTTTTAATACCCCATCAGATTCATGCTGACCGCATGCCTTACTCGTATATGGGGAGATAGCAAATAGTCTCGTATGGTGCAGTATTGTTGTGAATTAAAATGGTTTATTTAACCACTTCAGCCCTGGAAGGTTCACCCCCCTTCCTGACCAGGCCATTTTTTGCAATGCGGCACTGCGTTATTTTAACTGACAATTGTGCAGTAGTGCAATGCTGTACCCAAATAAAATGTATGTCCTTTTTTTTTCCCCACAAATAAAGCTTTTGGTGGTATTTGATCACCTCCTGCTTTTTTTTTTTTTTTTTGCGCTCTAAAAAAAAAAAAGACTGACCGTTTTGAAAAAAACAAAACAATTTTTTACTTTCTGCTTTAAAACATACCCAGTAAGTAAATGTAAAAAAAACTAATTTCTTGATCAATTTAGGTCAATATGTATTCTGTTACATATTTTTAATAATATAATAATAGTGGAACGCATAGCACGGTGGGACGTATGTGCAGTCTTTTGGGGTCGGAACTTCACTTTCGTTACCTAATCTGACAGGTCGCTGATTCTGACGGAACACCGGCAGACTGAGCGTCATAGGTTTCTAATTGATTAGTGGCCATTTTGTCGAGGTTCTAGGTCTTTGTATTGGTGGCCATTTTTTTGGAGTATAAATGGGATTTATACTCTCAAATGGGGCCACATACCTGCATATACTACAGCATGGAACCTCATGAATACCCATGAGAAAATGGCCGCTAGTAAACCCCAAAATACACATTGAATGTGTGGATGGGGAAAGTAAGCTGATTATTTTCATTCAACCACCTGGTTGAAAAAAAATATATAAATGAATCATCTATGGGCTGCTTAAGAGCAAGAACGTTTTAACAGGACTCCAAGGCTTCGTGAACAATGGGCTTAAAGAAAACGTCTGTTCTCTCGGGAGTAAAAAACGCTCATATAGAGCATTTTTTGTACAAAGTTTAGACGAGTTTAGGAGAGTTTTACGTTTTTTCTGCCTCCAAGCTCCAATCAGAAACGCAAACCGAAAGGGTTTTTTTTTTTTTCTGCCTTTAAACTTAAAATATGCCTCTTAACGTCCTAATGTGCATGGACACATAGGATAACATTGAACTGCTTCTACAGACAGAACACAAAACTCCGGTAGAAGCAACGTTTTTTAAGCCAGTGTGCATGGAGCCTTAGAGTAGAGGTGTTCTATCATGTGAGGGCCACTAATAGAACCAAGTACATCCTGCACACAATGGATTTATGGTGACCATTATAACAACTTAAAATATTTTTTTGCTTTCTTTTTATTGGTTGGGTTGTCTGCACAAGCCAAGCACAACCACATCTGAAATTTCATGGACTTTAATATCACTTCCCTTAATTATACTGTATGGTGAAAGTCCTGTGCCGTCATTTCAGGCCTCTGGCAGGCTACATTAGCTCTTCTGTGCTCTGGTGGTGCTATATATTGTCCACTGGCTGGCTGCCACTGTCAAGATGCTGCTTTATTAGCAGATGTGAAACGTACCATCACTTGTTTCTAGTTAACAAAGAGAGAGACATCTCTATAAATCTATATGGTCAATTGAGCGTGAACAGTCCTCTTTTTAGTCTCCTTGCTGGTTATCATGCCTGCGGAGGGGGCGAACCTTACACCAGAATCTTTCTGCTTTGCTGCTAATCTCCGGCAATTTGTAGACCTGACAGTGCACCCAGAGTTGTAGCCATTTCCTCAGCTCTACAGAACTTTGTAGAAAAGATTGCCTATGGTTTGGCACAAGTTGGACGATTGCTTTGAAGGAAATCGGTATGGAGAGAAATACGCAGGCTGCTGTTTATGAGCTGTCTAAAAATGTTATTTGCCTGGCTGTCTCTGGCTTTAGTACTTTGAGCCACTGACCTGGAACAAGCTTGCAGCAGGCCAGAATCCCTAATCGTATTTTCTAGACCAGGTTAGTTACTGAACCATATATGCGAAGAAGCCAGCAGTTCACGCTTGATTTACTCACTCGCTGACTTTCATGGGGTGCACAATCCGTGTGCTTTTTCACATGGACATTAATAAACTTATTACGAATGATCAGTCCTCCCAGGACAGGAGTAAAATGCAAAGCTTTTTTTTTTCTGCCTGTATACAATATATACCACTGTATAAAACACTGCTTTCCACAGGGATGACATGTTCCCAATGCTGCAGCCCCTGCTCGACAGCAGTACAGGGAGAAGTTTCCCGTACTAGCTGTCACTTTTTGAAATCTGCTCTGTGTGTTAAAGCGGGAGTCCCACAAAATGTTTTTTTTTTTTTTTTTAAAGTCAGCAGCTACAAATACTGCAGCTGCTGACTTTTAATTAAGGACACTTACCTGTCCCAGGGTCCAGCGAAGTCGGCACCCGAGGCCGAACCGTCCCTTGGTCCTCGGATGCTGCCACTGCCATCTTCGGTAAGGGAATCAGGAAATGAAGCCTTGCGGCTTCACTTCCCGGTTCCCTACTGCGCATGCGTGAGTCGCGCTGCGCAATTCGAATGGTCCCTGCTGTCTCCGGGACCCATGTGTGTCCCCGCAGACAGCGCAAGGGGACAGGAAATGGTGTAGACTCCTGTGGGAGTCTATGCCCGGAAGTGGGTGCAAATACCTGTCTTAAACAGGTATCTGCACCCCCCTCCCCCCTGAAAGGTGCCAAATGTGACACCGGAGAGGGGGAGGGTTCCGAAAAGCGGAGGTTTTGTTGTAACCTCCGCTTTAATGAAGTTCAAGCCCCAACATCCTTTGTGGCTGTCGGCTTGTAGTTCTCAATGACCAGCGCCGTGGTAGTTCGTTGATTCTTTCTGTCAGAGTATCGGCTTCCATGTACGGATACACTGACTGATATGCTAATGACTAGTGCAATGCTTTTACAGGCTCAAAAAAAGAAAAAAAAAAAGTGCATTTATTTTATTTTTAGTTTTTAAGGTGAACTTCTCCTTTAAGCCTAGGTTGACATATATGAGATGCAGGAACCAGCGCAATTCCAGCGCCGGTTCCCACAGGCAGTTCACACTGCCCTTTATGAACCTCTGTGGGTGTCCATATAATGTTAATGACACCCACGGATTGGTTCACAGATCGTGGTGCGAACTGTGAACTCGCACAGGAATCAGATCGCATGGGTGACAACACCCATGCAATCCGATTCTACTGCGGGAAAAAAAAAAAAACTCCTGCGCTATTTTCCTGCGAATCCAACGCGAGTTCAGCCATACAATTGTATGGCTGAACTCGCATTGCACAGAAATTGCATGCAATCGGCACTGCAGTGCGGGTGCGAATCACATGGGATGTCTGTGTTCGCACAGGTGTGAACCTGGGCTCAGACTTGATAAAGACTTGGCGCAACAAAATTTGTTTGCATGAGGTACGATGTTTTGTACAGTGGTGTGCATTGTTTTTAAACAGAAATAATAAAGCTTTGGATCTTTTTCTGTGTTTTGTTAGTGTTCATTACCCTTTCAATTTCTTTACGTACTAAATCTTAACAGCCTGCATGAACATTTTTTGAAAGTAAGCTCTTCAATTAATGTAAGGGTTTTTTTTGTTTTTTATTGAAATTTTCATCATAGAAATGTATTAAGGTTTACAAGAAGAAAAAATACACTATTAACAACTTGAAAATGTACAATAAAGCCCATAGATGCCCTAAGTATATTTAAGGATCTACCCATGGAAATTACCATAGGTTACTGTTAAAAGTATTAAGATTAATTTACAAGTATACTGTACATTAGGGATTGGGCATTTATAACCATAATTAAGTATGAAAAAAAATACTTTTTTTTGAGTAATTGGTGAGCTAAGCACTTACTACTATTTAAAAAAAATATATTTTATATTAGTGTTCTTACTACAATTTAGTTGATGATGTACCTCCCCTCCTCCTTCTCCGCTGGGATATTGTACTTTGACAGCCAGCTGTCTATGAGAATAACTGAACAGTGCCTGCATCTGAATGGAACCATGTGTTGTTTGGCCAACAATCCTCTGACAGGCTCCTTTGACGAACAATTGACTTTGAATGAACCGATCCTGGTTGGACGATACACTGCTCAAATTTTGGCCATACCAGCAGAATTCAGCTGAAATTCGAGCAGTGTATGGCCAACCTTAGACTTGCCAGTGTTGCGTGGAATGGATGTCCACATCACAAGACTGGCCATACAGAATTGTAGACATATATTTATCTCAGCTGTGTATTTATCGGTTTTCTTGGATTTTCGTCTTGATTTAAAAACGACATATTCTCTTTCAGGATGTGATTTAGGCAGATTTTTTTTTCCATGCATGTTTGTGCTAATGACTGTTATTGCCCACAAGGTCTTATTTTCAACATGCTATGTTGTGTTATTTCAAGTGATTTTAGCTGTTTTGCTTTCTTGGGTACATACATACAGATCGTCAGGCCTAGTTTACCTATTATCACTGCTGAGTGATCAAGCCAGTGCTTGTAAATTTGTTGGTACATGTCTCTTCTAAATTGCTTATCACGTTACTGGTTTGCAGGAGCCTGGTACCATGTGGCAACGTGCTGCTTCCTTATTAATGTATTTATCCGACGTATAAGTGTATTTCCCAGCTGGATTCCTGCCTGCTGCTCTATGGAATCTTGCTGGAGCTTACTATGAAATTATCACAGGGAAAATATAAAGTCTGCAAACATCCAGTGCAGCTATAATGTGTTCCCAATTCATTTTAAGTTGTAAAAACAAGTACAGTGGAAGCTGTACCCAAAAGAGAAAGCAGAGGGCAAAGAACTAGTTAGCAGTAATCCCAATAGCGGCCAGTGCTCAATATTTTGGGGGGGGGGGGGGGGGGGGGGGGGGGGGCGGCAACAAGCTAACGAGTCCTGAGTCCTAAGACTCCCTGGCCAATTGGGTCCTGGGACCCTCTTCCTGGGTCTGGGACCCTCTTCCTGGATTGGCTGGTAGGAAAATCCGGAAGACAATAGCGAAATAATAGCTCTGCGCCCCAAGCCCACCCTTTTTTGAAGCCAGTTAGAGCCTCTGGCTCTAATCCTGTGCTTCGAAAAAAAAAACCCCCATTGAAATTCTTGCGTCCGGCACCCTGCATGTAGATTAGGGGGGAGGCGCCCCTTATAGACGGGCCACCACTGAGAGATTCTGTAGGTTTTCTGCCGCTAACCTTTTCCTCATGTTGCCATATCATGTCTTGTTCCAAACTGTGTCTGTGTAGAGCCATATTGTTAGATGCAGAGTCTGCTTCCTCATCTCGGATTCCACCCCCCCCCCCCCCTCCCCAACCAGGGTTCCTTGCCCCCATTACTTCTGGTACTTGGAAGGGGGGGTGCTAATCCAGCACTGCAGCGGTGCCCTGAGATCACCAGTCATCTACTGTCACTGTGTGATGACGCTGGTACTTGGGACCCTGTCAGCACCCATCCAATAGAAAGTGTCCACATCATGCAGGCAGTGATGTGGACATCCAAAGAAGGACTCCAAGCAGGAAGTAAACAAAAGGGGAGAAGACTGCTGCTTAAGGTAAGTAAAAAGGAACATTTGGGTAGGGTTTGTTTAATTTTTTAATACAGCAATCAGATAGAAGAGGTCAAGGGGGGATATCTTTATTCTAGATAGGGGATTTAATACTTTTATTAGCATTTCTAGGTGTTTCCTATAGAAAATCTTCAGTGTTTGAGTTAAAGTGACACCAAACAATATCCTTATTCTCCAAAAATAATACATGGACTTTTATTTCCAATGGCAGTGCAATCTATGCTTCATGAAATAGAGGGGGGGGGGGGGGACTGGTAAGAAACTGTTTTTTCTGCCCCCTTGTAACTTCCTCTGTAAGCTCCTGAACCTCTTTTTTAGTGGGGAAGGAGGGAGTGCAGCAGATTTAAACTAGGATAGCCACCAGCACAAGGGATCTTCTCATTAAATGTAGATGCTGTCCCTTGTGCTGATTTAGAAAAAAATGATTTGTGTAACTAAAGGCAAACCTTTTTTTCTTTTTTAATTTTGGATAGAGTGGAGTGGGATTAGAACCTCTGCCAGCTTTTATTGCTGGCTGTGCCCCTGTTAAGGAGATTCACCCGCTCCATCTGTCCTGTCCTCTTTATGCGCATAGATATATCACATTTTGGCTGGTCTCTGCTGAACCGGGTGTATTTTTATACATCTATACACAGGCTGGTTGTACAGAAGTGCCACTAGCAGTGCTGATAAGTGTATTGTCAGAATACAATAGCTCTGCAGAAGAGATTCTGACATCCACCCCTAATGTTTAGATTGGAGAATCGATTTAATTTGTGGTTTTGAAGGAAAAAAAATTATCGTGCATGGTCTGCCTAAGAAAGTAGGATTTTTGACTTGCCAGTAAAATAATTTTCATGGAGTACATTAGGATTACAGGACCATCCCCTCTGTTCTTATTATCTCCCTGTTGCTTGCTACAAAACTGAGACTACCTGGAAGTGGAAGGGTTTTTTATTGAGGATGTCCCAGCAGCAGTGTCCATTGTCCAGTTCCCTAATTATAGCTTCATATAACCCCAATAAAGGCTAAAGATTCTGCGTCTTGTTGAGTACTCCAAAAAAACAGGTTTTACTTGCAAGTCAAAAGTACTATTTTTTTTTCTGTGAAAAATTAGCTTGAATCTCCTCTCCCAGCTCCTAAGTTTCCCTATTGGTCCTTCAGTACTATGGGTAGTCCAGTATGGGGCTTAAGAAGAAAAAAGAATTGGGGCCATCCTCGAATTTGCACAGAAAAAATTGTGAGTAGCATATAGCTTCATCCGCCTGTATATAAACTGTTTGTCAAGGTCATTTTTCTTCAATTTAAATAACAAACATGTTATACTTATCTGTTCTGTGCAATGGTTTTGGACAGAGCAGCCCTGAATCTTCTCTTTCTTCGGTCCCCTACCAGTGCTCTTGGCTCCCTTCCTTTTTAGTGTGCCCCTATAGAAAGCGGCTTGCTATGGGGGCACAACTGTGGGCTCGATCCCGAGCCACGCTGTGTGCGTCTATTGACACACACAATGTGGCTCAGCCCCACCCCCCTGCTGTCTGCTCACAGGATTTGGTTGATAGGAGCAGGAGCCAATGGCTCCTGTTGCTGCCTCTGTTAGCAGAGAGAGGAGAGAGCTGCTACAGATGAGCACAGAACTGGATCAAGATAGGACTGGGGTGAATATAAAGGGGGGTGAGGGGGCGATACAAACACAGGAACATTAGACCTACTGTCTAATGACTGCCCCACTTAAGTTCTGGCATTCGATAAAACATAGGTTGAAAAAAAGACACAAGTTCATCAAGTTCAACCATTAGAAAAATACAAAATAAATTGCATTTAAAACCTCCATATACAAAACCCTGTACCTACAGTTGATCCAAAGGAAGGCAAAAAATAACCCCCTCAGGCATTATCCAAATTCTTCCAACAAGAGCAAAAATCCTTCCTGATCCCCTAAGGTGGTTGGATATTCCCTGGATCATCAATATCTGATGTTATTACTTATGGTTAATATCTAGTAACAATCTGTGCATTTAGGAGAGCATCCAAATTTTAGAAAATAATCTACTGAGCAGGCTAGAACTTTCTGAGGTCCTCTATTCCACATTTTCACTGATCTTACTGCATAGAAGCCTTTCTATATGTGGAATTAAACTTCTTTTCTTCTAGACCTTAAAGTGAATAACTTTGCATCAGGTTCACTATATGGATTGTTTATTTGCATGTAAATGGTGATCATCATCCCCTTTTACATAGAGAATAAATTAATGTAACCCATTTTCCCTACTTCTGAGGTCCATCTTGCCTCTTGTCAGTTCTGTGCAGGATCTAATTTGGAATTGGGCAGAAATGCAGGCTTTGTGTATACCCTAGGTCTGGCAAGGGCAGGTTCACTTTAATACCTAAAGTTCTTGGGGAAAAAAATGCATTATCCACAAGCCAAGTCAGTACACATTATTCATCTCTAACTGCTGTATTGTAATCACTACACCATATTCATTTCTAACCGAATAGGTTTTATATCTCGCTCACATCCCAGGGTCGTTGCAGGTTACTAAAATCCCTTGATACAGAATTTAAATAAACTGTAACTTGGCTAATCTTGTGTCGCTGTCTGCACAGCTCCAAGATTCCGTTAGATCTGTGTTTCCAGACCTGTCTTCCTGAGTCAGTGTTCTGCGTTTCTTCCCATCTCTGTGTCCTTTGAGGTGGCTGGGTCTGCTCCATCCTAGTTATTTTCTACTTTTAATAATATTATCTGAGATATATTGCAAGTCTATTCCAGCAGAGAAGGGGTTTGTTACTGAAATAGAAATTATAAGGGGGGTAAAGATTAAGTTCAGCAGGCTTTTAATCATGTAGTGCAAGTAGAATTTGTTAGCTTCAGTCTCTGCTTTTGCTGGTTTTTAGTCCACAAAGAATGCTGAATATCTGCCAGCTTCTTATACAGTAAGCGTAGCATTTAGGCAGTTTCATTATCATGTGTTTAGACTATATTTCACAAATTAAATAGATCCTGTACTGAAAGAAATAGACTACATGGCCACAAATTTGTTGAATATCTCATTCCAAAACCATGGGGAGTAATCTAGAGGTCACTCCCTTTCCCCCATGCTATAGCTATAACAGCTTCCATTATTCTGGAAAGAATTTCCACAAGATTTCATGCGTGTCTGTGGGAATTTGTGCCTATTTAGCTAAAAGTGGACAAGAAGATCTGGCTTGTACTTTGTATTCCATTTCATCCCATAGCTGTTCAGCATGGTTGAGGTCAGGGCTTTGTAAAGATCATTTAAAGTGGAGCTCCACCCAAAAGGGTAAACTCAGCTTGTTTGCACCCTCCCCTCCACGACCACATTTGGCACTCTTTTTGGGGGGTTCGTACCTGGTTCTGACAGGTATCTGCTCCCACTTCCAGCTCAGATCACCCGCAGTCTTCTGGGACACATCGCAGGTCCCAGAGTCCTACAGAACCATTCACAAGGAGCAGTGCAACTCATGCATTTGCAGTAGGAAACAGGCTGTGAAGCCGCAAGGTTTCAATTCCTGTTTCTCCCTAATCTAGAGATGCCGGCGCCTGCACTCAAAGCCAAATGAAGAACCGCCTTCGGTGAGGACATTGCGGGATCCCTGGACAGGTAATTATATTGAAAGTCAGCAGCTACAGTATTTGTAGCTGCTGACTTTTATTTTTTTGATAAGGAGCCTGGAGCTACTCTTTATGTTCCTCCACGTTAAACTCATAAGAACATGTCTTTATGGATATGGCTTTGAGTATAAGGGCACAGACTTGCTGGAACAAAAAAAGGTCTTCAAAATTTTGCCACCGAGTTGGAAGGATACAGTTGTTGAAAATGTCTCTGTATCCTATAGCATTAACTTTTCTGTAGCCCTTCACTATTAAACACCCAAACGCAGTAATTTTTAAAGAGTGCCCACATATTTTTGATCACTTACTGTAGTTGTGATGGTCAGGTCTCCACAAACTTTTAGCAAAATAGTATATAAGGGCTGGCATTTTTTCTGAAAATTTTTGACCTGTTTTTTTTTCTGCTAAGATCCAACACAGTGTTTCACAACCTTTTTGCAGTCAAGACACCCTTTGAAATTTCTGCACAATCTCGAGGCATCCCGAAATGAATAGTTTTACATACACAGCGGCATCTACATACGTAGGACACCAAACATTAGAGGTGATTTACTCAGCTAACATGATCCCAATGCTAATGAAGAGGGGCAGGGTAGGGGTAAAAAGGACCCTCAAGAACATCTACATCAAGCTAATGATGTCATTGGCTGTAAAGATTCCGGCAGCTGGCCTACACGGTTCCCTGGGTTGTATTGCTGTACAAATAAAAATCTGTGGCTTTGTGTAACAAAAAAGGCATGCTTGATTCAGCTTGTTGACCGTTTTAGGGCAATATAGAGCAATTTTTAGGCATTTTACCAAGGCAACCTTGAAAACCCAGAAGGCACATTGGGGTGCCATGGCACCCTGGTTAAAAAAGGCTTAACTAAGAGATTGTGGTGGCAGGGGAGCAATGGGCAGTTTTAACTACTAGTGTCTGTGAATCTGGTGTTTTGCTTAGACTAGGTGAAGCACAGTTTTGCTTTAAAAAGAACCTAATATGACATGTAAATTGCATATAGTTCAGAAAATGTATTTGTCTTGCTCCATGTCAGAAACCATGTTGTTTACACTTGCTACCTGGCATCGTTGGTTACTTTCTCTTGACTACCGCTCCAGTGCAGACCTGGAATCCATGAGATGACAGTCATAATGGAGTTGGGTTTTGAACATGGATGGTCTCAGGGAATCTGGGTGTGGGATGTTAAGGAATAGCCTTATGAGGTATGTTTGAACAGGAGTGTCATCGTAAGTGGTTGGTGAACAGCTGTTTGTTATCAATTCCTGTATTTGGGAGGAATATCCTAGCAATACTGATTCTGTATAATTATTGATTTGGATTCCCTTGTACTTTTCATGGTGTCACAGATACTATTCCTGTAGGTGAAAGTTATTTACGGTTTGTATCAGCGGCCACAGCCATCGTGAGGGAGACTTGGCCTCCCCTTCACTACCTCCTTACTGGGACAGAGAGACTCTGAAAGTAACAGGACGGCACTTAAGTATTCCTAAACATTATAAAATATTAGTCCTTTTGAGGGTTTTCCCTCTCACCTCTCTTCGTGGACTAACTTTAGAGGAGCTGACCTATCTGTTCCAGAAAGCTTACAATTGGTGGTTGTGTGTATCACTCTGTTCATGATTGTTTTATGTGCAAAGTACAGAGCTTGACTGTTCTCTTCCTGATGAAGTGGGCATTGACCCGTGAAATGCGTCAAAAGTTACAGCAAGCATTCCATCGGCCAAGTGTGACAGGGATGATGCGTGATGGTATATAGTAGTATCTCATTTACTTGCAAAGTTTACATGCAATATGTTTGTCTTAAACATCATTTATGTTTTTTTAATATTTGTGGAAAAAAACATTGACCTTTTATACAAACACGTGGTACCTTTAAAGGCCTCTTTTCCATAGTTAGGTTTTTCTCTGTATATATAATTTAACCAAGGATGTGGTACCGGACACTGTGTCCAATAACTAGAAGGTCTCCCATTGGATTCCTTCCTCCCATCAGCTAGTTTAATTTACCGGTTGTAATGTGCATTGGTCTGTATATTCACATAAACGGTTTTAAACCTTATTGGATGAAATTCTATATGTTTTAATAGTTTTGAATTCTAGACTCTTATGGTACCAGGATAGTCCCATTTATTTGTTGGATGCAATATTCTGAAAGTATGTAGCAGGGATGATGGTACTCTTCCCCAAAATGTGAGTACAATATTTTACTATGCAACATGTAATTTTTAAGTATATATAAAAAAAATCATATGGTCTCTGGGTACCCAAGAGCATTGTAGGTGAATTATTCACGCATCTTTGGATTAAGATCCCACAGAAGCTGGTCATTGCCACTCCTCCTCGGCATTTGATTGCTACCAATGCTTGGCAGCATGGTCCCCACTGACTTACATTGATTTTAATGAAAGGAAGACGTAAGCAAAATATTTATTGGTATGTGGTGTAGAAGATCAGCTCGTTTACATATTTACAACTCTCCCAGCTTTGGAAGTGGATATTAATATTTGTAATGGCTATGTTAAGGCATATAAACAGTTTTGCCATTAAAAATGGCAGAAAAGTTTTGTTTAAACCAGACAGTTTTTTTTTTTTTTTTAGGTATAAGGTCAATTTGATAAAAGCCATTGCAGAGGTGTGTTCCATAGAACAGGACTGTAGGTGAATTGTCTTTTATTTTTTCCTCTGTAACCCCCCTTCCAGTCTCCTGCCATGACAGCTCTAACAAATCCTTGCTGTAGCAGATGAAAGTAAGCAGGGAGACAGGATCATGTTTTGAAGTGGAAATTATTTCAGTGCCATCTAAGTGAGAGACCCAAGACACGATCTTTCCTCCACTGAGCTAAAAAAGCAGCAAACTCCTTTATATTTTCCCTCCCTACAGAGCGCCTGAACGGCTGAGGGTTTTGGATTTGCTAAAGCCGCTGTTGGATGCTGGAGGTACAAAATGGTTCTCTGATGTTAAGGGCTCTGGCATAAAAAACATGTTAGCTCATTTTGATATCTCTTTCTTGGTCTTAATCGGGCGTATTCATTAAAATATTATATGGGGGGAAGTGCTAAGTGCAGGGTGCAGTACCCTTAGAAGCCGATTAGAATCCTGCATATGCTGGTCTGGCTTTAGTAAGTTGAACTGATCTTTTTTTTTTATTTTTTTTTTTTGTGCTTAAAGCAAATTTTTCTCAACTTATACACCAATCAGGCATAACTTATGACCCACCTAATATTCAGCAGGCCCCCCTTTTGCCGGCAAAACATTCCTGACCCATTGAAGCATGGAAGCCTCTAGACCTCTGAAGGTATTCTGTGTTATCTTGCACCAAGCCATCAGTAGCAGATCCTTTAAAACACAAAAACTAAGATTCTGTTTCTTTAAGGCATGCTTTATAGTACAGTTCTCGTTCTATGTACTTTTTCATTCCTATCTTGTAAATACCTGATTGATCTTGCCAGTTTCCGTGTCCCCCTGTCTGTTCTGACCACAGTAATCATGGCTGCACATCCATGTGATTACCAAGGTCAGTTTACTTGCCTCTGCATCCGCTGCACTGCTCTGACAGTCTCTTACCTCTCCCCCTCCCTCCATCCCAGCATGAGAGTGTCTCTCTTCCCCTCCCTCCATCCCAGCATGAGAGTGTCTCTCTTCCCCTCCCTCCATCCCAGCATGAGAGTGTCTCTCTTCCCCACCACTTCTGCCACTATTCAGCTGCAGAATGTGGCAAATATACATGTACCCCCTCCTGATTATCCTGCCATTAACTACTGTCTATTTGTTTATTTTTATTGAAAAGGCTAAATACCTTTTCCCACACCGCTGCTCTGCAGTCACGTGAACCCCTGTACTGGCTGGCCCCAGTCTATGGAGAGAAGCGGGAGGGGCCGAGATCCCCCTGTGCTGGCCGGCTGATGGGAATCTCGGCTCCTCCTGCTTCTCTCCATGAATCGGTGCCGGACAACATAGGGGATCACGTGAACGCACAGCTGCGGTATGAGTAAAGGTATTAAAAAAAACAAATACACTGTTGGTAATGGCAGAATACCAGAGGAGATGCATGTAAAGTCACATAGTAACGTTACCGTCACTTTAAGTCCTGTAAGTTGTGAGGGGTATAAGCCTAGAATTGTACGAGTACTGCCAAGTGTTGGTGGGAAATGGCTATACGTTGCTAATTTTGTGGCAAGTGTGAACGCTTTCTATGACTTTTCAGCCAAATACAACAATTGCAGGTAATGGAACTGCCTGTACCCATCTTTAATCATTGTATTAGACTCGATCAATCTGGATATCAAAATAGGGTAAAAATGGATCCAAAATCAGAATTTGCATGCACAGGTAATCTAGGAATCTATTTAATGAATACCAGATAAGTCCTCTATGGTCTATACCTTAATCTTATTTTCTAAAGATTCTCTAGTTTACTTCTACATCCATCTAATACATTTTTAAACCTTTTCATTGTTTAAAAGGTTATCATTATTGCTGTATAGCTTTCATTGATTACTTCTGTGCACCCTTTTAGTTTTAGTTTTTCTTTTATGTTTGAGGAAAATACAAAGCTTGAGTCTATTATGTTTAGGCTGGCTATACGCTGTACGCTGAGCTGGACCGAAATTTGCTAAGTGGGTGGCCTTGTCAGCCACCTCCCGCCTGACATCCCTCGAATGAAAAATCAAGGAAAGTTTTCAGCCAGTTAGTGGCTGGATTCAACCAGATTATATACAGCTTGTTTGATAAAGAAATGTATTTCTTCACTTTGCTGCACCTAGCTTTCTGCTTTAGTAGGATAATAACATTTCAGTGAACGCTGGGTATGCAATGTTCATTTTTTAAATGACTGGTACCAATCATTTACTTACAGTAAAGGTAGTTCCTCCCATTTAGCACTCATTTTAAAATATTTCTTCTAAGTAACAGAGGTAGATGAAGATGTAGAATGTACTTGTTAAAACCCGTATGATGTGTATAGCTGACCTGTGAACAGTTTTATGTTAAAAATCCTAGTGATATGAACTTGTTAGCATTTTAGTGTTTGTTTTGGCTATATAGCATGGAGACATTGACACAGAGGAATTGCTGCTGTGTGCCTTCGACTATGAACCAAGGGGGTCTTCCTCATGATTGTCAAGAGTAATGATTTCCAGTGAGGGTCCTTGAATCGGTGAAATATGTGCTGCAATTTCCCACAGTCTTTAAAGCCCTGGCTATGGCAGCTGTAGGATTAACAGAGATTAGCCGCCTCTCCGCAACCTCCCTAGTGTGTACCCTGTACGAATACCTCATAATAACTATTGATAGGAAACACATCCTGCATAGAGCCCAGACCTTTAGTGTCTGCTGAGGCTGCAATTTTATGATTTCTTATTTATTTACTTTTTCTGCATTGCGAATCAATGATGAGCAATGTTAAAGGTCCCATTTTTTTTAAAATCAGCTGATTGTAGTTATTGGCTGGACAACTATTTGTGTCCAAATGTAACCTATAAATGATTTTGCCTCCTTGTTTGATTTGGGGAGCTGCTAATATGCACAATAACTATTTAAAAAAATTATTAGATATTAGGAGATATTCACTGTATACGCATGTGCCAACATCATCGGCACATGCGCACTGAAGAAATGGCCCGTACGTGCTGTTTCTTCAGCTGCTGTGCCGTTACCGGCAGCTCCCGCGCATACGCGGGAGTGACTTCATCGCGACTCCGGCCAATAACACCCGCTGGAGCCTGCGGACCCGGAAGTAACATTCCGGAGACATGTCACCCGTCACAGCGGTGTACGGCGACCGCTACAACAGCTTTGTTCTAAGGTAAGTATTTATTTCATAATGAGCTAATATGCAATGAATACTAGCTCATTATGCCTTTGTCTTGCAGGTTTTTTTTTTTTTTTCTAGAGTTTACAACCACTTTAAGACAATAGAGATAAACCCTATAACTTCAGAAATAGAGCAAAAGGCAATCCCATTACTTTTGTAGCTACATTCTCTCAAGAATATCATAAAATAATTAAGATAATAAAAAGAAATCTGCCTGTATTCTACACAGACAAAGGTTTAAATGGGATAATGCGAGCAGGCTGCTGTTTTTTTCTAGTCAAGGAGCATCCACATTAGGAAATGCTTTAACACCCAGTGCTTTCTCATCCAAACAATACCAGCCTACCTGGCTATCATACCCTGGGAAATATCCTTGCAGCTCCAAGACTTGTAGGTACTGTCACTTGAGTGTGGTGGGCAAAACTTTTGTTGCTACAGGTGAAGTTTACTGTACAACGATATGCCAACTGTGGCACGCGTTTTGTAGTTTATTTTATCAATTGTACGTTATGCATCCTACAATATGTGGGCTGCACTACACGTCCCTTGAGAACCCGAATAGGGGGACACTGTTGTGACACAAATAATTTAAATGTTAAGAATATTTCCAATGCAATACGTCATTTCAGGGAATGCCATCAGGGTGATCTTTCCTTATTTTGATGTAGAAGGAGGTGATAAAGAGAGAAGGTTACTAGAGAGTGGGGCATGGTGAATTTTTAGATTAAATACTAGATCACCTCGGGGGTTAAACCTGAGATGGGATCTGGATCTGCACCTACAATGAAGTGTCTCTCTCCAGTATCCCTTCTCTTTCCTGGTCTCTTTATGACTCTTTTTATTATCGTTTTAACTAACTTTTTATTTTTTGTCATTTGTTTTTGATTTTTGTCTATGTATGTTATTATTGTGAAGTTCGTGAACACTAGTGGCACACAGATGGGAATCCCTAGTATACACTACAGCTGATTTTCCCCTTTGCCAATTGTGTGCAGTCAATTAAGACAATGGGTGGAGCCTGTGATATGTAGAGCTACTATTTATTAACCCTTTCATGACTAAGCCTATTTTTGAAATTTGGTGTTTACAAATTAGTTAAAATCCATATTTTTTGCTAGAAAATTACTTAGAGTTCTCAAACATCATATATATTTTTTTAGCAGAGAATCTAGAGAATAAAATGGAGATTGTTGCAATATTTTATATCACACGGTATTTGTGCAGCTGTGTTTTAAACGCAAATTTTTGGAAAAGGGACACTTTCATGAATTTTAAAAAATCCAAACAGTAAAGTTACCCCAATTTTTTTGTATAATGTAAAAGATGATGTTACGCCGAGTAAATAGATACCAAACATGTCACCCTTTATAATTGCACGCACTCGTGGAATGGTGACAAACTACGGTACCTATGAATTTCCATAGGCGACGCTTTAAATTTTTTTTACGGTTACCAGGTTTGAGTTACAGAGGAGGTCTAGGGCTAGAATTATTGCTCTCGCTCTGACGATCGCGGCGATATCTCAATGTGTGATTTGAACACCGTTTACATATGCGGGCGCGACTTCCGTATGCGTTTTCTTCGCTGCGCAAGCTCGCGGGGACGGGGGCGCTTTAAAATTTTTTTTTATTATTTTATTTATTTTTATACTTTCAATTTTTTTTTTTTAAACACAATTTTTTTTTTTTTTTTTTTACTTTTATTGCTGTCACAAGGAATGTAAACATCCCTTGTGACAGTAATAGGTGGTGACAGGTACTCTTTATGGAGGGATCGGGGGTCTAAAAGACCCCTGATCCCTCCTTTGCACTTCAAAGTATTCAGATCACCGAAAACGGCAATTCTGAACACTGTATATTTTTTTAAAACCGGCGCCATTGGCAGCCAAGTAAACGGGAAGTGACGTCATGACGTCGCTTCCGCGTTTACATTGAGAAGGCTGGAACGAAGCCGCCCACAGCTTCGTTCCAGCCCGCCCCCAGCCGCCGAAGACAGCTGATTGAACACCGGGCCTCCCTCCAGAGCGGCGGGAGGGAGGGATGTCCTTTCCTGCTCCTCCGGTATAACAGCCGAGCGACTTTTAGCCGCATCGGTTGTTATACTCGGATAGCTGATCGCCGGCTGAAACGCAACAACTAATCTTATCTGCGATTGTATACTGTGGTTCTTGAATAAATATGAAGATTTTTTTTTTTTTTTTTTTAAGAGCAACTACTGGTGTGTGGATCTCCTTTCTACATATATTTTAAGCTGGACTTTAGGCAAACAGCTAGGTTTATATTGTGATCGTCCATTTGTGTGATTCAGACTCCTCTTCAATACAACATACCATGACCTCTACTTTTCTTTACTCACATTTTTTTCATCGTTTCCCCCAAGGTAGGCTCAGTTCTAAATGCTTGTATTTTACCACCATAACCCCTTACCCCTCCCCCCCCCCTTTCCTCCCCCCCCCCATGCATGAAGTGATACTTCTTATTTTACTACCTTTGAAGCTTGGTATGGTTACACATATTACTTTTTTCTCATTCTTGGCAGTCAAGATTACAACCTTTTTGTCTCTCTGCTGCCTTTGTCCGTTTTGTTTTTTTTTACACTTCTTATGGTTCTACTACCAGGCACGTCCCCACATGTGAGCTTCTGTCACCTTTTGCATGTCGTATGTGGAGTCCACCCGCTGGTTTCTTTATGGTACTCCCTGCTACTGATTGAGACGTAATATCAAAAGGTTCAAAGTCAATATTAATTGTATGTATTTTTTGTTTATGTGTTTTTTCTCTCTCTCTTCTCCTCTACAGACTATTCAAACGAGCTCCTGAAGAAGCATACAATTGCGAAACATGTAGAGCTTTTTTAGTTTGATGTCCTTTATTTTGATTAGAGGGATATGTCCCTGTTTCAAGGGTATGCCTCTCTAGAGTCTATGACCCCCTTGAGAGAGAACTAGCTAGTCTTTTGCACTTTAATTGCAATGTTTTAACATGTTTGTGTTTTTGGTTTTGTGTACTATGTGTATAATAAAATATATTTAATGTTATGACTGGTGCCTATAAAGTCCATTTTTTCCACTTCCTTTTTTGTTAATTATATGTAGAGTTAGGACGTGGCACTGCCCTACCTAGTAAATTTCCACAAATCCATCCTGTGTTGAAATTTGGTGTTCTCCTCTTTTTGCTATACTCTACTGACATTAAGAATACAGCTTGGTCATTAACCTGCCCACAGTCAGGTTAAAGCGGGGTTCCACCCAAATTTTGAACAATATCTGTATGTATTCTCTTCCTTGCCTAGATGCTGACATGCCGTTTAAAAAAATTTAAATCGCAGTAATTACCTTTTATTTTTCTATTCTTCTTTGCACTTCCTGGTTCTCCTCCCGTGGGAGTAGGCGTGTTTCTAGCCTCTCCCAGACTCCGCACAGTCTCCTGGGAGCTAGTCTCAGGCTTCCCAGGATGCCACTGAGCATGTGCGGGAACGAGCGGTGAATGCTGGGAGCACAGCATTCACCGCATCCAGGAAAAAAATGCTTGTGGGCTTCAAATGCCCACAATGAAGATGGAAACCGCCTGCAGTGAATAATATAAGTTATTCTTTCCGAGGAAATCTGACACAGGCGGACATATTACACACAATATGTGAGTATGTAATGCTGAGAAGAAAAGTTTGTGAATGAACTCAAAAAAAAAAAAACGATAGGTGGACCCCCGCTTTAATGACCAAAAAATAATTTGTGTATTTATGCAAGATTGTAAAAATACATGTAATTATTTTTGTGAATACTATACTGGATGTGTGTGGTTTCATATGTCTGGTTGTCAGGTCTCTTTAAAGGAACTAAAGCATTTTAAAATTGCTTCTTCTTTTAAAAATGTGCTTATTTTTTACCTAGACAACATCTACAAATACTAGGAAATAATCAATCTCGTGTTGACTGACTTGACCCTATGGACTTGCTGTGCCTAGAACGCAACCCTTTTAACTTTTGCTTTATCCCCTATGTTTGGAAAATGGTCCTCTTTTTTTATACAGTATAAAAGCTATTAAGCTACAGCAATTACAGTCTCTCCAGTTTGGCACCAGGCAACAAAAACAAGAATTTATTTGTTCTGCAGAATTGTCCTTTATAAATACAGCAGCCTTGAATTTTATACCCTTTTTCCTTTATCTGTCCGCTCCTGTAGTTTTAGATGCATTTGTTAATACGCTGATTTGGCTTTGAAATTGTCACAGAATGCTGAATTACAGGGAACAAATAACCCTTACAGGTATGGCGAGCCGTGACTTTGATGAATAGATGCCTGTACGTGTAGAGTGCGCATGCAGATCGGCTGCTGTAATGTAATGTTTAATAGGGATAGAGCACTACTGTATATGATTAGGCCAGCAAGAACATGACACTTGTAATAGATTTATATTACTCAAGGGCTACTTATTGGAAAGAAAAGGAATCTGGTGGCTTGTAATGCATTTGTAGACAATACGCATCATGTATGAAGAGTGTTCTTAAAGGTTCAGTCCTTCCAAAATGTATCATTTGGGTACAAGCAAATGATGAAAAGGTTGGACCACTCATTTACTTGTTACACCTCTTGGCGACTTTTTGCTGGATCTACCTATTTTACCTTCACCCATTGCAGTGTTTTATTTTCATATTTCATAAGGAGTCATCTTGGTGCTTCTGCAAGATTTATCAACAAATGTAAAAAATACAGACAGACCCAAGTAGTGTCACCGATATATAAAAAGTGCTATAAACCATCTATTCACTGCTTAAAATAGCATTGCAAGCACAACCCAGCAATCACTAGATATAGCTTGCTGCATAAACATTGGCTGGACATCTATGTTTAGGCTATGTATAAGGGAGGATGGGGCGAACCCAGACACCACCAGTAATTAATTTTCTTGAGCAAAACCATACCAAACAGACAAGGTTTTCTAACACTATTTTCACTTAGAGGTGTCAGCTGGCGGGTGTTCATAGAATTGAGAATGTTGCACTCTGGCACAAAATTGGTTGTCTTGTGATTCACTTGAGTGAAAACCAAAGGGGAACTTCACTCTTGCCATGTCCCATTCTTTCTTCCAATACCCGTTTTGGGTTGTCTTCAAAACATGTACCCAATTGTCCAGTAAATCCAGTGTTTCAACTGCAATCCGCTGTTCAGGTGATCTAGCTGAGCCTACCATCTGCCTGCTCTGTGTCCCTGGCCCTGCAGCATATTAAGAGATGTGACGTATCCCAGGAAGCTGTGGGACCAAGGACACCGCTTCCTTGCCCAGGTGAGATTGATGGCAGGGGGGTTGGGGCGGGAGGAAAAAAAAAGGCAAACAAATAAAAGGAACACTACTTTTAATTATGGAACGGGGGAGGGTTGGCGGGGAACAAACTCTTTTTTTGAGACCACAAGTCTGCTTAAGGTTTAGGCCCCCTACTTTATACCGCCTCACCCCTCCCCATTGTTCAGTAGCCACCCAATACAGAGGCCTGGATGACAGGAGATGTGTGTCAACCAAGCTTGACTTTTATAGGAAAAGTCAAGATTTGCATAATACTTCTGCCGCTTATATTTCTGGGTCTTCTGATTTTCTGGGCATGCACATTTCGCTGCTTATGAAATTTTTTTATTGTATATCCAGATTGAGTTGCCCAGCTTTGTGACAGATTTACTCAAAATTTAAGAGAGACATTGTAATTGCAGACACTTGATAGAGCAACAATGTTAACCTTCTGGTTTGGTTAGTGGACACCCTGTGATGGAAGTTGTAAACAGAGCCCATATGTTTGCATTGTAGCGCTCCCCTTTCTTTTGCCTGTACCTTCCTTTTGGAAAGAAAATGTAAAGGGTGATCCTATTAGTTAAAAGAAGACCAGAGGGTACAGAAGGGGACCTTTTGTACCAAGGTCATAAATTCTGTTATAGAGCACCTGGAAAGTATGACTCCAGGAGCGTTCATTGTAAAAGCTGTGTTTTTGTAAAGTGGTGCCTGTTTAACAGACCAGCAGCCAGTTTAGTTTGGTAAAACACCGGAGTGTACATTCTAAAAATGGCTGACAGACTCCCTTTAAAATAAAATATTATTTGAATAGGTGATTGAGTGTTGTAGCTCCAATACCAGTAGCGCTCTCCCTAGTAGGAAGGAGGCACAGGAGTTCTGACGCTGGAGGACATTTTAGGTTGGGTTTAATTCTCAGCCCATATGTCCCTTTTGACCTGACCTTGTCAACCTTAAGCTGCTCTCAGTTATGTGAAAAATGCAGTTGTTAGAGCCTTATATTAATTTACAGCAGGATAACTATGGCTCCCTGCCAAAGCTCTCTTCAGAGGAAAGGTCGGCAGTGGGGTGGAGGGCTTTGTGTGTTTCTATTAGGAATGGAAGAAGACAGTATACTGAGCAAAGAGCAATGTAATGTTTCTTAGCTTGTGAAGTGTTTGAGAATTTTTTTTTATATACGTATATAAATATAGCCTTAAGAGACCACTTGGGGTGAATCTGAGGTTGACTTTCACAAATGCAGCTTTAAAAGGAGTCTAATAATGGTTCTTGGTTAAATGTATTTAAAATATCTTTTTTTAGAATTTTGTTTGTAAAGCTGGTAAACTGATGTATCTTTTTTCATTTAATTAAATTTGTATACTATAACTTTTTTTTTTTTTGCATGTAAACATTTAGACCTCATTTACACAGGCGTACTTAAGCATACACCCATGTGAGGGCATGTTTGCCCACCCAGAGGATGCACAGGTAGTCCCATTTATGTAATTTGGGACACAGTGGCTGCATGGACACAACAGCTTCTCACAATTTGATACTTGTGCAGCTACAGGTCCCTGAACGCACACACTGTCTGCATTTAGGGACTTGCACCAACACAGCTGTTAAATTTGGAGCAGTGGCTGCCTCCATGCAGCTGCTGTGTCCCAAGTGACATGAATGGGACTGCCTGCGTGGAACACCTTTGCATCCTTTTACTGGCAAATATGGCCCTTGCATAGACATACACTTAAAACGTCCATTGTAATATAGGTGTACAGAACGTCCACCATAAATGTAATTTCCTGCTTGTGTGATTGGCTTACTGATTTTCCCAGGAGCCTGTCTAATGAGTCAGACCTTTTATCAATTGAACTATTTGGTGCATCTTGAAATGAAAAATACGACAAAGAAGACCCGGACTGTTGAGCAGTTAGAATCCTATATCAGGCAAGAATGGGACAACATTCCTCTCCCAAAATTCAGTCTCCAACTCTCCAAAACTCCTCAGTTCACAGAAATTTACAGAATGTTTTTAAAAGAAGAGGGGGATTCTAGTGGTAGACATGGCCCTGTCCCAACTTTTTTGAGAAATGTTGCTGCCATCAATTAAAAAAAAAAATCTTATTTTTCCCCTAAAATTGTATGTTTTCTACCAGTATAAACATTTGTTATGATTTCTATTGTGAACAAATTTTTATGGCTGTATGAGTAGACCAGCAGCTTGCAGAGTGAGACGCTTGCACTCTGTGGGGAAGCAGTGATCTCTCTGCAGAGGCCCATCAGACCTATAGCTCTGCAATCAGAAAACCTTACGCTCCCCTTTGATCGATCGCTGTGAGTCTGATTAAGCATAGTTCATTTTGGACTTCTGCAATGAGATCACTGCCCACAGAGAACAGGGGTTCCACACTGCATCTTGCTAGCAGGGGTTGGGCTTTTCTACTCAAGCTGTGGCTGATTTTTAAAGAAAACAGACCACAAAAGTTTGCACAAATTATTTGGTGCACCTAGAAGCTGATTTAAGCTGAAAGTTCAATTGAGCTTTAACGTAAATGTTATATCTCCATCTAGTTAGAGATTATTTATTCCAAAAAGCTAGCAGTCATGCGAGCCCTGCAATTTTCCAATACTCAGAGGTGGTGCTCCCCTAACGTACAGGGAGGGTGTGTTCACAAGACATAGTATTCAGCAAAAAAACAAAAAAGAACACTGCGTACCCAGAGGCTAACTCCTCAGAATTTAATTACTCATCAAAATATATACAGCATCACATATCCCCTCTGTCAGTTGGACCAGCCTCCAAATGCATAGGATCGGCATTGTTTTACCCACCACAACTTCTTCAGGACCTGTGTGGGCGGAATAAAACATGTCGACGTGGGGGTGGCCCCCCTATTCCCTGCCATGCCACGTAGATTACTAGCACACAGCCAGACTCACCTGTCTGAACCAGGTAGTGGGACACCTGGAGCCGGCTTGTCTACTCACCACATATGGGAAGCCTCTAAGGATTACAGCAGCAGCAGGCAAAAAAAGACCATCATTTTTAACCGGTTCAATACCGGACATTTTCACCCCCTTCCTTCCCAGACCAATTTTTAGTTTTCAGCGCTGTCGCACTTTAAACGACAATTGCGCGGTCGTGCGACATTGTACCCAAACAAAATTGACGTCCTTTTTTCCCCCACAAATAGAGCTTTGTTTTGGTGGTATTTGATCACCTCTGCGGTTTTTATTTTTTGCGCTATAAACAAAAGAAGAGTGACAATTTTAAAAAAAAACAATATTTTTTTACTTTTTGCTATAATAATTATCCCAATTTTTTTTAAAAAAAACTAATTTTTTCCTCAGTTTAGGCCAATACGTATTCTTCTACATATTTTTGGTAAAAAAAATCGCAATAAGCGTATATTGATTGGTTTGCGTAAAAGTTATAGCGTCTATAAAATATGGGATAGATTTATGGCATTTAAAAAAAAAAAACTATTTATTTATTTTTTTTACTAGTAATAGCGGCGATCAGCGTTTTTTTTTTTTTTGTGACTGCGACATTATGGCGGACACATCGGACACTTTTGACACATTTTTGGGACCATTCACATTTATACAGCGATCAATGCTATAAAATTGCATTGATTACTGTGTAAATGTGACAGGCAGTGAAGGGGTTAACCACTAGGGGGCGGGGAGGGGTTAAATGTGTTTCCTAGGGAATGCTTCTAACTGTAGGGGGAGGGGACGCACAAGGGGAGGAGACCGATCAGTGTTCCGCTGTTCTGGAAACACAGATCGATCTCCTCGGAAATGACAGGACGTGGATCTGTGTGTTTACACACACAGATCCACGGTCCGGCCTGGTTAACAGGCAATCGTGGGTGCCCGGCGGACATCGCGGCCGCCGGGCACACACACCGGGTCCCGAGCAATGCGGCGGCCCCTAGGCGGCCGAGAACCCGAGGCCGTCATATGGCGTCCACCCAGGATAAGAGATCCCATCTGTGGACGTCATTTGACTATAGGCGGGTAGGGAAGTGGTTAAAAAAAAAAACAATATTACTTTCTGTTATAAAACACACCCAATCAAAAAATGTAAAAAATCTAATTTCTTCATCATTTGAATCTAATATGTATTCTTCTACATGGTTTTTGGTAAAAAAAAATCCCAATAAACGTATATTGATTGGTTTGCGCAAAAGTTATTGCGTCTACAAACTATGGGATATTTTTATGGCTTTTTTTTTTTTTTTTTTTACTAGTAATGGCGGCGATCATCAATTTTTAGTGGGACTGCGACATTGTGGCGGACAAATTAGACACTAAGTGACACCTTTTGGGACCAGTGACACGAATACAGTGATCAGTGCTAAAAAAACATCGCTGTACTAATGCCACTGTACTAATGACACTGGCAGGGAAGGGGTTAACATGAGGGGCAATCGGAGGGTTAAATGTGCTGCTTGGGAGTGTTTGCTAACTGTGAGAGGGGGTCTGGCTGTGAGAAGACAGAGATCCGTGTTCCTGCTTAGCAGATACACAAGATCTCTGTTTTCCCTACTAGCAGAACGACAATCTGCCTTGTTTACATAGGCAGACTGACGCTCTGCCTCTCTTGGGAATGATTGGCTCCCGCTTTGTCCAATCACAGCTGGATCTGGTCACTATACTCAGCCACTATAGTTTCTTTATTAATAATTATTTATTCAGCATTAGCCATTTATGCAGTTTCCTATTAGTTTTATTCTGTGCCTTAATTTTCATCTCTGCCCACTTCCCAGTATTTGTACAAGACTGTGTGTTTTAAGTTTATTGCTCCACTAAACTGGCTCTAATAAAGGTTGATGGCCACCAACCATCATTTAACTGTTTGCTGGAGCTGACAAGTCCCTGACAGCTCCCTTTGCGCTGCTAAAGATGTTAAACACATTCAGCTGTAACAATGGCCTTGTATTGTCAGTATTTTTATCTCTGCTTCCCCCTTTGAGCCTAGAATTGATACTGCCAGGCCTTGCTGTCTCCTGTATGACAGGCTCCTGCTGGGGGTAGACATTGCAGCGCGGGTCTTCAGGTAATGAATCACAAACCTCACCATGGCCCAGCAAGGACATTAGAAACTGCGTTGGAAGCATTCATACCAATTAGCCCATGTGACCTTTCATTCAAGGTATCGTTTAATAGGAGCCAAAATGAAGTCCCCCTGCTGTGTCCGGGCTCATTGTAGCTTTTGTTGTTTGCTAGTTGTGTATTCCTGGGGAATTGGCTGCAAAAAGAACTATTGAAGCCTTAAAGAATGAGTGTCTCTGTGCCTCGTCAGTGACTCTGTCTCCGCTGGGCTGCCTTGGATGTGATATAACCACTGCGCACTTAACAATGGCTCATTTTGCAACCTTGTTGTGCCTGTCTGGAATGGGACTTTGAGCATAAACGGTCCCAACAGCTCACATTATTTGTCTATAATTGGTCTTGGTGACAGATCCTCTAATAATCTGAACATTGTAATTCTTTAAAAAGATTGTGCTTAGCTATTTTAGTTTCAAGACCGGTGTGGAAAAGTTTAAGTGGATCAGCTTGTCTGTCATAACATACCAATTTTGTAGTTTATAGATATTCTGTTTCAGTAACTATGATATTCTTAAAGGGCTCTTGTCACTATAGGCTGCAAAGAGGACAAAGACAGTGGAAGGTGCCATTTTTTTTCTCTGTGAAGGTTTTTGAAGTGTATTTGAGATGGGTGCAATTAATCACCACCTCCAGTTCTATTAAAAATGTCCCATCCGTATTAATTTTAAATAGCAACCTATAAGAAATGTCAGGTTTGGTGCAAAATTTTTGACTTTATTACAGGAAAGTTAGGTCAATAAAGCTGTAGGATTTATTTTTTTTTAGCTAAACTTCAGTTTTAATGGCAGCTTAAAGAGAAACTTCAGTCTTTTCTTTTGGCTCTGCCTCCTCCACCTTCCCTTCCTGACCCGGCAGAGTCCTTCAGAACATACTGTATGCACATGCACAGACATTGCAAGTTTGGGACATACATGGCAGCTCTATCATTGTGAATGCATGGGGAGACACCTTGTGTGTGCAAATGTGTTGGGCTCTGTGGTGATCCATTTGCTGTTCGTGCATGACATCACATGACATCACCCATACACGTAAACGGCCGATCTGTTAGTGCTCCCTCTACTCACCGATAGTGGCTGCTGGCTGACCAAGGGCAGCCACACATGTGACCATAATTCCATGAGGGAGGGGGGAGGAGTCAGGCCAAAATTTAGGTCAATTTATGGTGAAGGTCCGCTGTAAGAATATATCGTTATTTTCTTATAACAATAAAGTTATTTTCTCAGTTTTCTGATTTGCATACATAGTGGGCTCAGAAGAGCAAAGTTCATTTGAAATTGGAGGTTCACAAAAAGGCTTAAAGTGGTTGTAAACCCTGTCCTATACACAATGAAGTGAATAGCCTCAGGTGATACACAGATGAAACAAATCCTCCTACATAAGTTTTACTTGTATATTTGCAGTCTTCCCCTTCCTATACTCTTTGAAAAGTGCAGATCGTGTTAGAAATCTTTCTTCTTCTTTCAGCAGCACATATGGGTGGGTGGGGAGACTGGACTTACACTGTGTGAGAGCTGATTGGATGAAAAGGACACTTACCCCAGCCACATAGGCAGAGGAAGGAAGGAACATGCAGAGCTGTAATATGAGTAGACAAGCTGTGTGCTTATCTCCCTCTAAGCTCCCTCCCGAACACAGATTTTTAGCTCATGTTATCTCATGTGTTGAGAACTTGTCAGAAGTGAGTTATGCTGATAAGAGAAACAGAGCACCAGAGAGAAATGGCACTTAGAGCTTTGGAGAGAGATAAGTAAACACTACAGATATATGTACCTATTCTAGCACATGAATATGGGGATGTGATCAGTATTGGCAGCTGGTCCTCTGATCACCCTTAACACACAAATTGGTGTGTAGCGCACACAGTATTAATTGTAAGCATTTTGTATAGGTAGCTTGCAAGATTTTATTTAAGTACAGATATATATGCTCAGTTCAGCTTTCATGAATGGGGTTTACAACCACTTTGATATGTTCATACAAAGAGCAATACCATAGTTTTCACATGAAGTATGCTCAATAAATTCTGCACAGTGACATAAGAAGCATTAAGCTTGTACAGAAGACTATAGTACAGTACCATACTAATATACCTCGGGGGGGGGGGGGGATCCAGAGAATTATGGGGAGCTAGCAGCAGATCACATGTCTGCCAGATATGTAGTTACTTAAAAAGCGATATTAAACCGAGGTTCTAATGATCACCAATGTCTTTGGTTTGATATTAAAGCAAGAAGTGAAAAATCGTATACAAAAACAAAAGTTTTAGATTTCAAAAGGACAAATTTTGTTGAAATGGGGGAATTTCTAGACAATTAATTGAAACGTTGGGGTAAAAACAGCCAGTAATCAGAAGACACTGTTAAAGTCTACAATCCTGGAGGCAACTAGATTATTGAGCAAGCAAATTAGTAAGGGTAAATAGAAGAAAAAAAACAATATGGATCACTAAAGAGGTAAGTAGGATAGTAAAGGAAAAAAATCAGCATATAGAACAGGGATATGCAATTAGCGGACCTCCAGCTGTTGCAAAACTGCAAGCCCCATCATGCCTCTGCCTCTGGGTGTCATGCTTGTGGCTGTCAGAGTCTTGCTATGCCCCATGGGACTTGTAGTTCTGCAACAGCTGGAGGTCCGCTAATTGCATAGCCCTGATATAGAAGATTCAAGGAAACAGAGTAGCTGATAGAGAGGAGTAAAAAAATAGACTAAAGGAGGCCAAATACATCACTGCTGCTAAAGCACAGAAAGAGGGGGAAATGGCTAAATCTATTAAAGGTGACGTACTGACAGTCATCCGCTCTCTTCTCAGGGAGTCCTGAGAACCACGTGATCAGCGGTGTTTGATCACTCAGTTCATCTCAGTCTTGGAGACAGCGAGGGACAGATGCTGCACCCACCTAGGAATGTATAATTCTTATTTAAAAAAAAAAAAAAAAATCCCATACCTCTGGTAACTAAACGTCCCACACTCTGCTTGAGTGCTTTCGTCATATACCACTTCCTCCCCGTCTGAATATAGATATCAGATATTCCAACCGCTCACAAGCACAATACAAGACGATACTTGTTTAGTTGCTGAACATGGACTCTTTTATTAGAACCAAAATACAAGTCTTATATACAGTAAAAGAGGAGGTTCCTCCCTCCTGCTCATATTACTCTAACAATACACCTGTAACTAGAAACCTAATTAACATGAGCTAATTAATCATTTACCCAGACTAGGTGACTCAGAGATATGACCTTTTAGGGGAGACTTCATGTCTCCTAGCTCACTGACTATACAATACACATTATCATAACATCGACACAGAACTCCTTCATATAATAGCAGGGTTAATTAGCACAAACAACAATGGGTGAAATACTCTTAGAAGCCACACTAGTAGACAACAGGAGACCCAGGGCTTTCCACATCTCATTGATCAGCAATCCTTTCACATACATCTGCTATATGGGTCCAAAGCATGCAGAGACCATCATGGCCTCCTTAATAATGTCCTTTTGCATTACATAACAGAATACCTTCCTAAATGCTTGTAGCTCCCTCAAATGCCAGGGCCCATAGTCAGTAGTCAAGAGGCTAGCATTCAGTCCCCTCCAAAAGCCTCTGTCCTGGGTGAGTCTGTCACACTTCTCTTTTAAAAAAGGAGACAAAACCTTTTTTAGGTACATTAGCGATGAAAGGAATAAATACAGTGGGATCACTAAAAATAAAACTGGGCACAACACCTACATTGAGGGAGACCTGGAAGTGAAGTAGCAAACCGTTTAAACTACTTCTGTTCAGTCTTCTCAAATTATTTGTGCTAGCTATAACAAGTTGGGGAATCGTATTGGTTCTAGTAATGATTTTTTAGGATTTCTGAAGACCGAGGTAGCAGAGGAAATGGTTCAGTTAAAGCTTAATTAAGCAATGGGCCCCAATGGTATTCATTCCAGAGTTCTAAGAGAACTTTGAGGTATAGTTGTTGGACCATTAACAGATCATTTTAATCAATCTCTTCTAACAGGAGAAGTTCCCCATGACTGGCGGACAGCTAATATTGTACCTATCCACAAGAAGGGCAGCAAGGTAGAAGCTGGCAATTACAGGCCAGTGAGTTTAACATCAGTTGTAGTCAAGTTAATGAAAATTCCAACAGGGAGCCAAGCACAGAAAGTAAACCAAGGAGCCAGAGAAATTAGAAAAGTCACAGAGGGGGCTGCAGACCAAAAATGGGAAGCCTGGAAAACACTTTCCAGCAGCTGGGAGCGGTGACCATAACCAAAGCCGGGCTACATCAGGGAGGGGAAAGGCTGGGTTCAGATCCAGGAAGCATGATCACTGTATGACCAGATTGGAAAATGGCAGAGCCGCTGCAGCGGCAGGTGAGACCAGAGATGGATGCTGGATGGGCAGCGGGTACGGGGCTGAGCTGCAAGGTGTCCAGACACCGCAGGACTCTTCCCCAGCCATGTCACACACTCCGACCGCAGGCAGACATCGCAAAGCCTGATGGATCAGAGCAGGAGATGTGATGAGTATCGCAGCAGGTGTCTGAGCTTGAGCGGTATACAATTACATGTTTCGGGGTTTAACCCCTTCCTCGGATAACACGCTCAAGATCCAGCATAGAACAGCGATTTTATATTCACGAGGCGGGACAACCAATCGATCCACCACCAATCATCCAATACCTGGATATCGTAATAAATATCATGGAAAAACATTTAAAAACAAAAATAAATATTATTAAATAAATTCATTATCGTACAAGGGATTAAAAACACTGTTTATCAAATGAATAGCAACAATTTAAAAAAAAGGAAAATTGTATATAGAAATCAATATATACATATACTTACATACATGTACATATACAAATCCATTCAATATTGAAAAAAAGTGGACACATATACTCGGACACAACTCATGATCCACCAGCAATGTTTTTAAAAAAAATATGATACAATCCTCAAAAACAGAAAATGACGCAAACGGGGGACCAGCAGGTTGATAATAACTTATAAATTATGACTCAATGAGGGTATGGGTATCCAACTCCTGATTTAACCCATGGGGCGAGAGAGAATTGAATTTATATATCCACATGGTTTCCCTTTTGCCTAATAATGAGAATCTCTCATTATCTGTAAAGGACCACTTGGGTATATGTTCAGTCGCTAAAACTGTCATGGTCTTGAAATCTCTCGCATGATGTTGAGAGAAATGTCTTTGCACACTAAGTTGGACCAGGCCTTTCTGTATAAATCTGTGATGTTCGCCTACCCTATTGTGCAACGTGCGTATGGTCCGGCCTACATATAACAGGTTACATTAACATATGAGCACATCGACTACAAACTGAGTTGAACAAGTGATAAACTGTCTAATGACATAATCTTTGCCCACCCTATCTGTAATGGAAGGGTGGCCACAGGGGACGGACTGGCAGGTTAGACACCCCCCTTTTTCCATTGGAAAATACCAACACAACTGTCAAAATAACCTCTAATATTGGTCGGTTTGTCACACTGAAATTTGGAGATGCTCGGAGCAACCATGTTTTTCATGGTCAAGTACGAGCTCTTCTAAAAACAACTTTGGGTACCTCTAGGAAAAGAGGACCTGAATTCGGGTCAGCTTGGAGACTATGCCAATGTTAGTTCATGACCTTAGTGATGTTTCTATAGTTGCTATTAAATCCTGTGAGAAATCTAGCAATCTGTTGGGATGGAGTGTTATTGTGATTACGTTTCGGACAACTATCCGCACAGAATGTAAAGGCCTCTGAAAGAAGATTCTGAGGGATACCCCTTTTCCAAGAATTTTTTGGTCATGGTTTGGCTCAGGGATGTGTAGTCCTCAGGTTAAGAGCAATTTCTCTTTTCAGTTTGAGAAATTGGCACTTAAATATGTTCCTTTTCCAGGCCGGGTGGTGGCAACTCTCAAAATGAAGGTAAGAGTTGCCTGCCACTGGATTGTAATGGTTCTTGGAATGTATCATGCCGGCATCATGTAACAATTCTAGCTCCAGAAAAATCAAACGGTCTGGGTCGACAACGTGCGTGAAGCTGAGACCCAGATAGTTTGCGTTACAATGCTTCACAAAGGACAGAAAAAGATCTTTAGTACCATCCCAAATCAGAAGCACATCGTCAATATATTGACCATAGAAGACGATGTGCTCTGAGAAGGAATTGCTATGCCAAACAAAAAGTTGTTCCCACAAACCCATTGTTATATTGGCATAACACGAAAGACATGCTGGTAGGTTAATTGGATCCTGTCTAAATCGGCCCTAGTATAGGTATGAATGTGAGTTAGGGACCTTAGATTGTAAGCTCCTTGAGGGTATAGGGACTGATGTGAATGTATAATATATATATGTAAAGCGCTGCGTAAATTGACGGCGCTATATAAGTACCTGAAATAAATAAATAATAAATAAATAAAGCTGGCTACCATTGCTGTGCCCCTGGTGTGAAGATAAAATTTATCCTGGAAAACAAAAGAATTATGCGCTAAGCAAAATTTGGTACTGTCCACCAAGAATTCAGCCTGTCGTGAGTTCATTGGTGGCTCAGTACATAGAAAGTGACTAAGTGCCCTTATTCCAACTTCATGTGGAATTGAGGTGTACAAGGAGCACACGTCAAGGGACTCCCATAGGTATTGATTCTCCCACCTATACTCATGTAATATTTCAATAATGTGTCCAGAATCCCTAATGTATGAAGGTAATTGAACAATCGGCTGTAAAAAATGATCAATGTATTAGGACAATCTGGAAGTAAAACTGTTAGTGCCAGCCACGATTGGCCTTCCCGGGGGATTCGATAAAGATTTGTGCACTTTCGGCAAATGACAGAAGTAGGGAGTACTACATAGTGTCGGTAGAAGGAAAAGCTCTTCGTTGGTACACCATCCTTTGTGGCCTCATCAACTAAGTCTCTCAGGTCAAGTTGGAATTCAGGAAGGGGATCTCTAGGCAGTATCTTGTAGGTATCGGTATCAGCAAGTAGCCTAAAGGATTCATCTAAAAAGTCCTTATGGTTTTGTACAACCAAGCTGCCTCCCTTGTCAGCTTGTTTGATAGCGACACTAGAATCGTTCTCTATCGAGCATAATGCCTGGCGTTCAGCCTGACGAGGTATTGTGTAGGGCGTGACTGCTCATTACACATCTGTATCAGATCCCTATAGACTACTTAATAAAACGTATCAATGTATGGTTCCTTGGATTGTGAAGGGTAAAATGTAGAGATGGGGCGAAAATTAGTATGTTCCACAGGAGGATCAAAAAATGCTTCTAAAGGCTGGCTATGAGTAGTTTTTATATTGTTACTATTCATTTGATAAACAGTGTTTTTAATCTCTTGTACGATAATGAATTCTTATTAATATTTATTTTAGTTTTTAAATGTTTTTCCATGATATTCGTTACGATATCCAGGTATTGGATGATTGGTGTTGGATCGATTGGTTGTCCCGCCTCGTGAATAATCCCTGTTCTATGCTGGATCTTGAGCGTGTTATCTGAGGAAGGGGTTAAACCCCGAAACATGTAATTCTATACCGCTCAAGCCCCGACAGCTGCTGTGATTCTCATCACATCTACTCTGATCCATCAGGCTTTGCCGATGGCTGGGGAGGAGTCCTGTGGTGTCCGGACACCTTGCAGCTCAGCCTCATACCCGCTGCCCCTGCAGCATCCATCTCTGGTCTCACCTGCTGCTGCAGTGGCTCTTCCATTTTCCCTCCCTGATGTAGCCCACTTTGGTTATGGTCACTGCTCCCAGCTACTGGAAAGTGTTTTCCAGGCTTCCTATTTTTGGTTTGCAGCCCCCTCGCGGTGCATTGAAAAATACAAGCCGTCAGCCGTGGAGGCCAACAGTAGGCGTAGTTCATTCATTCACAGAACGCAGTGAATGAAAGATGCGGCCATGTGGGTGGAGCCCCGCTGACAGCGGGGAGAAGATCCCTGTCATGAGGTGGGGGGGAGGAGGATGCAGGAGCTGGAAATATGTTACATGTTCTACGCTAAATATGGGTGGAACATGTAACATGAATGAATGTATGTTGTATATGCCCGTCCCAAAAAAACAACAATGCTCTGCGCTTAGTACAATATTCTAACGGTGTATGTGCGGCACATAAATAATTATATGACTAGTAGCAGCTGCTTAAATAGTAGAACATGTATATAGGCAATAATGAATCAATTAAATTAGATAAATATATAAATACACAATTATAAATATATAAATATATAAAGTGTCTCTTCAGTATTGCAGCAGCGCTGTGCACCCCAATTGAACAGGGTCTCTTTCTTAATCTATTTCAGAAAGTTCAAACATGGATCTGATAGCCAGAGTTCCACCAATAAATAATCAAGATGTATTCTGTGAGGGTAGTAATCCTTTCACCAAGCGATACACCACGTGCTGGGGTCCCCAATGAAAACTCACTCACCAGAAATCAGATCAATAAAAGCCTTGATTAATAGTAGTAAATCTGCATCAATATCCAAAGCGACCACCAGATGTCAGTATTATTCCCAGTAGTTCCAATAGGATATGTAGAAGAAACAAAAATGCTCACATAGCGTGATACTGCTAAACATCTTTATTTGAACCATCCAAACATCCCCTTAAAACCATGCGTACCAAAATTTAATAAACATTGAGCAAAGATAACAAAGTGCACTGTGCCTGATTGCGTCCTCCAGTCGTGAAAACCTGTCAGGAGCGCTCCCTGTGTGTAACCACAGTCACACGCTTCCTGGTTCCTCGGTTGGTGGAGCACATGCGTCACTTCCTGTGCGACACGTCCCTAACGTTTCGTCACTTCCTGGACTTCTTCTGAGGGCGTGACACACAAGAAAGGAGGCCGGTATTTATATAAGTGGCAGGCGGAACAGCCAATCAGCAGAAGCAGACGCCCGGATGACTCACACATCCCCGCCCCTAATGCTAAATACTGTCAGCAATGTGTGAAATAACATCATCCGGACATTCTGCTCCCACAGGTCGTATTAAGCATGACAATACCGGTTCTAGTGGAAGATGACCTAATGCATAAAAAACAAGTACCTTGAATACCTGCAATCATTCAGTGTATGTGGCGCGGACATTGATCCGCAGCGCTATCATTGAGCAAGCACACTTTCGGTATTCATTAAAACTGATTAAAATATTCTCTCAAAATATAAAAGTATTTAGTAAACAAGAATTGTCTAGCAATTTTACATCATACATTGCTTATCCTATGAATAAAGATAAAACTGCATAGCGATTTCCTAGCATGTATTGAATAATCGCATACGCTAAATTGCACCTGATAAACATATGTTGGAATATTAAAATAAATATATTGTCTAGCAATTTTACATCATACATTGCTTATCCTATGAAAAGATAAAAACTGCATAGCGATTTCCTAGCACGTATTGAATAATCGCATACGATAAATTGCACCTGATAAACACATGTTGAGATATTAAAATAAATATGTATTAAAATTGTATATCTAAAATGTATATATGTACATATATAAAATATATGACAATCCACATGTAAATATATGTATATAAAACATTTATATAAAACGTGATCATATTGGAGTCAAAATTATAATAAAAATTACACTGTGATAAAATGAAACTGGAACCATACCCCAGGGTATGTCTATGTGTCACTGATGAAACAATTTATGTCAAGCTCTATGTTAAGACCCTTGGGGGCAATCACATCCACAGAATAGATCCAATGGGTTTCACGTTTGGATAACTCTCGGATGCGATTTATGCCCCTCCAATGGGACTGGAGATGTTCAACCCCCCAAAATTCCAATCCCGTCGGGTCACTATCATGTTTTAATTTAAAATGCAGTGAGACGTTATGATCCTTATAGCCTATTTTTATGTTGTTTATGTGTTCAGCTATTCTCACCCGTAATAGCCTTTTTGTACGGCCTATATAGATTAAACCGCAAGGACATTTCAATGCGTACACCACAAAGGTGCTGTTGCATGTAATGAATTGTTTAATCCCGAAACTGCGATTATTAATCGGGGAAAGGAAACTATCAATTCCTCTAAGAGGTCTGGAGACCTCCCTGCAGGCTTTGCATCTCCTGCATGCAAAAAAGCCGTTGCGATCCCAAAATGTCGGAGGACGTTTAGGAGGGTCAATCACTTTCTTCACCACTCTGTCTCCAAAACTTGTGGTTTTTCTATAAATGAACTGGGGCTCAGAAGGTAATACTGTGGTGAGTTTCTTATCTAACCGGAGTATATGCCAGTGTCTTCTGAAGATCTCCTCCACTTCCTTGTATTGAGTATGAAATTGAGAAATAAAGCCCCACTCTTTATTACGATTTTTTTCTGTTGGTGCTACCTCAGAACCCACCGGCCGTGATTCTTGTAAGCATGTAATTCTAGGTATTTCAGCCACTTCCTCCACTACCTTCTTCAGTTTCTTCGGGTCATATCCCTTGGCTTCAAATCTCTCTGTAAGGACTTTAGATTGAATCCAGAACTGTGTATCTTCAGAGCAGTTTCTTCTTACTCTCATAATCTGTCCTTTTGGGATATTCCGGAGCCATAAAGGATGATGACCGCTTGAGATGGGCAAATAACTGTTCCTGTCTGTTTTTTTAAAATAAACTCTTGTTTCTAATTTATCGTTCACCCTATAAATGGTGACGTCCAAAAAGTTTATTTCTTCTTTATGCCATTCTGAAGTAAGCTTAATATTATTATTATTATTATTCAAGGCCTGTATAAATGCCCCTAATGACTCAGATGTACCATTCCAGATAAAAAACAGGTCATCAATGAAGCGTTTGTAAAATATAAGTTCCGGCCTTTGTTCTCTAAAAATGGTCTTATCCTCCCACTCCGCCATGAACAAATTGGCTATGCTGGGCGCGAATTTCGCGCCCATCGCAACGCCTCTTTGTTGTGAGTAGAATGTACCGTCATACCAAAAATAGTTATGACAAAGGCAGAAATCCAAGGCATTCCTAAGGAAAATCTTTTGGTTATGGGGGAGATCCTCTCTTTGACTAAGGGCCCAATTGAGCGCCAATAAGGCATCATCATGCTGTATGATGGAATAAAGAGAGGAAACGTCGGCTGTGACCAAAATTGCCTGCTCTCTTCCTATCAGGCTCACATTCTGCAAACAATTTAAAAAATTCTTAGTGTCCCTTATATATGAACGGGTATTAGTGACACTCTTTTGCAAGAACCGGTCCAAGTACTGACCCATTCTGGCAGAGACCGAATCAATACTGTTGACAATAGGTCTTGCTGGAGGATTAGAGGGGTCTTTGTGAATCTTCGGCAAGGTGTAGAGCGTGGGGATCCGACTGCTGGTGGGTAACAGGAACCTTTTCTCTTTGTCCGTTAGTACTCCGCTTTTTAAACCCATGTGTACTAGAATATCCAATTCATCCCTATAGGGCAGGGTGGGGTCATTCTTCAGACGTTTATATGTTACTTCATCTGAGAGCATCTCCATAATCTGGTTATGATAGAACTCCTTTGAGAGTATTACTACCCCACCCCCCTTATCAGCTGGTCTTATGATGATATCTTTTCGTTTCTCCAACATGGTAATCCCCTCACTGATATGCCTTACATTCATTTGTTTATCGGGTTTCAGATGTTCCAGATCTCGTAGTATTAACCCTTTGAATACCTCAACTTGATGGTTGGATTGTTGAGGGGGTTAAATAGGGACTTATTTTTAAGACCACTATTGATCACCTCCCCTGGCTTATGAGTTACCGCTGATATATTAGGGGTGCATCCCAAAAAATACTTTTTAATATTTAATCTTCCTAATATATTTGTGGATGTCAATGAAGACGTCGAACTTATTGATTGGTTTTTTCAAGCCACATTTTAAGCCTAGATTCAGAATATTCATCTCTTTGTGTGTTAGTTGTTTGTCAGTCAGATTGAAGATGCCCTCTACTCCGACTCCCTTCTTCTTTTTTTGGGTCCTAGATCCCGCTCTGCAACCACGATATTTTCTTCCTTTGATTGTGGGTATTGCGGAGGGTCCCTCTTTCGTTGCGGATGTTGAGTCTTCCAATATGGGGTATTGGGTTGTTCTGGGGTTGCTGGTCCCTGTATTGAACCCCGGGTGGGGTCTCCCTCCACGTCGGGGTTGGTTCCGACCTCTGGACGGACGACCCCTTCCTCTCCCTAAAAAAGGACGGGGGTGTGGGTGATTATTAGCATAATTCTCTTGGTTATTTCGATATTCCTGCAGGGGCTGAAACCTGTTGTGCGTGGGTATGTCATAGGTGTTGGGTTGTGAATATCCATTCTGATTAGAACGTCTTCCATTCCCCTTTAGTTTCCTTCCTCCTTTCTGTATGGGAGTGGAACACCTAATCGGTGAATTTGCATACGAGGTGTTCCCTGCACGATCATTCGTAGATACCGGATAGTTAACCGATGGTAATCCTGGTATCAGTCGCCGGATCTGCTGTGGAGGTGCAGAAGGCTCTTGTATAGATTGATCTCCTGCCTCATTTCTACAAGGCACTTGTTGCCACGAGTAAATGGAATTCTTTTTGAAGTCCTCCAAATCCCTATGGTATTTCTTCAGTTTCTTTTTTTGTGTCTCTCTATCAACTTTTTCCAATTTCTTTTGTATTCTGGCATTAAACTCTATAATTTGTTGACTATCTTTTATTGGGTCTAATTGCTGTTGTAGATCATTGATTCTTGACTCCAAATTGGCCATTTTGCGTTTTTTTCTTTGTAAGACTAACTGTTGTAGCTTGAAACCCACACCGTTAAAAAAGTCCAACCATTCTTGCATGGAACCTTGGTCATCCAACCCATCCTGTGGGGTGACATCCCATCTAAGGCTCCTAATGATGACTTTTTCCTTGATGTATTGTTCAAGACTACATATGTCCCACCAAGTACGTACTTGTTTTTCTAACACATGGCCCAGTGCTGACATTGCTCCATTGTAATTGGTTTGTGTGGTGGTCGGTTCATAACTGGTGAACAAAGCGTCCACATCAATGTGCCTATTACTTAAATACCGTAGGACGTCCATAGCAGCAGAGAACTAAATATGTGCCTTGAATGAATGTATGTTGTATATGCCCGTCCCAAAAAAACAACAATGCTCTGCGCTTAGTACAATATTCTAACGGTGTATGTGCGGCACATAAATAATTATATGACTAGTAGCAGCTGCTTAAATAGTAGAACATGTATATAGGCAATAATGAATCAATTAAATTAGATAAATATATAAATACACAATTATAAATATATAAATATATAAAGTGTCTCTTCAGTATTGCAGCAGCGCTGTGCACCCCAATTGAACAGGGTCTCTTTCTTAATCTATTTCAGAAAGTTCAAACATGGATCTGATAGCCAGAGTTCCACCAATAAATAATCAAGATGTATTCTGTGAGGGTAGTAATCCTTTCACCAAGCGATACACCACGTGCTGGGGTCCCCAATGAAAACTCACTCACCAGAAATCAGATCAATAAAAGCCTTGATTAATAGTAGTAAATCTGCATCAATATCCAAAGCGACCACCAGATGTCAGTATTATTCCCAGTAGTTCCAATAGGATATGTAGAAGAAACAAAAATGCTCACATAGCGTGATACTGCTAAACATCTTTATTTGAACCATCCAAACATCCCCTTAAAACCATGCGTACCAAAATTTAATAAACATTGAGCAAAGATAACAAAGTGCACTGTGCCTGATTGCGTCCTCCAGTCGTGAAAACCTGTCAGGAGCGCTCCCTGTGTGTAACCACAGTCACACGCTTCCTGGTTCCTCGGTTGGTGGAGCACATGCGTCACTTCCTGTGCGACACGTCCCTAACGTTTCGTCACTTCCTGGACTTCTTCTGAGGGCGTGACACACAAGAAAGGAGGCCGGTATTTATATAAGTGGCAGGCGGAACAGCCAATCAGCAGAAGCAGACGCCCGGATGACTCACACATCCCCGCCCCTAATGCTAAATACTGTCAGCAATGTGTGAAATAACATCATCCGGACATTCTGCTCCCACAGGTCGTATTAAGCATGACAATACCGGTTCTAGTGGAAGATGACCTAATGCATAAAAAACAAGTACCTTGAATACCTGCAATCATTCAGTGTATGTGGCGCGGACATTGATCCGCAGCGCTATCATTGAGCAAGCACACTTTCGGTATTCATTAAAACTGATTAAAATATTCTCTCAAAATATAAAAGTATTTAGTAAACAAGAATTGTCTAGCAATTTTACATCATACATTGCTTATCCTATGAATAAAGATAAAATTGCATAGCGATTTCCTAGCATGTATTGAATAATCGCATACGCTAAATTGCACCTGATAAACATATGTTGGAATATTAAAATAAATATATTGTCTAGCAATTTTACATCATACATTGCTTATCCTATGAAAAGATAAAAACTGCATAGCGATTTCCTAGCACGTATTGAATAATCGCATACGATAAATTGCACCTGATAAACACATGTTGAGATATTAAAATAAATATGTATTAAAATTGTATATCTAAAATGTATATATGTACATATATAAAATATATGACAATCCACATGTAAATATATGTATATAAAACATTTATATAAAACGTGATCATATTGGAGTCAAAATTATAATAAAAATTACACTGTGATAAAATGAAACTGGAACCATACCCCAGGGTATGTCTATGTGTCACTGATGAAACAATTTATGTCAAGCTCTATGTTAAGACCCTTGGGGGCAATCACATCCACAGAATAGATCCAATGGGTTTCACGTTTGGATAACTCTCGGATGCGATTTATGCCCCTCCAATGGGACTGGAGATGTTCAACCCCCCAAAATTCCAATCCCGTCGGGTCACTATCATGAGTTATCCAAACGTGAAACCCATTGGATCTATTCTGTGGATGTGATTGCCCCCAAGGGTCTTAACATAGAGCTTGACATAAATTGTTTCATCAGTGACACATAGACATACCCTGGGGTATGGTTCCAGTTTCATTTTATCACAGTGTAATTTTTATTATAATTTTGACTCCAATATGATCACGTTTTATATAAATGTTTTATATACATATATTTACATGTGGATTGTCATATATTTTATATATGTACATATATACATTTTAGATATACAATTTTAATACATATTTATTTTAATATCTCAACATGTGTTTATCAGGTGCAATTTATCGTATGCGATTATTCAATACGTGCTAGGAAATCGCTATGCAGTTTTTATCTTTTCATAGGATAAGCAATGTATGATGTAAAATTGCTAGACAATATATTTATTTTAATATTCCAACATATGTTTATCAGGTGCAATTTAGCGTATGCGATTATTCAATACATGCTAGGAAATCGCTATGCAATTTTATCTTTATTCATAGGATAAGCAATGTATGATGTAAAATTGCTAGACAATTCTTGTTTACTAAATACTTTTATATTTTGAGAGAATATTTTAATCAGTTTTAATGAATACCGAAAGTGTGCTTGCTCAATGATAGCGCTGCGGATCAATGTCCGCGCCACATACACTGAATGATTGCAGGTATTCAAGGTACTTGTTTTTTATGCATTAGGTCATCTTCCACTAGAACCGGTATTGTCATGCTTAATACGACCTGTGGGAGCAGAATGTCCGGATGATGTTATTTCACACATTGCTGACAGTATTTAGCATTAGGGGCGGGGATGTGTGAGTCATCCGGGCGTCTGCTTCTGCTGATTGGCTGTTCCGCCTGCCACTTATATAAATACCGGCCTCCTTTCTTGTGTGTCACGCCCTCAGAAGAAGTCCAGGAAGTGACGAAACGTTAGGGACGTGTCGCACAGGAAGTGACGCATGTGCTCCACCAACCGAGGAACCAGGAAGCGTGTGACTGTGGTTACACACAGGGAGCGCTCCTGACAGGTTTTCACGACTGGAGGACGCAATCAGGCACAGTGCACTTTGTTATCTTTGCTCAATGTTTATTAAATTTTGGTACGCATGGTTTTAAGGGGATGTTTGGATGGTTCAAATAAAGATGTTTAGCAGTATCACGCTATGTGAGCATTTTTGTTTCTTCTACATATCCTATTGGAACTACTGGGAATAATACTGACATCTGGTGGTCGCTTTGGATATTGATGCAGATTTACTACTATTAATCAAGGCTTTTATTGATCTGATTTCTGGTGAGTGAGTTTTCATTGGGGACCCCAGCACGTGGTGTATCGCTTGGTGAAAGGATTACTACCCTCACAGAATACATCTTGATTATTTATTGGTGGAACTCTGGCTATCAGATCCATGTTTGAACTTTCTGAAATAGATTAAGAAAGAGACCCTGTTCAATTGGGGTGCACAGCGCTGCTGCAATACTGAAGAGACACTTTATATATTTATATATTTATAATTGTGTATTTATATATTTATCTAATTTAATTGATTCATTATTGCCTATATACATGTTCTACTATTTAAGCAGCTGCTACTAGTCATATAATTATTTATGTGCCGCACATACACCGTTAGAATATTGTACTAAGCGCAGAGCATTGTTGTTTTTTTGGGACGGGCATATACAACATACATTCATTCAAGGCACATATTTAGTTCTCTGCTGCTATGGACGTCCTACGGTATTTAAGTAATAGGCACATTGATGTGGACGCTTTGTTCACCAGTTATGAACCGACCACCACACAAACCAATTACAATGGAGCAATGTCAGCACTGGGCCATGTGTTAGAAAAACAAGTACGTACTTGGTGGGACATATGTAGTCTTGAACAATACATCAAGGAAAAAGTCATCATTAGGAGCCTTAGATGGGATGTCACCCCACAGGATGGGTTGGATGACCAAGGTTCCATGCAAGAATGGTTGGACTTTTTTAACGGTGTGGGTTTCAAGCTACAACAGTTAGTCTTACAAAGAAAAAAACGCAAAATGGCCAATTTGGAGTCAAGAATCAATGATCTACAACAGCAATTAGACCCAATAAAAGATAGTCAACAAATTATAGAGTTTAATGCCAGAATACAAAAGAAATTGGAAAAAGTTGATAGAGAGACACAAAAAAAGAAACTGAAGAAATACCATAGGGATTTGGAGGACTTCAAAAAGAATTCCATTTACTCGTGGCAACAAGTGCCTTGTAGAAATGAGGCAGGAGATCAATCTATACAAGAGCCTTCTGCACCTCCACAGCAGATCCGGCGACTGATACCAGGATTACCATCGGTTAACTATCCGGTATCTACGAATGATCGTGCAGGGAACACCTCGTATGCAAATTCACCGATTAGGTGTTCCACTCCCATACAGAAAGGAGGAAGGAAACTAAAGGGGAATGGAAGACGTTCTAATCAGAATGGATATTCACAACCCAACACCTATGACATACCCACGCACAACAGGTTTCAGCCCCTGCAGGAATATCGAAATAACCAAGAGAATTATGCTAATAATCACCCACACCCCCGTCCTTTTTTAGGGAGAGGAAGGGGTCGTCCGTCCAGAGGTCGGAACCAACCCCGACGTGGAGGGAGACCCCACCCGTGGGTTCAATACAGGGACCAGCAACCCCAGAACAACCCCAATACCCCATATTGGAAGACTCAACATCCGCAACGAAAGAGGGACCCTCCGCAATACCCACAATCAAAGGAAGAAAATATCGTGGTTGCAGAGCGGGATCTAGGACCCAAAAAAAGAAGAAGGGAGTCGGAGTAGAGGGCATCTTCAATCTGACTGACAAACAACTAACACACAAAGAGATGAATATTCTGAATCTAGGCTTAAAATGTGGCTTGAAAAAACCAATCAATAAGTTCGACGTCTTCATTGACATCCACAAATATATTAGGAAGATAAATATTAAAAAGTATTTTTTGGGATGCACCCCTAATATATCAGCGGTAACTCATAAGCCAGGGGAGGTGATCAATAGTGGTCTTAAAAATAAGTCCCTATTTAACCCCCTCAACAATCCCAACCATCAAGTTGAGGTATTCAAAGGGTTAATACTACGAGATCTGGAACATCTGAAACCCGATAAACAAATGAATGTAAGGCATATCAGTGAGGGGATTACCATGTTGGAGAAACGAAAAGATATCATCATAAGACCAGCTGATAAGGGGGGTGGGGTAGTAATACTCTCAAAGGAGTTCTATCATAACCAGATTATGGAGATGCTCTCAGATGAAGTAACATATAAACGTCTGAAGAATGACCCCACCCTGCCCTATAGGGATGAATTGGATATTCTAGTACACATGGGTTTAAAAAGCGGAGTACTAACGGACAAAGAGAAAAGGTTCCTGTTACCCACCAGCAGTCGGATCCCCACGCTCTACACCTTGCCGAAGATTCACAAAGACCCCTCTAATCCTCCAGCAAGACCTATTGTCAACAGTATTGATTCGGTCTCTGCCAGAATGGGTCAGTACTTGGACCGGTTCTTGCAAAAGAGTGTCACTAATACCCGTTCATATATAAGGGACACTAAGAATTTTTTAAATTGTTTGCAGAATGTGAGCCTGATAGGAAGAGAGCAGGCAATTTTGGTCACAGCCGACGTTTCCTCTCTTTATTCCATCATACAGCATGATGATGCCTTATTGGCGCTCAATTGGGCCCTTAGTCAAAGAGAGGATCTCCCCCATAACCAAAAGATTTTCCTTAGGAATGCCTTGGATTTCTGCCTTTGTCATAACTATTTTTGGTATGACGGTACATTCTACTCACAACAAAGAGGCGTTGCGATGGGCGCGAAATTCGCGCCCAGCATAGCCAATTTGTTCATGGCGGAGTGGGAGGATAAGACCATTTTTAGAGAACAAAGGCCGGAACTTATATTTTACAAACGCTTCATTGATGACCTGTTTTTTATCTGGAATGGTACATCTGAGTCATTAGGGGCATTTATACAGGCCTTGAATAATAATAATAATAATATTAAGCTTACTTCAGAATGGCATAAAGAAGAAATAAACTTTTTGGACGTCACCATTTATAGGGTGAACGATAAATTAGAAACAAGAGTTTATTTTAAAAAAACAGACAGGAACAGTTATTTGCCCATCTCAAGCGGTCATCATCCTTTATGGCTCCGGAATATCCCAAAAGGACAGATTATGAGAGTAAGAAGAAACTGCTCTGAAGATACACAGTTCTGGATTCAATCTAAAGTCCTTACAGAGAGATTTGAAGCCAAGGGATATGACCCGAAGAAACTGAAGAAGGTAGTGGAGGAAGTGGCTGAAATACCTAGAATTACATGCTTACAAGAATCACGGCCGGTGGGTTCTGAGGTAGCACCAACAGAAAAAAATCGTAATAAAGAGTGGGGCTTTATTTCTCAATTTCATACTCAATACAAGGAAGTGGAGGAGATCTTCAGAAGACACTGGCATATACTCCGGTTAGATAAGAAACTCACCACAGTATTACCTTCTGAGCCCCAGTTCATTTATAGAAAAACCACAAGTTTTGGAGACAGAGTGGTGAAGAAAGTGATTGACCCTCCTAAACGTCCTCCGACATTTTGGGATCGCAACGGCTTTTTTGCATGCAGGAGATGCAAAGCCTGCAGGGAGGTCTCCAGACCTCTTAGAGGAATTGATAGTTTCCTTTCCCCGATTAATAATCGCAGTTTCGGGATTAAACAATTCATTACATGCAACAGCACCTTTGTGGTGTACGCATTGAAATGTCCTTGCGGTTTAATCTATATAGGCCGTACAAAAAGGCTATTACGGGTGAGAATAGCTGAACACATAAACAACATAAAAATAGGCTATAAGGATCATAACGTCTCACTGCATTTTAAATTAAAACATGATAGTGACCCGACGGGATTGGAATTTTGGGGGGTTGAACATCTCCAGTCCCATTGGAGGGGCATAAATCGCATCCGAGAGTTATCCAAACGTGAAACCCATTGGATCTATTCTGTGGATGTGATTGCCCCCAAGGGTCTTAACATAGAGCTTGACATAAATTGTTTCATCAGTGACACATAGACATACCCTGGGGTATGGTTCCAGTTTCATTTTATCACAGTGTAATTTTTATTATAATTTTGACTCCAATATGATCACGTTTTATATAAATGTTTTATATACATATATTTACATGTGGATTGTCATATATTTTATATATGTACATATATACATTTTAGATATACAATTTTAATACATATTTATTTTAATATCTCAACATGTGTTTATCAGGTGCAATTTATCGTATGCGATTATTCAATACGTGCTAGGAAATCGCTATGCAGTTTTTATCTTTTCATAGGATAAGCAATGTATGATGTAAAATTGCTAGACAATATATTTATTTTAATATTCCAACATATGTTTATCAGGTGCAATTTAGCGTATGCGATTATTCAATACATGCTAGGAAATCGCTATGCAGTTTTATCTTTATTCATAGGATAAGCAATGTATGATGTAAAATTGCTAGACAATTCTTGTTTACTAAATACTTTTATATTTTGAGAGAATATTTTAATCAGTTTTAATGAATACCGAAAGTGTGCTTGCTCAATGATAGCGCTGCGGATCAATGTCCGCGCCACATACACTGAATGATTGCAGGTATTCAAGGTACTTGTTTTTTATGCATTAGGTCATCTTCCACTAGAACCGGTATTGTCATGCTTAATACGACCTGTGGGAGCAGAATGTCCGGATGATGTTATTTCACACATTGCTGACAGTATTTAGCATTAGGGGCGGGGATGTGTGAGTCATCCGGGCGTCTGCTTCTGCTGATTGGCTGTTCCGCCTGCCACTTATATAAATACCGGCCTCCTTTCTTGTGTGTCACGCCCTCAGAAGAAGTCCAGGAAGTGACGAAACGTTAGGGACGTGTCGCACAGGAAGTGACGCATGTGCTCCACCAACCGAGGAACCAGGAAGCGTGTGACTGTGGTTACACACAGGGAGCGCTCCTGACAGGTTTTCACGACTGGAGGACGCAATCAGGCACAGTGCACTTTGTTATCTTTGCTCAATGTTTATTAAATTTTGGTACGCATGGTTTTAAGGGGATGTTTGGATGGTTCAAATAAAGATGTTTAGCAGTATCACGCTATGTGAGCATTTTTGTTTCTTCTACATATCCTATTGGAACTACTGGGAATAATACTGACATCTGGTGGTCGCTTTGGATATTGATGCAGATTTACTACTATTAATCAAGGCTTTTATTGATCTGATTTCTGGTGAGTGAGTTTTCATTGGGGACCCCAGCACGTGGTGTATCGCTTGGTGAAAGGATTACTACCCTCACAGAATACATCTTGATTATTTATTGGTGGAACTCTGGCTATCAGATCCATGTTTGAACTTTCTGAAATAGATTAAGAAAGAGACCCTGTTCAATTGGGGTGCACAGCGCTGCTGCAATACTGAAGAGACACTTTATATATTTATATATTTATAATTGTGTATTTATATATTTATCTAATTTAATTGATTCATTATTGCCTATATACAGGAACATGTAACATGTTCCAAGGGTGAACGTATACTTTAATGCAGGTAATGCATTCAGGTAACAAAACAAAAAACAAACAAAAAAAAAAAGCCCTTCTGGCTTTAGAACCACTTTAAACTCCTAGATTGCTTTGACTTGCTTCTGCATTTTACATGCATTTGTCAACCATTAACCTCTCTCTTCTTGTTGGAAATTTTGTTTTTCTTATCCCTATAAAACAAAAGCTCATTAGTCTGTTCCAGACTACTGTTTGTGCATTCCTCCATAATAGATCATGTCAGTTTTCTATAATGTTCCTTAAAGCAGGGTTTGTACTCTCTCTCCACCCTCCCACTCGCACATACACACACAGTCAGCTTGCTTTGGCTACACGTCCTCCCTCTTGTCACTCTCATTCTATGTATACTTTGTTTGCCAGATAATTGCTACATTAATAAAGTCGCTTCTTTATGTACAACTCCTATCAGAGGAGATAGGAGAAAGTTACAATTCTTGTCAAACAAATACAGATACTTAGTCAAAACACAGATGGAAACAGTCCATCGGCAGTCTTGATGAGCTTTTAGATTTGCCTGTTCTTTTTACTTTTTTTCTTTTTCGCATGTCATTTTTAAAATCCAGATGGGTTTCATAGAAACAAGTTGCTTTTTGAGAATGTGGTATTGTGTACATGTTTAAGCTATGGTTAGATTTAGCCTTGTAAAGAAATGTTTAAACCAAAGCTAAGCTAAAGTTTTCTTGGCTTTTAAGTGGTTGCAAACCCTTCCATATACCCAGTGAAGTGACTGACCTTAGGTGATTCACAGAATTTAAAAAAATAATCGTACATAAGTTGTACTTGTTTATCTGCAGTCTTCTCTTCTCTATGTCCATTCAAAGTCCAGAATTTATAAAGCTTGTCTGAGTCGTCAGAAAACGAGGCAGAGAGCTGAAGTTCTGCAGAGCTCAGTTAGGAGCTTCACACAGGAACAGAGCTGAGTCTGTCAATCAGCTCGTGATAGATTAATATATCTGATACGTAACAAATTAATGGTACATATCCATATCCATATTACCCTTATATATTACTTTATTCTAAATATAAGATTATCCCAGAACTGCAACAAGTTAACTATCTATCTACCTAAGGGTTTTATCTCTTTCTATATTATCTGTCTATGTAATCTCTACTAACCTTTTGCCGGCATCATTCCACACGTCCCACATCTCAGAGCCACTCTGGACTCAACTCAAAACATGCTGAATGTTGACTTAACTTTTATTTCCTGTGTCTCAGTCCTAAATACAGTTTGAAACTGGAAAGTCCAGTATCCTGTTTTAGTTCTACACACGTCATATTATATATATCATGAACATACTGTGTATAACAGGAAAAAGTACTTTACAATAATTGGTCAGCAAGAAACAAATAACCATACACAGGCCTTTACGTAAAGGAAACAGATGTGTATGAATCAGGAAAACTAAGTCAGGGAGGAAAGATAACAGAATAGCGAAAATAACAGGGAAACAAGACTGTTCCCACCGGTCAGATAACAATAGAAGGAAACTTCCTACATTCCATTACAAAAACTGTCCGTGAAACGTCAGAATATATATCCGTTGAATTTTAACTTAAACCATAACCCTAATAATTTCCTCTCATTTGTCACAAAGTGACAATTATGAATCTTGCCTTTTTAATATGCATCATCCTGAATTGCATGGGCATATCTTTATAAGCATGTGTAGAAACATAAAACAATATACATCTTAAATTAACATATGGCTGGATAATGCTATATCAGCTCAGCTGTTATCCCAATTGTTTAGCAAATGTCCATGAAACGAAAAGAGTATAACAGTCGTTAGGTTAATAAAATAGTCTTTAGCAAAAAAATAAAAACAAAAAAGTCTCTTGTATTGAGCCTTGCAAATATTTATAAGTTTTCCAGACCATGAACTCCTCAAGTTAATTTTCTAACTTCTAAAAATACCTCCAAATATTCTGTATCTAATCTATTCGTGCATCCAGAATAGATCTACCACCCCTTAAGAACTTGCCTCTCAGTAAGGACAAAACTTCCACAAACAAACCGGAACTAATGTTGCAAAGAAATCAACCTTCAAGTCTTTAGGCTGGTACGTCAAATCTCTCTCGCGTGATGTGCACTGGACTTTCAGGCCTCGGGTTGGCATTATAGCTCTTTTCCTCTAGGCTTTCCCAGGAACTTTTCCAACAGGTGTCTCCAACCTTCAGCTTGCGTAAAGGTAGAGAAGTGTTTCCAAAGTGATGGCTTGTTAAAGGTTCTGGAATCATTCCAGGACTTCCTGCATAGCTATGTAACAACAAGGATTTCCATGTGGTGTTTCAATCATTTTTCTTCAAGTAGAACATCCAGATAAAGGTGTAGGGGGCGGATATTTCTCCAGACAGCATGAATAACCACATAAACCTCACTCATAGATAAGCTCTTTCGTAACCATTGGAGGTAATTAAAAAAAAAATATTCTGCCATTTTAAGAATTCAAACATAAGTCCATTAAAGGGGTTGTAAACCCTCACGTTTTTTCACCTTAATGCTGCCTATGCATTAAGGTGAAAAAACTTCTAGTGACTGGCCACCCTGTTTTACTCACCTGAGCCCTGTAATTTCCTTCGGTGGAGACACGCTCTTCCTGTGCCCGGAGTTCTCGGCTCTTGATTGGATAGATTGATAGCAGCGCAGCCATTGGCTCCCGCTGCTGTCAGTCAAATCCAGTGATGCGGCTCCTGGTGGGCGGGGGCCCAGTCTGGCATTCTGCGTCTACGGACGCAAATGCTGGACTCGAGAGCACGCCCGCAAGGTAACCCCCTGGGAGAGTGCTTCTCCTAGGAGGTTATACAATGCGGGGAGGAGCTACCAGAGCCACCAAGGGACCCCAGAAGAGGATGATCGGGGCCACTCTGTGCAAAATGAACTGCACAGTGGAGGTAAGTATGACATGGTGGTTATTTAAAAAAAAAAAAAAAAACCTTGAAGCTTTACAATAACTTTTAAGTATGCAGAAATAAAGTGTTTTCTAGCAGCATTTTTCACCATGTCAGGGACCACCATTGGACCATCATGTCACTCAATATTGCAGCAGAATTCAACAAATCAGAAAGCTTCCAATTCTCAGATTGGATTTAGAAGTGACCTGAGGCAAAACACCTTCAGTTCCTTATCCTTTGGACAAATGTGGAACCAAGTAATCCCAGAACAAAACCTTACTTCAACACATATTCTATCTCAGAACATAGTTTCTTAACCTTGCAATACATGATTATCATAAGAAAATAAAAATAGTGAATGTGAATAATGTAAAAATAAAGTAAAGTATCCAAAAGGCAGTTTAGAATTGTGACCAAACAAACTTTCCCACCAATAAATCTTAGCATTTTCTTCAAAGGCATGCATATAACACTTATTTATATACATTTTATAGTAGAACTCTGGGATTTTCAAAAAATCCCCCATTAGTACACCCCCACACACCCACACACACAACACTAAACAGTTTGTGAGCATTTGTGAGATTTCTTACCATTTAAGAGATATGACTGATTTAATTTACAGGAAGTCAGCTTTGTGATTCAAAAAATGCACCATCTTTTCTGGCATGTAGGAGGTGTTAGAACAGGGATTGCATTATATCCTCTTCTCTCTCTTTCAACTGTAATCAGAATACATTTCCCATGAATACTTGGGTTGGGAGTGAATGTGGGAGGTACGCTAGGCTTGTACATGCAAATGTGAACTTGCCCACTTCAACATAAATCACACCCCTCATTCTGCAGCCAGCAAGCCATACATAACACACGGTATAATAGGTTACAGCCTTATAAATACAAAGATTTTTAATATAAATGCATATTAATATAGTAATTAATGCAATTAATAAATTAATTCATTTTAATATAAATGCAAACCAGTGCAGCTTATCAGGGACCACCAGTGCAGCATGTCGGGGACCACCAGTGCAGCATGTCAGGGACCACCAGTGCAGCATGTCAGAGACCACCAGTGCAGCATGTCCTGGACCACCAGTGCCGCTTGCCAAGGGCCACCATGTCATGGACCACCAGTGCCCCTTGTCAGGGACCACCAGTGCCGCTTGTCAGGGAACCACCATGTCAGGGACCACCAGTGCTGAATTTCTGGGACCACCTTGTCAGAGACCACCAGTTCCGTTTATCGGGGAATAGCATGTCAGGGACCACCATTGCCGCTTGTCAGGGACCATCATGTCGGGGACCACCAGTGCTGCTTGTCGGGGACCACCAGTGCTGCTTGTCGGGGACCACCAGTGCTGCTTGTCGGGGACCACCAGTGCTGCTTGTCGGGGACCACCAGTGCTGCTTGTCGGGGGCCACCAGTGCTGCTTGTCGGGGGCCACCATGTCAGGGACCACCATTGCTGCTTGACGTGCATAGAAGTGTTCTATATAGGCAGGACATCAGAGTTGCGGTGGAAACAGCCGGTGGAAGCAAAACCACACGGACTGACCACTGACCGGAACACCACTCAATGATCTTATTTAAGTGAGCGGACATATTTAACCACCTCAATACATGGCAATTACACCCCCTTCCTGCCCAGGCCATTTTTCAGCTTTCATCGCTGTCTCACTTTGAATGACAATTGCACGGTAATGCTTCACTGTAACCATGTGAAATTCTTATAATTTTCTCCACACAAATAGAGCTTTCTTTTGGTGGTATTTAATCACTTTGGGGCTTTTTATTTTTTCCAACAAAAAAAATACCGAAAATTTTGAAAAAAAAAAAAGTTTTTCTTAGTTTCTGTCAGTAAATTTTGTAAAAAATGTTCTCCTTCACTAGTGGGCGCGGATGAGGGGGCACGAATATGCTGCACTTATGGGCACTGAAAGGTGGCACTGATGGGCGGCACTGGTGGGCACTAATAGGTGGCACTGGTGGGCACAGATATCCGGATTTGATAGGCGGCAGTGATGGGCATTGATGGGCAGCACTGATAGCCAGCACTGACTGGCATCACTAATGGCCACTGATTGCTGGCAGTGGTGGGCAGTGATTGCTGGCACTGTGGGGGCTTTATTGTAATCAGGGCACTGATGATCACTGCCCTGATTACATACCTAGATGTCCTCTGCGAGGAGATGCTGCTGATCAGCTCTCCTCTCCTCACACTCTGTCGTTACGGGCATCTCCGTGTTTACATGTGGCTGGTTGTGATTGGACACAGCCGATCACGTGGTTAAAGAGCTGCGGCTGCACCGTGTCCTAGGAAAAAGGTCGCATGAGCGCGGCCGTTCTGGGAAGCCGTCATATGACGTTCACCCAGAATGAGAGCCGCACCGCCCAGCAGTGGGTGGGTGGCAAGTGGTTAAATAACTGGATCAGCAAGTTCTATCGAATGAGCTCATAGAAATGCTGATAGACGATTTGGGAACAAATATTGTTAAGACAAAATGCTAATAGTAAGAACAATATGCCAGAAGTGAGTGCAATATCATTTGTTTTTACGAATAAACAACCTTTAAAGGAAAACTGCACCATGAGGCATATTTATTTTTATTACGTGGGCTAACTATGTGTGTGGAATCAATGTTGTGGACACGGGGATCGAGTGTGGAGATTGGTATCCATCCTGCTATACCTGCTAGTACCTGATTGATCGTGGCTGATCGAAAACAAGGGTTCCTTTCTTATTCAATGCTCATTTGACCCCTGTAATAAGGGTCCAAAGAGGAGGGTAAGTGGCAGTGTGTCTGGGTGTCGGTGGTGGTTATCCTCTCCCTTTCACTCTTCTACTAATATCCCATGGACTGTGTGATTACTACCCACACTTGGCGATCGGAGGGTCTATGGGTATTTTTTTTACTTGCGCTGCACCTAATCTATACAAATAGATTAGAACCTATACAAATACACCTATCCTTGTTTCATTCATTGATTATCCATTCACTCACTTATTCAGTAACAGAAAGCATTCTTTCATATATTTTTATCACACATATACATATATACCTATGCATATCTATGACAAACCCATGTCATTAGCACATCATATTTTAGTTCATTAAACATAACATTACACCAGCTATCCCCCCCTTTCTTTTTTTATGTTGTAAATCGGGGCTAGAGCAAGCAAATAAACTGAATGGAACCAGAAAACATCTTACAAAACCACAACACTGCATGTAGCACTTCACACAAATATCATAGCTTAGAAAAATCGATTGGATACCATGGACTAAAGGAACTTCTATTTTATCAGCAAACATTTGGGACAGATTACAAGTAGGCAAGTTCTAGAAAGAAGGGAGAAAGTAGAATGTATTGCATAAATCGCAGGTATGTACCACCAGAGGGCCTATGAAAGTAAAGAGTACCACAATACCATGTAGTGTACTCACATTGTAGCCAGTGTAAAGCAATATATCAACTTGATGCATAATTCATGAACCTTATACACAAGTATTCAAATACCCGCAAGACTGGCAACAATGTGAGCAATGGTAATCCCATCAAAAAGGCCCTGTTGTCAGGGGTTTAAATGCAGAACAGACTGAGTTTTACCAGAAAATAGAGGTACAACTGTAAATTGTATCAATAAGACAACAAATACCTGATACCCAACAGAACTAAAAAAAAAAACAACCATGAAGGGTAGCAGCCCATAACAGTCCAGAAAGGCAATATACAAACTATATTAAGTCAATACAGAATATCTATAACCTTTTATCATAAGCGATTAGTACTTCAAAGTATAAGCATACAAAATGTTAGCAGAAAAAATATAATCCTCCATATACCTCATATGTTTGACAATAAACCATTGTAAATAACCCAAACCCCTCATATGATACTAGTAGTTGCAGAACAGCTAAGCCAGTATCTGCAAGTTCAAAAACAGGCATTTTAAAGAGGGGAAAAAGGCATGTCAACATATAAAATTAAGGCAGAACGCAGCAGTGACATTAAAAATATAAGTGCTAGGCCCCATGTACATGGGACGCTGTTAAACGTACGTTCAGAGGCAGTTGGATGCTTTTTTTCAACTGCCCCTGAACTCATTCAATGTTATCCTATGTGACCATCTACACAGTCTCGTTTATTGTCGTTTTTATGCAGATGCATTTAACAGAGTTTCTTTGGAAGCAAAAAAATGGGTTCACACGCCGAAGATTTCTACGTTTCAGATGCTAAACGCGGTACCGGCGTTTAGACGCGTGTTCGTTTATAAGCGTTTTTAAAGGTACCCTATATTTTAGACCTGAAAAGACAAAAATATGATGGAAAACAATAAAAAAACATAAAAAAAAGATAGTTAAAAATGTTTTAATTACTACGATGATTCATAGACCATATATAGTAGGTACGCAGCTGTACATACATGTTCACAAAATATCCTGCTGACATTCGCTGCGCAATCAAAGGATGGGTCCAATAGCGACGAACTCTGGACCTCTCACGCAATTTTCTACGTCGTTCTAGCCTCATCAAGAGCAATGTCAAGAGCATTTCCTCACATATGCTCATTAGGGGATCCATTGCAAAAAAAAAAAGCATAGAAATAGAGGCAAATACAAGTAGACAGCTGCTCTCTCTGTTGCTGCTACTCACTCTGGTCAAAATGGCTGAAATAGTTAACTTACAAAGTTTTTTGAGCTTGGGGAGGGTCTTAAATGAGGTAATCTTAATAAACGCTTCTATACGTAAACGCGGCTAAACAGACGTTTTAAACTCTCGTTTCAAGGTGTCAAAAAAAATTTGTTCAGAGGACTTTGTCTCAGCGTCCTGTGTACATGGGGCCTTACACCTATGGTGTTACCCTTCATTGTACTTTGATCAGTGTGCAATTGCAAGTGTCTTAAAATTAGTAATGTTACCTGATCAGGTTCCTTAGGAGAGAAAGTAGCTACAAAATGTTTAGGTACCTTTTGTAATGCATACAATTTAGAAATGATGTCATATTTACCATTTCCCATTTAAATTAAACATGTCCCTTGGCATGGGCTCAACATGCGATAATGGCTACAGTATGTGAAAACAAACTTGGGCAAACCAGAACAGTGGCAAATATCATACTATAGATCTAAATACACATAGATGATCATACATTTCCCTATTATACAAACCTGCAAAAGAGCAGCATTAGAAGAATCAGCACTGCCAGCTATGCTGATTGAACTTAATGCAGCTGGCCGTAAAGCAAAGGCTATTGTTAACAACAGCATATCCTAAACTGTGTGTCCCTGCTAAAAGCAATAGCAGGACTTAATTACTAAAGAGAGCAACAATGTGGTTTGCAAGATCTTGCACCCATTCTGCTTTCATGTCAGGAACCTTCCCCAAGATCATCTGCCCTAATGGTGTGGACATTCTTAATAACTCTGCCCTCGGATCGGGAGTAGAAATCAGAAGAAATTCCTCACTCCCTAAGGGAGGCTCAGAATAAGGGTGCATTACCATACCTGTGTTGCTTATGAAAGGTTCTGGTTCTGGATGGATATCAACATCTCCTGTACAAGGAAGCAATCCGTATCCACTAGGGTTTGGGGTACTCGTATAACAATAGGAGGAAACTTCCTACATTCCATTACAAAAACTGTCAGTGAAACTTCACAATATATATCAGTAGAATTTTAACTTAAAGCGTAACCCTAACAGCTGCAGGTCCCTCCCCTGTCACCATTTTTTTCTTGGTGTCAGGAAAACTTGTGAGAAGTGATTCAATCTGATAGCAGAGGAACGAAGCATCAGACAGAGATGACAGTTGGTGCTCCTAATTGATACAAGTACACACTATATAGGGATATGCTTTGTTCATATTTCATGCCCGAGGTTTACAACCACTTTAAGGTCTGGGACTTCATGACCACAGTCTATGTGAATATGGTATTGTCTAACTCCGTGTCTGCATACTTAATAGGTTCCGGACTACCTTCCTTACATTTACTGCGGCAAGGCGCCCCGCCTGCGCGAAACGACACACCTGTACACCGGTTCATGCAGTAGCTCTGGGGGCGTGCGCACACACCACTGAGGGCACAATTGCGTGCTGATTGGACAGAGGAAAACATTTTGTAGATCGACAGTTAACTGCAAAGTTGTGCCACATCCAAAATTAAATATACCAAATATAATTGGGGGAGCCAATCAGTGGGTCCGGCAGACTCTTAAAGGGAAGGATGTACCCATATGGGGTTTCACCCAGGAGAACCATTGTGCGGCAGTATATCTGCGTGACCCGGTCGGGAACCAGTTAAAGTAACGCAGTGCCGAATTGCAAAAAATGGCCTGGTGGGGGGGATAATGGGGTAAAACCTTCTGGATCTAATACGTGCAACGTGACTGAAGTTGAATCCTGAGCTATTTTAACTATTTCCAAGTAAAGGAGACAAAATTCAGTTATAAATATATCAGTTTTTTGGTTTTGAATTCCATAGGGGAAGAAGAAAACCTTAACGTTGCACTTAAGCCAAAACTCATTTCCTTTCCCAGTGACACTAAGACTGGAAGTTGGAAGAAATCTTGGGGGACTCATGACATCAAAAACCTTGAAACTTGATTTGTTTGACAAAGCTTTAACAAAAAAATTCTGGAGTTTTACAACATACACAACGTTTATGATGATATAGTTAAGATAGTGTGAATTTGTACAGGACGCACAATTTAGATATCCTCTAGATTTGATTCAGAATTGTTTTAATGGCAGGGTTCCACCTTCAGTGCACCCTCTGAGTTACAGTTCTGATGGAACTGACAAAATAACTTCTTTTGTGCCAACAATTTACCCACAGAAATGTTGGATAGATTTGGGGCTGAGATTGTTCTAAGATATATAAAAGTGGAGTTCCACCCAAAAGTGGAAGCTATGCTTATCTGCTTCCTCCCTTCCTTTGGTGCCACATTTGGCACCTTTCCGGGGGAAGGGGGGAACAGGTTCCCGTTCCCACTTCCAGGAGACCTGGCTACAGCAAGATGCGGCGACGTCCCCCGGAAGTTCGTCCCCCCCACCTCCTTCCCCCCGCCTCTGGCCCATTCACAAAGCACTTCTTGCATGTGCAGTAGGGGACCAGCTGTGAAGCCGCATGGCTTCACAGCCAGGTTACCTTAGAGACAATGGCGGCAGCAGCAGCACTCGAGAGCCGATGAAAACATCGGCTGGGGTGCCGACATCGCTGGTTTCCAGGACAGGTAAGTGTCCGAATATTTAAAAGTCAGCAGCTACCGTATATGTAGCTCCTGGCTTTTAATTTTTTTGTGGGGGGACTGGACCTCCTCTTAAGTTTGCTGGCTGCAGATATATATATATATATATATATATATACTTCTATGTCACAAGTGTTGATACTGTTGTTTTATACACAACGGAGCTTTACATTTTTATCACTAATCATTCATTTTTAGTTATATTTTGACATTGCATCCACTTAGCACTGAAGTTTTAAACAAGCCTTTGGGAGTTTATTCTTTATTCACAGTAAAAGCAATTAATTCACTGTTGACCTTAGAATCAGCAGTAACTTGACCCAGAACGGTCTGCAGTAGTCACATACGTGATGTCCCAGGAGAGCTTCTCTCATTCTCATGTTCTCTCTCTTTGCTTCCTTTGGACTAGCCTCTTACTTTAGACCTCCCATACTCTTGCTGTGTCAGCCACAAGACAAGGCTGGTGGGAACTTCAGCACTCAATGCGTGAAGAAGCTATGATTTATTTAACTAACAGGCTGAGTGGTTTTTGCACAGACGAACACTAAGCTCTGAAGGCATCTGCTGTCAATGGCGTTTCAGGCAAGCTATAATGCCACCAAAAATATTCTGTATTCAGGGCAGGATACAAAGCACTTTGGGAGAGGTTATGTTTGCTTTTGCATGCAGAGCGTGGTGAATTGCAAATCCAGTATGGCAACAATTATGCCATTCAGCAAAGTGTTATTTTCTGTGCACAATCCTTTAAAAACAAGGCCACGAGAAACAGTACAGAAAGCTTCAGCTGCTTGGGCAGTGATGTCATATTTTAAAAGTACAAAAAAACAAATACAGTCAGGTCCATAATTATTGGGACATCAACACAATGCTAATCTTTTTGGCTCTATACACCACCACAATGGATTTTAAATGAAACGAACAAGATGTGCTTTAACTGCAGACTTTCAGCTTTAATTTGAGGGTATTTACATCCAAATCAGGTGAACAGTGTAGGAATTACAATAGTTTGTATATGTGCCTCCCACTTTATAAGGGACCAAAAGTAATAGGACAGATTAATAATCATCCATCAAACTTTCACTTTTTAATACTTGGTTGCAAATCCTTTGCAGTCAATTACAGCCTGAAGTCTGGAACGCATAGACATCACCAGACGCTGGGTTCAATCCCTAGTGATGCTCTGCCAGGCCTCTACTGCAACTGTCTTCAGTTCCTGCTTGTTCTTGGGGCATTTTCCCTTCAGTTTTGTCTTCATTGCATGCTCAATCGGATTCAGGTCAGGTGATTGACTTGGCCATTGCATAACATTCCACTTCTTTCCCTTAAACAATCTTTAGTTGCTTTCGCAGTATGCCTCAGGTCATTGTCCATCTGCACTGTGAAGTGCCGTCCAATGAGTTCTGAAGCATTTTGCTGAATATGAGCAGATAATATTGCCCGAAACACTTCAGAATTCATCCTGCTGCTTTTGTCAGCAGTAACATCATCAACAAATACAAGAGAACCAGTTCCATTGGCAGCCATACATGCCCACGCCATGACACTACCACCACCATGCTTCACTGATGAGGTGGTATGCTTTGGATCATGAGCAGTTCCTTTCCTTCTCCATACTCTTCTCTTCCCATCACTCTGGTAAAAGTTGATCTTGGTCTCATCTGTCCATAGGATGTTGTTCCAGAACTGTGAAGGCTTTTTTAGATGTTGTTTGGCAAACTCTGGCCTTCCTGTTTTTGAGGCTCACCAATGGTTTACATCTTGTGGTGAACCCTCTGTATTCACTCTGGTGAAGTCTTCTCTTGATTGTTGACTTTGACACACATACACATGGAGAGTGTTCTTGATCTGGCCAATTGTTGCGAAGAGTGTTTTCTTCACCAGGGAAAGAATTCTTAGGTCATCCTCCACAGTTGTTTTCCGTGGTCTTCTGGGTCTTTTGGTGTTGCTGAGCTCACCGGTGCGTTCTTTCTTTTTAAGGATGTTCTAAACAGTTGATTTGGCCACACCTAATGTTTTTGCTATCTCTCTGATGGGTTTGTTTTGTTTTTTCAGCCTAATGAGGGCTTGCTTCACTGATAGTGACAGCTCTTTGGATCTCATATTGAGAGTTGACAGCATCAGATTTCAAATGCAAATAGCACACTTGAAATTAACTCTGGACCTTTTATCTGCTCCTTGTAAATGGGATAGTGAGGGAATAACACACACCTTGCCATGGAACAGCTGAGCAGCCAATTGTCCCATTACTTTAGTCCCTTAAAAAGTGGGAGGTACATATACAAACTGTTGTAGTTCCTACACCGTTGACCCGATTTGGATGTAAATACCTTCAAATTAAAGCTGAAAGTCTGCAGTTAAAGCACATCTTGTTTGTTTCATTTCAAATCCATTGTGGTGGTGTATAGAGCCAAAAAGATTAGAATTGTGTCGATGTCCCAATATTTATGCACCTGAATATATATATATATATATATATATATATATATATATATATATATATATATATATATATTGCTGTAGACACTGTGTGACTTGTAGCTGCGGGGAGCTGTTTCCCTCTAGTGCTGAGTTTGATGCTGACCTGTTACCTCCTTGATACAGAGACAAGGCAGAGCAAAGCATCTTGGGACATGTAGTCCGAATGATGGGATTTGCCCTGAATCATCAGGAACTACAACTACCAGATAGCTGATGGGGAAGCATAGACCGCTGGGAGAGATTAGAAGAGGAACAGATTGAGGCCTGCTCTCTTGGGACCCTACTTGGATCTGAATGCAGGGTTTCTGTGAAGGTGTGTGCTGCAGCAGAGTCACGGCCTGCATCAGCAGAACCATCCAGCGGATATTCGGAGGGACACCTGCGGGCAGCATCCTTTAGCTGTTTGGCGGCAGCCTGAAGCCGCTCTTATTCCATCTATTCTGCAGTGACATCAGATTCGCGTGAGCCGTAACGCGGTGCGGCAGAGGCCTGATGCCATCCCCTGAGCCGCTTTCTTGAGAGACAGCCATCGTCATCATCTCTTGTTCCAGTATGGTGAGCAGGCAATAGCCCAACCTTATAGACACCATTGCCTCCTCCACCCTCTATTAGCTTTAGTGCCAAGGATCTAGGATCTATATACAGACATCTCTACCTTCTATCACCCCGCTTCTACTTGTAGTTCTACAGAGAGCATCATCTTTGAGTCAGTGATCACTGTGATTCCAGTTGCAGTTTATTCCACACAGGAAGATTTGCTTTTTTGATTCTGGTTGCTTTGCTCTGCCATTCAGAAATTCCTTGCATGCAGTTACTTCAAGGGCTAGCTGAAGATCAACCGGATTGTCGCACAGTAATATAGGACTACTTGTCACCGCCTTCCCCACTTCAGGGATTTGTTTCTGCTGAGCTCACAGAGCTGCAATTCACCAAGAACTCTCTGAAAGAGCAGGTTGAATTTCAATACAGTTCCTTACATTGTACTTACTATTCTGCATCTATGTGTTGAGGAATAGAAGAGAGGGGTCTGACACCAATATGAGCCATTCCTCTGCTCTCCTGTAACCTGTTCACACAGGCATTGTATTTGCCTTGCTGTGTACAAAGATTATAGTCCTCACTGTTGAATGTTTAATATTAATATGTGATTGCCATTTGGTCATTGATCACATTCCTATAAGAAATACCATTCTGAACTGTAAACTTGTGTTGATTTTCCAATCATTTTAATTTCTCCAAGTAAACAAGTTACTTGGTTTAATCCATTCTGGTGTACCTATTTCATTGTTATCGTTAATAAAGAAGAAAGCTGTATGAACCCAGGGTGGCGGAGGACTTAAGGTGAACTTGGCCTTTGATTTAATTTCTGAATTTGCACTTGAGTATGGGGAAAGGTGTGAGATGGTTTACCATTTTAATTCTGAATATGAAAAGCCTCTTCAGCACCTAGAATTTTTTAGTCCTGGTTGTCTGCTTAGCCACATTGGCAACCATATTTAGGTGGGACAAAGTCTGATAAATTATGCCTAATCTAGCCCTGCTACTTTGCTAAAGACAGATTTCAGCACCTTGGACAGCAAAAGCCTGATTTGCAGCACAGGGTAGTTACGAGCTGTGATGCTGCAAGTCAAAGAGCTAGGTTAGAAAACATTCCTCAAAGTAGAATTTTTATATTTAAACACTACACTTTAAACATATTAACCTGTTATAATGGCTAATGCCTATCTATTCATTTTCTCTGTATAACGGACAACTTTTTCTGTTTTTGGATTTATGTTACCCAAAATCCTACCTTGCCCTTCTCAGTGTTATGAAAATGTAGGCTTCTACACACTGTAAGTTATTGAGGAGAAACTCAGTATCCCCTTTGTCAGTAGGGACAGAATGTCCAAATAAATGCTTAGAAAGGTAAGAAATATTTTTTAAACATTATTGGGTATAAGGGTTTCCACAAATTTGACTGCAAAAGTGAAAATATACTTTAATCGAGTGCCAGGAATGATGTATTTCAGGATGGTAGAAGGTATGTCTTTGTATGTTCAAATGTCCCTTACAAACGGTTGTGAACTAGCCTAGAGAGCATGTTCATCTAAAGGGATGCCTTCTTTCTTATTATGAGTATACCAAGAGCCTTGTACCTACAGAGGATTTTATCAAGATATTGAAAGAAGTTTGTTTTGGCAGGACCTTCGAAATCTCATCCTATGAAAATGAGAGAAATTATATATACAAACCTGCTTGATTTTATGGATATAATAGAGCTTGGGTGTTTAAAAATGAATTGACTTTAATGTAAACCTGAGCTGTGTTAAAATTAGGCCAGTTGACAGTAAAGTAAATACCCACTTCCTTAAAAAGATCTTATCAGCTTAAAAAAAATTGCATGTAAAAGCACACATAACCCCCCCCCCCCCCCCTCTGATATTTTCCTGTGTTCAGGGTTTGGCAGGCAGCGGCTGGCCTGTGTGCAGGGATTGGCAGGCAGCGGCTGGCCTGTGTGCAGGGATTGGCAGGCAGCGGCTGGCCTGTGTGCAGGGATTGGCAGGCAGCGGCTGGCCTGTGTGCAGGGATTGGCAGGCAGCGGCTGGCCTGTGTGCAGGGATTGGCAGGCAGCGGCTGGCCTGTGTGCAGGGATTGGCAGGCAGCGGCTGACCTGTGTGCAGGGATTGGCAGGCAGCGGCTGGCCTGTGTGCAGAGTTTGGCAGGCAGCGGCTGGCCTGTGTGCAGAGTTTGGCAGGCAGCGGCTGGCCTGTGTGCAGAGTTTGGCAGGCAGCGGCTGGCCTGTGTGCAGAGTTTGGCAGGCAGCGGCTGGCCTGTGTGCAGAGTTTGGCAGGCAGCGGCTGGCCTGTGTGCAGAGTTTGGCAGGCAGCGGCTGGCCTGTGTGCATCTTCTTGTGCAAAACTGCTGTGCATTAAAATGGTCTCTCTGTGATTCTAGACCACCACTGCAAAGTGCTATAATAACTAGACCGCAAACATGTGCGTAAAAATAAATAGATATATAAATGTGAATTGATTACATACAAACCGTGAATTTTAAGAACATAACCATATGCTTTATAAGAAGTGCTTGCAGTTAAGAAACTGTCATAAAAAGGAAAAATGTTTTTATCCTAATAGAGATGAAGTGTAGGCAGATGCAATCACATGAACATATAGTAGCAAGCTGAAAAAATACCCGATTTTGAAATCAGTAACTCTTGCATGCGATGGTGAATTGTGCCCAGGTGTTTGGATCACTTATTCCTAATATTCACCATTTTCTCCCACAATCCGACATATAAAAAAGAGAAATCACAATAGTATTGTACTGGACAGACTATGAGACAGCCGTCTCAAGCTGCTGCACTCACATGTGTTCGCTCTCACAGCAGCGCATGTAGTGTATTCAGCAGTCAGGTAATCACTCCTCCTCTCAGCAAGATCGAGTGTTTCCACACTCGTGGCTGACGTCACTGGCTCCTCCTCTCAACGCGTTGCGTCACAGGTCACGTGACATTCTCAAGGGAATTAATCTTTCCTATCTATTTACTAATGCTAGCAGCATAAAGATTAACAATAGTCAATGTTGATTGAGAGAGTGAAGTTCCACTTTAATGCACACTACCTCATTTGAAGATTGTTGAAATGAATGATCGGTCAACAGGGTTTCTTTAACTACTTGCCGCCCGCTATATAGAAGAATGACGGCGGCAAAGTGGTTTCAATATCCTGACTGAGCGTCATATGACGTCCCCAGTATATTGAGCCGCTGCATGCTCCTGGGGGGTGCGCTTTGCGGCGATTGTTGTTGACACCCCACAACACCGATCTAGGTAAAGAGTCTCTGACGGAGACTCCACGTGATCAGCTGTGTCCAATCACGGCTGATCACGATGTAATTAGGAAGAGTCGGTGATCGGCTTTTACTCACTCGCGTCTGACAGACACGAGACCCGATCGGCTGCTCTCCTGACAGGGGCGCGTCTGTGCTGATTGTTTATCAGCACAGCCCCCCATGGGTTTCCCACCCAGGACCACCAGGGAAGCCGCCCAGGACCACCAGGGAAGCCATCCACACTGGACCACCAGGTATGCCCCCTAGACCCCCAGGTAAATACTAATCACTGCCCAGGCAGCTGTCAATCAGTGCCCACTCACAATGCCTACCACTGCCAGTGCCACCAGGGATAGTTACATAGTTACATAGTTAGTAAGGTTGAATAAAGACACCATCCAGTTCAACCTGAGTGAGTGTGGGTGTGTGTCTACAATTATCCCTATTTATTTAAGGTACCCATATAGTGCCGTCAAATTAGGCAGCGCTCCACATATACATCGCACACTCATATCGGTCCCTACCCTCAAGGAGCCCACAATCCAGGGTCCCCAACTCGCATTCATATACTAGGGCCAATTTTGGACAGAAGCCAATTAACCTACCAGCATGTCTTTGGAGTGTGGGAGGAAACCGGAGTACCCGGAGGAAACCCACGCAGGCACAGGGAGAACGTGCAAACTCCAGGCAGGTAGTGTTGTGGTTGGTATTCGAACCAGCAACCCTTTTTACTGCTAGGCGAGAGTGCTACCACTACACCACTGTGCCGCCTCTCAGTGCCCAGCAGTGCCACCCATAAGAACCCATCTTTGCAGCCTTTCAGTGCCCATCAGTGCTGCATATCAGTGCCACCCGTCAGTGCCGCCTACCAGTGCCCATTTTCAGTGCCCGCTCATTGGTTCCACCTCATCTGTGCCGTCTTATCAGTACCTGTCAGTGTCGCCTTATCAGTGCCCATCAGTGAAAGAGAAAACTTACTTATTTTCAAAATTTTGTAATTTTTGTAAACAGAAGCAAAAGCAAAACTTTTATTTTTTTCAAAATTTTCGTGTTTTTATTTATTTAGCAAAAAATAAAAACCGCAGAGGTGATCATATACCACCAAAAGAAAGCTCTATTTGTGGGAACAACATGCTAAAAACTTAGTTTGGGTACAGTGTTGGATGACCGCGCAATTGTCATTCAAACTGCGACAGCGCTGAAAGCTGAAAATTGGTCTGGGCAGGAAGGTGTATAAGTGCCCTGTATTGAAGTGATTAATGTTGATATTTGCACTTGCTGGTGCTCAATCAATTCTTTAGGCACTGAGCAGTGCATAGTGGGAAAGCCACAGGAGTATGCAAATGTTTCCCGTACCTAGAAGTTTGTGGGGTTCTTGGGGGGGGGGGTTTAAGCCCTCAATTTGTTTAGTCATGCAAGTAACACAAAGGGTTGATAAAAATATGTCCATTGTACTGTAATAGTTGGACCGGAGCAAACTGTTAGAGCATCTTGATGAGGAAGAGGACAAAACAATGTTAGGAAAATTGGTATCCTGGTTAATAAACGAGAGACGTTTCAAAATATATGAATGTAAATCTAAGGAGCCCTTTGATTTCTACAGGGACTAGTTAAATAATTACAAATTATTGGTACAATAGAACTACTATGAATAGTACAAGTTTATTGATTGCTGCATTCATCCTGCAAAGATTAATGATTGCTGGGGTTGCATAAAACAGGAGTGAAGCATGCTGAGAACATATATTTTCTCTGAACAGCTATGTAGATGTGCTGAAATGTGATCAGAGAGAGCTGACCTGGTGGCTGGTCCTCTTGAAGGGGACCCTATTAATCATGGAGAGCAAATATATAAAATGTAATATACACATTGCAGATAGTTGTTTTTTTTTTTTTTTTTTTTTTTTTTTAACTCTGTCTTGCATTTTAATGTAGTACATTAATTTAAATGTTCTTGCTGATATAATTGTCCAGCACCAATAATAGCACACAATGTCTGCTTAGTTTTCACCCTCAATTCCATACCTTTTGTCTCTTGAACATAGCATTACTTCTGAGGTGCCTCAAATATGCTTAAAGCGCGGGTCCACCTATCTATCGTTTTTTTTTTTTTTTTAGTTCATTCACAAACTTTTCTTCTCAGCATTACATACTCACATATTGTGTGTAATATGTCCGCCTGTGTCAGATTTCGTCGGAAAGAATAACTTATATTATTCACTGCAGGCGGTTTCCATCTTCATTGTGGGCATTTGAAGCCCACAAGCATTTATTTCCTGGATGTGGTGAATGCTGTGCTCCCAGCATTCACCGCTCGTTCCCGCACATGCTCAGTGGCATCCTGGGAAGCCTGAGACTAGCTCCCAGGAGTCTGGGAGAGGCTAGAAACACGCCTACTCCCACGGGAGGAGAACCAGGAAGTGCAAAGAAGAATAGAAAAATAAAAGGTAATTACGGCAAATTAAATTTTTTTAAACGGCATGTCAGCATCTAGGCAAGGAAGAGAATACATACAGATATTGTTCAAAATTTGGGTGGAACCCCGCTTTAAAATAGGGTATCTTCCATTGTACCTAAAAAAAAAAAAACAAAAAAAAACACTCTGTTGTGTCAGACCATCATTTTCTGGTACAATAATTTTTATTTAAGAATTAGCGGTAACAAAACAAGTGGTCATCCAGTAATTGAGTCCAATTACTTTAACACTCATTCAATATGTCTTCTATATAGGTTTGTACCTCACGCATTTAGTGGGAGGATCACGCTTCCTCAGGAGGTGGAGGGGAGTTAAAAAGCTGTAGTCCATAAACATACAGATGATTACATATATAGTAGAATGTGCCATCAATACAACATCACAGTACATTTAAAACAGCTCACCAGTCCAACAGCTGAGAGAGGAAGAGCTAAGACTGAGCTTGGAGACTTGGAGCTGCTGTGCTCGTCCCCCTTGCTGGAACGATCAGGCTCAGATAAGAAAAAGGGGCACTCTGGGGGGGGGGGGGGGGGGGCTTCTGCAGCACAGAAGGTTTTTCGCCTTAATGCATAGAATGCATTAAGGTAAAAAAAAAAAACCCACAAGGTTTAATTTATTCTGGCCTTTGGAATACATTAATGCAAGTTTAGGCACATTCTGAATTTTCTCTGCTCTTCAGCTCCTCTCTTGGTCATGCCTTTTGTTTTTTGGGGTTTTTTTTTTAGACCGTGAACTCTCCTTTTCTTTTCTAACATGCCTGTGCATGAATACACAGGGTCATAAAGAGGTGATTTTACAGGCTGAAAAAAAAGCTGAAAAAAAGCTCAATGCCTGTAAAAGCTGCATTTTGTTGCTTTAACTCTGTGTGCATGAGTCAAGTGCCTGCAGCTTTCTGGCCTCATGAAGCTGAAACTCCGCTTATACAAGCGTTTAGCGTTTTTTTACGTTTAGGCAATAAAGTCTCCTTTTCTAACAAGCCTGCAAACGTGTGCATGAGGACACTGGCTTTTTTATTTATATATGTGCTTTTTACAGACTGGGAAAAAAAAAAAGCCTAAAAAATGCCGCTTTTACACAAGCTATTTAAGCCTGTAAAAGCATCTCTCTGTTATCCTATGTGGCCACGTACAGGTGGATTTGAAGAGGTGTGTTTACAGGCAAAAAATAAACCACACCAAAGGCGGGTTCTTAGAGGAGCTTTTGAGCAGAAAAACACACGTGAATGTGTTTAAATGTATTGCATAAATTAAATGAATATTCTGGCTAATATAATGCATTTACGCGCAAATGCCATATTGTAACATAGAAGTGTTTTTTTTTTTTTTTTCTGCCAAATTCTGACAGAAATAATGCTCTCTATGAAAATAAGTCCTTGTACATGAGGCCTTCAAGCTAGAGACAAGGGTCTGTTTAAAGTGTATGTAAAGTCAAAACCTTTTCTCTCTAAAGCCCCATACACACGATCAGTTTTTCTGATTTTTTTCCTTCAGATTTACCAAAACCATATAATATGAAGTCAAACCTTAGGAGTTTCAGTGTGTATGCAATCAGGCAGGCCCTTGCACTACATGGTTTTGGTAAAAACATGCCTTTGAAATTGTGTGAGTTCAATAGGGTGCCTCTAGTAATGGTAACAAGGGGGGATGGGGATCCTTCCCCCCATGGCTCCCCATGCTGCATGTTGGAGGACACCTGCGCACCACCTAGAAGTTTTCTTCCTTTTTTTCGATTCAGGTTTGACCATACTATATAAATCTAAAATGAGGACCATGATATACAAATCCTTACATAAATAGAAAATACTGTGATTGAACCGAATCATAACCGATCTGTTAAATGTACAATTACTCCCTACAACAATGGAAACTGTTGATCTTGTACTTGTTAAAAATCTTTTGAATAAAAATATTGGAAAAGAAATTGTGAGGGTTCATCTGAATTTGCATGATTTCAAAGCCACATTTCAGTCTGACTTTGGAGGCGACTTGAAAGACATCTGTGCGGGTTCATGCACAGCTGTCTATTGAAGTTGCCCCCAAAGTCGCCAAAAGTAGTGCAAGAACTACTTTGGGAAATCGGTGTGGCGCCGCACCAATTGGGACGCTCCCATTTCCGGCAATAGGCTGCAATTTGACCTGTCAAATCGCGCCGATGTGAACGTCTGCTGGAAAACATACCCTTCCGGGATTGTCATTCTCCTGCATCCTCTGAAACATTCACTGTTTCCTCCTGTTGACCTTACACATCATTACAGGAGACATCGCTACTCTTATGCCCCGTACACACGGTCGGATTTTCCGACGGAAAATGTCTGATAGGACCTTGTTGTCGGAAATTCCGACCGTGTGTAGGCTCCATCACACATTTTCCATCGGATTTTCCGACACACAAAGTTTGAGAGCAGGATATAAAATTTTCCGACAACAAAATCCGTTGTCGGAAATTCCGATCGTGTGTACACAAATCCGACGGACAAAGTGCCACGCATGCTCAGAATATATAAAGAGATGAAAGCTATTGGCCACTGCCCCGTTTATAGTCCCGACGTACGTGTTTTACGTCACCGCGTTTAGAAAGATCGGATTTTCCGACAACTTTGTGTGACCGTGTGTATGCAAGACAAGTTTGAGCAAACATCCGTCGGAAAAAATCCTAGGATTTTGTTGTCGGAATGTCCGAACAAAGTCCGACCGTGTGTACGGGGCATTACTGTTTCGCAAATGCTGCTGAATGTGATGGGAAATTAACAGTTGTTATTGCAACAGGTGTCCTAGTAAGATTTTCCTTCAGCTCTTATTCTGGTGACAGCTCTTAAATATTGGATTTCCCATCACTTTATACCTAAATCAGCATGGTCACCCAGACATGGCAGCAGTGGAAACTTGACAAGGGTTCTAACTGCTCCATATTCTATTATCCAGAATTAAAGGAAAAAAATCTTGGCTGGGCATACTGTTTAAACACCTTACTACCACCACATAGTAAAAAAGAAAAAAATGGCAAGCAGGACAATGTTTTCTGAAGTACTCTTTAGAAAACTATTTAGACGCTGCAAAAAACACACTTGGATGACCAGAGTGCCTGCTGAGTGTCTGTGAAAAAAAGTGGTTATTAAATACCACCAAAAAAAAAACTGTATGGAAAAAAAAAGATACATACAGTTTGGCCATGTGTGACAATTTGATGTACTCATATCTACTTTCTTAGCCCCGGTTCACACTGGGACGACTTGTCAGGCGACCTAGTCGCCTGACAAGTAGTGTCCCGTTCTGTGCAATGGAACGTCGCTCCGACTTAGAAAAAGGTTCCTGTACGACTTTCGGGGCGACTTGCATTGACTTCTATACAGAAGTCGTCTTGCAAGTCGCCGCTGAGTCGTGTCCTGGGTCGCCTGAGACAGTCGCGCTGTAAGTCGTGCTGCCTCAGTGTGAACCGACCCTTATTGTACCCAGTGTCAAGATGTGTACTCTTGTACGTTTGAAGTATCTTTGCGTTTGTCTTTGGATTATATAAAAATGTATTGCAAAAGAAATAAATGATAACATTTGAGTCCAGTGTTGCATGACCGAGTAGTTGCCAAAGTATCACTGCACCACAAAAATGACCTACTTATTATTATTTATATTAATATTATTCTACAGGATTTTTATAGCGCCAAACGTTTGTGCAGAGCTTTATAATATAAAGGGAGAAAAAAAGGTTGCATTACAATTTAATACAAGAGGGTCAGGAGGGCTTTGCTGTTGGAAGCTTACAAATTTGAAAGGGAGGAGCAAAGGGTACAAAAGGATGATGAGCCGATGCAGTAGCTAAGAGTTCATTGTTTAAAGTAGTTGTAAACCTAGTTACACCACTTTTACCTACAGGTAAGCCTATAATAAGGCTTACCTGTAGGTACTGGAAATATCTCCTAAACCTGCACGGTTTAGGAGATATTTACCATATACGCTTGTGCCAACGTCATCGGTGCATGTGCACTGAAGAAAGGGCACGATCTTGCCGTTTCTAAAGGGCCCCTGCCATGACAGGCGGCTCCTGCGCACATGCAGGGGGGGGGATTGGGGAGTGACGTCACACGACTCCAGCCAGTCACAGAGCCAGAATCCACAGAATCCGTCCTGCATTTGCAGGACAGTAAAAAAAGTTCTGCAAGCAGCATCTTTGAGGCGGTGCGGAAGCGGTGTATACACCGCTTCCACACTGCCCCTGCCCATTGAAATGAATAGGCAGTGCTGCTGAAGCGCCTGCAAAGCGCTTTGGCAGCACTGCAACACAGGCACTATTAACCCTTTCGGCTGCTAGCGGGGGTTAAAAGCGCCCCGATAGCAGCCGAAAAGCGCCGCCATTACAGCGGTAAAGCGCCGCTAAAACCCGCACCGCCCCAGTGTGAAAGAGGTCTAAGTAGAGACCGGAATTAAGAGTTATATACAGGCTGGTACTCAATTGGTTAATTGGATGAAACTAGATCTGTCACTCGTATACACAGGGAGACGGGCAAAAGACTACATAACAAACAATGAACCATTCACCAAACTGCTCTGAAATGTATATCATATGGTGGAAAGTTCCTTTCGTTCATAAACCCCACCACTGGTCGCAGCACATTGGGTTCCTCATTCAAGAACCAGCATTGCTCTTCCTTTGGCCGCTGAGGTCACCTTACTCTCAGTGCTTGTGAGTGTATTAGTTTACATGTTTTTTTGTAATTGTAAGCTGCTGTAATGTACATTGCAGAGATAAACTTTGATGTCCTTGTCCCATGTAATCCACCCAGCACTGCATAAGAAAGAGATATAAGCCACAGTTGCCATACCCATAACAATAATTATTTAACATGCGTAGGTATATATTTTTACCATTTAAAATAATGCTGTTGGGGATTTCCTTTACTCAGTGCTCTTGTGCTATTTTCTCACCATTTAGTCTGTCTTGAAGTCGGTCTCCCCTGTCTACCCCCTTCCCGTTCTGACAGAACGGTGACTGCTCTGCAGGGCTGCCTTGCTGCTTTAGTCCCATGCTTGGTTATGTTAACAACAGATGGTGCTGTTTCAAATGAAAACAATTTAGCCCAGATTCCAGCAGTTGCCAACATGAAACACCTTTTAAAAGATGTTTAAAAAAAAGGGAAAAAACTCATTATCAAGAGTATTTAAGCAAAGTAGGTATTTAATCTTTGGATGTAATTAGCATTTTTAAGGCGAGCAGCACTGCTTGGATTAGATTTGTACTCACTGAAGCACCCATCGGGTAGAATGGGCTTCCCAAAGAACATTTTACTTCCTGAGAAGAATTTGATCCCTTGAGAATCTTTATGGATAGAAGCTGGTTATTAAGAGCATTGACGGAGACTAAACACACCATCTTTAAGCAGAGCTCTGGGAAGAAGTTTTCTGTTATTTATTACAGGTACTTATATAGCGTCATCAATTTACACAGCACTTTACATATATATTGGACTTTCTAAATCTACACCCCACCCCCTCCCTCTTCTCTTCTTCCTCAGTAGAAAACCAAATGTTTTCTAATGAATCCCTACCATTTTATGGCCAGCTTTACACTGGGACCTTAGTAACAGAGGAACCAGAGAAAAGGCTGATGGCCTCAGGATAGGAGTTGGTCACAAGGGCATGGATACCTGAATCACAAGACTGGGTACCCTAATCACAAGGCTGGCTGCACTAAACAACTATATTTTGCAGAAGTATTATTCCAGCGCGGACTTTCAGAAATTTAGATGATAGGGATATAATTGCTTCCTGTGTGGTAATGTTGGTTGGCCAGTTGCCGGACATTGCATTGTGGGGATATGGCCACTATCTTAAGGCATATACTTGCACATTTTGGGATCAGGAATCTTACTGATGAGGTATTTTCATGCTTGTTAAAGCGGAGCTCCACCCAAAAGGGACGTTCTAATTTAAGCCCTCCTCTCCGGCTCCTGTTTGTGAAATGGAGCTTTTGGGGAGGAGGGGGTACCAGATTTTGGCAGGTACCCACTCCCACGTCCAATCCAATCACCTTAGGCAACCGGAAGCAAAATTCTCCTTCCTCCCTCCCAAAGTCTCCTGGAACACATGACAGGTCCCAGAAGACTTCAGGACCACTCACAGAGCGCAGCGCCGCTCACGCATGCGCAGTGGACACCCGGCTGTGAAGCTGCAAGCTGTAATAGCCGAATGCCCATAGTGAAGTTGCAGGCGAGGGAGAACACGACTGGGGTGAACACACTGCTGGATCGAGGGACATGTGAGTGGCGGTTTATTAAAAGTCAGCAGCTGCAGTTTTTCTAGCTGCTGACTTAATTTTCACTTAAGATACTGGAACTCTGCTTATGGTACTTGTAATTGATTAGATTCCTTGCCTGGCCACAGGTTCGCATTAAGGACATTTTTTTCACTGCTCCACTTTTGCTTTCATTCTCTTACCAAGCACAGTAAGGACCAACACTAATCCCCTGGACAGGAAGTGAGGGGACATCTTCCCAGTGGAAACAGCTGTAAAAAAAAAAAAAGAAAAGACAGGTACTAGTACCTTTCCTCACCTTACAAAAACAAGAGAACTATATATGTGTGTGTATGTATGTATGTATGTATGTATGTGTGTATGTGTGTGTATATATATATATATATATATTTATTTCCTCTAATTTCCATGTTCTGACAACCGTCAGACAGGAAGCGAGGAAAAGTAAAAAAGAGGTTTTGGCTGGAGTGGGGTTTGAAGCTCTCTTCTATCCTTGGATTTATCTCCATCTCCGTTGGCTCTGGACAAGAAGCTTGCTTTTTACAATTGTCCTCTACTCGCCCTGTCATTCTGGCCGGCCAGCACAAAGGCGTGAAATGAAATAGGAATGCTTTTTTGACTTCATTAATAATAGAGCACAGGGGAGAGTCGAGCTTCCGCCCCACTTGGTATTTTCGGGCCGTATATTGATGAATCTCTCCTCCTGCTGCCTGAGCATTGTCCTGGCCTTTGTGTGTGCTCGGCACAAGTTCTAGTGAGACCGTAACCGTGCCAGAAAAAAGGAAGCACTTATCCGGGTCTGGAAAAAGGAGACATTTAAAGGTAATTAGGCTCTTGCCATTTGCTGCGTTTACTGTGCAGTGTCCGTACAAGTTAGCTGATGCATGAGAAAAGAAACGTGCATCAATCATTTCCCAATAATGCTCTTCAATTAGGCATCGTTTCCCTGCTAATAAATCACCACAAAGGATTTGGCTTTAAATAGCGGAAGGGAAGACGATAAAAAAATATTGCTGAACGTCCAGTTTCACCTGCGTTGGTATAGTTTGTCTATAAAAATTTAAAGGTACATTCCAATTTGACTCGACAGCGGACAATACAAATCGTTTTAGTGGCACCATTTAAATATTTTTGGCTTTTATTTTTCTTAAAAAAGCCAGGCCACCCTGCTGTGTAAAATTAGTTTTTTACCCGTTGATCCTGTAAGGAATGGTACAGTCTACCTAAGTTATCTCTATGCATTACTAACCACCCCAAGCCTTTCTTGTGGGAGAATTGAAGTATTCTGTAGTCCAGTCTAGAGCTGCACAATTAATCGTCAAGAATCGTTATCACGATCTTGACAAGCATTTCCCGATTCTTTCTATGCAGAGAATTCTCTCTGCTCTGCTAAAGCCGACAGCCATCAAAAGAAAGGAAGAAAAAAACTGGGCAGTCTGCCAAGAATCACAGCATTCTTTAGCAGTGGAAATTAAGTATAAACATTGTAACAATTTGTCAAAGGAATAGACTTGTGTGTAAGGCCCCTTTCACACATGCGGACCGTTCAGATCCGCCTGTCGTTTTTTTTCCGGCGGATCTGAACGGTTGCTCCATATAGCTCTATGGAGCATCGGATGTCAGCGGTGACATGTCTGCTGACATCCGATCCGTCCCGATCTTGTCTGCAAAATCCAGATGGATGGATGTCCTATTTTCCATCCGTCTGGCGGATCGGATTGGATGAAAACGGACAGGTGGTCCGTAATCATCCGATCCCCCCATAGGGGAAAACTGACTCTCTGACAGGTCTGTCCCTGCACAGTGTGCAGAGACGGACTTGTCATCCGCCGGCTCAGCGGGGATCAACGGAACGATCCCTGCTGACCAAGCGGAGTAGTGAAAACAGACAGCCCTGTGTGAAAGGGGCCTAAATGAGGAAAGTTTAACCACTTAAACACTAATCCTTTTTCTGACATTTGTTGATTTCAAGTTAAAATCATTTTTTTTTCTGCTAGAAAATTACTTAGAACCCCTAAACATTATATATATTATATATATATATATTTTTAGTACAGACCATAGAGAATAAAATGGCGGTTGTTGCAACAGCAGTGGTCTTTCAAATGCATTTTTTTTGGAAAAAATTACATTAATGAATTAAAAAGAAAAAAAAAAAAAACTAACCAGTAAAGTTAGCCCAATTTTTTTGTATGATGTGAACGATTTTACATCACGAAAATCGTGATCTTTTTATTCTAAGCAAAAAAATCGTAAATTCTCATTTTGGCCAGAATTGTGAAGCTCTAGTCCAGTCATAGGTTTATCACACTGCTCCTCCAGGAATGCAGTACAGCTAGTGAACGTTGTCCTGCTAGGAGAGGAGGTGTGTTACTAGCAGGATCACCAGGTGAATATAAAGGAAAAAGCCTGAAAAACTTTTGCAGCTACCACATCTAAGGACTAAAAAAATGCATTTTTACATACTTCACCACAGCCCAGCTAAAGCAGTGTTGTGGTGTGAACACGGTATATTGTAAATTGAAAACAATTGCTTTCTATGTGCCCTGGCATTGCACGGATTAGCTCAGCTGATGCGAACTAGCCCTAAGTGCCGGTTCACACAGGGGCGACTTGTCAGGCGACCTAGTCGCCTGATAAGTCGCCTCCCGTTCTGTACAATGCAACCGTTCTAATCGGAGCGGCGCAAGTCGCTCCGACTTAGAAAAAGGTTCCTGTACTACTTTGGGGGCGACTTGCATAGACTTCTATACAGAAGTCGTTTTGCAAGTCGCCGTGGCAGTCGTGTGAGGCGACCTGCAAGTCGTGCCGCCCCTAGTGTGAACCGAGCCTCAATCATCTTTCTGGTCAAAATCACTGGACTGCAGCACAGGTGTTTTTATGATAAAATGTACAGTTTTTTTTTAATTCTACTGTTGCTGTATATTGTGGAACTGTGCAGTAGCAGCCATGAAAGTTTTTTCTTCTGGACTTTATAATAAAGGCTGCAGAAGGTACTGCCCCTGCCCTGTGGTTCTTGGGCTCACCTGCTCCTCTAGGGCAAAAAAAAAAATTTTTTTTTTAGGATGGCAAGCAGCAGGGGATTATGGTACATAATTTCCTTACTCTCCTCTGTTGCATATGAACCCAGATGTGTGCAGCTCTGAGCACTTCAGAGATCAGCGCCAACTGTTTTTGTCCTTTCTGTCCCCAAACTCCCCTGTGCAGAGAGCAGTCGAGACATTGGGGGAATACAATACCCTTAATGTCTACATAAAGAGGAACTGTCACCTGCTGTATACTATAGGGCAGGGGTGCCCAACCTTTTGAAGAGTGAGGGCCACTTAAGCGACTTGGTAACCGGTCGCGGGCCACAATGAGTGGAGCTGATGAATGACAGGTCCGTGTCCACTCTGGATATGCAGAGCGGACACAGACACAGCTCGCTCTGCTCTATGGCCCCTCCGATCTGCCCAGATAGAAGGGGGACGTATCCCATTCTGTGTTTTTTTTTTTTTTTTTTTTAGTGGATCGGATTGGAGGTAGGTGGAGTGTAAATGGCCACAATTCCGTTTGCATCTACCTGTCCATAGAGGTGAAAGGAGGGTCAGATTGGGTTGGACTGATCATGTCAAAGGGGCCTAAGGCTACTTTCAAACTGATGTGCTGTGGTGTACCCGCACCGAGTGTGCAGCGCAGTGCACCTGAAGTTTTCCTGCGGGTTAGCCGCACTTGGACTTCTATTATATCCTACAGGTGTGGTGCACTTTCTAAAAAGCGCACCAAAGCTTCGTATCACTTCGCTTGTGACAGGAGTTGGCGCTATACAGGAAGCATCGACAGCTTCATTCACACTGATTGGCAGTCGGCAGTCCACAATTTGGACTTGCCAATCCTCCATCCCAGAGCAGGAGGTCACGGGCCACATCAGAGGGCTCCACGGGCCACTGGTTGGGCACCCCTACTATAGGGGATAGTTGGCTGTCTTCTAATTCCAATAAAGTGAAGTGAATAAAACAAAAACAAAAGTGCATGTAGTTTGTACACACATGTTGGGTATCGCCATGCACGCTGGAATGAGACACACTTCAAGGACTCTTTTATGTTTAACTAAACTGATGAGCTATAAAGGTTTTGAATGCATTGCCTATGTACAATCTTTGGTTTGTACTTTCTTGCTGTTTTGGGTGCTTGTGCATGTTTGAGGCTTGACATATTTGGTATCTGTGATGGTCTTATATTTTAGTTGCCAGGTTTGAGTTGGGAAGATGTTTAGACAGTAGTAAAAGCAGACGTATTAATGAGACCAATGGACCTTACAGAAAAATAATAGGTGGTGCATAAAATGTGCTCTTATTTCTCTGGTTCTATGTTTTTAATACTCACGTATGGGTTCATTTCCCCATTTTATTTTGCTTTAGATTTTTATAATGCATATGAGCTTAGGTTGCTTAGCAGAATATCTCCTTGATCTTCATATTTGCATATCAGAACATCTTTGGGACCTCCCAGTTTGCTTGCCAGAGTGAAGCCATGCGCTCTTGTAAAACAGTGCCCCCAGTGGCCAGATTATCATAAAATTTACAGAAACGTTTGCTTGATATGCTTTACAGATTAAATATTGAACAAAGCTCTCTTTTGATATAATCAGTAACTCCTGATTTTACCAGTATAACAGCTCTATAGAATTAAAGTTAAGGCTGAACTACCGGGCAGTCATCTATATACACTATCTATCTATCAACCAGTTGCCGTGTTAGCCTAATCCATCACTATGGAATATGACAGGTGCAGAGAGGCACTCTGACAAATGTTTGTGTTTATGTACTTGCGGACCCTCCCAGGTCTAAAATCAATATTGAGCAGAGTTTGGTTTGACCCTCTGAAAAAAATATTGCCCACCCCTCTCCTAAACTATACATCATAAAACCATGTGACATAAGGCTGCATTTGCCCTTGAAGCACTAGTGCATGCCTGTACTGAGGCTGAGGTGTGGTACTTACATCCTTACAAAAAATCCTGGGAATCGGTATTGATATTGGGTATTTGGGATATTTTTGTTGTTGTTTTGTCTCTCTTTTGCCAGTATTCGGTGGAGGAATAGGGGAGGGAGCAGTTACTCACAAGATGCAAGCATTTCACCAATGCTTATAGGTTGAACAGAGGAGAGTACACAATCTGCTACATAAAAAGACCTATTGATAAAGTATAAATAAATTGATAAAGCACATGTCAGGGCAAAACAAAAAAAGACACACAGTACATTTATTTTTATTATATATCGCCATCAATTTACCCCCCTAACTCAGATTCATACGTACACATACTAGGGCCGATTTAGACAGGAGCCGATCATACAAACGCCAGGCAGGTAGTGCCATGGTTGGGACTCAAACCGGGACCCTAGTGCTGCTAGGCAGAAGTACTAACCACTTAGCCACTGTGCTACTTATCTACAGTATGTGCACATTTCCCTTTTTTTTTTTTTTTTTTTATCCCTATAATGACTCTGCAAGTATAGAAGAATATTTGTTATCTGCTAGAAATGTACTCGACTCTAATGTCCTGTTGTGGGCTGATAATCCTCAGCATTATGTTGCACTAAAGCTGACCATAGATGGTCTGAATCTCAGCAGGTTGAGCAGGGACTGGCTGAAATTTGACAGTATCTTCACAGTCATTGTTGATGGAGGAATCAAGCGATTTACTTTCCTGCAACCTGTGGTTGCAAAAAAGAAAATCGCATCATCTATGGCCTGCCTAAGTATTCTCAGCCCTGCCCTTCTCTCTTGCCAAACTATTCAGACTTTCCCATATTACCATCTTCACAAAATAAAGGCTAATCATTTTATAGCCCTGAGATAAGTTCTGGAAAAGCAATTTACTCCTCTTGAGATAACACAGGAAGTGAGCACCAGACAAAGAGGTTTAGCTGGTATTTTATTTTAAAGTGATTGTAAAGGGTTTAAAAAAAAAAAAAAAAAATCACGTCATACCTGCTCTGTGCAAGGGTTTTGCACGTTTTGCAGAGTGTCCCCGAGCCTCCTTTTCTGGCTCCTCCTCCTCGAGTGCCCCCACAAAGAGCCACTTTCCATGGAGGCACTCGAAGCGGGCACACTCCTGAGTCCTGCTGCTGCGTCCATTGACACAGACAGCAGGACTCTACCCCGCCCCCCAGCTCTTGCGTCTTTGGATTTGATTGACCGCATCGAGAGCCAATGGCTCCTGCTGCTATTAATCTGTAGAATGAAGACCCAAGACAGCGGCTGGAGCTGCTGGGCTCGTTCTTGTTACTGGAACGATCAAGTTCAGATAAGAAAAAGGAGGGCTCTGGGGGGCTACTGCAGCACAGAAGGTTTTTCACCTTAATGCATAAAATGCATTAAAGTGGAGTTCCACCCATTTAAAAATCAGCAGCTACTAAAAGTGTATCTGCTGACTTGTAATAAACAGACGCTCACCTGTCCCACGGTCTAGCGATGCAGCTGCCTGAAGCCTCACTTCTCTCCCCTTCTCTCTGTGGTGCGGGCATTGCAAGTGTGGGCGCCCGGCTGAAGCTTCACAGCAGAGCACGCACTGCGCGTTATGAATGGCCAGGCAATATTCTGGGACCTGTGACATGTCCCTGAAGATCGCAGAGAGGGAGGAGAGGTGAACTTCCTTCTGGCGCCGTGGAAGGAAAAAGAAGTGAAAGCTGGGTACCTGTGAAAACTAGGTACCCGCTCCCCCCCAAAAAATGACATGCCAAATGTGGCATGTCGGGGTCACGACTACTTAAAGCGGAAGTTCCATTTGTGGGTGGAACTCCACTTTCAGGTGAAAAACCTTGAGACTTTACAACTCCTTTTAAGCCCTGGTTCACATTGATGCAGTGCAGGAAACGCAGCGAATCCTGTTTGTTTCCCACACTGCACTGTGTTCTGCGGGTGTCAATTAAAAGTTAGTATTTTGATGTGGATGTGGTGCAATTTGAGCCATCAAACATGAACTGGCTCAAATCGCACCACACAGAATTGCATGTGATTTACACAGGAATGTGATGCGGTTCCCAGTGTGAACCTAGGCTTAAACAGATGTCAGCTATAACATTTTATTCACATGGGTTATCTGCCTTCTGAGATCTACCCAACATTACTGTATTAAATAATGCCTGTTGCTTAGTTAGCCTGCAGCTAAAAGTCTACTTTTCAACTATAAGCTTGAGCTTTTTCAAATTTTTAGTTCCATATCAGCTGCAGATCCACTTTCTTTTTTTTTTTTCCCTTGTAACCAATGCAGGAGGTGCTGTAGACTGACAAGGTTTACCCACCCATACAAAAGATTTCTTTTCCAGGATCAGTCCCCCATATGTTCGGTGTCCACGTGTATTACTGACTGGTGAAAGTGAGTGTTGTGACAGTTAAGGTCTCGTGCAATTTTCCAATTAATCAGTTTGTGTTGGAACACGCAGTTCTACTTTCCTGCCCTCATTATGCTGCACAGTATGTTAATTCTCGGTGATAGAGTGAGTTGCTGCTTAACCCAGTTGCCCTTACCTCAACATCTTGAAATGTGCAAGTGTTTGCAGCATTTAAAGGAGAACTCCACTAAACACTGTCTGTATCTAAAATGTGTACAAATTAGAATTTTAACATGCCATAGGGGAGTAGAAATGAGTGAAGAGAAAGTGATGTATTGAACTTTCACTGCACTAATGCTTAATGGATTGTGCAGTCAGTTGGATTTAGTGACAGAAGTGGACATACTGTAGATTCCAACTTTGTTTCTGGATCTTCTTAGGCCTCTTGCACACTGGGGTTTGCTTTTCTCCCCTGAAAGCCTGAACTGGAAACCACTTAAAAGAACTCTCCTAAAACTGCATATTGCACACTTGTCTATGCAAGTCAAACTTTAATGGATTCCATTGGGTAAAATAGTGGCTAATGGCACAGTGGCTAAGTGGTAAGCCCTTCCGCATAGTAGCACTAGGGTTGTCTGTTCCAATCCCAACCATGGCACTACCTCCGGGTACTCCAGTTTCCTCCCACACTCCAAAGGCATGCTGGTAGGTTGTCTTCTATCTAAATTGGTCTGAGTATGTCTATATATGAATGTGAATGAGGGACTTTAGATTGTAAGCTCCTTGAGGGCAGGGGCTAATGTGAATGTACAATAAAATTGTGTAAAATGTACGCACTATACAGGTACCTGTAGTAATAATAATACTCAAAAGCACCCAGTGTTTTAGATGTGTTTAGGTGTATTTAGCATTTTTTCTGCTCAAATGCTCCTCTCCCGAACGCGCTGGTGATGGCTTTTGTTTTCAGCATGTAAACCTCCTCTTGTAAAATGCCTGTTAGCCTTTGTGTTCATGCACACATAGCCGATAACACAGAGGTGCTTTTACAGTCTAAGAAAAACCCACCAAGTACCAGTAAATGTGGCGTTTTTAAGCCCGGTGTGCATGAGACCGTACATTTGAAGCTTTTCTTATTACAAAGCCTGGAGGTGGATATCAAAGCCCTGTGCTGAGAGTGGTTGGGTTACCAGAATAAAAAGCCATCATAAAACAGAGAGCAGCCTTGTTTGTTTTAAAATTAGTATTGTGCATGCATATCCTTTTTGTAAAGAAGAATTCCAGGTAGCGATATTTTCTAGAGAGCTACATTGGTCTAACCTGGAACAATGTAACTATGCATGAAGTAAACACTGCTACGCCTGTGATCAGCACTTGCCTCCAGGTCCCATGCCGAGCGGCTGTGCTGCTACATTCTGAACACATCATGTCAGCCATCCAGCACTGGCATCATTTAGAGAATACTTTGCGTTTTCTGAATTAATATAAAACATGCTCTGATTATAGGATGTGGAGAGGCGTGGGCAGTGCCATCACATTTTACACATTGTCCAATTAGAGAACGCTTTGCATTCATTCAGGGAATTCAAATGCATTCTCTGAATGACACCTAGGCAGAGCTCCTGTGTGCAGCGGGGAAGCCACTGGACCCAGAGGCAAGTGTAGATCATTGGAGTAGTGGTGTCTGCCACAGTGATTTCCAGCTTCCAGAGGGATTGACCAGGTATGGTATACAGTATGCATGATTTAAGTATGTATAAAATATCCATACCTGGAATACTTTAAATATTGTAAAATGCAGGGCATTAAAAGGATATTGTCATGAGAGAAATATGAAGGCTGCCGTTGCTGGCTATCGTCTGGAAATTCTAGTTGCTTGGCTGTTGTGCTGAAGCATTTCCTTCAGTGCTTTCTGAGTGACTGACTGCAAACATGTGAGCAATATGAAATTCGGACCCCTTTTCTCATTTACAGAATGCATGCTCCAGGGCAGTGTCTCAAATTATTGAAGCAAGACATAGCCAGGCATGTAGAGTTTTCAACCCCTCTATTTCTTTCATAAAATAATCGCTTTAACTATGGCCTGCGACAAGCAAGATACCCAGTCCAGAAATCTAACCTGTATGAGGACTGTGACCCGTATGAGGCAATATAACTTATAGAAATCTTTTGAACGCGACTCAAGGGGACAGGTACAGTAGGGTTTGTGTGGGACCATTATTCCATATAATCTTGGCACAAACTTTGCTTGCAATTGTCTTCCTGAAAGCTTCGGCCTCTATGCATTCAAATCTTTATTGGTGGTGCACGAACGTCCGTACAAATTAGCCTAATAGATAAAGGCTTTTACTTTCTAAAGGTTAGTGTTAATATACTGGAATTTGCAGTGCGTAGGCCACATAAAGCATACATATATTAAACATCTTAGGCGTATGAGAATCAAATGATGGGTGTATTAAAAAGACTATTGAAGCAGGATTCTTTGCATCGTTACACCTGAAACCAAAGTGGAAAATTTTCCTGCTTTTTCAGATGACACGCAAGTAACATCGTCATTCATTGTACCGCAATTCCATTTTTTGATGGCACGAAAGCAGCAACAATCTGACTAATTGTATCTATTTTTTTTACAGTGCAAGACTAATTGTATCTATTTAATATAACCTTGGAGTCCTATTTTTCTGTGTCTTCATACCTGAAATGCGTAGCAGAGCTGCATTAGGGACTCAACAGAGTCTACATGTGATCCACCTAGATGGCATAATTTCCACAAACACTACACTCCCCCTAGTGGCTGATAAAGACTGGACACCAATTGTATCACCTTGAATGGAGGAAGTGGCAATTTAAAGCAGGCTTCCACCCAAAAGTGGAACTTTCCCTTATTTGCCCCCCCGGTGCCACTTTTGGCACCTTTGGGGGGGTAGAACATGTATCTGTTTTTGACAAGTCCCTGTCCCCACTTCCAGGATACCCCACTCTTGCCGCCGGGGCAATTAGAAAGCGTTTTGCACATGCGCAGTAGGGAACCGTCTGTGAAGCTGAAAGGCTTCACTGCCGGTTTCCTTTAGTGGAGATGGCAGCGGCAGCACCCGACAGCCAATCCGAAGATCGGCTGGGGTGCCGACATCACGGGCTCCCTGGACAGGTAAGCATCCATATATTAAAAGTCAGCAGCTGCAGTATTTGTAGCTGCTGACGATTTACATTTTTTTCCCCCAGGCTGGAACACCTCTTTAACCACTTCAATCCGGGGCACTTTCACCCCCCTCCTGCCCAGGCCAATTTTCAGCTTTTAGTGCTTTCACACTTTGAATGACAGTTGCTCTGTCATGCAACGCTGTACCCAAATTACATTTTTATAATTTTTTGAGACTGATAGAGATTTCTTTTGTTGGTATTTAATCACCACTGTGGTTTTTTTAAATTTTTTTGGCCAAAAATAAAAAAAAGTTTTTTTTAGTTTCTGTTAGAAAATTTTGTAAATAAGTAATTTTTCTCCTTCAATGATGTGCGCTGATGGGGCTGCACTAATGAGGAGGCACTGATAAGCGGGCTCTGAAGGGAGCACTGACTGGCATTGCTGCTGAGTGCTGTTGGGGTTGCACTGATAATCAGGACAATGATGATCACTTATGCTCCTGGGCAGTGTCTCAAATTATTGAAGCGGGTATGTGCAGGTCTCCCCTGTGAGGAAATGCCACTGATCTATCTGCTCTCCTCTCACGCTGTCAGTGTGAGGAGAGAAAAGCCGACAACCGGCATTTTTCTTTTTTTGATGCGTGATGAGTTGATGGATGGCAGAATTCTTTAGGATAAATTTTAATACAATCAGTGTCTGTAATGTAGTAAGGCTGCTTTCACACTGCCACACTTCTAAAACATGCAATGCAATTTAAAAAGCACATATAACACATTTTAAGTACATTGCGTTAAAATTTAGTGCAATGCTTATGTGATGAATAGCTGGTTAATATAATGTGTCTAACCCTAAATGTGCACCGATTAGGAGATATTCACTGTTTCTGCAGCTAATGACGTTACTGGTTTATGCGCTCGGAAGGGATGGAATACTAATCCTGTCCCTTCAGAGCTCTGTGCTGCGGCCATGTCTCCCATGTGCGTGCACAGGAGTGATGTCATTGCAGCTTGCTCATTTAAACGTCCGGAGCCTGCAAACCCGAAAGGAAGACTAGATGAAGATGGAAGCCATGACAGCGCGCTGCTGGAGAGCTTTGTTTTTAAAACGGTAGTAAAGTCTTTACTGTTTTGTTAAAAGAAATGGGTCCCCCTGCAGCTTTAAGCCATAATGTATTAGTATGCACTGTATACTAGTACATTATGACAGACTTGCCTACAAATGCAGCCCTCCAGTACTGCGCTCTCACCACTCTCCCTTGTCCCCTGCAGCTTCCATCTTCACCTGGTCTTTTTTCTGGAATTGCCACCTCCGACCGCTTGATTAGCTATGCCGGTTCGAGATCACGCAAGAGCGGGCTGTAAATGTGGTCTGAGCTTTGTATGTGCGACTCAGATCACATTACTCGCTGACAGGCATGGGGGAGATTTATGACAGTTATGACTGTTATAAAAACCCTGCCTGTCAGCCAGTTTTGTAATAACTGACTTTACTACCACTTTAAGATAAGTTTGTCATAATGTGCTAGTATGCAATGGAGACGTTTTTTTCTTTCTCTTCTTTTTTTTTTTTTTCTAATGGAAGAGTACTATCACTTTAACAACCAGCATCTTAAAAAAAAAAATAAATAATGTGACCCCCAAAAACGCACCTATAAATTCACCCTGGGTGCATTTTTGGTGCAATTCCATTGACTTACAATGGAAGGTGTGTGTGTGTGGTTTTTTTTTTTTTTTTTTGAACAGTGCACCAAAAATGCTTCATGCACGACTTTTCAGACCACATCGCAAATGCACCACAGCGATGTGAAAATTTACATAGGAATTAAAGAAGAACATTTTGATGCACTTTGGTCACACTGGAAAGGAGCTTTCAAGTGCAATGTAAGGGCCCTAAATGCTGTGAAAGAGGGTGGTGGAGGCCACAGATGCAATTTGTTCCATTGGTGAATGTGTACTTTGATAATGTCCTATGTGGTCATGCACTGCAATATACCTATGTGAACCATCTGTGCGTTGAGGTAATCTGTATTGAGAAAACGTTTTAAATCCCTCCAAATGAATGGGCTGCAATGTTGCACGTTAACGTGCATGCAGGAACACATCAGAACCTAACAAACCAGAGGAAATGGGCCCTAAGGCACAACCTCTGTGCAGCACTACCATGCATGAAATACAACATGCCTGTGTAAAGAGGAAGTATGGCGGCCCCTTGTAACTATATTGTTAGAAACTAGACACATAAACCAGGTCTTTAAACATACTGTAAACTTACATAAGATTTTCACATTAAACTCATCAATCTTATGTGTAGATTTGAAAAAAGAAAATACATGTAAAATACATAGTCTTTGTTTACAGTAAAAATTAAACCGTTTATTTAGGGTGATGTTTTCCATTAAATTTAGTTTTGCAGGTTGTTCTTTAAAGGCTTGAGTTCTTAAGAAGTGTGAACATGACCCAGTTACTGGCAGTGATGTACACCGGCCATTCGGGCTCATTAAATCTGTACTTACCTTATGTTTAGTGTTTGTCAGCTTTCAGGCTGAATAGTGTAATAATTGGCAGGAATATATATATAATATACACATCTATCTCTCTCTCTCTCTGTGTGTGTGTATATGTGTCTATATATATATATATATATATATATATATATATATATATATATATATATATATAGTGTGTTTTCTTCAAGCAAACACTAATGATGAAACATTTTGTAAGATTCTGATGTACACAGTCTTACAGTTCAAGTTTCCATGACGATTTTTGTAATATAAAGCAAATAATGATGTTTTACTTTTCGGAAAACTGCATGTCGGCACTAATTAAAGACTTGGCTAATCTAATGGCTGTTTTTTGATGGATGTAACCCTTTCTCAGTTGATGTTTATAGAATGCCAGTGAGATGGGGCAGAAGTGTTTCAAAAGAATACTTGTTTGTTCTTATATCTGCACAAATCAAGCAAGTTTTCAGCAATAATATAAAACCTTTTTTTCTTTCTGCTGCTGTCTATGGAGAGCTTTACTGGGGTCTTACTGGTGTAAACTTTTTTCTTTTTTCCTGAGGATGTTTTTTTAAGGTAAGTTGATATATTGGGCCCCAAAAGCTGAACTTTGGGATAAGAAATGGGGGGGGGGGGGGGGGGGGCAGAACAGCTATGCAACGGTAAATGCTGTAGGGGTAAAAGAATAAAGTAAAATACTTATCTAATTCCTTGCTCCAGCAGGCTTCAACCACTCAACTCTTTTTCCTGACACTCCAGGTTGTGGATGGGTCCTTGCAATCCTCACATACTGTGCAGGACTGTTGATGCTGCATTGTATGCGATGATGTCACAGTGGAGCACCATGGAGAAGAGGTTTTGAGGAACTGGTTGCACAGCATGGAACAAAGAGCAAGATAAGCATTGCAACTTTTTTCTCTACCTTAAGACTTAACAAGAATTTATTCCTTGCAATGCAGGGGGGGGGGGCACTGCAAGAGTGTTTTTTTTATTGGGTGCATGAAGTGTAGTGCATTAAAGAAGACGCACTTTGTTAACCACTAAAAGTCTGCTCAAAATTCCAGTTACCCTTTTAGAAAACGTCTCCAGTCAAAAATTTAGATTCAACTTTGGTAGAAAGTAGGGAGGCCTCTGAGTGCTTCTTCTTTCTATTTCTAAACTAAACCTTTTCCGATTAGCAGATGAATCTTCTGCTGCCCCAAAGGAACTGGTCACATCATGTTACTCCCAAGGACCAGTATCCCCTTCCTGTTGGGGGGTGTCAGCACACTGATGATGTGCCAAAGTCTTGTACAAGCGCACTAACTTTTGCTTTTCTCAATCAACTGTTGTTGGATTTTGGCACAAGTTAAACCTCTCATGAGACTCCGAAGGAATCATGGAAAGATACAGCAGCTCTCAGACCATCAAGACAACTGTTGACATGAGGAATACTTAGCTGGCCCAGCTGAGATCAGATGATTTTTGGAGGCAAACATGTTTTTTTGTTTCTTTATTTACTACTCTGGCATTACCCCATGACTGAGTTTACACAGGTTAAGGTGGTTTCAGTTCTAAGGTACACTGTTGAGTTTCTTTGGTTGCCAAACTTCCATCTTGATGAATATTCAACAGAACTTTGCAGACATCAGGGGCTTGGTGAAATGTACATAAGCCATTGGCACATTTCCATTTGTGGCCTATGACATGTTACTACTGTTACAAAAGAGACAGGCCATTTACTGATTGGTTGCTTTTGGAATACATCATTATCTTCACTTGTACAGAACCCCCCATAAGGGGCTGTGTTTTATGAACTTGAAGTATAACTAAAGGCAAAGTTTTTTGTTTTGAGCAGAGTGGAGAGTGATTAGAACCCCTGTTAGATTGGTATGATTATTAAGTTGCTGTTTCTCCATAAAGACTGGATTTTTAATTACTATTATGCCCTGTACACACAGTTGGATAGGCATATGGAAAAATGCAGCGCATGTACAAATGAATATAGGTCTTTAAAATGGTGAAACAGTCAAGAAATAACTAATTGACCACAGGTGCCTTGAAACACAAACGTCCATAGATGGATGTAAATGTCCAACCGCACAGGAGGTATAAGTACTCCAAGGGGTGGTGATGGTCTGATGGTTGTCAGAAAACACCTGGCATCATACAGCGACTTCCCAACCGAGAAACCGGGTCCCAATGGGTCATTCAGAGAAAGTGCAAAAAAGCCTCTTACCAGATCCTGTGGATTCCCATGTCAGCGACAGGGAATCGCATGCGCAGTTTGTCACAAATGACGTGGAATGGGAGTTCAGGAATCGCCAATCTCTTGGATTGTGGTCTGTATGGATCTCGGCCGGCAACCGGATGGGTCCTCACAACGAACCGTCCTCACACCGAACCGTCCCAGCGTGCATCAGAAGTTTCACAAACGGTCCCCCGAAAGGAGCAGTTGGAGGGAGGGACTGGATCTCATGCGGTAAATGTGGAAACAAAAAGAATGTGCCTCCACATGGTGCAGATAAAAAAGGGTGTTTTTATTGACAAAAACGACCATACACAAATAAAAGCGTGATCACGGTGGATAAAAACAAATGGGCAACAAAGAGAGTGGTGTATGTACCCGACGCGTTTCGACCTAGGGGTCTTCAACACCCCTAGGTCGAAACGCGTCGGGTACATACACCACTCTCTTTGTTGCCCATTTGTTTTTATCCACCGTGATCACGCTTTTATTTGTGTATGGTCGTTTTTGTCAATAAAAACACCCTTTTTTATCTGCACCATGTGGAGGCACATTCTTTTTGTTTCCACATTTACCGCATGAGATCCAGTCCCTCCAACTGCTCCTTTCGGGGGACCGTTTGTGAAACTTCTGATGCACGCTGGGACGGTTCGGTGTGAGGACGGTTCGTTGTGAGGACCCATCCGGTTGCTGGCCGAGATCCATACAGACCACAATCCAAGAGATTGGCGATTCCTGAGCTCCCATTCCACGTCATTTGTGACAAACTGCGCATGCGATTCCCTGTCGCTGACATGGGAATCCACAGGATCTGGTAAGAGGCTTTTTTGCACTTTCTCTGAATGACCCATTGGGACCCGGTTTCTCGGTTGGGAAGTCGCTGTATGATGCCAGGTGTTTTCTGACAACCATCAGACCATCACCACCCCTTGGAGTACTTATACCTCCTGTGCGGTTGGACATTTACATCCATCTATGGACGTTTGTGTTTCAAGGCACCTGTGGTCAATTAGTTATTTCTTGACTGTTTCACCATTTTAAAGACCTATATTCATTTGTACATGCGCTGCATTTTTCCATATGCCTATTTTGTTGTTTTTGTCAAACTGTATGCAGCAGCTTTCATTCATTTTACTGGTTAGCGCGGTGTTTTCTATTTACCTCTCACACAGTTGGATGTTGATCGGACATTCCGACAACAAAATCCATGAATTTTTTCCGACGGATGTTGGCTCAAACTTGTCTTGCATACACACGGTCGCACAGAGTTGTCGGAAAATCCGATCGTTCTGAACGCAGTGACGTAAAACACGTACGTCGGGACTATAAGCTTTTGTCTCTTAATTTATTCCGAGCATGCGTGGCACTTTGTGCGTCGGATTTGTGTACACACGATCGGAATTTAACCGATCGGATTTTGTTGTCGGAAAATTTTATGGCCTGCTCTCAAACTTTGTGTGTTGGAAATTCCGACGGAAAAAGTCCGAAGGAGCCCACACACGATCGGAATTAACAACAACACAATCCGATCGCACTTTTTCCGTCGGAAAATTCGACCGTGTGTACAGGGCATTAGAGTTCAACCAATATCGTTTTTTCGGTGCCGATAAAATACCAATAGTTCGGCCACCTCTCCTGCCGATAGCTGATTTTTTTACGTTTTAAAAAATGTATTTTACACTGTTATTTTAAATGTTTTTGTTTTTTATCACTGTTATTGCTGTCACAAGGAATGTAAACCTCCCTTGTGACAGTAATAGGCATGTGAGAGGTACGCTTTATGGAGAGATCGGGCGGTCTATAAGACCTCAAACCCCTCCTCTGCACTTCAAAGTATTGAAAATGTCAACATCAGGGTATTTGAATACTTTATTATTTTTAAAACTGCCACCTTTAAGATGCCAATAATCTCGTAAGTGATGTAATAACATTGCTTCTGTATTACTAGATCCAAGATCCGAACAAAGCATTGACTTTGTTTTGGGTCTTCGGCCTTCCAGTGGACGTGCCGGCTGGTTGCTCGGGCCTCCCGGTGGGACGGGAGAGCCGGTGTGAGCAGCGGTTGGGGGGGGGACGTCCCCTCTCGCTGCTTGTAATAATAGCTGAGCGGCTGCTGAGTCGCATCGGTTTTTATTACAATAAAGCCGACCATCCGCTCTAAAGAACGATACCGGGGTGATGCATGCAGCTGCATGCATCACCCTGGTAAAACCCCTTGAAGCAATGTCACAGCGCTAAGGCATTCCTGCAGGGTGTTGTACAGGTCCAAGAGAGTGGACCCTAAACATGAAAAGGGTACCCAGTCCTTGAAGGTCCTCAAGTGACAGGAACCCGCTGTGATGGGTGAAGTTTGGCCTCTTAGTTTCTAAGCTGCCCTGCGCCTGGACGGGTAAGTGAAACCCCTTTATTTATTATTGTGGGATGTCCCAGTGATTGTAACAATCAGTCAAGCTAGCTAGAGGCTGGACACCTGTGTGTGGTGACCATACAGGGGAGTTTTGGGCTAGCTGTGGGTGTTTGCAAAGTGTACCTTTTTTGCTTGTGCCTGGCTGTTTTTTACCTGTATGATGGCGAACGACGGTGCGCCATTTCTCTTTGGTTCACCGTGTCGCACATGCATCCGCAAAAGCGCCGCTGGACATAGCAGTTTGTTTGGCGGCCATGGCGCACGCGGCTTCACTGCACATGCACAGTAGCATGTATCTGGGCGCACAAAGATTTGCGTCATATGCGAATACAGCCACGCCCGTTTGCCAGGACCGCGCACGGGTGTGCGCACGCACAGGACGTTCCGGCGCACACCCAAGGCAGAAGGCAGTTGTGGGACACAGAGCAGGCTCTGAACAGACACTTGCAGTGGTTCATTCCGCCTTACCTGGGTCACGTGAGACACCAATTGTTGCTTGGCAGGCTAAAGGTGCTTAGCGGGATTGTTACATAGGGGCTTGGTGAGCCCTATTAAAGGGTCTGCCTTATGAGGTGTTTTAATACTACGCTCAAGTACTCAGTTTGTGGCTGGTAAATAAAACGATCAAGGGGTTAATATGGCACACAATGGAGGTAGCCGAGTACATATAACTAAAAATGGTGGGAGGAAGGGGGTGGGTTGGGGGTTCCTGAGAGGGGGAACTTGATGGTGGTAGTTAATGTTTCACAACAAGTTCGGGTATTAGTCCATGTAAGGATAAAATTATGCTGAATAAATGGAAGGCAGCCAGTCTATAAAAGCTAGAAGAAGCTCTGGAACAAATAAAAAAGAAAGAAGGACGGCGCCCTCTAAGTGCAGCATGTATGTTAAAAATATTTATTACAATAGATAAAAACACTCACATTTGAGTTGCTAAAAACCAGCATGTAAAGTAGTTTCATCCGCGTGCTCTCGGGTATGTGGGTGTCACGGGCCAGTGGAGGGGTTCCTGGGATGTGAGTCCTGTAACCTGGGTCCTGGTAGCTGTTCCAGTGGTGCCGAGGGTCCTCAGAGCCTCCGGGCGGCCAGGATGTCGGTCATGGATCCTCCGTGGAGCGCCGTGCTGACCTGCGTCTTCACTTCCGGGAGCGGGGTGAGGCGGGCGGTGCTTCGCGTTCGGAGCATGCGTGCTCCTTCATCAGGCTATCATAGCTAGGCATTTTCTGCAGATTGGCTTTGAGTACAATCAGAGGTCAGCATTCTTCCAAAGGCCTTTAGCATTCCATTTGTTAGTCCGAACTTTTATGCAGGGGGCGACTCGTTTGCTTCCCCTCATTAGGTCACCTATGTGTTCTTGGGACTTGAACTTGGTGCTGTCTGTGTTATAGAAACAATTATTTGAACCTATCAAGGAAATTCCATTAGACTTGCTGTCACACAAGCTAGGCCTTCCTCATGGCCATCAGCCTTCCTCATGGCCATCACCACGGCTAGAAGGGTGTCGAAGTTTGGCGGCCCTTTTGTGCAGGGAACCTTACTTGATCCTTCACCATGACAGGGTATGTTACGACCTGTTCCATCCTTTTTGCCAAAGGTGGTGTTGGCCTTTCATTTAAATCAGGACATTATTTTGCCCTCTTTTTTTTCTCTCAACCTCGCTCGGCAGAAGAGAGACAACTGCATTCATTGGATGTTGTCTGAGCAGTCAAGGTTTATTTGTCTAGATCTGCTGTGATCCGAGGATCAGACTACTTTTTTTGTTTTACCAAAAGGACCCAAAAAGGGGCAGGCAGCTTCCAAGGCTTTCATTGCCAATTGGGTCTGTCAATTGATCATTCAGGCACTACGGTCTGAAACATAAAGCTCCTCCCTTTAGGGTGAGAGCTCATTCTACCAAGGGGTATAGGAACCTCCTGGGCTTTTCACCATCAGGTATCTGTGGCTCAGATTTGTAAGGCTGCTAACTGGTCTTCAGTGCATACGTTCACAAGATTTTATCAAGTGGATGTTCGAGCAGCCGAGGATTCGGCTTTCGGCTGCAGTGTACTGCGGCCTGCGGTATAAGTTCTGATGGCTATTGTTTGGCAGGGTGTCTGCCTCCCCTCAAGGCTATTGCTCTGGGACGTCCCAGCAGGTAATGAATATTAGCCTGACTCTGTGTCCCATGATGTATGAAAAAGAAAATAGGATTTTACAGGTAAGTATGATGAAAAAATCCTATTTTTTTTGTGCTGTCTGCCCACTTTAGGGCGATTCACCCTCTCTATGCTTCCTGTTTCCCATTAACGTTGTAACTGAAAGTAAAAGAAGAACCCAGATTCAGGGCTTTCCCCAGAAAAGTATAGAGAGGAAATCTTCAAACGGGGAGACTGGTTCTGGTGACCTGGGGGGCCCCAAGGGATTCCCTTAATTTGCGGGGATTTCCTCTTATCACTTCCGGTTTTGGCAATGGGACAGGAAGTGAATGTAAATACCCCTCCACCCCAACAGGACACAGATGGCAAATACAAAATAACGGGACATAACCCTCCTTTATTCAAAAATTAAACATGAAAATGTTTTGCCTATAGTTGTACTTTGAGTCTTAAATCTTGCCATAAAGCAGTACTAAAAGTTGAAGGCAGAACATTTCTGTAGAGCCATTTTGTGTAGGCCAGAAAGTTTCCAAACAAGCTTAATTAACCACATCACCATGGCTTTGCTTGCCGCCTGCATGGGTCACCCAGTCCTGTCTCTTGCCCTGCGTCCAATACACGTTTTGCAAGTCGTTTTGAAATGCCAATCCTTGAAGCATGTGCTTCTCTTAGCATTTCTTTGATTTATGTGCCGCATAGTGCAAAACGGCCAAGAAAACAAATTAGACTAAAGCAACAGCGGTTGCAAAGGAAGAAAAAACCTCCCGGTTTATCAATCACTCGGAAATTTCTTGCATTTTCCTATCTTTCTCATAGTTTGGTATTTTAATATAGTCACCAATTTTAAACTGTATTGCATCTCATCTGTAACATTCCTCTCCAGGCCGCCTTGTGAATTGAAGCGAATGCTGGGAGATTTGACTTTTTATTTTTAATTTTTTTTTTATATAGAAGCTATCCCTATGTTATGTATCACCAACATGAATGGTAGATTTTTTTTATGTGCTTTATGTTATAGCTTAGATGTGTATATTAAAGATCTTCTGTCTAAGCATAAACCTTTGTGTTATTTCTAATAGGGTATTAATTAGATATTCGTGTGTTACCTGTTTACTAGGTCTTGGATTCAGTTGAAGAGAGTACTTCCATTGTTTTTTATTTTTTTATTAGTATTATCATTATACACATTTTCCTGATCTACTAAACCAGCCATCAGAATAATTTGTTGTCTTTGCCCACCCAGCTTTAAAATTATTTGTAGAGCATGGGAACTGTGCTGTATCTGTCCTATGTCTAAAATTGCATTGTGGCCACTGAGAAAAAGCTTGTTTGTTACTTCTCCTGTGGATCACAGGAGTGCAGTGCATTCTGCACTCCTGTTACCTGTTTGCAGGAGACATCAGGCTGACGTCACAGAGCCAGTCCAGGCTCAGGAAAGATTGTGACAATCTTGTCGGGATCTGCTCAGAACCCTGGACCGGCACCTGGCTCAGCCTCTCAAGGAGCCGCTGAGAGCCTGGGCCAGCTGCTCTCACCCCTCCACAGCCCAGTGCTCCAGTAAGCGCTAAGGAGGGGGAGGGGGGTTTGGGGCGGGGCGGTCAGAGCAGACAGCGGTGACAGTCAGCAGCTCTCTGCTTATGTCGCAGAGCTCTGAGAACCGAGCGATCAGCGGTGTTTGATCGTTCGGTTCTCAGTCTTAGAGCTGGCGGGGGACAGATGCAGCATCGGAGCAATGTTGCATCCACCCAGGTAAGTATGATTCTTAAAAAAAAAAAAAAAAATCCCAAACTTCTTTTTTATGAAACCCTCCACACGGTAGTCTTCTTAATATTATAATGTATATCAGTTTTCTAGTTTTGCCTTGGGCTGAATTGATGGAAAACATCCGAACTGAGGGAATTTTGCTTGTTTCAGAGCTGCAAATTGCTGAAAACCTTGTTACATTTAGTGCTTTTTATATATTCTATTTATTATGATTAGCACTAAGAAATCAAAAAGCAAACATTTATTAAATTAGTATGAAATGTTGGTATAGGATTGTGTGTGTGCGGGTTTTCTTTTTGTTTGTTTTTCTTGTTGGTGCTTGTGAATAGTTTGTGTTCTTATTTTTAGCCACACTACATAGCAATAGACTCATTTGTAGGGCTGCTGAAATTAATCGCCGAATCGATGCATCGGCATCCGACCGTCCACGATGCGGCATCGATGCTATAGCTTTAAGGCATCGATTGAGGATGACGTCATCCTCGCGCCGCGTTATGCCCCACCTCCGCGACCGAAGGGAGCCGAAAGCCGCCGAAGAGCCGCGGAAGTAAGCCGCGCCGGCTTTTCCTTCATGCTGCCTCTGACTTACGTCATCCCCCTGCTGCCCTGCGAGGAGCGACGCTGTATGCATGTTCGCGGGGACCTGGAGCTGCTGCTGCTAAGAGTGGCGGCGGCCAGCTTGTGGAGCACGGAGCTCCGAGGAGGAGAGTGGAGCCGCGGCATGTCAAGCCAGGTAAGGGGGCCGCATGGAGGACACCTCTGCTCTTCCCCCACCTCTACACAGTGAACATGCAAATAGGGCAATAAATCAAAAAATTGTGTGCAGAGCTTTGTGGTGATAATAAATGCACAAAAAAGTCTTACTTATTCAAAGTAATTCCAGTGCTGAGTGTTCTCTGCTGTGCCATTCCTGATTTCTGGTGAATGATTTGAACACAGCAGAGAACACTCAGCACTGGAATTACTTTGAATAAGTAAGACTTTTTTGTGCATTTATTATCACCACAAAGCTCTGCACACAATTTTTTGATTTATTGCCCTATTTGCATGTTCACTGTGTAGAGGTGGGGGAAGAAGGATGGGAATTAGTCTGTGGTGACACTGGGCATGGGAGCGCTATGGTAATAGTATTATATGGGGACAGGTTAGTGGTGAGGGGGGCGGGGTATTATTCATCTTGGATAGGACAGTCTGGCACCTCCCTTACCATGTCCAGCAGGTCTGCAGTCTCTGACCATCTCCTGTACTATGTCTGCAGTCTCTGACCATCTCCTGTACTATGTCTGCAGTCTCTGACCATCTCCTGTACTATGTCTGCAGTCTCTGACCATCTCCTGTACTATGTCTGCAGTCTCTGATCATCTCCTGTACCATGTCTGCAGTCTCTGATCATCTCCTGTACTATGTCTGCAGTCTCTGATCATCTCCTGTACCATTTCTGCAGTCTCTGACCATCTCCTGTATCATGTCTGCAGTCTCTGACCATCTTCTGTAGTCATTTGGGGGCAGTCTGGAGCTCCTCTTTAAGTTGTCTGCACTGTTTACACTTTGCTACATGCAAGGAGTGTTGTCTTTTTTTTTTAAGAACAGATAAAACTTAAAAAATTGAGTTCTTCTGACTACTTAATTTTTTTGGATGAAAACCGCGCGCAGTAATCGTGATGCATCGTGAATCGTGGACCTGATAATTGTAATCGAATTGAATCGTGAGGCCAGTGAAGATGCGCACCCCTACTCATTTGCTTGTGTTTTATATTCTATACTTCTACTTTGTGGAATAATCTTGTTTAGAGAACTGTATAGCTCAAGCTGAAATATACACACAGCTCTGAGTCAGTGCAGAGATCCATCCCTCCCCATGATGTTTCAATCAGTGACAGTCTGCCATTAAACAGCTTCTGCTCTGCTCTTTCATTTAAAAAAAATCATAATGCTCTGTGCATCCTGTATCATGAGTTTTCCCTGTACTAAATGTTTATTATTACAACAAAGATTATATATAAATGGTAAACAGATATAAAATATCAGTTTCAAAGATTTATAAAGGATATCTAAATCCAATAACCAGATGTCATATTTTGCTGCCTACGGCCCCTTTCACACGGGGAGAGTCCCAGGTGGCTGAGGCACTCGTGGACATCGCTGGAGAGAGATGGGGCTCAGGTAAGTATTTGAGGCTGCTGCACACAGAAGGATTTTTATCTTAATGCATAGAATGCATCAAGATAAAAAAAAACCTTCTGACTTTACGCCTTTAAGAGCAGTAAGGGGTTGATTTACTAAATCTGAAGCTGATTGGCTACAATGCACAGCTGCAGCAGATTTTGCACTCTCCAGTTTTAGTAAATCAACCCCTAAGACCCCATTCACACTGGGGAATTTTGCAGGCGCTATATCGTTAAAAATAGTGCCTGCAAACCGTCCTAAAACAGCCGCTCCATTCACTCCAGTGTGAAAGCCTGAGGGCTTTCACATTGGAGCGGTGCACTGGCAGGGCGTCAGAAAAAGTCCTGCCAGCAGCTTCTTTGGAGCGGTGAACTCACTAAGTGTGTTAGACCCCTTTCACACTGAGGAGCTTGAAAACTACCCATAAAACATAGGGCGCTTTTTGCGTCGCTTTTGAGGCATTAGCTGTGCTCTTTTTTTAAGGTCACGTGACTCAAAAGAACCATTTTGCACTGCTTTTGAATAGTTTTTTGTGCGCTTTTCAGGCGCTTTTGAAGTGCTACCCATTCATTTTAATTGAGAGGGACATTTTTGAGGCGCTTTTTTAAGCACTCCAAACACGTTCCAAAGGTGCTGCTTGCAGGACTTTTTTCACCGCCCCGCCAGCGCACTGCCCCAGTATGAAAACATCCATTGATATTAATGGGAAGCAGTTTTCAGGAGCTTTTCAGGTGCTTTTTTTGGCATGAAAGCGCCTCAGTGTGTAAGGGGACTTACTGACCAGATCAACAAGTGAAAAAGAAAAAAAAAAAAAGCCTGAAATCAGGGAAACTATTGCAACCTCTGCATCTCAGCAGGAACCGGCTGAGATGCGAACCGTTAATGGGCAGGCTTAAAGTGGTTGTAAACCTACTTTGGAAAGAAAAAATAAAAACAAAAAACTAACACCTGCAAGACAAAGGCATAATGAGCTAGTATGCACAGCATACTAGCTCATTATGTAATACTCACCTAAGGTCGAAGCCCTTGCTGCGGTGCCCGTACACAGCACCGGCCGGCGACATCACTCCCAGGGGTTACTTCCGGATATTGTGGCTCCGGCGCTGTGATTGGCCGAAGCCGCAATGACGTCACTCCTGCGCATGCGTGCGGTAACGGCACGTCTACTGAAGCAACGGCACATACGTGCCATTGCTTCAGTTTGTGTCAGTGCGCATGTGCCGATGACGCGTACAGGGGATATCTCCTAAACAGTGCAGGTTTAGGAGATATCCTGGGTAGGTACACACCTGTAGCACAAAGTGGTCTGTAAGGGTTTACATGTACCAAGTTGATATATTGATCAAGTTGGGCACAACCAGCCTGCCAGATTCCCTTGCGCTTATCGCTAGCAATGATCACTGTCTTCTCCTGATGGGGGTGGCTTCCCGCCAGGAGAAGACAATGGCAGGAGGGATTTCTGCATCGGCACTGTCTGTGCTAATGGGGGAATCAAGCAAATTTCTTTCCTTTTTGGCTGCAGGAAAGAAATTTGCTCCATGTATGACTGGCTTAAGCTCTAATATATTAAAACACTGTAGCTTTCTGTAAGGGCTCGTTCACATGTACACCAATACCCTGCATTTAAGTGGCATTTATTCAGCAATTTTAACGCTTCATAGCCACCCTTCGATGCCTGTTAATTTCACCAGGCTTAACAATGTGCTTTGTAAATGGTCCCACAGTCTTCTTGGACCTGTGATTTGACCCAGAAAGCTGCGAGCGAAGAGGGGTGGAAGTGGAAGCGGGTACTTGTCAAAACTAGGTGCCCACCCCCTCCTTTTAAAAAAGGGCTAAATGGTAGCGAGGAGGAGGGGGGAGGAGGCAAACAAGCAGAACTTCCATTTTTGGGTGTATTTCCACTTTAAGATTCACTTTCAAACTTTCTTCTGCTATGGAAAGCTACCTGTTAGAACATTTCTTAAAACCTTAGGTGTTTTTTAGAAAGATTGATGGCTAAAGCAGTATATTGAAGCAGCAAGCAGATGTAACGGTATTGTTTGTTATCTGAAGGTGCCTGCAGGGTCACTTTGCTTGCTGTGGCCATAACAGGTGTTACTTTAATGTTAAAACAAAATACTTTTTGTATTTTCTCTGTCACAAGCTGTGGATTTCTAAAACTGTCAAAAAAAATCAGATTTCGCCTTTGTGCAGATGTAGCAACAATACTCTCTTGGAGGAAAGGAGTTTTCAGCATTCACATCCCTGTTTGCGAAACAGCACATAGCTTTTTCTTGAAGTCTTACATAGTAGGTGAGGTTGAAAAAAGACACAAGTCCATCAAGTCCAACCTATGTGTGTGATTATATGTCAGTATTACATTACATATCCCTGTATATTGCGGTCATTCAGGTGATTATCTAATAGTTTCTTGAAGCTATCAATGCTCCCCGCTGAGACCACCGCCTGTGGAAGGGAATTCCACATCCTTGCAGCTCTTACAGTAAAGAACCCTCTACGTAGTTTAAGGTTAAACCTCTTTTCTTCTAATTGTAATGAGTGGCCACGAGTCTTATTAAACTCTCTTCTGCGAAAAAGTTTTATCCCTATTGTGGGGTCACCAGTACAGTATTTGTAAATTGAAATCATATCCCCTCTCAAGCGTCTCTTCTCCAGAGAGAATAAGTTCAGTGCTCGCAACCTTTCCTCATAACTAAGATCCTCCAGACCCTTTATTAGCTTTGTTGCCCTTCTTTGTACTCGCTCCATTTCCAGTACGTCCCTCCTGAGGACTGGTGCCCAGAACTGGACAGCATACTCCAGGTGCGGCCGGACCAGAGTCTTGTAGAGCGGGAGAATTATCGTTTTATCTCTGGAGTTGATCCCCCTTTTAATGCATGCCAATATTCTGTTTGCTTTATTAGCAGCAGCTTGGCATTGCATGCCATTGCTGAGCCTATCATCCACTAGGACCCCCAGGTCCTTTTCCATCCTAGATTCCCCCAGAGGTTCTCCCCCCAGTGTATAGATTGCATTCATATTTTTGCCACCCAAATGCATTATTTTACATTTTTCTACATTGAACCTCATTTGCCATGTAGTCGCCCACCCCATTAATTTGTTCAGGTCTTTTTGCAAGATTTCCACATCCTGCGGAGAAGTTATTGCCCTGCTTAGCTTAGTATCGTCTGCAAATACAGAGATTGAACTGTTTATCCCATCCTCCAGGTCGTTTATGAACAAATTAAATAGGATTGGTCCCAGCACAGAACCCTGGGGAACCCCACTACCCACCCCTGACCATTCTGAGTACTCCCCATTTATCACCACCCTCTGAACTCGCCCTTGTAGCCAGTTTTCAATCCATGTACTCACCCTATGGTCCATGCCAACGCACCTTATTTTGTACAGTAAACGTTTATGGGGAACTGTGTCAAATGCTTTTGCAAAATCCAGATACACCACGTCTACGGGCCTTCCTTTATCTAGATGGCAACTCACCTCCTCATAGAAGGTTAATAGATTGGTTTGGCAAGAACGATTTCTTCATGAATCCATGCTGATTACTGCTAATGATATCATTCTTATTACTAAAATCTTGTATATAGTCCCTTATCATCCCCTCCAGGAGTTTACATACTATTGATGTTAGGCTAACTGGTCTGTAATTCCCAGGGATGTTTTTTGGGCCCTTTTTAAATATTGGTGCTACATTGGCTTTTCTCCAATCAGCTGGTACCATTCCAGTCAATAGACTGTCTGTAAAAATTAGGAACAACGGTCTGGCAATCACCTGACTGAGTTCCCTAAGTAGCCTCGGATGCAAGCCATCTGGTCCCGGTGATTTATTAATGTTAAGTTTCTCAAGTCTAATTTTAATTCCGTCCTCTGTTAACCATGTAGGTGCTTCCTGTGTTGTGTCATGAGGATAAACACTGCAGTTTTGGTTACTGAAGCCCCCCGATTCACTCGTGAAGACTGAGGAGAAGAATAAATTCAATACCTTTGCCATCTCCCCATCCTTTGTAACCAGATGTCCTTCCTCATTCTTTATGGGGCCAATATGGTCTGTCCTCCCTTTTTTACTGTTTACATACTTAAAGAATTTCTTGGGATTTTTTTTGCTCTCCTCAGCTATGTGTCTTTCATGTTCTATCTTAGCCATCCTAATTGCACCCTTACATTTCTTATTGCATTCTTTATAAATTCTGAATGCTGTGGATGATCCCTCAACCTTGTATTTTTTGAAGGCCTTCTCCTTTGCTTTTATATGCATTTTTACATTGGAGTTAAGCCATCCAGGATGTTTGTTCGCTCTTTTAAATTTATTACCCAATGGGATACATTGGCTAATGCCCTTATTTAATATGCTCTTAAAGCAAACCCATCTCTCCTCCGTATTCTTTGTTCCTAATATTTTATCCCAGTTTATGCCTTTTAGCAAGGTTTGTAGTTTAGGGAAGTTGGCTCTTTTGAAATTCAGTGTCTTTGTGTTCCCTTCATGTCTCCTATTTGTGTGATTTATACTGAAACTAATTGACCTGTGATCGCTGTTACCTAAATTGCCCCGTATTTCCACATCTGTTATCAGGTCTGTATTGTTGGTAATCAGTAGATCTAGTAATGTTTTATTTCTAGTTGGTGCGTCTATCATCTGACCCATAAAATTGTCCTGCAAGACACTAAGGAACTGGCGAGCCTTAAATGAATGCGCGGTTCCCTCCGCCCAGTCTATGTCTGGATAATTAAAATCCCCCATTATGATAACACTTTCCATCCTTGCTGCTAATCCAATTTGTGATAGGAGATACGTCTCCACTTCCTCCCTCAGGTTAGGGGGCCTATAGCATACTCCCAGTATTATTTTCCCCTTAGCTTCATCCCTTTGGAGCTCTACCCATAAAGATTCCACCTCCTCCCTAGCCCCCTCAGTGATGTCATCTCTCACATTCACTTGTACATTATTCTTGATATATAGGCATACCCCTCCCCCTTTTTTACCCTCTCTGTCCTTGTGGTATAGGGTATACCCTTGAATGTTTGCCAGCCAATCATGAGAGCTGTTGAACCAGGTCTCTGAAATTCCCACAAAATCCAAATCCTCCTTGTACAACAGTATCTCTAGTTCACCCATCTTGTCCGCCAGGCTCCTGGCATTGGCTCCATAGCTTTTTCTTGAAGTCTTCTCAATGCACTTACTTTCTGGACATACACTGCAAAGATCCGTCTCAGTAGCTATAGAGCCGAGCAATGACACGAGCTGCAATCTTTGCAGTGTAATCTGCAGGCATACTATAATAGAAGGAATCTTTTTTTTTTTCTTAGCAGCCTGGAGTTTTACTTTACATTTAGTCTACCCCACTGAGCCTTCCTGTTAGTGGACAGACATTTTTTTTTCCACCTGCTTTGTTTTTTATTTTTTAGGCTGCTTGATCTCTGGGGGAACAACTTGTACTTTAATCTATAATCTTCCTTTTAAACCTCCTTTTTTCCCTTGCTCCATTCCCAATGCCCTATCCTGCTGATCCCATCAAACAGCGCTTCCCCTGTCAGCTCAAATGAAAATCAAGGACAAGTTTGATGGGTTCCGTGTTCCGCAGTCAGCGTTCTCCCTAAGGGGAAGTGTTTTGAGAAGATGAGGCTAAGAAATCCGACCGAAACGGCAGCACTCCAAAGAGGGCGAGGATAATTAAAACATCACTTACAGCAGAAATGCCTGAGCCTTCTGTAACATCCTCATCATAATAAAATAAAGAACACAGCAACAAAATAATGAATGTAAAAAATTTGCAAAGGCAAAAAAAAAAACAGAAAAAAAAAAAACCCTTCTACAAAAGCAGTTTGCGGATGCCTAGGAAGCTGTTCCAGGCCAATATCTAGAGAGAGACAGACATCAGGTTTAGTTTCTGCTTGCTGCTTATAACAAGTGACTCATTTTGTTGTCTTCTTATGTTGACGATCCTTTTGCTGAAATTAGATCTTTTTACTTAGCATTTTCCCATAATTTTTAGTTGTTTTTTTCTCTCTTCAACGAGAAGTGTCATCTTTCAATTTATCATTTACCTGAGTCTGTTAAAACTCTGCACTGCAATCTCCTCTGTGGGAAGTGAGTTTATATAGTATTATTACTAAACAGGATTTATATAGCGCCAACAGTTTATGCAGCGCTTTACAACATGAGGGCAGACAGTACACTTACAATACAAATCAATACAGGAGGAATCAGAGGGCCCTGCTCGTTGAGCTTTCAATCTAGAAACCGTATAACCATAACTGGCAAATCTGCATGAGGAAAATGCAGGCCAAGATTTGTGGGTCATTTGAATTATATGAATAGCCTGTATAGGACATACGCCTCTGATGTCCAACTGGAATACCATTTGGTAGCCATTAATGTATGATCCCTAGGGTTGCTGGTATCGGCATCTTTGTGTCTGGCTGTGTGTGTGTCTCACTCTCTAATAAATATATAAATATATGTATGTATATGTACACTAGGGCTGGGAAAAAAATCGATTTAAATCTTGAATCGAGTTGAGAGGTCAAATCGATTCAAAATTTAAGCAAATCGATTTTTTTAGATTTTTTTTTTTTTCACCGCGCCGGTCCCGAGGCGCTGTGGGCATACGTTTTTAGGTGAGGCCGCGGCTTCGGCCTAGTCCGCGGCTACGGCCGGACGCCGCGGACTAGGCCGAAGCCGCGGCCTCGCCTAAAAACTCATGCCCGCAGTGCCTCCGGACCGGCGCGGACACCGCGCCGGGCCTGAAGGGCTGCGGGCAAGGAGTTTTTAGGTGAGGCCGCGGCTTCGGAATAGTCCGCTAGACCGGACGCTGCGGACTAGGCCGAAGTCACGGCCTCGCCTAAAAGCTCATGCCCGCAGCGCCTCGGAACCGGCGCGGTTTCCAAAAAAAAAAAAAAACTCCATTCGAATCGTGAATCGAGTTTTTTTTAAGAGAATCGAAGATTTTTTTTTTCAAGAAAATCTCCCAGCCCTGATGTACACTGTGTGTGTGTATTTGTGTGTGTGTGTATGTATGTATGTATATCTATATATAGATATTATATCTATATATAGATATATATATATATATATATCATAAAATCTCAATCACACACACACATCAGTAGAAGATTCTTTAAAGCTAAACTCCAACATTCTTTTGACTAGAACTGAATGGAATGATCAGTCCAAGCATAGATCCTACCTCTGTACCATGTTGCTCTGTTGTCTGTAGATCTCCTGATATGCGGGGTTTAGTTGTGGCTTTGTATCATGTGACTCTGTATATCCTGCTGATAGACTCATTCCTTCCACAGCCACTTCATGCAGCAGCTACAATCTATAACACTCCTCTTTGTAGTCTTTCAGACTTTACAAATAATAGAACTTCTTTCACAGCTCTGATGATGGGTAGGATTCAATACATCCTAATTAGCATTCAATCCCACCCAGTCACACCTACAGGAAGAGTCCAAACCTCCCAAGTCCCGCCTCACAGGTCACAGCATTATTCAAGAAAGAGACACCTTCTTACACAGCCTATTCTGGAAGCTAGCTGTGCTGCTGCTGGGCAGGATTGATTAGCTCACAATTCGAATTTAATCCTGCCCAGTTAAATATGGGCCTGGCCCTCGGATCCCACCCTCTTAGAGCCCAGCTCTCTGTGAAGTGATTACATATGAAGGAAACACCTCCATAATAAGTTCCCATAGCCCTTCCTCTGTAGTCTTGCAGTAAGCCATTATTCTTTTGCATGATGCAAGATAGGAATGACACAGGAGGAGTTGTGACATATTTACACCTTTCAGGTCCAGAAACACCCACCCACGTCAATTCCCATAACTGGTACAAGTGACTCCCATAGCTCGCCCTGAAACTACAGAGGCTCGAAGGATCATGGGACATGTAGTATCAGGACTGGCAAGGGAAGGAAGCTGGAAGTCAGATCCCTTAAAAATTCAGGCAGGTGGAGGTGTGACATCACAGAAACCTGCTGTATACAGCTAAAGGAGCTAAGTTATGCATTGAGGCATTAAGATCAAATGCCTCCTGTGTGCAGCAGCCCCCCTTATACTTACCTGAGGTTCCTCTAGATCAGTGCTTCTCAACCTGGGGGTCGGATGATGATTTGCCAGGGGTCACCGAATCCCGGGCTGTTCCTGAGGCACTGCTCTCCCAGCCTCTTTGCAGGGCTATTCCTGGAGCTTGCGGCTGCCCACTCAGCCTCTTCACCGTTGCCCATTCTGTTCTCGGCATGGCTGGGGGGCAGAGACTAGAGGTCAGCTGACTGGTGAGGAATGTGAAGTGGGAGGGGCTGGAGGAGACCCTATCTCCTGGTTTTAGGTGTCACTGCTGCGAGACACCACAATGTCAGAGACACACTGAAGCCGGAGACACTGCCTGTAATTTTATAGTTGCCATTAAAAGTCCCCACTACAGTTCTCAGATCAGCAGATGACTAGAACTCCCCCCAGCACTGCCACTGATCCCCCCCCCCCCTCCAGCACTGCCACTCATCCCAACTCCCCGCCAGCACTGCCACTCATCCCAACTCCCCGCCAGCACTGCCACTCATCCCAACTCCCCGCCAGCACTGCCATTCATCCCAACTCCCTGCCAGCACTGCCACTCATCCCATTTCCCCTACCCCCCACCAAGGAGTAAGAGAAGGAATAAAAATAGAGAATACATGGAAGGAAGAGGAAACGAGGGGGAGGAACAAAGAAAAAGGGAGAGAAAGAATAAGAGAAAGAACAAGAAAGATGGCTAGAGAGAGGGATGGGGGAAAAAAACAAGAAATTGGGACAGAGAGAGGTAAAAGGGAAAGAAAGGAGAACAAAGAGAGTGGCACATCCTAAAACGTACCATAAGGGATTTTAATACTGTACGAGTGGAAGGGACTCGGGGAGCGCTATATGTCCGTGGGTTAGAGGCACAAATTACTTGTCTTGCCTTGGGTGCTGACAACCCACGCTACGAAAATAATTTTACTGTTGGGAAATTTTATCAAGGGGTTACGGCACTAGAAAGGTTGAGAACCACTGCTCTAGATCCAGCGATGTTGCAGGATCGGCTCGACTGTCCGAGACTCCCCTCCTCAATGGCTGAGACAGCAGCACGCGCCATTGACTCCCACTGCTGTCAGTCAATCAAGGAGAAGAGAAAGGGGGCGGGGCCGGGCCACGGCTCCATGTCTGAATGGACACAGGGAGCTGTGGCTCAACTCGGGTGCCCCCATAGCAAGCTACTTGCTGTGGGGGCACTCAACAGGAGGGAGGGGCCAGGAGAACCAAAGAGGGATCCAAGAAGGGGAAGATCTGGGCTGCTCTGTGCAAAACCATTGCACAGGGCAGGTAAATATAACATGTTTGTTATTTTTAACTAAAAAAAAATGAGACTTTACAATCACTTTAAAGCGCTAAATACTGCTTTGTGATTTAAGCCCTCTGTCTTTTAATATTAGCCAGCTCTAGTCAGTCATTCTTGGTCTTTGTATCAGGTGGTGCTTGACGACCCAGCTGTGGCATTTAAGAGGTTATAGGTTTTGTACATTCAGAAGTTAATCTTGTTCTTGCTGTTTTAAGGGCTCCTGCCAAGCAGCATATATATGACAGATTGGTGTACATTCTATTATTCCACCTTCTATGTAACTGCAAACTGGAACTGATACCAGAAGATTAATACAGAGAATGCGTTGAAACCCTCTTTTTGTGCAATTGCTATGTACAGCAATTTAGTGGATAGGCAGGAGCTATAGAATTATAAGGAATGGATAATGACTGATTCTTATGTTTTTTTTTCCTCTCTCTCTCTCCCTATATAATATAATATATATTCTCCATATATATATATATATATATATATATATATATATATATATATATATATATATATATATACATATACACACAGTTGTGCTCATAAGTTAACATACCCTGGCAGAATTTATGATTTATTGGCCATTTTTCAGAGAATATGAATGATAACACAAACACTTTTCTTCCACTCATGGTTAGTGTTTTGCTGAAGCCATTTATTATCGGTCAACTGTGTTTACTCTTTTTTTTAAATCACAATGGCAACAGAAACTACCCAAATGACCCTGATCAAAAGTTTACATACCCCAGTTCTTAATACCATGTATTGCCCCCTTAAACATCAATGACGGCTTGAAGTCTCTTGTGGTATTTGTGGAGGAGGCTCTTTATCTTCTCAGATGGTAAAGCTTCCCATTCCTGAATGCAAATGTCCCTCCAGTATTTTTTGATAACATACTGCATTCATCTTGCCATCAATTTTGACCAAATTTCCTGTGCCTTTGTAGCTCACACATCCCCAAAGCATCAGCGATCCACCTCCGTGTTTCACAGTAGGAATGGTGTACCTTTCATCATAGGTCTTGTTGACGCTTCTCCAAATGTAGGGTTTATGGTTGTGGCCAAAAAGCCCAATTTTGGTCTCCTCACTCCAAATGACTTTGTGCCAGAAGGTTTGAGGCTTGTCTCTGTGCTGTAGAGCTGCACAATTAATTGTTAAAAAATCGTGATCTCGATTCAACCCCTCTGACAATCCCTATTGCAGAGTTTGCTGATTTTCCATATAACAATTGGAGAGACTTATCTGCTCACTCAGCTGTCAAAAGAAAACATCTGGGCAGTCTGCCAAGTTTTTAAAATGAAAATTGTAACTAACTTCCTTCTTAGATCAAAGAGAAACTTCTGTGTGTAAAAAAATAATAAAAAAAAAAAAATCCAGGCGGTCTGCCAAGTTTTTAAACAACCTGTAAATGCAGGATGTTTAACCACTTAACGTCTAAATATGTTTCTGAAACTTGTTTCTTAAGGTAAAATCAATATTTTTTGCTAGACAATTACTTGGAACTCCCAAACATTATATATATTTTAGCAGAGACCCTATGGAATAAAATGTCAATTGCTGCAATATTTTATGTCACACTGTATTTGCCCAGCGGTCTTTCCAACACAATTTTTTGGGGAAAAAATACACTTCAATGAATAAAAAAAAAAAAAGAAACAGTAAAGTTAGCCCAATGTTTTTGTTTTAATGTGAAAGATGATGTTATGCCGCGAGAATCGTGAGAGAATCGTGATCTATCGTCTAAGCAAAAAAATCATGATTCTCATGTTAGCCAGAATCGTGCAGCTCTACAGTGCTGTTTGGCGTACTGTAAGCGGGATACTTTGTGGCATTTGTGTAGTAATGGCTTTCTTCTGGCAACTCGACCACGCAGCCCAGTGCCTCCTTATTGTGCATCGTGAAACAGCCACACCACATGTTTTCAGAGAGTCCTGTATTTCACCTGAAGTTATTTGTGTGTTTTTCTCTGCATCCCGAACAATTTTCCTGGCAGTTGTGGATGAAATTTTTAGTTGGTCTACCTGACCGTGGTTTGGTTTCAACAGAACCCCTCATTGTCCACTTCTTGATTAGAGTTTGAACACTACTGATTGGCATTCTCAATTCCTTGGATATCTTTTTCTATCCCTTTCTCCCTTTCCTGTTTTATACAGTTCAACTACCTTTTCCTGCAGATCCTTTGACAATTCTTTTGCTTTCCCCATGACTCAGAATCCAGAAATGTCAGTGCAGCACTGGATGAAAGATACAAGGGTTTGTCAGTAGTCCAGAAACTCATTGACCTTTTATACACACACACTAATTACAAGCAAACAGATCACAGGTGAGGATGGTTACGTTTAATAGCCCTTTATGTCAACTTATGTGCATGTTATCAGGCCAAAATCGCCAGGGTATGTAAACTTTTGGTCAGGGTCATTTGGGTAGTTTCTGTTGCCATTATGATTGCTCTTGGGTAGGACTTTAAATTAAAATGGTTGATAGATTTACTTTAAAATCAACCTGTGATTTTGGTTTAATTTGCTGCATAAGTGAAAGGGATAAATGCTGACGTTATACTTTTTATGAAGGTTTTTAATAATTTCTTGGATTGGTGTTTTACCTCTTATGTGACCATAGGTCAGTGATGGCATACCTTGGCACCCCAGGTGTTTTGGAACTACATTCCCCATATTGCTCCACTACACTGCAGAGTGCATGAGCATCATGGGATGATGGGGTGCCAAGGTTTGCTGCCATAGGTCATTAAACCCAAATTTACCAGTGTCAGTATGTGTCGGTTAACTTAATAATAACTCTAGAACAGTAATAGTAAGGCTTCATTCAGAATGTTGCTTTTACTGGTGCTTTTTTTTTTTTCCGTGTGTAAAAGCACCGCTCTGATAACCTAAAGATTTTAACCACTTGCCGGCCGCTGCACACCGATATACATCGGCACAATGGCAGCGGTGGGCAAATGAGCATACCTGTACGTCCCCTTTAATTAGCGGGGCTAGCAGGCGCGCGCCACCGTGTACAGTGTGACCGTGCCCGGCGATCATGTCATGGAGCCTCAGAACAGGGAACTGCCTATGTAAACAAGGCATTTCCCTCTTCTGCCTTGTGACATGACAGAGATCACTGCTCCCTGTCATCGGGAGCAGTGATCGCTGTCATGTGAGTTGAAGCCCATCCCCCCACAGTTAGAATCACTCCCTAGGACACACTTAACCCCTTCATCGCCCCCTAGTGGTTAACCCCTTCCCTGCCAGTGTCATTTACACAGTAATCAGTGCATTTTTATGGCACTGATCGCTGTATAAATGACAATGGTCCCAAAATAGTGTCAAAAGTGTCCGATGTGTCCGCCATAATGTCGCAGTCACGATAAAAATCGCAGATTTCCGCCATTACTAATTTAAAAAAAAAAATAATAATGAAAATGCCATAAATCTATCCCCTATTTTGTAGACGCTATAACTTTTGGGCAAACCAATCAATATACGCTTATTGCAATTTTTTTTTTTTTTTTTTTTACCAAAAATATATAGAAGAATACATAGTTTTTTATTTATTTTTGGCGGATATTTATTATAGCAAAAAGTAAAAAATATAGCATTTTTTTTCAAAATTGTCACTCCTTTTTTGTTTATAGTGCAAAAAATTAAATACGCAGAGGAGATCAAATACCACCAAAAGAAAGTTCTATTTGTGGGGAAAAAAAGGATGTCAATTTTGTTTTGGTTCAACGTCGCACGACCGCGCAATTGTCAGATAAAGCATCGCAGTGCAGAATCGCAAAAAGTGCTCTGGTCAGGAAGGGGGTAAAATCTTCTGGGTCTGAAGTGGTTAAAGGAGTTTTAAAGGCAGAAGGTTTTCTATCTTAATGCATTTTATGCATTAAGATAAAAAAACCTTTTGTGTGTAGCAGCCCCCCCAGCACCCCCTAATTACTTACCTGAGCCCCAGGATTGTGTTGTCAAAAATGTAGCTTTGCTCCTAAGACTTTCATTGGGGTGTATTTATTTTTGCAACAAGGTCCTAAATGCATTTGTTAGAAAAAATACTTTTTGTGTATGTGCAAATGAACAAATCTTGTTGCTAGTAGGGCTGGGAAAAAAATCGATTTAAATCTTGAATTGAGAGGTCAAATCGATTCAAAATTTAGGCAAATCGATTTTTTTAGATTTTTTTTTTTTTTTTTTTTCACCGCGCCGGTCCTGAGGCGCTGCGGGCTTGAGTTTTTAGGCGAGGCCGCGGCTACGGCCGGCCGCCGCGGACTAGGCCAAAGCCGTGGCCTCGCCTAAAAACTCATACCCGCAGCGCCTTCGGACCGGCGCTGACACCGCGCCGGGCCTGAAGAGCTGCGGGCAAGGAGTTTTTAGGTGAGGCCGTGGCTTCAGCCTAGTCCGCGAGGCCGGACGCCGCAGACTAGGCCGAAGCCACGGCCTTGCCTAAAAGCTCATGCCCGCAGCGCCTCAGGACCGGCGCGGTTTCCAAAGAAAAAAAAAAAAAACGCAATTCGAATCGTGAATCGAGTTTTTTTTAAGAGAATTGAAGATTTTTTTTTTTAAGAAAGTCTCCCAGCCCTAGTTGCTAGCAATGGCCCGCATTTGTGGGAGTATTTTGTAGTATAGCGTCCAATAGAAAATGTTGATTGTGAAAGGAAAGCAAAGCTTTTCTGACAAATCTGTTGGGGTGTACTCATTTATGCTGAGCACTGTATATGCGGTTTGCATACCGGAGTCCAGTGCATTTATGTTCACTGGTTCAGATGCAAATTTTCCCCTGAATTTGCACCCTTTTCAAAACCGCACCACACATGTGTGAACCGGCTTCATTGAAAGCCAGTCATATTCACATGTTATACAAATTGGATGCAGTTAAAAACGCATCCAATTCTCATATATGTGAACCCAGCCTAAGTGTCCATGCACACATAGGCATTTACATGTGTTTTACAAAAGAACCGTTTACAGGCTGGGAAAAAAAAAGATCAAAAGCTTGTTTAGAGGAGCTGAAGAGCAGAAAAAACACTGAAAGTGCCTAAATGCTATGTGCAATACGCAACTTTAGGTGCGTTTTTTAAGCAGTTTTTTTTTCTTGCCATCAGTCCTGGAGTTAAGAGGAGCAAAGCCAAGGCCCTATATGCATGAGGCCTAATAACCTAAATAATTGTTACCTTATTTTATATGGCACAGTGTATTTATACCCAGCAAATATATTTAAAAAAAAGTTTTTAAGCTTTTAGGGCTTATTTACACTTCAGTTGGCAGCTGAAGAGCAACCTGCCGTGGTTTGCTCTTTAGAGGACGTTTAACCACTTAAGCCCCGGACCATTTGGCTGCCCAAAGACCAGAGCACTTTTTACGATTCGGCACTGCGTCGCTTTAAGTGACAATTGTGCGGTCGTGCGACGTGGCTCCCAAATAAAATTGGCGTCCTTTTCCCCCCCCACAAATAGAGCTTTCTTTTGGTGGTAATTGATCACCTCTGCGTTTTTTTTTTTTGCGCTATAAACAAAAAATAGCGACAATTTTGAAAAAAACACATTATTTTTTACAATTGCGCGGTCGTGTGACGTGGCTCCAAAACAAAATTGATGTCCTTTTTTCCCCACAAATAGAGCTATAGAGCTTTCTTTTGGTGGTATTTGATCACCTCTGCAGTTTTTATTTTTTGCGCTATAAACAAAAAAAAAGCGACAATTTAAAAAAAAAATAATATTTTTTACTTTTTGCTATAATAAATATCCCTAAAAAATATATAAAAAAACATTTTTTTCCCTCAGTTTAGACTGATACGTATTCTACTACATATTTTTGGTAAAAAAAAAATAGCAATAAGCGTTTTTTGATTGGTTTGCGCAAAAGTTATAGCGTCTACAAAATAGGGGATAGTTTTATGGCATTTTTTTTAATAATTTTTTTTTTTTTTTCACTAGTAATGTTGGCGATCAGCGATTTTTTTTTTTTTTTTTAATCGTAACTGCGACATTAACATTAAATGTGGCTGGCAGTGATGGGGTTAACCACTAGGGGGCAGTGAAGGGGTTAAGTGTGCCCTAGGGAGTGATTCTAACTGTGGGGGGGGGGGGGGGGGGGTTATGCGTGACATGACACTGATCACCGCTCCCGGTTACAGGGAGCGGTGATCAGTGTCAGTGTCACTAGGCAGAATGGGGAAATGCTTGTTTACATTAGCATTTCCCTGTTCTTCCTCTCCGTGAGACGATCGCGTGTATCCCCTTGGACATGGAGTCTACAGGACCTGCGATCACACTCACGGAGCTCGCAGCGGGTGGGCGCGGGCCCACAAACCGCTTCTTAAAGGGCAATGTACAGGTACGTTAATATGCCTGTGTGTGCCCTTCTGCCGGTGTATATCGGCGTGAGCCGGTCGGCAAGCGTTTAACAGGCGCCGAGGAGGCTGGCATTTGGCAGACAATGAGGAGACGTTGTATTGCATCCTCATTGCTTGTTTCAATCCTTAAACACCCACAACACTGTGCTGCAACCACCAACCGTGCATTGCATGCGCTAACATTTAGTTGAATGAGTTGCATTTAGGGGGCGGTACTGCCCTGCCAAGAGCAACAGTGGGCATAAATTCTGCCATGCCCCAGTGCAAAGCATCACAGCCAAGGCATTTGTACAACCCAGTACGCTGACTTTGCAACATAAGGGGGAGCAAACATTTATTTTTGAAGATATGTTAGAAGGCTGGCCATTGGCTAGCCTATATTAGGAGGAGGATCATTTTTTTTTAGTCTGACTTTCAACATCATCAGCCAGTTGAGAGTGTGCATCATTCTGTGCAAGGCTTAATGATAGGCGATACACACAGAGCGAGAACACGCAGTTACAGCTGCTGGCAATAATTGCATGAACAATCTGACATGCTGGTTATACCCAGGTTGATCAATTGATCAAATTGAGTTACTGGCCAAAACATGTGTACAGGGATGCTGAGATGTACATTTTCTGTTTTCACAACATGGAGGTCGTTTGAGTATAGCAGGCAGACCTTCCCATTTAATAGTCAACTTGAGGACGTTAGTGACCTGTTTGAGTAGACAGATTCTGTAGTGACATTTGCTAAAACCTTTGCAAAGTATATAAATTGCTGGGTGAGAGTCTTTAAACGTAGCCCATCAGGATAGAAATTTGGCCCTGCCTTTACAGACTGTTTGTTTTTTAAAAGCTGCATGCAACCAGGGTATTTATCACCATCCTTGATAGCTACATAGATTGATGTTGCCCACTGACAAGAATGCAGGTTTGACGTCCCGACATTTCACTAGCTGAATGCCTATTTGTGAGGCAAGAATGACCTCCCTTTAATAATAGGTCTGCAATGGCAGCTTCTATATCACTTTCCCGTAAGGTCCCCTTTAAAGAATAGACTCCCAGCTACATTTATTTTGCTTGATTGAGTTTGGAAAAATCCTTGTGACTTTTGGTTGGGAACACCTCTAAATGTTCTGCTTACCCTTGTTTTGGTAACTGATTCCATCGGTCCATTATTGCCTGACCCTTTGTATGTTTCTTTGCCTCTGCTTGACTCTCTTCCCCTCCCACTGCTCAGCACAGTCTAACTAATGGTCACCTAATTGGAAGAGAAAACAGGCCGCATCTCACAGCGCGCCTCGGTTACTCGTTAATTGAAAGCCCCGAAATGCCGCAGAAGAACAAAGTCCCGAACAGGGTAAATAACCAGAGAGCCACCCTGGATGCGGCATTTGTCCATGTTGAGAATTTACCTCCCTGTTAGCGGATCAAACGCTGTTTGAACGACAAACATTCCTCAAACTGGGCTCATTACCGCAGAGCTTTTCTTTAATCAATTAAAGCGGTGTAATTTTCTCTCTCACTAGCTTTCTTCTACCAGGATGAAACCAGGGGCCGCTTGCTTCTGCCCGCTCAGAGTTGCGTTCAAAAGACGAGCTGCATTTTTCTCAGAGTAGAAGAAAAAAAAAAAACGTTCCCTCATTAACAGGGGAAAAAGAAAAAGATTTTAATGAGGAGAAACAAGGGCCTATGTTTTTTTTTTTTTGTTTCTTTAAAAAGGGAACAGAAGCGTCTATGCCAAATGCATGTATAAAGGAGCCTATGCCTATTAGGCCCTGGCATCTGTTAAATAATGCATTGATTCCCCTAAGGGAAAGGAGATATCCTGACATGAGGTATTTAGATCGGCTCAGCTTTATTGTAAAATAATAATAAAAAAAAAAATAGTTTTGCATCTAATATACGTATGTACAGTATGTGTATGTATTGTCTTTTTCTCTAGTTTTATTCTTTGAGAACAGTTTTTTGCTATCATGTAGACATTTAGAAGCGATGTGCATTTCCTTTGGTTAAATTTGTTATCAGTTGCAATCGCTTAATATATTGTATTTTTTGCAAAATGAAATCCCTTGTCATTTATTGCACTCACCAGGGTGGATATAAATCAATGATTTTTTTAAACAAAAACAAAAAAATCTGATTTTTTTGAGATTTTTTTAAAAAATTTATTTTAATAAAATGCTTTCGGTGTAAAAATGAATCTAAAGATAGTTTTTTATTTAGGTTACATTAATAATTTAGTTTATTCATCATGAAATGGGGCTTGGTTATGGAGCATGAGGCTGTCTATTTTGCAACATTTACGTTTTTGGTAAACTCATTCAATGAATCCAAGCTCTGCAAGCTGAGATAACATGCACTGCATTGATGCATTCACACAATTTCACAGTAACCATGAGATAAAACAAAGTTTAGGAATGTTCCTTTTTCCCATTGTTTTGCAAATCTACACTACAAACTGTATGATTGAATCGGTTCTGATATCGCTGTTTTGCTAACCTGACCGCTTATGATTCTAAATAGGAAACCTTCATTTTGTTTGCAAATATTAAAGATTACTACCAGCAAGAATAAGTCCTTACATTTAAAGAGCACCTGTCATTTCAGATCCATCATGGCAGCGCCTGTTAGCGGGCATTCACTCACCTGCTGCCACCACATCCCTCACCTTGTTGTGTCACTGCCGCATCACCAGCCATCCCATTAAAGTGAATGGGGCTGTTGGTGAGTCAACAGCCGGTCAGAGGAGGAGCCACTGTGTGACAGAGATGACAGTTGCTCTTTAAGAATTATGATTTAAATCAAGCCTTTTTACTAGTGATTTAAATCATAATTTAAATTGTGATTTAAATCGACTTGATTTAAATTGAATCCACCATGGGACTCGCCTATCCATTTTTTTTGTCTTTTTGTTATATAATTTCACTTGTGTCATTTCAATCCCTCTCATTATCCATCTGTCCATACATACAGTTTATTCCTCTTTTTATATTGCGCGCAAACTATGTTCATGTTTTCTTTTTGTTTCTTTTGTTTGTGTTCTCTTTGCTCTGCTGCTCCTCTGTCCGCTAATCTGCTTCACTTGCTCCCCTGTCTCCTCTCTTTTGCTGATTTACTGTCCTCTGTTTTGCTGATCTCCTGTTCTCTCTGCTCCACTTTACTTCTTTTTTTTCTGCTTCACTCCTATCTTTTTCTCTGTGCTTTGCTCTCATCTGCCCTCTGCTCCATTCCTCTTCTGTCCTCTCTGCTCCTCTCTAGTCCTCTCTGGATCGCTCCTCTTTCTACTCTGCTACTCTTCTGTCTTCTCAGCTCCGCTACTCTCCTGTCTTCTCTACAATGCTCCACTCCTGTCCTCTCTATTCCGCTCCTGTCCTCTCTATTCCCCTCCTGTCCTCTTCATTCCCCTCCTGTCCTCTTCATTCCCCTCCTGTCCTCTCCATTCCCCTCCTGTCCTCTCAATTCCCCTCCTGTCCTCTCCATTCCCCTCCTGTCCTCTCCATTCCCCCCCTGTCCTCTCCATTCCCCTCCTGTCCTCTCCTCTAAAGCTCTACTCCTAACCTAGCTCTGCCCTGCTCTTGTCCTCTCTGCTCTGCCCTGCTCTTGTCCTCTCTGCTCTGCCCTGCTCTTGTCCTCTCTGCTCTGCCCTGCTCTTGTCCTCTCTGCTCTGCCCTGCTCTTGTCCTCTCTGCTCTGCCCTGCTCTTGTCCTCTCTGCTCTGCCCTGCTCTTGTCCTCTCTGCTCTGCCCTGCTCTTGTCCTCTCTGCCCTGCTTTTGTCCTCTCTGCCCTGCTTTTGTCCTCTCTGCCCTGCTTTTGTCCTCTCTGCCCTGCTCTTGTCCTCTCTGCCCTGCTCTTGTCCTCTCTGCCCTGCTCTTGCCCTCTCTGCCCTGCTCTTGCCCTCTCTGCCCTGCTCTTGTCCTCTCTGCCCTGCTCTTGTCCTCTCTGCCCTGCTCTTGTCCTCTCTGCCCTGCTCTTGTCCTCTCTGCCCTGCTCTTGTCCTCTCTGCCCTGCTCTTGTCCTCTCTGCCCTGCTCTTGTCCTCTCTGCCCTGCTCTTGTCCTCTCTGCCCTGCTCTTGTCCTCTCTGCCCTGCTCTTGTCCTCTCTGCCCTGCTCTTGTCCTCTCTGCCCTGCTCTTGTCCTCTCTGCCCTGCTCTTGTCCTCTCTGCCCTGCTCTTGTCCTCTCTGCCCTGCTCTTGTCCGCTCTGCCCTGCTCTTGTCCGCTCTGCCCTGCTCTTGTCCGCTCTGCCCTGCTCTTGTCCGCTCTGCCCTGCTCTTGTCCGCTCTGCCCTGCTCTTGTCCGCTCTGCCCTGCTCTTGTCCGCTCTGCCCTGCTCTTGTCCGCTCTGCCCTGCTCTTGTCCGCTCTGCTCTGCCCTGCTCTTGTCCGCTCTGCTCTGCCCTGCTCTTGTCCTCTCTGCTCTGCCCTGCTCTTGTCCTCTCTGCTCTGCCCTGCTCTTGTCCTCTCTGCTCTGCCCTGCTCTTGTCCTCTCTGCTCTGCCCTGCTCTTGTCCTCTCTGCTCTGCCCTGCTCTTGTCCTCTCTGCTCTGCCCTGCTCTTGTCCTCTCTGCTCTGCCCTGCTCTTGTCCTCTCTGCTCTGCCCTGCTCTTGTCCTCTCTGCTCTGCCCTGCTCTTGTCCTCTCTGCTCTGCCCTGCTCTTGTCCTCTCTGCTCTGCCCTGCTCTTGTCCTCTCTGCTCTGCCCTGCTCTTGTCCTCTCTGCTCTGCCCTGCTCTTGTCCTCTCTGCTCTGCCCTGCTCTTGTCCTCTCTGCTCTGCCCTGCTCTTGTCCTCTCTGCTCTGCCCTGCTCTTGTCCTCTCTGCTCTGCCCTGCTCTTGTCCTCTCTGCTCTGCCCTGCTCTTGTCCTCTCTGCTCTGCCCTGCTCTTGTCCTCTCTGCTCTGCCCTGCTCTTGTCCTCTCTGCCCTGCTCTTGTCCTCTCTGCCCTGCTCTTGTCCTCTCTGCCCTGCTCTTGTCCTCTCTGCTCTGCTCTTGTCCTCTCTGCCCTGCTCTTGTCCTCTCTGCCCTGCTCTTGTCCTCTCTGCCCTGCTCTTGTCCTCTCTGCCCTGCTCTTGTCCTCTCTGCCCTGCTCTTGTCCTCTCTGCCCTGCTCTTGTCCTCTCTGCCCTGCTCTGGTCCTCTCTGCTCTGCTCCGGTCCTCTTTGCTCTGCTCCGGTCCTCTTTGCTCTGCTCCGGTCCTCTTTGCTCTGCTCCGGTCCTCTTTGCTCTGCTCCGGTCCTCTTTGCTCTGCTCCGGTCCTCTTTGCTCTGCTCCGGTCCTCTTTGCTCTGCTCCGGCCCTCTTTGCTCTGCTCCGGTCCTCTCTGCTCTGCTCCGGTCCTCTCTGCTCCGGTCCTCTCTGCTCCGGTCCTCTCTGCTCCGGTCCTCTTTGCTCCGGTCCTCTTTGCTCCGGTCCTCTCTGCTCCGGTCCTCTCTGCTCCGGTCCTCTCTGCTCCGGTCCTCTCTGCTCCGGTCCTCGTCCTCTCTGCTCCGCTCTTGTCCTCTCTGCTCCGCTCTTGTCCTCTCTGCTCTGCTCCGCTCTTGTCCTCTCTGCTCTGCTCCGCTCTTGTCCTCTCTGCTCTGCTCCGCTCTTGTCCTCTCTGCTCTGCTCCGCTCTTGTCCTCTCTGCTCTGCTCCGCTCTTGTCCTCTCTGCTCTGCTCCGCTCTTGTCCTCTCTGCTCTGCCCTGCTCTTGTCCTCTCTGCTCTACTATGCTTTTGTCCCCTCGGCTCTTCTCCTGCCCCCTCTGCTCGGCTCTTCTCCTGCCCCCTCTGCTCGGCTCTTCTCCTGCCCCCTCTGCTCGGCTCTTCTCCTGTCCTCTCTGCTCTGCTCCGCTCTTGTCCTCTCTGCTCTGCTCCGCTCTTGTCCTCTCTGCTCTGCTCCGCTCTTGTCCTCTCTGCTCTGCTCCGCTCTTGTCCTCTCTGCTCTGCTCCGCTCTTGTCCTCTCTGCTCTGCTCCGCTCTTGTCCTCTCTGCTCTGCTCCGCTCTTGTCCTCTCTGCTCTGCCCTGCTCTTGTCCTCTCTGCTCTACTATGCTTTTGTCCCCTCGGCTCTTCTCCTGCCCCCTCTGCTCGGCTCCTCTCCTGCCCCCTCTGCTCGGCTCCTCTCCTGCCCCCTCTGCTCGGCTCCTCTCCTGTTCTCCTCTGCTCGGCTCCTGTCCCCTCTGCTCTGCTCCTGTCCCCTCTGCTCTGCTCCTGTCCCCTCTGCTCTGCTCCTGTCCCCTCTGCTCTGCTCCTGTCCCCTCTGCTCTGCTCCTCTCCTGTCTCTTCTGCTCTGCTCCTCTCCTGTCTCTTCTGCTCTGCTCCTCTCCTGTCTCTTCTGCTCTGCTCCTCTCCTGTCTCTTCTGCTCTGCTCCTCTCCTGTCCTTTCTGCTCTGCTCCTCTCCTGTCCCTTCTGCTCTGCTCCTCTCCTGTCTTTTCTGCTCTGCTCTTATCCTCTTTGCTCTGCTTCCCTCTTGTCCTCTCTGCTCGGCTCCTCTCCTGTCCCCTCTGCTCGGCTCCTCTCCTGTCCCCTCTGCTCGGCTCCTCTCCTGTCCCCTCTGCTCGGCTCCTCTCCTGTCCCCTCTGCTCGGCTCCTCTCCTGTCCCCTCTGCTCGGCTCCTCTCCTGTCCCCTCTGCTCGGCTCCTCTCCTGTCCCCTCTGCTCGGCTCCTCTCCTGTCCCCTCTGCTCGGCTCCTCTCCTGTCCCCTCTGCTCGGCTCCTCTCCTGTCCCCTCTGCTCGGCTCCTCTCCTGTCCCCTCTGCTCCTCTCCTGTTCTCTCTGCATTTTTATATGCAGTATGTTCTAAAAGTGACCCAAAAGACCCTTTTTTGTGCATGTGTGAGAGAACAGCTAAGAAATTCTGTTTACAAATTTGATACATTTCAATACATACCTATCAATATTTAATTTATTAGTTTTGCCATTCAAATATATGTTGTGGGATATCCTTAACCCACTTTGGTATACATTTTCTCACACACTTCTCCCATGACACACTTTACATTTGCATCTTGCTTGAAGTTGTTTTAGTATTTCTGGCCATTCTCCAATGGGAGCTGGAAAATTGTATTTGTTATTCCTGGGATATTTCTGTATTCTGTTTCACAAACATTGTATGTTTTAACATGTAAATCAGATGGCAATATTCTAGTCCATGCATATGGACACTGCAAGGAAGATGGGCAAGGTCTCTGACATATGGTATCCTTTATATTGAATCATTTATGCCAAATCCTCTCCTTATTTGCTGTACAAAAAACAGTCAAAGTAGTAAAAACATTGGACTTTCAGTTGAGTTTTTACGTGTGTGTCTAATTTAATTACAACTTTATTTAAGAGATAATTATTTGGTCCCTTCTGGTTTCTGTGATGAGAAAAGGGGACACTTCTCATTACAAAATGTGTAGGAAAAGGGGCACACCTCTGCTGCACCCCCAAAGAATAAATATGTAAAAACTGATATGTTAAACCCATATAAGTCCTTTATTTTATCTCTGCAATAATTTAGAGGGTAGATAAAAAATACATTATATTGTTAAATAGTACACTTATAAAGGTCCTCATGGCAAACTAGAAAGAGGGACAGAAAAATTTGCTTCCAAAAAAGCAAGTCTCTTTAAATAAAGGACAGCCCCTTCATGTGCTATGGCTACCAGTGCAGCTCTCCTTCCGAAAATGCTAATTTCTTGTAATTATTTGGTTTAAAGCAGCCCAACACAAAAGAGGTCCACTGCATATTCTCTTTGAAATGCAGCCACAGCCTGAGTAGAAAAGCCAGTCCCCTGTCAGCATGCTCTCCTCTCTGAAGAGATGAGACAAACACCTCCTCAAAGGCAGAGCATGAACTTTACTGACTGTAGAGCTGTAGGTCTGACTCAGGAAGGGGTGTGCTGGACCTCTGCAGAGACACCACTGCTTCCGTACTAAGACCGTACTAAGACCAAAGGTCTCTACAGCATGCTAGCAGGAACAGGCTTTTCTTTAGAGCCTATTCACATGTGCTGGGCCAGTTTCAGTGCAAATTCTCCAAGCATTTGGAAAGGGGGTGTCTGCTTTGCAGTAAGTAAAATTCTAAATCCTCCATTGTGCCCACAAATTCACAAATTTTCCGCCCAGAAATGGAACTTCCGCAGATCGGATTCATCCCCCCCTCCGGTGCCACATTTGGCAGCTTTCGGGGGAGGGGGGAGCGTGGAGCGTGGAGCGGATACCTGTCAAATCCAGGTATCTGCTCCCACTTCCGGGGAAAGATGCAGCGAACTATGCAATGTCTGACCCCTCCTTCTTCCCCCGCTGCCTTCTGGGAGAGACACAGGTCCCAGAAGACAGCAGGGACCATTTAGAACATGCAGCGTGACTCACGCATGCGCAGTAGGAAACAGGCTGCAAGGCTTCACTTCCTGTTTCCCTTAGTAAGGATGCCGGCGCCTGCACCTGGAGCTGAGGGACAGGTCGGCTTTGGGTGCCGACATCGTGGGCTCCCTGGACAGGTAAGTGTCCTTTTATTAAAATTTATGCATCAAGGTAATATGAAAGCAAACGCATTTTAGAACTTTAAAGCGAAGTTTCGCCTGGGGAAAAAAAAAAAATTAAAGTCAGCAGCTACAAATACTGTAGCTGCTGACTTTAATTTTTTTTTTCCCCAGGCGAAACTTCGCTTTAAAGTTCTAAAATGCGTTTGCTTTCATATTACCTTGATGCATAAATTATAAATAGATCTGGTCAGACCAAAACTGCTGGTCATTTTTATTAACTTTGACCTTTCTGCCCATTAAAAAAGAAGCTGGCTAAATATTTAATGTTGTATAGATTTTAAGCCCTGGTCATTGGAAGGACGGTTGATGGCAGTTCTGATTAGCACAACAGAAGCTTTTGGATTTTTAAGATGGCCATGTACAGGGTATTGTCATTGGATAGTAAGCAATACAACTCTCTGGAGATTATTTTTGTTATATGTTCATATGACTAATGGCTCATCTTTGTTACCTTCTTCGGCGGGCCTAAACAAATCCCAGCTGTCAGGTTGCCAATGCACCTTAAAAAGAATTACTAACTGTACAATAAAACGTGGAGTCTGTGCTGCTTTAAGTTACAAAAGTTTTATTACATTTTCCTCAAATGCGGCAGGTAAAGGAAATGTACCAACTAAATTGGAATAAGATGTTTGAAAAAAAAAAGAATAAGGCCTCTTTCACACTTATACGACTTGTCCCACGATTTTCTACTGCAAAATCTCATGACAAGTCATGCTCCATGATTTTCAATGACTACCATTCATATTGGCACGACTTTAAGTCGACTTTAAGTCGTGCCGACTTCAAAGTAGTCCCTGCACTACTTTGGTCCAATTTCCATGCGAGTTGATGTCCATAGACCTCAATGTTAAACCCTCAAAGGCATGCAAGTTGTACCTGAATAATATAGACACGATTTCAGTACAACTTTGTAAGCACAAGCAGCTTTTGTAAACCCCAACCCTGTAAAGTCGTACAAAGTAGTACTGATTCCAAATCGCGGCAAAATCACCCGACTTTGAAGCCGCACAAGTGTGAAAGGGGCCTTAGGGTTAGTTCACTTTTACCAAAAACAAATATAAGTAAAGGGCACCTGTAGAGAAAAACTCTGCAGCTTTGACCAAAGTTGAATAATGCCCTTACTTTAGTTGTAGGCTAGTTATGTACCTCCTAAAGCCTGACTGAAAAATTCTCAGAGAAAGCATCATCCCATCCTGCCTTGTTGCTAGGGCATTGCTAAGACATTCTCAGCTGTTATTGCTTATCCCCATCGTCACAGGAGTGAGTGCCCAAGCCCATGCACGTGGGAGCCACTATCTTCTCTATTGCCGCATTTTTGATCTCAGTGCTACTGCGGGAGGGGAGAGAGAGAACGCATGTGAGGGGGTTTGAATTGGCCAGGAGTGTCTTTGCAATGTCCTAGCAACAAGGCAGGGGGGGGGGTTAATACCTTCTCTTGTAGATTTTCAGGCACCCCTTACCTGCACAGAAAGTTTTTAGTAAAGATGAATAAACCCTTTAAAGATACCGCCGCTTCTCCTGTTTAAGGCAATCACACCCTGTGACCCACTTATACTCATTTTCCCCATGCTCCATTGCTTTGTTGTCTTACCATTTTTGGTTAACTGAGCCTCCCTGATGGAGTTACACAGGATTATTGATAACCCCCTTCCTCCTTTTTGTGACAGTGTTGGGGCTTGTCATTTGGCTACTCAAGCCCAGCATTATGGGAGAGGGTCACATGCTCCCCCTACCTGAAAACGGTGAGAATAAAATTGAGACAGATTTGTTTTTAATAAGGCAACGTAATTTATAAATTCCTCTGAAGCCGCTCTGAAATAGCACTAGCATTAGCAAAACTGAATGCTGACAACTTCTTAATTATGCATCTGTTTTGAGTGAAAATCTGTCTCCTCTTTAGTGGCAAATTTGTTGTAGTTTGCTGCCTAGGATTACAGGTACCAGGGGACGGACACACACACACACGCACACACACACACACACACACACACACACACACACACATACACACACACACATATCTACACACACATATCTACACACATATCTACACACACACACACACACACACACATATATATATCTACACACAAATAGACTCAACTGGCAGGCTAAATGATTTGTGTCCACATGTTACCAATTTGCTTTATAAATGTCCCGTCTTGTTATTTTACGGATCCTCTAATGGAGGGGCAGTGGGTATGAGAGATGGTAAGTATAGGGGGTTGAGATATAGGTGAGGTGAACTTTTAGGAGGCTGTCACTGTGCCCTGAATGGCTAAGAGCCAGGGTGCTAAGCCCAGCCACCATACTTGGGGCAGACCACAAAGTATTGCAGTGATGAGAGAGACTCCTGATTAAACAGCCTAAATGAATGTAATCAACCTTTTTTATCTGAGGTAATATCCCTGACACCAATGATGGGGAACTATTCCTCCCACTGACACCAAAAATCAAAAACTATTCCTCCCATTGGCACCAACAATCGGGCACTACTGCTACCACTGACACCAACGATGGGGCACTATACCTTCCAGTGACACCGATGGGGCGCTATTCCTTCCACTGACACCAACGATGGGCCACTATTTCGTCCACTGACACCAACGGTGGGCCACTATTTCACCCACTGACACCAACGATGGGCCACTATTTCACCCACTGACACCAACGATGGGCCACTATTTCACCCACTGACACCAACGAAGGGCCACTATTTCACCCACTGACACCAACGAAGGGCCACTATTTCGCCCACTGACACCAACGATGGGCCACTATTTCGCCCACTGACACCAACGATGGGCCACTATTTCGCTCACTGACACCGACAATGGGCCACTATTTCGCTCACTGACACCGACAATGGGCCACTATTTCGCCCACTGCCCCCGACAATGGGCCACTATTCCTCCCACTGCCCCGACAATGGGCCACTATTCCTCCCACTGCCCCCGACAATGGGCCACTATTCCCCCCCACTGCCCCCAACGATGGGCCACTATTCCCCCCACTGCCCCAACGATGGGCCACTATTCCCCCCACTGCCCCCAACGATGGGCCACTATTCCCCCCACTGCCCCCAACGATGGGCCACTATTCCCCCCCACTGCCCCCAACGATGGGCCACTATTCCCCCCCACTGCCCCCAACGATGGACCACTATTCCCCCCACTGCCCCCAACGATGGGCCACTATTCCCCCCACTGCCCCCAACGATGGGCCACTATTCCTCCTACTGCCCCCAACGATGGGCCACTATTCCTCCCACTGCCCCCAACGATGGGCCACTATCCCCCCCCCACTGCCCCCAATGATGGGCCACTATTCCCCCCCCACTGCCCCCAACGATGGGCCACTATTCCTCCCACTGCCCCCAACGATGGGCCACTATTCCTCCCACTGCCCCCGACGATGGGCCACTATTCCTCCCACTGCCCCCAACGATGGGCCACTATTCCTCCTACTGCCCCCAACGATGGGCCACTATTCCTCCCACTGCCCCCAACGATGGGCCACTATTTCCCCCCCCACTGCCCCCAATGATGGGCCACTATTCCCCCCCCCACTGCCCCCAACGATGGGCCACTATTCCTCCCACTGCCCCCAACGATGGGCCACTATTCCTCCCACTGCCCCCGACGATGGGCCACTATTCCTCCCACTGCCCCCGACGATGGGCCACTATTCCTCCCACTGCCCCCAACGATGGGCCACTATTCCTCCCACTGCCCCCGACGATGGGCCACTATTCCTCCCACTGCCCCCAACGATGGGCCACTATTCCCCCCCCCCCACTGCCCCCAACGATGGGCCACTATTCCTCCCTCTGCCCCCAACGATGGGCCACTATTCCTCCCTCTGCCCCCAACGATGGGCCACTATTCCTCCCTCTGCCCCCAACGATGGGCCACTATTCCTCCCTCTGCCCCCAACGATGGGCCACTATTCCTCCCTCTGCCCCCAACGATGGGCCACTATTCCTCCTACTGATACCAACTTTTTTCCCCAAATACCAATGGTGGGGATTGATACTCCAACTGGGTACAGTCTGGCCCCTCTAAAGTCTGAAGGTCAGTAATCTGGCCCTTTCTTTAGATAATTTGGAGACCTCTGATTTAGACTCTGGAAGGGATTGGTCTAAGTCCCTCTCACTATGACTTTTATTCTCAAAATGGTGAAATAATAATCCATTTTTCACAGGAATGTGAAAGTATTTTACAATTGTTTTTATGCAACCATATAGGTACCAGGAAATAAGAGAGTGTAAAACATGCTCTTGTAACTTTTGTGAGCATCAGTTAAGCAACTGAATACCATTTTTGGGATCTGATAGTCAAGTTTATAACTACATTTGTTTTCATACAAACCCTACTTGAATGATAACTGTACTTGCAGTGCACATCCTTCAAGTGCCCTTTTCTATTTAGCCCTTGAAAGAAATGAAATTTCTTTACTTCCCAGTCTCGTCTGAATTATTGTGTCTGATGCATCATAGTCTTAGACCCCTTTCACACTGAGGCGTTTTTCAGGCACTTTTGGGCTAAAAATAGTGCCTGTAAAGCACCTGAAAAACGGCTCCCCTGCAGTCTGTGTGAAAGGCCGAGTGCTTTCACACTGAGGCGATGCGCTGGCAGGACGTTAAAAAAAACTCCTGTAAGCAGCAGTAAAGGAGCGGTGTATACTCAATGGATGTACTGTGCCTGCCCATTGAAATGAATGAGCAGAACCGCCAGCAAAGCACTGCTGCATCGGGTCGGTTTAACCCTTTTTGAGGCCCTAGCAGGGGTTAAAACACCCCGCTAGCGGCCAAAAACCTCTGCAAAAACGACGGTAAAGCGCCACTAAAAATAGCGGCATTTTACCGCCGATTCCCCAGTGTGAAAGTGGCCTAAAGCAGGGATATGCAATTAGCAGACCTCCAGCTGTTGCAGAACTACAAGTACCATGAGGCATAGCAAGACTCTGACAGCCTCAAGCATGACACCCAGAGGCATGATGGGACTTGTAATTGTGCAACAGCTGGATGTCCGCTAAATGTATATCCCTGGTTTAAGCCTTCTAAGGGCCTGTTTGCATCCTGCTGTGGCTGCATTGATAGATACGCATTACCCTAAGACATAACTTATTTTCCAATGGCTCCCTCCAGTGGTGGCCACCATCTACTTCATTCACTGCAAAGGAGGATTCAAGCTATCCTTTAGGCCACTTTCACACTGAGGCGTGTTATAGGTGTTTTCGCGCTAAAAATAGCACCCGAAAAGCGCTGTAAACTTCCTCTTTTTCAGCCCCAGTGTAAAAGCCCAAATGCTTTCACAATGAGGCAGTGCTCTTGCAGGACAGGAGAAAAAGTACTGCAAGCAGCATCTGTGGAGCGGTGAATACACTGGTTCCCAAAATGCCCCTGCCATTGAAATTAATGGCCAGCACTGCCAAAGCTTTTAACCCTTTTTTGGCTGCTAGTGGGGGTTAAAAGCGCCCCGCTAGCGGCTGAAAAGCGCTATTAAATCGACAGTAAAGTGCCGCTAAAACTTGCGGCGCTTTACCGTCAATGCGGCCAGCGCCTCAGTGTGAAAGTGGCCTAAAGTCCACAAATACTATGCACTTGACCCAGAGGCACAAATTTTCCACCAGCTGACTTACCCTGGCATGGACTTATTCATCAATCTAAAACCCTGTGTGTGATGGTATTTTCATCTTTTGAAAGACCTTGTATCTTAGTGTGCAACAAGCAGGCGAAAGTGCCAAGTAATTCTTGCACAGAACTCTTGTTAAGCTCACTGAATCATGTAGGGCAGTGTTTCTCAATTGCAGTCCTCAAAGCGCCCCAACAGGTCATGTTTTCAGTGAAACTGATCAAATCACCTATGCAAAATAATGGAAAGCCTGAAAACATGACCTGTTGGGGCGCCTTGAGGACTGCAGTTGAGAAACACAGATGTAGGAGATGATGCTCACAACCCAATGGCAAGAGGCTGCTGTTTGGTCCAGAGCTGCTGTGAAAAGCATGCTGAATTTACAGTAGATATCAGGCTTATTTAGCACAGTTGCTGTATTTCCCCTATTGCATAACAGTTCACTGACTGATTTTACTTGTTGCCTGAAAACGCTCTTCTAGTGCATCTCTGCTGTCTATGAAGATATAACAGAAACTGTGATGTTCACTTTAGGGAAAGCCTATAGCCAGCTGTGTTTTAAATGGCTGAGCTTGCAACCAGCTCTTAATAAGCCGCATCTAGTAGAGAAGATCAGAGAGAAGTTAAAGGAACATTTGAGAGCGTGAATTGTGTGTGCCAAGCTGTCTCACTTGCTTTAATTCCATAACACACTCTACATATTGCTTTCATTGCAAATTCCAATATTGGAGATCGAAGCCTTGAGCCGCTGACATTTCAAAACACTTGTCTTTCATACCCACTGTCACTCTTTTATTTTTGGTGATTTCCCTTACAGAAAGTCTGAAAGATCAAAAAAATATATTTGGGGTTACATTTTTTTTTTTTGTGGCCACAACGTAAAGTTGTTGGACATGAGTTTACTTGCTTTTATCTTCATATCTGAATGCATTGCTGTGTACTGTACTCTCTTTACTAAATCAATTATTTTAATTACATTGTCTTCCACAGTGGGACTTGCTTATCTCAAGTTAGGTAAATTAATTTTATTTCACATGGCAATATGTTTCGTGCTTTTTATTGCAGAGTGTCTGCTATGTGTGGCAGTTGGAGATCGCATAACCCATTAAAAGTGCTGGTTGTGTAACCTCTGACAAGGTAAATATTGTGAGCCCTTATCAGCTGTGACCAGTGGTGTTTGGTGAATGATTGAAAGCCATTAAAGGCTCTTTGCTTCTTGAGAGATTACTTCAAAGGGGGCAGATGGCCTCAGTAGGCTTAGATTCCTGTCACAGGTCCTGAAAGGAGTGATCATGTCTCTCCTAGGGTTTTGTGAAATTGCCCAAACCTGCTAAGACCTTCCCCCTACACTTTCTTTTGGAGCCTGACTTCACCCTGAATTGCTTTTTGCTGCCTCTAAGGTTTTTGCTCAGCAATATCCTATTGAGGAGGGTTTCTTATAAAAATGGACAATACCTGTGGTTGACCCAGCCAGTTCATGACTCAACAAGACACAAATAACCTCTGTGGAAGATAATACTGTATTTAGGCACTTAGGATAGAAGCCCCCTTGAAGGCCCAGTTTTTATTGGCAGTCTCCATTGTGCAGCCTGTTGTTGTCTAAGTGACCATTTGTCAGATCCTTGCTGTCAGGACTTGGCATATGGCTTGAGACCCTAACTCTATTTTAACAGATCCTCCTCACCAATGATATCTGCATTTTACTATGGGCGCTCAGCACTACCAGTTTGTTGTACTTTCCTTTGGCCTGTTCATGACCCTTGGGTCTTCACCAAGTTATTTGCCCTGGTCCCAGTTCTGATCCTTTCTTAGGGGATATGTATTGTGCGATACCTGGATGATCTGCAGAGATTTGGTTGGATCCTCAACCTTCAGAAGACATTGCTTAAGCAGTCTCACTGATTAGATTACCTGGGCCTGACTTTGGACACTACCTTGTCCATGATATTCCTACTCTGGGGCAAACTGTCCTTTGGATTGTGTACCTGGGCTTTTTAGTCTCGAAATTGGCCCTTGACAGCAGTGGTGTACATCAACCATCAAGGAGGCACCAGAAGACATGCTGCTCAAAAGAGAATCTAACCTGATTCTCTGTTGGTTGAAACTGCATGTTTTGGCACTGTTGGCCATCCAAATCACAGGATTGGAAACTTGCTAGAAGGATTTTCTCAGCCATCAGCCTCTGGATCTAGGGGAATGGGCTCTCTGCTTGACAGTGTTATTATCCTTTTGCCACAAATGGGGTACCCTGGATGTGGATCTTCTGGCACCTAAATTCAACAGCAACCGGGCAGTTTTGTCACCAGGTCCAGGGACCCTCAGACCTTTGGGAGGGGCTGTGGGGGGAGCTGTATGCAGGTGTTTTTTTTAGTACAGTACATACCTGAGCCCATACTTGATTTTGTGTTGTGCACAAGAGCTGAGGCACTCTGCTCTCTCGCATCTTATTGGCTTAGGTACAGCAGCAGAAGCCATTGACTCGTGTTGCTGTCAGTCAGAGCCAGTGAGGAGGGAGCAGGTGGTGGGGAACACAGAACAAGGCTTGAAAGGGAGCATGCACAAGTGCCCCCATAGCAAATGGCTGGGACCCAAGAAAAAAAGGGTTTGTACTGATCTGAGCAAAACCATTGCTCAGGGCAGGTTAGTAGAATATTATTATTATTTTAGTAAAAGTGTTTAAAGTCTTGTTTTTTTTTTTTTTTTTGTTTAATTTTTTTAGTTAAAATAACAAACCTGTTATACTTACCTGCCCTGTGCAATGGTTATGCCCAGATCCTCCTCTTCTCTGGTCCCTCTTTGGTGCTCCAGGCCCCTCCCTCCTGTTGAATGCCCCCACAGCAAGCAGCTTGCTATGGGGCACCCGAGCTGAGTCACAGCTCCTGGTGTCCATTTAGACACAGGGCTGCAGCCTGGCCCCATCCCCTTTCTATCCTCATCGACTGACTAGCGTTGATTGACAGCAACAGGAGCCAATGGCGCGACGCTGTTGTCTCAGCTAATGAGGAGGGGAGCCCTGGGCAGCCGAGACACTCCTGCAACATTGCTGAATCTAGATGGGGCTCAGGTAAGTATTAGGGGGCTGCTGCACACAGAAGGTTTTTTATCCTAATGCATACAATGCATTAAGACAACAAAAAAAAAACCTTCAGCCTTTAGAACCACGTAAGAAAAAAAAAAAACAACCTTTAACATCCCTTTTGAACTCCAGAGAACCACATAAATACATAGTTAAAACATGTCCGACAGTTTTACCTGCCAAAGAATTTGTGTTTCTGTCCATCCAGTCTTGCGATTTACAGACAGTCCAGTCAGCTTTACTATAGTTTTTCTGTGTCACCTCACAGCTCTGTCTATGATTGGACAAACAGATAGACAACATATTCCTTTTCTGCTCATGGGTATGTAACTCCTCATAATGCTCCTAACTGTCCCAATCTGAACACTATACTGTAGTATACCAGGAGTTGCAGAAAGCTAATAAGTCAAATGTTTGTATTTACAGATAACCGCATTTAAACATTATTTATATGAATATATAACTGTATTAACTAATCTTTTTTAAACATCTGCCTGAATTACAAACGAATTTTTTACAGCAGATTTGTTTGCTCGAAATTGCTGGCACTGAAATGCCTCCTTAGCCAAAAAGAACTTTGTAGCATGAAGTGAGGGTGCTGTCTTCAAAAAGTATTTTTTTGAGCATTTCTGCAAATACATATAAACATACTTATCTATTCAGAGCCCTTGTTTTGCTATTGACCAGCTATTTAAGTTTGTAATTCATTGGCCTGAAATAGCAGCATAGGCCTTTTGGCTGCGCAAGGCGACATCTGCAGGGAAAGCACAGCAGATTTAAGAGCTTAGAGTCACACAAACATCTGTGTCTGAAAATTCAGACGTCCTCCCAAGAAAACAAAACCTGCAAATTTTTTATTCACAACAAAGGGACTGAAACTTGTAAGGCATGAGAACGATTGGCTTTGCACCCACTGTAGGTATGCTATACTTCCTACTAGAGACATTTATATGGAATATTTTTTTTTTAATGCACACTTCTTTTCACTGCTCTGAGTATAAGTGTTATGTGCTTTAAATCAATAAGTGCATGTGATTTTTAGTCCTAAGACTAAAATTAACGCTGTCTGTGATGAGGACACACCAGTATCTGACTAAGTGCCGGTTCACACTACAGCGACTTGAGATCCGACTTGTCAGACCTCAAGTCGCTCCAGGTCACTTTCCAACCTCCCCCTCCCCAGGAGGAGTGTCAAAGATGTATAGTTAAAGGGTTTGTGAACCCATTTGTCTAAGTCTATGCCAGCCCCTCTATTAGAGGCTGGCATACCACACTGTGTGAAGCATTTAAAAAAATGAGCAGTGTAAATACCGTTTTTCAAACAAGACCACGGATAAATCCAAGGGAAAAGCCAAGCTTATTTACCACCGTCCCGCAGACAACCAAATAACATGTCTAACAGTATGCGTTAAAAGCAGGGGTTTAGTCTGCACACATTTGCAAATGCATGCGTAAACCACAGAGCCTCGTCAAGGCACCCTGGTATCTGTGGTACCTAACACTAATTTATAAGTGTCCCCACAGTGGAGGCACATACGGTTTTTCAGCTGTCTTCAGGCCGGTCACGTGACTCGCGGCCACTTTCCAGCTCCGATGGATTGCTTCTGCGGGAGGGGATGTGATCTCCTTCTAACGTCAGCCAGGGAGTTCATGTGGCCGCTCCTCGGCTCCACCCGCAGAAGCCCAGTCTCATAGCTGTAAAGCGGCCATGAGTCACGTGGCCGGCCTGAAGACAGCTGAAAAATGGTAGTTTACACTGCTCATTTTTTAAAATGCTTCACACGGTGTGGTATGCCAGAGAGAGAGGCTGTGAGGTGACAATTTTTTATATTTTTTTCAATAATTGGGGGTGGGGGGGGGGGCTGAGCGGAGACAGACAGGGAGCTGAGAGGCAAGAAGGAGGGGGTTGAGGGGGAGGGAGGAGAGCTGAGAGCAGGCAACGTATGATGGTGGGATGTACTCTGACCACCACGGTGGTCATGGCTTAGCAAACCATGAATTTCGTGGTCAGCGCAGAGAGGGGGATACAGGATTTTTTTTTTTTTGGGATAACAAACGCTTTAATGGTACATCATTTGTGGTTTATCACATCTGGCTCTCACCATTCGCTCCCCACTCACCACTGTCAATTGTAAACACAGAAACCTTCTATGTTTACAAGGACAGCCTTCCTCTCAATGACTCTCCCAGATTCCTGCCTGCCCTGCACTCATGGCTGGGACAAGGGAGATGCAATGTGGGAGGAGACATCACGTGGTAAGCTGCACTGTAATTCCCATCTGTGGCCAGGTGCACGGATGCCAGCCAATGAGAAGCGGAGCTGCCTATACTGCCAGCAGGTACTGAAGCTTGGCCAGGTTGGTGAAATGTGAGGAAGCTTTCGGGGAGGGGGAGCTGAAAAATGAGGGCTGTGGAGGGAGAGGTTGGGAATGGGGGAGAGTGGTTCAGAGGTCAGAGCTGAGGAGGTGTGGAAGCGAGATGTGGACAACCTGTGAAAGCTGAACAATGCACTCTCTACATAGCGCACCCCAAAACTCAACACTCTGTATGTAGTGTACTCTTCAAACTTGCACTCTGTATAATAACACACCCCATTAAGCTATTCCCACTGCAATTTTGCCACACTCACAATTTGATGCGATTCAGAGGGTGCAGCCCTGGTTGAGTTCCTGCACATATTCTCTGGGAAGAAAAAGCCTGGATGAAATTAATACAGTCTTACAGATACAAACGGCCTATGGAGAACAACCATAATGCTGATGTGGCCTGTGATTAAATTGAGTTTGACACCCCTACCTTAGATCTAGCCGCTGCACTCGTTTTTTAGGCTTTTTTCACTGGGTGATTTTGCCAGTATCACGCTTCCTATCTTAGGGTGACCGTGCTCACTCACTGTATTGTAGCTGTGGTGAAGCAGTGATGTGACCCTAGGACAGTGATGGCAAACCTTGGCACCCCAGATGTTTTGGAACTACATTTCCCATGCTGCTCAACCACACTGCAGAGTGCATGAGCATCATGGGAAAAGTAGTTTCAAAACATCTGGAGAGCCAAGGTTCACCATCATTGCCCTAGGACGTGATCTGTTAGAACACCTCACTCTCTGCTAATCTCTCAACATAAAGTGTTCTGTAGTCTACTGGGGAGATTTGAGAATTCAGTACAGAAGCTGAATGCACAGAAAGTTAGAAGCTTACTTTATTTCTGTCTGATTAACAAGTATTTTTCTGTTCTTGCAGCTTTTTGAAGGGCACAAAACCTTGGGGAATGTGCTTTTTTTTTCCAGGGATGTACTGAATGTTTTTTTTTTCATCTGTGGTTTGTATAGTGCACCCTGTATTAAATGTTTATTTGTTAAGTAAAGATTGTGCATGTTGCTTTGATAGAGGACTGCAACCCACCAAAACATTGGTCACATAATAAAGCTCTTGAAAACCAGTATTGCTATTTGAAAATTCATAGTATTGCCCTACTACTATTAGTTTAGCACATTGGATTTGACCAGGTTTGTCTCAAATTGTGAGTGTGAAGATCGTCCTCTGTCATACTGTGTGTGTGTATCAGTGTTGCCAACCTACCAGATAGACATTTACTGACATGACACCCAAAATTTACTGGCACAACCACATTTTTACTGACATTTACAAAATTACAAGTACAAAAATGTACAATATGCATTAGCAATGTGATTTAAGGTAGATATTAAGGCAAAAACATATTTCTTATTTTATTTTTGATATTGTAAGTAAGTAACTCAGGGACAGAACTCGGGAGGGCAAGAAATTAGAATGGGAGGGCACACACACATGAAATTGACTCTCACAGTGACACTGACAGCCGTGTGCAGCAGCACAGATCACCGACATGACCCGTCTCCTCCTGAGTCGCAGTGACAGTCTCTCCCCACACCAGGTGGTCCCTTCAGTCCACTCCAGTCCAAACAGCGCTGACAGTCCCACTCCTGATTTGCCTTGCTCCCGACCCACACATGCGGCTTTGGCCACTCCGCTCCCTTGTGCCATGACATCACATGACCTGTTCAGGCACCACTTCTGCCAGAACCGCCGCCTGCACACATTAGTAGGCAATCAGATGGTCTCGGTGGCTCCGGATCAGAACTGCGCTTGTGTAGTTCCAAGCCAAGCATCACAGCCATATTTTAATTGGCAACCTTTTCCTGTCACTGTTACTTGCAGGCGAAAGGTGCCTGTTTTTTACGAGCTACCAATACAAATTCTGACACTTGGCGGCACTGGTGTATGTACAGGTGTTTTTTAAAAAATGTGAATATCATCAAAAAGTTAATTGATTTCAGTGATTCCATTCAAAAAGTGAAACTCATTTATTACATAGATTCATTACATACAGAGTGATTTATTTCAAGAATTTCTTTCTTTTCATTATGATGATTATGGCTTATAGCTAGTGAAAACCTAAAATTCAGTATTTCAGAAAATTAGAAAATTACATAAGACCAATAAAAAAAAAAAATATTTTGAATACAGAAATGTTGGCTTACTGAAAAGTATGTCCATGTACAGTATAGTATGCACTCAATACTGGGTCGAGGCTTCTTTTGCATGAATTACTGCATCACTGTGGCGTGGCCTGGAGGTTATCAGCCTGTGGCACTGCTGAGGTGTTATGGAAGCCCAGGTTGCTTTCATAGTGGCATTCAGCTCGTCTGCATTGTTGGGTCTGGTGTCTCTCATCTTCCCCTTGACAATACCCCACAGATTCTCTATGGGGTTTAGGTCAGGCGAGTTTGCTGGCCAATCAAGCACAACGATGGCATGATCATTAAACCAGGTATCGGTAGCAGTGTGGGCAGGTGCTCTTGTCCTGCTGGAAAATGAAATTGGCATCTCTATAAAGCTGGTCAGCAGAGGAAAGCATTAAGTGCTCTAGAATTTCCCGCTAGAGGGCTGCGCTGACTTTGGACTCGATAAAACACAGTGAACCAACACCAACAGATGAAATGGCTCCCCAAATCATCATGGACTGTGGAAAATTTTTCATTTTATTTGGAAATCAAGGTCCCAGAGTCTGGAGGAAGAGTGGAGAGGCACAGAATCCAAGTTGCATGAGGTCCAGTGTGAAGTTTCCACAATCAATCCTCTACCAGGAAATTCTAGAGCATTTCATTCTTCCCTCTACTGACCAGCTTTATGGAGATGTTGATTTAGTTTTCCAGCAGGACTTGGCACCTGCCCACACTGCCAAAAGTACCAATACCTGGTTTAATGATCATGGTATCATTGTGCTTGATTGGCCAGCAAACTCGCCTGATCTAAACCCCATAGAGAATCTGTGGAGTATTGTCAAGAGGAAGATGAGAGATACCAAACCCAACAATGCAGAGGAGCTGTAGGCTGCTATCAAAGCAACCTGGGCTTCCATAACACCTCAGCAGTGCCACAGGCTGATTGCCTCCATGCCACACCGCATTGATGTAGTAATTCATGCAAAAGGAACCCCGACCAAGTATTGGTATAGTGCTTACTATACTGTACATACTTTTCAGTAAGCCAACATTTCTGTATTAAAAATCCTTTATTTTTTGCATTGGTCTTATGTAATAATCTAATTTTCTGAGATACTGCATTTTTTGGTTTTCGTTAGCTGTAAGCCATAATCATCAAAATTAAAAAAAATGCTTGAAATATATCACTCTGTGTGCAACGCATCTATATAAAATATGAGTTTCACTTTTTGAATTGAATTACTGAAATAAATGAACTTTTTGATATTCTATATTTTTGGGATGTACCTGTATGTGTGCTTGCATGAACACTCACATATTAATAAAACTTAAAATAGAAATGTATACAATGCTATTACAGTTCATTGTTTTTACACTACTTTAACAAAATTCAGTTGACTTTATTCATTTCAAAATGGCTGGGAGATTCACATTCAAACTTTTGATCTGAATATTGGAAAAAAAACAAAGATACATTTAAACCTGGGTATTTTTAGAGTATTCTGTCTATTGCTAACTTTGGTGTTGCAAGAGCTGCGTTTCTTATCATTAGTTTGGATAGTGAGTTGAAAGCCCCCTTAGGCACTGGGATGCAAGCAGCACGTTTGAATATAGTTCTACGTGTGTTAAAAAGAGTCGTGTTCTGGATGTCTGCCTGAAGGCACTTTATAAAGGGCTTCATGACAGTGAGTAGAGAACACAATAGCCTGGGAAGCTGATACTGGGAACTCCGAGAAGTGGACGTGTAGTATGCAGTCACATCATCATTTCCCGACATGATTACGGCAAAGAATGAATTGGTGTCGATCCTGCATGTATCTTTAGGGGGATAAAAAAAAGGGTTTTTTTTATCTTCAGTGTCAAATACTCTTTTTTTTTTTTTTTTTTATTTATTTATTTATTTATTTTTTTCTTTTGCCTGTGCTTAAATTGCTTGAAGTCCACTCGTTCATTAAATTCTCTTCTCCTCAATCAGCTGGCAGTTAATGAACATTGGGTATGGTAAGAGGCCATTGTTGATGAAGACCCCAGAAGGTTTGAGGTCTTTTTATAGTCTCGTCAGAGATTTTCTGGTTGATCTGTCTTTGGGCAGAATGGTTTTGTTATCTGTGATCAGTTTAAAATTTAAGACCTTTCTTCATTTTTTTTTTTAAATAAAATGATTTTCTTTCTCTTCTATTTCTGTAAAGAATGAGTGGCTATTTATTTTGGATAATAATTAATGAGGAACTTGAGACAAAATGATTTTTCATCTGTAGATTCCCTGATCAATGTGCCTTACCTTTTACATGCTTTGCCTCCGGCATTCTTAATATATCCGGCACTAAATCTCAAATAATGGTTCCTGTGTGTTGTAGCAATGGAACTGCATTAAAATAGCAAAAAGCGGTTTCCGGTGACACCAGCTCAGTCTCTGCCTACATCCATATTGGCTGATTAACATCATTGTATCTCCCAGTGTCATACCTGTTCTATGTGTTGAAGAGTAAATCTCCCTTTAGTAATCTGACAACAACATGTTACCAGCCCAATGATCAGTCCTCCAAGCTGAAACTTTTCGAATAGGAAGTAGGAAAGAGGGATCGTGTGACCCGATTTTAGAGGAAAAAGTTGCAGTGGTTGTCACACATAACAGGATTTCGTAGAGGACAGTTATGTATAACCAATTTGTTCTACAAAGGCAGTTCTGCTTTAAAGTGATTGTAAACGATCACCTTATAAAACAACCCATTCAGTTTAAAACTGTGTGTAGTTTTTTTCCTTTTTTATAATTGATCACATCAGGGTAGATTTGATTTAAATCACTAGTAAAAAGGCTTGATTTAAATTAACTCAATTTAAATCATCATTTTTAAAGAGCAACTGTCATCTCTGTCCCGCAGAGGCTCCTCCTCTGACCCGCTGGTGACTCACTGACAGTTCCATTCACTTTAATGGGGCGGCTGGTGATGCGGCAGTGACACAACAAGGTGAGGGACGTGGCGGCAGCAGGTGAGTGGATGCCCGCTAACAGGCGCTGCCATGATGGTTCAGAAATGACATTTGCTCTTTAAATGTAAGGACTTACTCTTGCTAGTATTTAGAATATTTAATATTTGCAAGCAAAATGAAGGTTTTCTATTTGGAATAATAAGCTGTCAGATTACTAAAACGACGATATTAGAACCGATTCAGTCGTACAGTTTGTAGTGTATGTAGATTTGCAAAACAATGGGATAAAGGAATATTCCTGAACTTTGTTTTATCTCATGGTTATTGTGACATTGTGTGACTGCATCAATGCAGTGCATGTTATCTCAGCTTGCAGAGCTTGGATTATTTGAATGAGTTTACCAAAAATGTAAATATTGCAGAATATACATCCTCATGCTACATAACTAAGCTCCATTTCATGCTGAATAAACAGAAAATTATTTTGCAAACAATTACTGTTGTGTACACCAAGAATTTGCTATATTTCAAAGATAATGTATCTAAAGTCAGAAATCCAAACGTTTGAGTTTTCTGGAAGAGAAAATGAGGAATCTCATCAACTGACTTAGAATGTTTCTCACTTTTGGAGAGATTTCTTCCCACTTCCTATGCTTTTTACAGGACAGGAAGTTAGTGGAAATCTCTCGAATGAGGCCCAGATGGCCAAAATTCTGACTGATTTCAACCATTCCCTAATGCATCTAACTTGCATGGGAAAATTGGTGTTTTTTTTGTTTGTTCTTTTAGCTTGAATTTTCTTCTCTTTGGGAATTGACCCATACTTATTTGCTTTATTTTTCCAGTTGCAGTACCATTCTGGCCTAGCTTCCGGTCTGCTAAATCAGCAGTCACTAAAACGTTCAGCCAATCAGATGGGAGTGTCTGCCAAGCGTCGGCCTAAGGCCCAGCCTACAACCCTCGTTCTTCCACCACAGTAAGTTTGGTCTTATATACCAGATATGTTCAGTTGTTACTTAGTGAATCTTTTTTAGTTTTGAAATTCGCTATTCTGTGTCCCATTAATGTTCATTTTTGTTTTCTGTCTGCATTCATCTGATATTAATGCTTTCTTTGTATGGAAAGAGAAGTCAATGCTGTCCTCTTTGGTTACTCTAATCAACACTGTGACACTGTAGAATGAGTAAAAGAGGAAGCTGGAAGCATATTTAAAGCGGACCTTCAGTATTTTTTTCAAATTTCCATCTAATAAATCTTCTGCCCTTGTTGTTTGGATAGTAAAACATTTTTTTTCTGCCAGTAAATACCTTATACAGCCCACTTCCTGTTTCTTGTCTGGTAAAAAGCCTAGGCTTATGATATCATGCACAGCTCTCTCTCTCATGAGAGTTTGCCTGGAAGGGAGGGAGGATGAGACATAAGAGGGCCAATGAGTGCTGCAGAGCTGGAGGCGTGCCACCATGTGTCTGTGTAAATCCAGGAAGTGAACAGGCAGCAGCTCAAGCTGCCCACTATTAAAATGGTTGCAGCCAGACTTAGTGGAGGGAGATTTCGGCAGCATATTTGGCAAGTACAGAATCACAGTATATATAAAATAATATGCAAAGTGGTTGGAGGGAAGCTTCAGAATGCCAAAGATGTTTTTATTACTTATGTGAGCAGACTGCAGTTCCTCTTTAAAATGTTAAAAGGGAGCTTGCCCTTTATGCAGGGTAAAACAATATGCTCAATATTCTTTTCCTCTCTCCAGCAACACAGGCACAACTTCCCTTTGCGTATCTGTCACTCCATTCAGCTGCCAGAATCACACAGAATAAACCCTGCAAAAAACCTTTGTTGTGACTTTGCGCCTCATACAGGGCTGAGGACTCGCTGCCTGACCCATATGATGGTGCTAGGCCAATTACCAGGAACCAGTGCTTTCATTTCCCTTACCTTAAGATATGGGGAGCATGTGACCCGCTTCGCTTTGACTGGTACTAGTCAGTTGATTAACCCCCATCACATAACCTGAATATGGGTGTAACATGTTATGAAGGTGAACTTGTCCTTTAAGAAGGCTAAAAAGTACATTTTCTGTTTTATGTGGCATAGTCCTTTAAAGTGGAACTTCACTCTCTTTCAATCAATTTTGACTATTTTTAATCCCTATGCTTTTTTTTACATTCTAAGAGTTTTCAGGAGGGGGGGGGGTTTCTCTCAGCTAAGCACAGCCTCTTCACAGCCTTCATGCCCGAGCTAAGGGCAGATGGATTCCAGGGAAGTAAATGCTACATGAATTACTCAAGATGGCTGCAGCCAGAAATGTTAGGGGGGTATTTTTCAAACAGAATAAAGCCTGGAGACATGAAAAAAAGAAATGAATTAAATAGTGTGTTTTTGGTTTGTGGTGCTCAGATGCACTATCTTCGGTGACCCTAACCAGTTTTTTTTTTAACTCCTTCACGCCGCCTCCTTCTGGCCTTTTAAGAGCTTCTAGATGCCAGGAGATGGAGGCGGACATTTGGGTCATGTGACTGCTGTGATTGGCAAGCCCCCGATCGCAGTATGGATCGGGAGCTTCCCGATCCCCACCAGCAACTGTGCTGGGACCATGCAGTGTGCGTGCGCTCAGCACAGAAATGTTTACATTTAGGCCACATATACACTATTTTAACAAAAGTATTTGGACGCCTGCCTTTACACGCATGTGAACTTTAACCACTTAAGGACCGGGCCTCTTTTTTAGATTTGTTGTTTACAAGTTAAAAACAGTTTTTTTCTGCTAGAAAATTACTTAGAACCCCCAAACATTATACATTTTTTTTCTAACACCCTAGAGAATAAAATGGCGGTTGTTGCAATACTTTCTGTCACACCGTATTTGCGTAGAGGTCTTACAAGCGCACTTTTTTTGGAAAAACACTTTTTTGAATAAAAAAATAATAATAAACAGTAAAGTTAGCCCAATTGTTTTTTAGAATGTGAAACATAATGTTACGCCGAGTAAATTGATACCCAACATGTCATGCTTCAAAATTGCGCCAGCTCGTGGAATGGCGACAAACTTTTACCCTTAAAAATCTCCATAGACGACGTTTAAAAAATACTACAGATTGCATATTTTGAGTTACAGAGGAGGTCTAGGGCTAGAATTATTGCTCTCGCTCTAATGATCGCGGTGATGCCTCACATGTGTGGTTTGAACACCGTTTTCTTATGCGGGCGCTACTCAAGTATGCGTTTCGCTTCTGCACACAAGCTCGGCGGGCGGTGAGCGTTTAAATTTTTTTTTCTTATTTATTGTACCTTTTTATTTTTTATTTTTTTTATATTTTGTTTTAATAAAAAAAAAAGTGTAATTTTTATTCCTATTACAAGGAATGTAAACATCCCCTGTAATAGAAAAAAGCATGACACGTCCTCTTAAATATGAGATCTGAGGTCAAAAAGACCTCAGATCTCATAGTTGCACTAAAATGCAATTAAAAAACAAAAATTGTCATTTAAAAAAAATGGCCCTTTAAGAGCTATGGGCGGAAGTGATGCTTTGACGTCGCTTCCGCCCTGCAATGTCATAGGGAGGGGTGGGGGGGCCATCTTCCCCTCACTCGTCTCCATGTCTAGCCAGGAGAAGGACCGGATCGCCTCCGCCGCTGTCGACGGCTCCAGTAAGCAGTGGAGGGCACTGGAGTGCGGTGGGAGGGGGGCCCTCTCCCGCTGCCGATAAAAGTGATCTTGCGGTGAATCCACTGCAGAGACCACTTTTATCTTGTAGAGGACCGCCGGCTGAACACGAGGATACTGTGGATATGGCAGCTAGCTGCTGCCATAACAATGATATCTGTCCTCAAATTAAGGACGTATTCAAGGACGTATATCAGCGTTCGGCGGTCCGGAAGTGGTTAATGGCATCTCAGTTTTGGTCCGTAGGGTTAAATATCGAGTTGGCCCACCCTTTGCAGCTATAACAGCTTCAATTCTTCTGGGAAGGAAGAAGCAAGAGGGTGAGATTTTGAATGAAGCACGTGGTAGCAGTTGAGTACAGTGGTGGGTATAAAATGATTTAATTTTCCATAAGCAAATATTTACATACGTTAATAACCATATACAGTACATAGAAATTCACACTTGTGTATTGTTGATTTCTAAAACATGATTAAAAAATGATTTGCATGATAAGGTTAAGGATTCCACCAAAATTCTTGATTGGATATACATATATTGTACAATAGCTTCTGCATGGTCTATGATCTTTCTAATCCCTGTCACGATATATAAGGTATATGTGTAATGGCACAGTAATCTGATCAACATGTAATCATATGGTACACGGCATCTGATAGGTGGACGCGCTTTAAGCCGCTCTTCAGGAGCAAGCACGTGTTGTATCTGAAATGGAAAATATGTTGTCTAGGTAAGCTAACTTGTATAAATAAAGGGGAAATAAGAAGGGGTTTTGGGACTTTAAATGAGGCACAATTAAGTGGCTCCATCCCGGTAATTGGTACAATTAAACAGGAAGTTGGGACTTTAAATGAAGCGCTTGGGTAGTGGAGGTAAAGTAAACCATATTTGGAGATGCATTATGAAATGTTTATTGATTATACACAATGGCAAACAATACAAAAGTATTCATTTCATATACAGTAAAAAGTTTTAATAACCTATATGTATAGGAGATGTACACATAGCATGATAAAAAATATACACATATAGTAGCACATGATCTAGTATAGATAAAAAGAAGTAATAGAGCAATAAAGCATAATTGCTAGCAACAACATGCCTGGTGGGGACACGTGCACCCACATGGTGAATGTACATTTATTGGGTATGAAAACAATTACTATAGTTGGAAGGAGTAAAAAATATAAATAACTAAGGTTCCATGTAGGATGTAGCTGGGGCATCAAAAAGTATTAAAGCTCAACGCATTTCGTGGGTATTCCCCCACTCATCAGGAGCTGATGGAGTGAAATTTCCTATAAAATATATATAGAAAAAAAAAAAAAAAAAAAAAAATATATATATATATATATATAATGAACCTTAGTGTCCATATAAAAATGACAAATGAACATTAAATCTATGTAGCTGTTATTGCAAAGCACACTCACCAGCTCAGGCAGCAAGTGCAGTGCGCGGAGGTGGGTGCAGGGTGGGCCAAGGGCATGGCCTCTCCACGGGAGCTGAGGCAGCATAGATATATATAGATGCGACATCGGGCAGGAGAGAGAAACAAGATGGAGCAGAGTGTATCCACAGGCGGGAATGTATTGGTCATGGGAACATATGAATCTGGGAACAAAGTAGTATAATCCATTAGTGTATGTATGATCTATAGTAGTCTTATAGATAGTTAAGTGGTAAATAATGAACCCAGTGAGTTCCAAGACAGGTAGTAATATACGTGGATAGAAGTGTGTGTGTATGGGGATCTTGCCTATGGGTAGATAACATAGGAATAAGTGTAAAGGTAAAGGTTTATTGCTCTATTACTTCTTTTTATCTATACTAGATCATGTGCTACTATATGTGTATATTTTTTATCATGCTATGTGTACATCTCCTATACATATAGATTATTAAAACGTTTTACTGTATATGAAATGAATACTTTTGTATTGTTTGCCATTGTGTATAATCAATAAACATTTCATAATGCATCTCCAAATATGGTTTACTTTACCTCCACTACCCAAGCGCTTCATTTAAAGTCCCAACTTCCTGTTTAATTGTATAAATAAAGGGGAGGATAGATCCAGAGACACGCCCCCTAAAGATCACTTACAGGTATATGTGCACTTGATGGCGCAATGTCAGGGACCGTAGGCCACCCAAGGGCTCCAGTATCGGGAGCTGAGGAGACATGCTCAGTGGCGGCAGCCATCATAGGCAACAATCAGGGGCTGATCTGGGCATACAAAGCGTGAGAGATATTGGTAATCAGTAAATAAACCAAGTAACCTAGTGTGAAAACTATGTAAATAATTAAGTGGTTATTAGTAAAGACTGAATGATGAGGATAAAGTGTGCAAGAAATCCCACCCTCTTCCTTCTTATATTGACAGGGATAGAAGCACATGACCTTACCAGGCCATGGCCTCATTTAAAGTCCCAATTTCCCCCTTTCCCTGAATTATAGTAACTTTTCTGGGAAGGCTGCCCACAAGGTTTAGGATTGTGTCTATGGGAAAGTTTGATCATTCTTCCATTTGTGAGGTCAGGCACTGATGTGGACGAGAAGGCCTGGCTCACAGTCACAGCTCTAATTCATCCCAAAGGTGTTCTATCTGGTTCAGATCAGGACTCTGTGCAGGCCAGTCAAATTCCTCCACCCCAAACTCGCTCATCCTGGTCTTTATGGACTTTGCTTTGTGCACTGGTGTGCAATCATGTTGGAACAACAAAGTTGGGAGCATTAAATTGTCCAAAATGTCTTGGTCTGATGGCTTAAGAGTTCCCTTCACTGGAACTAAGGGGCCAAGCCCAACCCCTGAAAAACAACCCCACACCATAATCCCCCTCCACCAAATTATTTGGACCAGTGCACAGAGCAAGGTCCATAAAGACCAGGATGAGCGAGTTTGGGGTGGAGGAACTTGACTGGCCTGCACAGAGTCCTGACTTCAACCCAATAGAACACCTTTTGGATGAATAAGAGCGGAGACTGCAAGCCAGTCCTTCTCTTCCAACATCAGTACCTGACCTCACAAATGTGCTTCTGGAAGAATGGTCAAACATTCCCATAGACACACTCCTAAACCTTCCCAGAAGAGTTGAAGCTGTTACAGCTGCAAAGGGTGTGCCAACTCAATATTGAACCTTACAGACTAAGACGCCATTAAAGGCCATGTGCGTGTAAAGGCAGGTGTCCCAATACTTTTGGTAATATAGTGTATGTGGCCTCTCTGCATTAAAGCCCACCTGCCGAGAGGCCGCATATATGTATACGGCCAGTGGGAAGAGGTCAAGTTCAAGTGCACTGTTATTGTTTCAATTTCCCTATATTTCCATATAATCTCAGAAAATCTAGGGAGTTTGCCACAAGCCCCCTTTCCTTATTGCAATGTATTAACTACCAATATTGACGGGATAGCTTGCAGATAACTTGTAATGAAGTAGTAATCCTTACAGCGGCATCTCTTTTCCTCCCTTGAATTTGAGCACAAAGAGCAGCCTAATTAAAAATTAAAACACTGTTTGCATTTTACGCGCACCAAGATAGGTATTTGTACAAGGCCGGGATTGAGCTAATAAGAACAAGATCAGTGTCCAATAAGTTTCATTATCAGTCAGCTCATACATTATTCTCTGGGCTAGACTAACCCACAAGAACATTGTTAAATTGGCAGCAAAAGGAAATCTCACTGTTGTTCTCATGCTCTGGCCTCATTTGTAGATTACTGAAGTTCTGTCAAAGAACGTTCCCATAGACATAGACATTAACTATGCTGACCTTCAAACTCCATCAGACGCTCATGAGAATAGTCGTTGAGGATTTTCAGTGGTTACATTGTTGTTCCCTTGAGAGAATTCCACTGCATGGGTATTGGCTGTATGCTAGTAGGAAACGGTAAGGACGTTCTTTAGAGATAAGATGGTTTATAAATGTCTAACTACTAACCGCTGCAGCTCCGGAAGGTTTACCCCCCCCCCCATGACCAGGCCATTTTTTGCGATATGGCAGTGCGTTATTTTCGCTGACATTTGCGCGGGCCTGCAACGCTGTATCCAAATAAAATTTTATTTTCCCACAAATAGAGCTTTCTTTTGGTGGTATTTGATCATCTCTGCGGTTTTTATTTTTTGCGCTCTCTATCTATCTATCTATATATATATAAAAAAAATTTTTACTTTCTTCTATAAAACATTCCCAATAAATAAATTGAAAAAAATCTAATTTCTTCATCAATTTAGGCCAATATGTATTCTGCTACATATTTTTGTTAAAAAATCCCAATACATGTATATTGATTGGTTTGCACAAAAGTTACAGCGTCTACAAACTATAGGATATTTTTATCTATTTGTTTTATTTTTTTATTTTTTTTCTAGTAATGGCAACTATCAGCAACTTATAGTGGGACTGCGATATTGCGGCGGACAAATCGGGCACCTAACTGACACTTTTTGGGGACCGGTGACCCTAATACATTGATCAGTGCTAAAAAAAAAAAAAAAAAAAATGCACTGTTGCTGTACTAATGACATTGGCAGGGAAGGGGTTAAATGCGTTCTCTGGGAGTGATTACTAACTGGGGGAATTTAAAGACCCCTTTCACACTGGGGCGTTTTTCAGGCGCTTTAGCGTTAAAAAAAAAGCGCCTGAAAAAAGCCTCATCTGCAATCCCAATGTGAAAGCCCGAGTGCTTTCACACTGAGGCGCTGCGCTGGCAGGACTTCAGAAAAAGGCCTGCAAGCAGCTTCTTTGCAGCGTTTTAGGAGCGGTGAATACACCACTCCTAAAGCGCCCCTTCCCATTAAAATCAATGGAAAGCATCTGAAAAGTGCCCGAAAAGAGCCTTGGCAGCGGCGCTTTTAACCCTTTATTCGGCCACTGGCGGGGGTTAAAATTGCCCCGCTTGCGCTCGAAAAATGCTGGTAAAGCACCGCTAGTTTAAGCGGCGCATTACCAGTGTTTTTCGGGCACTGGCAGTGTGAAAGCGCTCTAAAGATCCGGGCTTAATTAAAAATAAGCACATATAAATAAAAAAACACAAAAAAAACCCCTACAAATTCACATCCACTTAGCCGCTACAGAAAATAAACTCTTTGAAAAGCTTCACTTAGCAAAAAACATCTTATTCGCTGACTGGGGTCTGCATAGTGTTTATCGTCTGTCTATTATACACTGTGGTGAAGACTGACTCTCTGCAGACTGCCCAGTATGGGGGGAACCCATCCTTAGCCTGGAATCTAGGAGGAAGGAGTTCTGCTAATAAACATATCCCGGCCCTTGAATGGGTCAGAAAGTAATGTCGGCTGAGGTGTACTACAATTTGTGGTTTGTAGAGACTGGAGGAGGCTTGGAATCTTTTGTGAATTTTTAAAAAATGTTTTTAATCTTTGTTTTGGTGGGTGACTGCCTTGTTGGGGGGGGGATTGGGGACATTCTACTGTCCTATGGACAGGAATTGAAGGAATATTCCCTCAATGAGAACTATAAAACCTTATTAACACCTCTTTCCCGCTGTATACAAAAAAAAGAATATTTCTAGTTTATAGTTTCTTACTTAAAACCCAGGTATGGAGGCAAAGTTCACATTTTCTATTTTATTCTGGGCTATTTATGTGCAAATTATGAAGTGTTTTTTGTATGTGTGGGCCATTTTTTGGACACTACCAGGTTTAGCCATTTCTTTCCTCTTCATATTACTGGGGGGATTTGGGTGGATTCACAGTTTGCCGTGGTAATGCTACAGAACCATAAAATGCAGCAATGTGATCTTACCTTGAACATATGGAGTTATTCTTTACACATACACTAGCATTGTTATCCTGCATCTAGCAGATTATTGGGTTCTGATCTCCAAAATTGTATTCGTTTTTTTGGAGGTTCTCTTCAGTTTTAGCATGCAGCCTCTCTGACTGTGCTATGATTGGTCATATCATTTCCACCACAGCTACATGCCATTCATGCCAGCTTTATGGACCAAATTAGAATGCAATGGTTCCATTGCAACAGGGCCCCTAGCAGCTAAAGATGTATATACACACAGCTGCTGACTTTGTTAAAGCAATGGTCAGATCAGTCCCCAGAATTTTGTGTTTCATGGTAAAAAAAATATACACTCACCGGCCACTTTTTTAGGTATACCTGTTGATTCGCTTGGTAACACAAATTGTTAATCAGCCAATAACATGACAGCAATTCAATTCATGTAGGCATCCAGACATGGTGAAGACGACCTGTTGAAGTTCAAACAGAGCAACAGAATAGGGGAAAAAAGGGGGTTTAAGTGACTTTGAACATGGCATGTTGTTGGTGCCAGATGGGCTGGTCTGAGTATTTAAAAAACTGCTGATTTACTGTGATTTTCGCACAGCCATCTCTAGGGTTACAGAGAATGCTCCAAAAAGAGAAAATATCCAGTGAGCGGCAGTTGTGTGGATTAAAATGCCTTGTTGATGTCAGAGGTCAGTGGAGAATGGGCAGATTGGTTCTAGATGATAGGCAACAGTAACTCAAATACCCACTCGTTACAGCCAAGGTATGCAGAATACCATCTCTGAACGTACAACACATCAAAACTTGAAGCAGATGGGCTACAGCAGCAGAAGTGGCCAAGAAAACACCAGTTTGTGTCCCAACTGACAAGCTTACATAGCAAGAATCAACAGTTTTATTTTAAAGAGGTCTTCAACAACACATCCCAAGCTTGGGTGTACCACTGTCAACAACAATGCAGTGCTAGTTTATATAATAGTGCATATTATATGTAAATGCAGATAGCTTTAAATTCAGTCTTTAAAGTTCACCTTTACATAAAAAATAATGCATGCACAACAACTTTTTGGCAGATAAATAATGTGCATTTTTTATTTTTAAAAATGGAAGCCTGGAAAGCATTGTGCCCACGATCAGCAGATTGAGTGTCAGGCTCCTGCACCCACTGCCTAACTCTTTGTTGCCCGTACCTCTGAACAGGCTGTCATTGCAGAGCTGTAGGAGTGCTGATCAGTGCACCCGCCGTTCATTCAAACTTTTATGTCTGCCATGGTGGTTGACGGTACTTGTAGTTTATTTGTTCACAGGAAACTATGAATAAATTATTTGGCTGTGTGAGCGGAGGGGGGCAGATAGGGTGGGGGGGATTAGGAGGTGCATTCGCTGAAACGTGTTACATGTTCCACATGTTAAAATCGGGAGGAACATGTAACATTCTCCAAAGGCGAACTTATGCTTTAGACTAGGTTCACATTGGTGCAATGCGGGAAGCCCCGGCGACATCCAATGCAGGTTCCCACTTCTCACCCGACTCACAGGCAATTCACACTGCCATATGCGAACTGCTGAGAGTGTCCATACAAAGTCAATGACACCCCCAGATTGGTTCGCATATCGCAGTGCAAACTGTCAATTCAGACATGAATGAACCCATGCGATCTAATTCTGGTGCGGACCAAAAAAGGATCCTGTATGACTTTACAACTTAAGCTACGACTAAGGCTATTGCCGAAACGCGTCAGCTTTGTTTTGTTGTTGATGTACCAATAAACGTCACTTCAAGGATTACAGTTTTGCCGGCTCTCCTTATTACTGTCCTGTATGACTTTGGTCCGAATGCGATGCAAATTCAGCCATACAATCTGTATGGCTGAATTTGCAATGCACAGACATCGCATGTGACTTGCACAGCAGTGCGGTGCGAATCACATGCGATGTCTCACAGCACACTAATGTGAACCCAGCCTGAATAGGTTTTTAATCTGGGCAGAAGCAAAAATTGCAGCCTCTACAAGTTGTCTTTAGTTTTAGTTATAATTCAATATGTTTTCTACCTTTTTTTTTTTTAATAAACCTAAAACATGCTGCAATTTTGATCCTACTGCCTTTTTACAGTGTGGTCGGTTTCTATCCAGTGCCCATTCCCTGATATCTGAAAACATAACTGCAACAAGGATTAAAAATGGAGACTATGTTTTCTTTTCATTTGTCTTTTATAAACTGTATAAAGCTTTGGCAGTGAGAATTTGCAACAACATTTTACTTTCAGGCAACTTTTTAGTGACTTATTACTTTGATATTGATAGCTTTTATGTGTGTATGCTTTGTAAACAGAAATGTTAGTCATTTTCGCAGCCTCGACTAAGATCTGTGTCGCTGTGTTTTAAAGCGCCTCCAGGATTACTTGCTGAGGTTCACTGATATTATCTACATATACAAGCTTAATTATTATTAATACGTGTTAATCCTGGTCTATTAGTTGACGGTAAACACCAGCAAGAAGTTTATAATCCAATTTGCAGTATTAAATGCAGAACACAAGAAAAGATATGATTGTTCGATGGACAATGTCCAGAAATGTTAGCTAGTCTAATATTTTATATTTTAGCACTTTTTTCTCTAATTGATGTCCGAAAGAAGCAGTTGTTTTTTATTGTATAATAATTTTCCTGTTTATTCGTGTTTTTGGGCAGGGGAAAGGAGATTTTCAAGAAACTGGAAATACCTAAAATCACGAAGAGGCATTTCTTTCTAACCATAGATAAAAGCACATTTTTCATCTTTAAAGTGGTAGTATAGTCAATTTTTTAACTTTTACCTAGAGGTAAGCCTATAATAAGGCTTACCTCTAGATAAAATGAATATCTCCTGAACCTCTACAGTTTAGGAGATATTCCCCTCGCAATGAGTCACTGACTTCAGCAGCGCATGCGTTACGGGGGTTCTCGGCTGAAAGTCCGGCAGACGCCGGACCTTGCTGAAAAGAAGTCTCCCGTGCGCATGCGCGGTCACGGCTCCGGCCACTCACAACGTCGGAGCCGTGATACCCGGAAGACACGCCGAGGAAAAATGACAGCTCCCTCGGCATGGATCGGTTGAGATACCGGCGCCTCGTTCTAAGGTAAGTATTTCATAATGTGCTAGTATGTTGTGCCCCCCCCGCACTTTGAAGATATATTATTGGGATGGTCACAGCACATAAGCACAGTGATTTTTAAGGACTTTAGGCATTGTGTGATTTCAGCAGGCGCATAGTGAAAACTTCTCATTGTTGTTTTTTTTGTTTGTTTTTTTTTTTTTTTTTGGAACTTTTTTGCAGTGACCTTTTTTCTTCTATTGCACCTATTTAAAAAGACAGATGCAATTTAAATGTGATATATTGGTTATGATGTATATATATATATATTTTATGGTGGTAGATATATATTTTTGTGTTTTATGAGGGTCGCTTTATTTAATTAATTTATGTTTCCTTAGCGCTGCTCCAAGTTCTTTCTACATGGTGTATCAGTTCTGTAATAGGGTACAAACACCACTGTCTGCTCCAAACATGATCTGTATTTCCCGTGTATTTTGTGTTCTGCCACGTTTTGGTAAGTTCAGAATTCATAGAAAGAGCCCAGTTCCTGGTTTTACATTGTCAGTCCTTCCAAAATCTTGTAGGCCATTAAACCAAGCCATAAATGTACACTTTACTGTGTGCTCGATGGTCCAAACTGTAGTAGGCCATGCCGAGTCACCCTATATTAGTAGTCCGTGGATGCTGGTGGTGGTATGTAACCTTCTGGTTTCCGTTACAAAGTTTCAGATCACCCATTGGTATCCCGAGTGTAAAACTATTACAGATTCAAATGAAGAAGTCTCATTTGGAAACTGGCAATTGATAAATGTGTTGGTGGATGGACACAAAAGAGATTTCACCTCCGGAGGTGGTATAGTAGTCATTTAAAGGGACTGAGCATCCCAGCAAGTTTTGCTTCAGGGTCTTGATCTATAATGCAACTTTTCAGCGAAACTTTGATGGATGTGCTTTTTTCTGGCAGAAGCCGCATCTGATTCCCTCATCCTTATTTAGACTTTTGACCTTAACAGAATCTGTATAATCTCCTTACACATAGACGCGTTCAAAAGCACGTGAGGCGGGGTTTTCTGTCCAATGGCAGAAAGAATAGAAAAGCCGACAAAGTCTGCAGTAATCTTCTTCCCCTTCTTATTTCAAGCTGGGCTTTATTAATTAAGGTCTTTAACTGGTAGGCTTTTATTTATTTCCTTTGGTGTAAGTATCCACGTTATACAGACACATGAGGCGATTTTGTACACGTGAAAACAGAGTGGAACGCTAGGAAAAAATTATTAGCTTGGGATCTTAATTCCGATATATGTTTTATACATATGTTCTAACTTACATGGCTAAATTTCTCTGGTTCAGGAATTGGGCTGAACGAGAGAAATCCCATGTTTACCCCGTCCTGTGCTAAACACTGTAGATGGAGTAATTCCCTCTGCCGGCTATTGCATTCAGACAGACGGTTCTCTTGGCTGTCTGGATACCCAAACAGTGACTGTGGCTAATTGGATGCTGTCACTGTTGAGCTTGCAGTTTTCTGTCCAGCTCCCGGGGCTCTCATTTTAGACTAGTCAACAGAAATTGTCTGAAATGTAAGCCATATATGGCTAGCACTACTATTATAGCTAGAAATATCCTGCTACAGTGATCCTCCACTTCCACAAGGATCAGCTAGATGTGGAATATGCATGCTTACACTGGTCCAAGCTGGACCAATATAACTATGTAAAACATCTGTACCTGGAAATCTTTTAAATTCATACCTGAAATTTGAGTGGTTTGTGAAGGGTTATGCAGGTAAACTAAAGATGCTTTGTGTCCAGCTTCCACTATCACAGACATTTAGGAAAATATCTGGTTATCAAATGACTGTATTCATACATGTTAAGGCACCTTTAGAGTGACCATGAGTGAGCAGATATCTGACTAAGAACAGCAGGTTCTCTTCTCCTTTTCTCAAAACTGCATTCTGCTCTCTGAATAGAATTGGGAAATATCAGAGTTTGGGGATGCAGGGATTTTCCAGTACGTGTAATGCCTTTGCCTTTGATCCCTGCAAATTATGCTCAGAGCTGCATTTTTCTAGCTGTGTGTGATGTGCATTTGGCTGCTTCTATGCTTTTTGCATTACGTACACCAGGCCCTTGCTCGCTGTGCCTTACATACTCCTGCTGTCCCCTGTGCGCTTTCCTCCTTTTTGCATTGCTTTCCCCTTGCCCTCTGTATGTTACATAGTCCTGTCCCCTGCACTCTGTAACCATCAGCACTGTGCTCTGTTGTTTACATACTAGTAACCTCTGTGTTACATACTCCCGAGCCCTGCATGCTGTGTGTTAAGTACTCCTGAGCCCTGTGCGCTGTGCGATACAAACTCCTTTCCCCTACACTATAAGCATTATGTGATCCTAACTCCTGCATTCTGTACAATTCTATACTCCTTGCTCCTGCACTCCGTACAATTCTATACTCCTTGCTCCTGCACTCCGTACAATTCTATACTCCTTGCTCCTGCACTCCGTACAATTCTATACTCCTTGCTCCTGCACTCCGTACAATTCTATACTCCTTTCCCCTACACTATAAGCATTATGTGATCCTAACTCCTGCACTCCGTACAATTCTATACTCCTTGCTCCTGCACTCCGTACAATTCTATACTCCTTGCTCCTGCACTCCGTACAATTCTATACTCCTTGCTCCTGCACTCTTTATTTTATATTATGTAGAGTATGCTATAGTCTAGACCAATGTGTGCATGGGTCCAACAGTTGCTGGTTGCTAAATAGTTCCCAACTATAAAGTCTAATGTTTTACTTTAAAAAAAAAAAAAAAGATGTTATACTTGCCTGCTCTGTTCAGTAGTATTGCAGTCCCTTAACTCCTGTTTGGCGGTCTCCAGCTGGCGCTGTCTGCTCCTTCTTTTTCGGAGTGCCCCCTTGGCAAGCTGCTTGCTATGGGGGCACCCATGTGGGTGTGCTCCCGACCCGGGCTGTGTGTTTTATATGTGCAGTGTATACAGAAAATAGGCTTAGGTTTAATTAATTATACCCCTTTGAGCCCCCAAAGGGCCTGCAAAATGGCAATTTTATTTTCTCCGTTTTACTTAAACAAGGAATTGCCCTGTCTGCTGTGGGTTCAACTCCATTTATGGTCCAGTCAATAAGAAAAGGGAGCAAAGTTTGCCTGTAAGAGATTTTACAGTACATAATATGGTATCTAATGTACCCACATTTCTCTATCCTGTGTGAGTGATGTGATTGTAGTGATGTAAAAGACCTGAACACAATTTGTAGCTGTGTGTGTGGCCTGCTAACAACATTCTCTTTTAAATTGCAGATTGATTTGTGTGTGTTGGGCCTGCTTTTTGTCTATATAGTTTTCCTGCTGCCTGCAAAACATTAAATATTTTGATAAAGTTTACAGAGCACACATCATAGAGTAATGATTTCCACAAAGTGACTTTTATCACCACTTACAATGTTATCCATCTCAGCTGCTGGCAGGGTTGCATTCTTGGCTGTGAACTCTGCCCTGTATCTCCTACTTACAGTACCACAACTTTGTACAGCATTCCGCCTTGCTGGCAGGCAACATTACCATTCAACCACATGGGCAGACCAAAGTAAAACCACATCACCCCTGCCTTAGATGCTTCCTATATGCTTGTACATTTTATTTAGGAAAGTACATTCATTTAAAATTACCTCAGCTGTTATTGGAGTCCGTTATAGGATTTTTTTTTGTCTATAATTTTTCTTGATTTGATCTTACAATTGTCTTTAACGTGCAGTATTTTTTACTTTACAAAGTGAACATCTTGCCTAAGAACGGTCACCCATCTTCTGCGCCTCTCTCTGATTTAGCGTTACTGTGTTACTGATGCCTGACTTTCTCTGACTTCCTGGCTAAGCTTTGTCAACTACCATTCACCTGAAAAGCGAATGTGTCCTTATTGCTAAAGAGGCTCTTTAATAGGAAAGTGGAAAGGGCAGATGCCAAGGGACAACTGGGAAAATTTGGGCCCTGTAGCAAAGTAAAAGGAAATCACGGCTGACAAGCCTTACATCAAAAATTCTTAGCGCTGGTCTGAAAGCTGAATTCCAGAAACAAAATATTTAATTTAAATGTATTCATCAAAAGCCACAAAGGATTTAAATCCACTTTGTATGCGCCGGTGACCTTTGCAAAGCCAGTTATTATCTTGTAATAGGAGTCGTGACATCATCTCTGTGCTGTGCATATCCTGTGTAAAGAGCAGAACTGCAGGAGGGGCCGAGCAGGCTCCACCCACTACAGGTTGCCTGCTGAAACTATAGGAGGCGGCGGAGACCAGACCAGTCACCCTGCAAAAAGAGAGAGCTCAGCATTGATCTGTCTTTATTACAGGAAGCTCCTGCACAGAGAAAGTTTAATGCTGGAGTAAGTACACTGTTGAAATGAAAGCTGAAGGAGCAGAGCAGGAGTGATCTACAGTACATAAAATGTGACTGCACTGTGCAGCTATAGCAGCTTTATGTTTTGTGTCCTGGTGCTGCTTTCTTGGAAGTGTTAGGCCTGATGCACACTGGATGTTTTTACAGCTGTGGTTTTTGTCTTTTTCTGCAGCCAGTAAACTCCCCAGCATGTAATCCTATGTGTCCATGCGCACACAGGCTGTTATCAGTGTTTTTTATGGGGGGGTGTTTCTGGCTGGGAAAAAACCCCCAGAACTAGTGGTTTTTAGTCCAGGTTCACATTGAGGTGCGGAAATGAAGCCGTGCAAGTTCAGCTGAACTCGCAGGATTTTGCTCCCGCATGTCAGTCCAGATTTCGGTCACAATTTCAGAGACTTCTGTGCATGTTTCTGTCAGATGTCAATGTAAATTGCAGCCCCAAATCGCAAAAAGTAGTACAGAAACTACTTTTTGAAATCGGTGCGGCGCCGCAGATGCGGTGTCGCACCGATTAGGAAGGTGCCATTGATGGCAATTGCTGCCGATTTGACATGCAATTTGACAGGGCTTAAGAGGAGGTTTTCAGCTGTAAAAAGGCTAGGCCTAGCTCTGAGGAAGGGGGGTGCGCCCCTGAAACGCGTTGGCTGTACCCCGTGTTCTGTGCATGTCCATGCACTGTGTTCATGGGCTTTTGTCAGTTGTATTTTGTGAGTTCCCACTTTTAGACAAAAATTTCTTTTTATTAAATGATGTCTGGTAATGCATTAGGTGTGCGCATCTTCCATTTCTGTTTTTCTTGCAGTACAGAGAAGTCCTATATTTAGATTTTTTTCATTAGCACAGCTGTCGCCACATTTTAGAATACAAACTAGATAATTTTTTTGGGTGTGGTGCGAAATTCACTAATTTTCCAATCCCTCGTGGGCATCGTTGAAAAACGTTCTGTGTTAACATACCGTGTCTTGTGATTGTTAACCAAGCGCCTGTCTCTCCCTGGCAGAGAACATAATTACAGAATCGTTGGGCCAGGACGACAGCCTGTTTAAATAGCTTACTACGCTTCACTGACAGATCCTTTTCTGCGCCACAGCCATTAACTGAAACCTCAGGGATTGTCTACTTGGCGTCCCCAGAACCCTGGCAGAATTAATGGTTGCTGTCTAAAATTCCATGCAGCGCTCCAGCAAAAGGGATCCCAGGCTATTATTGTCATTTTGCATGTAGGCTAAATGACTTGGAGATTGGAATAATTGTGTAATAGTTTACTACTTAATGACGACCCCTTACAGAGCTTCCTGTGCTCTTCCGGTCTGAGGATACCTTGTTAGCAGCCTGCAGCATTAAGTGCAGCTAACACGTTACAAGATGTGTTGTTTTGGCATGCTGCAGGTAAACATTTAGTACACGGTTTTACCCCTGCTTGGGAAGGGAGGGAGCACCTCCATTATGTGGATAAATAAACAAAGTTTAAACAAGCAAACTTACCTTTATGTATTTTGTTGGTGATAAATGCAGCAAAATTATCAGCAGTGTGCAAATATGTTACCTTTTTTTTTTTTTTTGGTGCTATTTTTATAGTTTGCTTTTGTCTGTAAACAGCTCTTTGTCAGTTGGGAGTCTGCCTTTTAGTTTGTTTGTTTGTTTTTTTTTTTTCTTTGACATAGCAAAATCATTATATAATGGGACTGGTTGGATTTGAACATTTCTTTTGCCAGCTCCACACTGATGCACTGCGGTTTGGCGATCGCTTTCGTGTAATTTACCCCTGGTTTTAGCTGCGCTCCCATAAGGCTTCCTATTAGGTTGCTCATTTTTGCTGCATTTTCTGAAAGTGCACTAAAAGTTCTGCATGCTGCATCTTTGGTGCACTTTCAGAAAATGTGGCAAAAACACGACAGTAGACTGTGTGAAACATTGGCTGGTGCTGGGACCCTGAGTTGTCTGTCGGCCCTACAGTCTCTCACCACTCCTAAGGATGTGGGTGCAGCCTCTGATGACCCGGTGAAAGATATGAGGGGCCCACTTCACAAATTGGTAATGAATGCAAAATCTTCCTTACTGCAGGATGGCCTCACACAGACATGATAAGTCTTCCCTGCTGGGTCCTAGCATACACATGATCTCTGTTTTTTAGTGGCTATGCAGTGCCAGGGGTTACTGTGCAATGTTTCATCACTTATAGTTCGCAAGTCCCAGTTCTGGCTCTTGGGATGGAACATTAGAAATAGTCCCTGGCACAGCCACACAGTTCTAAGCACACTGATGAATGTAGTCTTACTCTTTTCCTGGGATCGTAATTTGGCAGCCATCCAGTTCCATGTAGGCTAGAGCTTGTAGTCCTTCTCTTGCACTGGCAGTCAGTGAAGCAGTGACTCTGGGTAGTAGGTCATAATCAGGACAGTGCCTACTGTGCAGCAAGGTTATTTTTACTTAATGAAGGTAGCCAGTATCAGAGGTGGCAGCTGCCAGGATCCTACACCTCTACCTACATCCCTCTGTGCTCCCCCTTGTCAACTCTGTGCTTCCTCCTTCCACCCTTCTCCTTCCTGGCTGCCCTTCAGCATGTCATAATCCATTCCTTAATGGATTTGGTTTCATCCAAGATGGCCACCCCCCGGTATTGAAAACACTTTTATTTTAATAAGCATTGATCAAGGTGTCTTTAAAAATTGCTGCCACCATACTGATCATCCTTTCGCGTTGAACTCTGTCCAGATTGCAGGAAGAAACAAATGTACTTGCAACAACGGCGAATGTTCGGGAACGGTCATAATCCAGGCAAGTAGCATATAGATGGACCTAAGATACACAGAATGTAAAGGATTGATGGGTGACAAGTGTCGGAGCTGCCAAGCTGATTATTTTAAAGTATAATCCTTTTTTTATATAATGATTTTGTTTAAAAGGAATCTGGATAGTTGTTACCAGGCACAGTCACATATCTTGGTCAGTGTTGGTTTTCTTTGCTTAGTAGAATAGTTATTTGGTTAGTTTGCTTCCACTGCAGCATCGGGGTCCTGGGTTGGAAATCTGAAATGGATACTGTCTGCATGGAACTTTTATGTCTCATGTTTCCATGGGCTTTCTCTGGATATGCTGTTTTTTTTTTTTTTTTTTTTTTCACACAGTATAGTGTATACATTTGTATAACTAGGATACAGAAATTGAATTTTAAGCTCTTTTGGTAATCTGCTGAAAATGGCTTGGTGTATTATGCAAAGCACTGTGGAATATGTTAGCAATATATAAAGGACGGTCTTGTTGAAGAATTGATCGTTCTAGTTTAATAATGCCTGGTTAATCTCAGTGTTATGGCTGCTTTGAGACTAGTACTATTTAATGGTAACATGACAACATTGGAAGAAGCAAGATAGCTTGGTTTTCCATACTTGTAAAAATCAGAAGGTTGGCTGGGAGACCCAGGTGACGCCACTGTCATCATGGCTGCTGCATAGGGCAGAACCTTGATTTTACATGTTGTGATTGTATTTTTTTAGGGTCCCTAAGTGTTTTACATGCAAGAGCAAAAATGTACTAGTCAAGCCAAAGCTAAATAATCCAATTTAGATGGGGTTGCCTTTTAATGAGGCTCAAAGTCCTCTTCTATATTTGTCCAGTAGAAAAGCACTGCACCAGACTTCCCAAGGACAGCTGGCCTTGTGCAGACCAATATATCTAGGCAATGTGAATACAATGATCGGGATAAGTCAAACTTTGGAAGTGCTTGTTGTTCCTCTCCTCATATTGGAATCAGTCTGTTATAGCCGCCTGTTATATGCAGTATCTGCAGTACATGTCATGTGACTGCAACAAGAATGTGCACTTTTATGGCCATTTTTAGCTTTGGATCAGAGAAGGAAAAAGTTGAAATTGTCTTTGACCAAGGTGGATATAAATCAATGAAAAAAAAAAAAAAAAAAAAAAAAAAATAAATATATATACATATATATACATATATATATATATATATATATATATATATATATATATATATATATATATTTTTTTTTTTTTTTTAAATCTGATTTTTTTTTTTCTTTAAATCGATTTTTTATTTTTATTTTTTTTATTTTATTTTTATCAAATTTATTTTAATAAAATGCTTTTGGAGTAAAAGTCTATCTAAAGATAGTTTTCTATTTAGGATACATTAATAATTTTGTTTATTCAGCACGAAATGGAGCTTAGTTATGTAGCATGAGGCTGTATATTCTGCAATATTTACATTTTTGGTAAACTCATTCAATGAATCCAAGCTCTGCAAGCTGAGATAACATGCACTGCATTGATGCATTCACACAATGTCACAATAAGCATGCGATAAAAACAAAGTTCAGGAATATTCCTTTATCCCATTGTTTTGCAAATCTATGTACACTACAAACTGTATGATTGAATCGGTTCGGATATCGCTGTTTTACTAACCTGACATCATATTATTATAAATAGGAAACCTTAATTTTGTTTGCAAATATTAAAGATTCTAACTACTAGCAAGAATAAGTCCTTACATTTAAAGAGCACCTGTCATTTCAGATCCATCATGGCAGCGCCTGTTAGCGGGCATCCACTCACTTGCTGCCACCACGTCCCTCACCTGGCTAGGTCACCAGCCATCCCATTAAAGTGAATGGGACTGTCGGTGAGTCAACAGCAGGTCAGAGGAGGAGATGCTGTGGGACAGAGATGACAGTTGCTCTTCAAAAATTATGATTTAAATCAAATCCACCCTGGCTTTGATAAAAATGTCAGATTTAGTGGCTTCTGTATCCTGTAAGCACTTGCTTTGATGGCAATGTGCCTTTGTTTTTGTGTTGTGGGGAAAGTTCTCTTCGTGTTGTGGCACTAAATTCACCGGAGCAGAAAAGTCGTCTCATGTTTTATCATTGGTACACAATTTTCGTGTGATATTTGATTAGTCAGACCATCATGCGCTTTCACCAGCTATTGAAGAGTCTCTTGTGACCATCCAATTGCATTAACACACTCAGGCACTTGCTTTATCTACTTGAGAGTCCTCAGGATGTTATATGATAATTCTGTTCCTCGACATTCAAGAGACTGCAAATTCACTTAACGGCGTTTGATTGAAGACAATTTTTCCCAGACATGGTGAGCTGTTTGATGGCTTGGACAAATGGATGTGGCGTCTAGGCCTTATCAATCCATCACAGCAGCTCTGGAGATATAAAGACATTGGATGCATTACCAGCCTTTCTGCAAACTTGAAAAAATAGGTTTTATGGGCATAGGACAAATAACTTCCTGGGGGTATATCTTAAAGGACAACTCCATTGGTTTGCCTGGTGATTCACATTCACTGGTTTCTTTTCATTTGGGGGCCAGAGGTGAGATATCGCAACACAAGCTCTCAGCTCCAATCATCGTCCACTGCAAACCCCAATATTTTGTTTTTGTCATTTAAGGACCCTGTAGTGATATAGTATAATGGGTAGATAATTAATTAAGTAATCTTCCGCAGCAACCCAATTCTTCCAGAGACATGCATTTTATTGACTTCCAACACAGAACAAAGTCTTGCAACAGATGATAAAATTCAACAGAGTAAATATGACAACGCTAGTAAATATACTGGCCTTCAGAGTCCCATGTTTCCTAGACCTGTGCCTTCATAATCACCCAGAGTGAATAGTCTGAACGCCATGTTATATTCTCTATACACTGGCTGAGCAATTTGATTGGCCGTTTCCATTAGGCCTTTGTTCTGCTTCTGTCTTTCAGAGTGACAGACGATGACCCCTAGCCATAAACATAGCCCAGAGTCACTATCTGTCCCCTTTATATGATATGTGGAGTAAATCTTGTTTGGCCACTTCCCCTTTGATATGTCAATATTGAGTTGGCTCGAACAACTCAACCATCGTCAGCTGAAATCTGGCCTGGTTAATCTTGTACTGTATGTGTACATATATGTGATAATATAAAATCCCACATACATCTACCAACACATTACAACAGACCCTAGTGGTGAGATTACTCATATGAATTATCTGTTTAGTTCCCACAGGAATTCTTAGCTCCACTAGGTGCCACAATAACTACCAAATCCAGATAATGGTATCTGGCTCCACCCCCCAGTGAATTTCCCATACTGTAAAAATAATTGGGAATATCCCTGTGAGAGATGGACACCCTTTTATTGGCCTTCTAGAAGGGCATAATAACTGATAGAAATTGGTAAAGGAAATCTCCCTTTTGGAGGCTTTGAAAGATACTGTATATAAAGGCAAATGTCAGAGCTAAAATATCAATTTTGAGCAGAGTTACCTTTGAGCTGGACACACATGTAACAATCTGGTTGCCCAACAACTATGTAGTATGCAAGACCTTCAGTTTAAATAATAATTTATTGCATTATTTGTGAAGATGTGTGATCTACGCAGTTGTGACCCACTCTAAAGGAGATCATACAGAGATTGTACAGTCAGATTGTAACAAGGTTGGGCAGCTTAATCTAAACCTGTTGCTTTGTCTATTCAGGACAAAGCAACAGGTTTGCTAAAGTCTGAACTTCAGGCACAAACGGGAAAAATCCATAAATGCAGATCTGTATTTAAATAAATAATTACATGTATTTTAAGCCAGTGAGGTCTGACTGTTTCAAATATGCTGTCAGGAGAAAAGAACAGTGATTAGGGGAGCAGTGGCATCACTTCCTCAGTCATGTGACAGTACTTGGGCCTAGTGATTGGCAGTTAGACCCTAACAATCTTGCATGGGAGGAGGCTACATGCTTCTCATATCCAGAACCACCAGATTTTTTTCCCCCAGCTAATGCAGTGGATAAAGCAGCAGGGGATCAATTAATGGATCCAGGGACCTCTTTTGGGGTCAGTGTCGGTTTGTCTTGGATGGACAAAAATGACCTTGTGTCTCCTTAAAGTGAACTTTTGCAGAAAGAATTCCCCTAATGGCGAGTTTCTTCAAAAATAACTAGTTCACTAACTAGTAGAGGTGCACCGAATAAAAATGTTGGTACCGAAAATGCAGGATGCACTTGACCGAAAAAGACAGTTTTTAAAAAATATATACATTTTTTATATATAATTATATTTTATTTGACTTTTTAATTAATATCATGAATTTAAATGAATATGAATTTATTGCTGGCCATTATTGGCACCTTTTAGCACAAGAAAAGTTAAATAAAAATGTATCCCTTTAAATTCTATGTATGTCTTCACACTGGTTCATTGCAGTATTAAAAATCCTGTTTGCTGCATTTTTGGTCAGTTAAAACAAAATGAACCTCCCTATTGAAATGCATTGAAAATGCAGCAAGAACGCATCAATAATGCATCAGTAATGCACCAGTGTTATATTTTTGATGCGGTTTTTGAGTTGCGTCATGTGACTCAAAAACGGCATCAAAAACATAACCCTGGTGCGTTATTGAAGCATTTTTGATGAAAAACACTCCATAGGCATAGTAAAATCATGATAGTCGCGTGCGCTCTCGGTGCCACTATCGGCACCTTTTTCTCTTATTGGCAAAATGCCGATAACACCATTTTCGGACGATATTTTGCAGCCGCTGAAACTTCGATGCATCTCGACTGACTAGTGTACCTGCCTTATAGCCATAATTCTTTTGCAGCAACCTCCTAGTTAGGTGTTTTGATTTTTGGCTCCTCTGTAGCCAATGGAGGAAAAGTTTGATTGCTTTTAGCTGTTCTGTTGGTTGCGGGAGCAAGCGGAAGCAACTGCTTCTCCTTGGTTTTTAGTGAGTTTAGTGTATAAATAGGCTGGGACCTGCAACAGCAGGGTCCTTCTCCTGTTGGGGAAGACCCAACCTGGAGGGCTGTGGCTCTCTGGGTCACTTTACTGGAGGTTGCAGGAGGCCATCAGTGCCTCATGCCTGGGAGATGAGGAACTAATTTCGTGAGTTGCTGGTACAGTTTGGAGGAAGTCTACTAAGGACCTGGCCTGGAGGCTCACAATACAGAGTCTGGCTGGTACATAGAAGAAGACATCTAGGTACACAGGACACAGTGCGTAAAGGCCTGAGAAAGAGATCCTCGTGACTGTCCTTGTTGACCCTTGAAGGGACTGTTTCAGAGTTTCTGGCTCAGGATTGCTTATTCATGGGAGCTTCCTGAACGGTATGTTTACCTGCCACTAGCCACAAAGGGGTTCACCTTGAAGAATTCCATTATAGGGAAAAAGTGTCCTCTGTTGTACTTTTCACTAAATTTGGAGTATCCCAAGGCCTACCCTCTTCCCTAACCAAGTTTAACCAGAATGAAACTACAAAAAGACATGTGCTGCCTGTTTCTTGAGTTGTGTGACTGTGGAGCTGCTGTGTGCCTTGTTGCTGTTTAGATCATAGGGAATAGAACCTGGACAAAACTGCCAGACCACTTTGGGGTCTGTGTTAGACTTTTTCTAATGATTCACTAACCCTAATCATGTATTCCACCAGTGTAGTTGGAACTTCTATTAGCTTCTAAAAAAAAAAAAAAAAAAAACTGTTGAAAATTGCAGAACAGGTAATGAAATGTAAAAAAGAAGGAAAACTGACAACAGAGTCATGGGGGCGGCCAAGGCTCATTAATGCACATGGGGAGCAAAGACTGGCTTATGTAGTCCAGTCCAATAGAAGAGCTACTGTAGCCCATATTGCTGAAAAAGTTAATGCTGGTTCTGATATAAAAGGTGTCAGAACACACATCTCAGTTTGTCATGTATGAGGTTGCGTAGCTGTAGACTGGTCAGGGTGCCTATGCTGACCCATATCCACAGCCAAGAGCGCCTACATTGGGCATCAGAACTAGACCACGGAGCAATAGAAGGAGGTGGCCTGTTCTGGTTAATTTTTTTTTTCTACACAATGTGGACGACTGGGTGCATTTGTTTCACTTATGTGGGGAAGAAATGCCACCAGGATGCACTATAGAGGGGAAAGGCAAGCTGGCAGTGATCTGCTGCTGATAACTTGGTGCCAGATAACACAGCATATCTTAAGAGGCCTAGTGAAATACATGCCTCATTGGGTCAGGGCTGCTTTGGCAGGAAAAGGAGAACCTACTCAACATTAGGTGGGTGGTCATAACGTTATGGCAGATCAATGTATGGGTGCATACAGTGTATTCTCTGTCTATATAATGGAAAAGTGCAAGGAACAAAGCAGTAAGGCAAAGTGCAGTCTAACTTCAGTAGGTGCATATTGGTTGCTTTTTGTGGATACTTTACTCCTTGCACTCTCTGTAAAAATGTCTTCCACACACTAGCAGATATTTGGTTAGTGGACACATTCTCTTGCTACCAAGATAGTCTCAAGCACTCTTCGGTCCACAAAGGACACGTAGCTTTTAGTTGGAGGCTAGATGTGGATGGCAAGGTCATGCCAAGTACCTGAGCCTTTTAATTTTGTGTTTCTGTAGCTGATTAACCTCATAGTGTTTCTTACAGGTGAACAAGGTAAGCTGTAAGGGCTGGTTCACACACAAATTTCTGAGTTTCTAAGGCCTTTTTGTATTTGCATTTATGATGCGTTCCATCGTGCCCCCCCCCCTTTCTTTTTTTCTTCGCCTCAATTGAGAACATGTGCATTCTGTTGTGTTTTGCTGTGTTCCATACAGACAAAATGCAGCATGTTCTACTTTTGTTGACTGCATTGGAACGCCACTGCACTGGTGCGAACTAGGGTCATTGGAATAATTGTTAAACGCTGTCCATACGGTTTTGATGCAAAATAAACCTCACTGTACTTCAGCTGGTGTGAACCAGCCCTAAAAGAATTGTGTCTCATTGCGAGTTGAATTTCAGTACAGGTGCTTGTTTGGTAACAAGACAATGCAGCAGGCGACAAGGTGCATTGGAAGCAGAAATACCTGCATTCCCTTAGGCTTGTCTCTTCATTGTTGTTTTGGGAAGAGAAAATCTTTGAACAGGAAAACACAGTCATTATTTCTAGCGGCTTTAACAGCCACTAGCATAATCGCATGTAAATTCTGGCTAGCTGGTTGTACCCAAGTTGATCGATCAGCTTGGGTACATTCAGCTTTGCCCATATACGGTTCGGATCGTCTATGACCAGCTTTAGGATGGTAGTACCTACAGCGAATTCCTAAAGTATTCAGTCTCCTTTTACTTTTTTCAATTTTGTTACATTGCAGCCTGATACAGTTGTTTAAATTCATTTTTTTTCTCCTTAACCACTCAGTGCCAGTTCACACAGGAGCGACTTGTCAGGCGACCTAGTCGCCTCCCGTTCTGTACAATGGAACCGTTCCGTTCTGTACAATGGAACCGTTCTAATAGGAGCGACGCAAGTCGCTTCAACTTAGAAAAAGGTTCCTGTACTTCTTTTGGGGCGACTTGAGGCGACGTGCATAGACTTCTATACAGAAGTCGTTTTGCAAGTCGCCGTGGATGTCGTGTGCAGGTTGCCTCTGTGAGGCGACCTGCAAGTCGTGCCGCCCCTGTGTGAACCGAGGACCGGAAGGATTTACCCCCTTAAGGCCATTTTTTGCGATACTGAACTGCGTTACTTTAGCTGACCGTTGCACGGGCGTGCAACGCTGTACCCAAATAAAATTGATGCCCCCCCCAATAGAGCTTTCTTTTGGTGGTATTTGATCACCTCTGCAGTTTTTGTTTTTTGTGCTATAAACAAAAGAGCGACAATTTTGGAAAAAAAAACGACACATTTTTTAAAATTTTCTGCTTTAAAACATATCCAATATTTTAAAAATCGAATTTCTTCATCAATTTAGACCAATATGTATTCTGCTACATATTTTTGTAAAAAAAAAAACAAAAAAAACCCAATAAGCGTATATTGATTGGTTTGCACAAAAGTTATAACGTCTACAAAATAGGGGATAGATTTAAGGCATTTTTATTTATTTATTTTTTACTAGTAATGGCAGTGATCAGCGATTATTTGTGGGACTGCAACGTTGCGGTGCACAGAACGGACACTGACATTTTTTACACTTTTTTGGGAACCAGTGACATTATTACAGTGATCAGTGCTAATATGCACTGACATTGTACTAATGACACTGGCAGGGAAGGGGTTTACATCAGGAGTGATCAAGGCGTTAACTGTGTTCCCTGGGTGTGTTTAACTGTATGGGGGATGGGGCTGCCTGCAATAACACACAGATTCGTCTTCCTGGATAACAGAAAGACAAGATCTGTGTCATCCCCTGTCAGAACTTGTTTACTTCGGCAGATCCCCGTTCTGTCTCTGTGGGAAACGATTGTGGGTGGCTGGCGAACATCGAGTCCACCGGACCTGCTGATTGGCTCCCCCGCTGGCCAATCGGCGCACACGCGCCCACACTGGGCCGTAAACAAGCCCGACTTGCAGCTACGCTGATTTGCGCAGCTGAGCCACTTTGCCGAAGTATAACTGCAGTGGCTGGTCGGCAAGCGGTTAATCTATACTCAGTACCCCATACCGACAATGTGAAAACTGAGTTTTAGAAATGCCTGTGAAGTTATTAAAAATAGAAGATTGGAATATCACATGTACTTAAGTATTCAGACCCTATACCCAGTACTTTGTTGAAGCACCTTTGGCAGCAATTACAGCCTCAAGTCTTTTTGGGTATGAAGCGGCAAGCTTTGCACACTTGGATTGGTGGATTTTCTGCCATTCTTCTTTGCAAATCCTCTCAAGCTCAGTCAGGTTGGATGGGGACTGTCGGTGAACAGCCATTTCCAGGTCTCTCCAGATATGTTCAAGGAGGTTCACGCCAGGCCTCTAGCTGGGCCACTCTAGGGCATTCACAGAGTTATCCCTTAGCCACTCCTGTGTTGTCTTGGCTGCGCCCAGTCTGAGGTCCTGAGCGCTGTGGAACAGATTTTTATTGAGGCTATTTCTGTACTTTGCTACCTTCAGCTTTCCCTTAATTCTGACCAGTCTTCCAGTCCCTACTGCTGAAAAACACTCCCAAAGCATGATGCTACTACCACCACACTTCACTGTTGGGATGGTATTGGGTAGGTGATGAGCGGTGCTGGTTTTCCCCAGACATACCGTTTAGAACAGACGCCACACAGTTCAATCTTGGTTTCATCAGGCCAGAGAATCTTGTTCCTCACAGTCTGAGAGCCCTTCAGGTGCTTTTTTTGCAAACTCCAAGCAGGCTTTCACGTGTTTTGCACTGTGGAAAGGCTTCCGTCTAGCCACTCTGCTATACAGCCCAGTTCTGTGGAGGGCTGCAGTGATGGTTGTCCTGAAAATTTGTCCCATCTCCACAAAGGATCTCTGGAGCTTAATCAGAGTGACCATCAGGTTCTTGGCCACCTCTCTTACTAAGGTCCATCTCCCCTGATTGCTCAGTTTGTTCAGGCGACCCGCTCTTGGAAGAGTTCTGGCTGTGACAAACTAATTCCATTTAAGAATTATGGAAGCCATTATGCTCTTGGGAAACTTCAGTGCAGCAGAAGTTATTTTTGTAGCCTTCCCCAGATCTGTGCCTTGCAATAATCCAGTCTCTGAGCTCTGCAGGCAGTTCTTTTGACCTCAAGGCTTTTAGGCCTCATGCACACTGGACGTTTTTATAGCTGCTGTTTTTGGCTCCAGACACTATTTTTCTGTGGCCAGTAAACTCCCCAGCATGTTGTCCTTTTTGTCCATGCGCCCATAAGGCTGTTATCAGCGTTTTATGGCAGGGAAAAAACCCAGAATAGAGTTTTTCAGCTGTATAACCGCTCTATCTCTGAAAAATGCAGCTATTCAGCGTTTATCAGCCACAAGTTTTTGTGGGAGTATAGCTTTTCTTAAAAAAAAAACGCTGCAAAACTCATTCTATAGTTTTCTACAGCTAACGCTACTGGCGTTTTTATAATGTCCAGTGTGCATGAGGCCTTACTATGATACAGTATGCATTGTCAGCTGTGAGGTCTTTTACAGAGAGGTGTTTGCCTTTCCAAATTATGTCCAATCAATTTACGTAATTTACCAAATGTGGACTCCAATCAAGGTGTAGAAAAATCTCAGCAACGATCAAAAGTAATGGGAGACCCCTGAGCTAAATTTCAAGTGTTGCAAAGGGTCTGAATACTTATGCCAATGTGATATTTCAGTTTATTTTTCTTTTTAATAAATTCAGACATTTCTAAAATTCTGTTTTCACTTTGTCATTATGGGGTACTGAGTGTAAATTCATGAGAATTAAAAAAACTGTAGTATCTGGTTGCAGCATAACATTTAAAAAAGTCAAGGGGGTCTGAATACTTTATGAATGCACTGTAGATATGTTTGCAGCAAAATATCTCTATTTATTGTGGACATTTTGCACATTCATTTATTACATCATCCAGCGATATGGATGATTCATGTATAGTTTATTTTGATTTATTCTATAGCACTGGGATTGTGATATCACAGATTCTTTTAGATCTATTGCATACTTTATATATCCACAACATGTGTGGAGTGTTACAAAACATTTTAGTAGTTTACAGTATATTTTTTTCCAACTATATAAATATTCACATAGTGAGTGGAATATCCTCCTGATTTTGTAGGAGTAGTGCTGCGCTTCTTTTCTTTTTGAAGGTTCTGCAACAAAGTATTAGGTTAAGGTTCTCGTCAGTCTTGTCAGTGCCATTGTTATTTGTTTTATTATTTAAAAATGAATATGTTCAGAAAAAAAAAAAATCTGATTTTAATTAAATATGGAATGCATGGTGATGAATTCTAATTACTTTTCAATTTCAAGCTATTTTTTAGACACAATTGTGTTTTTGTTATTTGTTTTTTTTTATGTATAGACAGTATGTGAAATACCCTACTGGAGCAGAGTTTACTGCAGTTTTGAGTATTTATGCATATTAACTATAGCAATGTATGCTTAATACAAAACTACTGACGTCAATGTAATTTTTAAATAACTACATATATTTATTATGACTTGAGGGGTATTGTTGCCCTACCTCCCAGAAGTCTGCAATTACCCTTCCTAAGAGCAGTAATCTGGGTGAAAACCTTTCCATGTAATTGATCGTTAGCAACTGATAATAGCTTTACCGTTCATTAGAAGACTGAAATTCAGGCATCTCAGATTTTATTGTCATTAAGTGGAAAACACTGACTTTCTTCCAATTGTGTTTACATCTTATGTAAATATATATGTATTTACTTTAGTCTACCATAGAAAGTAACTCATGACTAGGATATTTTAGAATGCCATGTTGTGATAAGCAGCAGGCAGTTTACTAATAGCTAGTCTTGAGGACCTGTCGTCTGACCCCTGTGACGTCATCATGGCTAATAGTGCTTCTGTCTCTATCTGGCTAGTAAATGATTTAAATTTTTTTCTCCTTCCGGCGGTTTCACAAAGAAGCAAGGCAGACAAACGATAATCAAAGGGAAATATGTAACCTTTTAGAAGCTGGACACAGGAGAACAGTGTGACCACTCACAGACCTAAAAAGACATTTCAAATGACCCCTCCCATAATGTAGATCAATGTTGAGGAAGTCTTATACAGATAGAATCAAGCAGGATTTGAGCAGCTATTGTATGTTAGGCTCCCTACCGCATGATGCACGTTCCAGTTAAACAGATAACACTTAATTGGCTTTATAATAAGCCCACCAATTTATTTATTTATTACAGGTACTTGTATAGCGCAGTCAATTTACCCAGCACTTTAGGTACATATATTGTACATTAACACCAGTCCCTGTCCTTAAGGAGCTCACAATCTAAGGTTTCTAATACCTAGTACACAAGGGCCGAATGTCGGGAGATATCGGCTGGTTCAAAAAAAAAAAACTGTTGACATTCAGCCAGTGTGTATGTCAGCCGGTCCGACAGAAGCCGGTTGTTTGGCTCCTGTCGACCTAAATAACATGACTTGACTACTTGACATGACTGGCTACTAGAACTTCTAAAAACATTAAGGGTGCTTTGCATTTCAACCCTCTATTTGTCTTGTGACAGTCGTCACAGAGGCAGAAAATTATAGGAGTATAAGAAAAAGATTTTTGGATGATGGACTTTTTAGGCATAACACGATCTTTATAAAAAAAATTGATATTTATTACAAATTTAAAATCAAGACAATTACATAGATTTCTCATATATTTCATTCACATAAAATAGCCTATGAGCATGAAAGGCACACCACCTATAAACAATAAGGTCAAACCCCGGAGGGTTATCTGTATGCACTGTATGGACCACCACATTTCCACATTAAACATGTGCGATCTGCTTATCCCTTAGCAAAACTGCACAGTTTTTGCACCTCGCAGATAACTCACTCAAACCTATCACACAGGGTCTAGCCTGAAAAGTAAGAATAAAGAATAGACACTTAACCATCTAAATTTAGATGAAAAAAAAAAAAAATTTTTTTTTAATTTTGTTTTAGATTTAGAGTAAGGAAGTGTTAAATCCCCTTTCAGGTTACTGTAGCCACCTAGAGAGACGTCAAGCCCTGGAGAAGCAACAGGAAATGGGAGGAAAATTTTAAATCAAGACAATTACATATGTTTCTCATATATTTCATTCACATAAAATAGCCTATGAGCATGAAAGGCACACCACCTATAAACAATATAGTCAAACCCCGGAGGGCCGGACTGATCACTCTTGGAAAGATAGAGCTTGATGAGGTAGCGTGTCATAAAGTGCTAAACTCTGCTCTACATGTTACGCGTAAGGGAACGCTTCTTCAGGAGCTATGGTGAATTATATAGTTACATAGTTAGTAAGGTTGAATAAAGACACTAGTCCATCCAGTTCAACCTGAGTGTGTGTGGGTGTGTGTCTACAACCCTGACCCTTGTCCCTAACCCTGTACATCGCACACTCACATCAGTCCCTACCCTCAATCCAAGGTCCCCATTCATATACTAGGGACAATTTTGGACAGAAGCCAATTAACCTACCAGCATGACTTTTGGATTATTATTTAATTATATTAATTATAATTTAATTATAGGTAAAAAAGAAGGAGATGGGATGAGGCAGAGAGTAATATCCTCAATGATGGTAGAAATTCACAACAATTCAGAGGCGGGTAACACTTCAGGAACCATATAGGTTTAATCTACAGGGTAATTCTATGCCTCTGTCAACAATTAGAAAGTAGTCTTTAAGGTAAAAAATGGTACACAGGACTACTATTAAAACGCTGGCTTGTTCAATGTAAGGAATCCTCCCATTGTATCCATGCCTATTGTCCCATAAACACTGGTCCCTTAGACACTAGGTACCTGGCAGAGTCTCCTCTTGGCAACCGCACCGCACAGATAGCAGGGACAGCTGTTCCCTGTTGACAGTGGCATAGAATTACCCTGTAGATTAAACCTATATGGTTCCTGAAGTGTTACCTGCCTCTGAATTGTTGTGAATTTCTACCATCATTGAGGATATTACTCTCTGCCTCATCCCATCTCTTTCTTTTTTACCTATGATTAAATAATTCACCATAACTCCTGAAGAAGCGTTCCCTTATGCGTAACATGTAGAGCAGAGTTGAGCATTTTATGACACGCTACCTCGTCAAGCTCTATCATTCCAAGAGTGATCAGTCCGGCCCTCCGGTGTTTGACCTTATTGTTTATGGGTGGTGTGCCTTTCATGCTCATAGGCTATTTTATGTGAATGAAATATATGAGAAATCTATGTAATTGTCTTGATTTTAAATTTGTAATAAATATCAAATTTTTTTTATAAAGAATGTGTTATGCCTAAAAAGTCCATCATCCAAAAATCTTTTTCTTATACTCCAAATATCGGGACGTGGCAAAATAATTTTAACTTAGTATCGTATCCACAGTACCAATCTGTGGAGATACGGTGAGGAAAATAATCTTTTAATTATACAGAAAATGATAGGAAATACAAAATTGTAAAGTTCTTAGCAGAGCAAGAAGTGAGGGGAAATCCTGCTGTGGGTGACACCTGAAAATGAACTTTCTCTTTCTAGAGATTTCCTCCCATTTCCTGTTGCTTCTCCAGGGCTTGACATATAGAAAAATCTCTCTAGGTGGCCACAGTAACCTGAAAGGGGATTTAACCCTTCCCTACTCTAAATCTAAAACAAAATTTTAAAAAATGTTTTTTTTTTTTCATCTAAATTAGATGGTTAAGTGTCTATTCTTTTTTCTTACTTTTCAGGCTAGACCCTGTGTGATAGGTTTGAGTGAGTCATCTGCAAGGTGCAAAAACTGTGCAGTTTTGCTAAGGGATAAGCAGATCACACATGTTTAATAAGGAAATGTGGTGGTCCATACAGTGCATACAGATATTATTACAAACTAGCCACTTCACGCAAAACGACTTACCTGTACGTCAGTACTTTGACGCTAAATACTGGGGTTATGGCAGCAGGTAGCTGCCATAACCCTGGTATTTTCGGGAACATTGTGTGTTTTTCTTTAAGACAAAAGTGGTCTCTGTGGCGGATTCGCAGCGAGATCACTTTTATCGGCGGCAGGAAAGGTGCCCACCCCCCTCCCGCCGCACTCATTTCGTGTCCTCTCCCATGGATGCCTGGCTGCCGACTGAGGGGAAGATTGCCCCTGCTCGGCTCCATGGCATGGGAGGGCGGAAATTGTCACTTCCGCCCATAGCTCTTAAAGGAGAATTTTTTTTTTTCCAAGTAACTTTTTTTTTTTTTTTTTTTTTTTTTTATTGCATTTTAATGTAAATATGAGATTTCATATTTAAGAGATCCTGTCATGCTTTTTTTTCTATTACAAGGGATGCTTACATTCCTTGTGATAGGAATAAAAGTGACCCAAATTTAAAAAAAAAAACAAAAACTGTCAAAATAAAAAATTTAAACGTAAAATAAATAAGAAAAACTTTTTTTTTTTTTTAAAGCACTCCGTCCCGACGAGCTCGCGCGCAGAAGCGAGCTCATTTGTGAGTAGCGCCCGCATACTAAAACGGTGTTCAAACCACACGTGAGGTATCGCCGGGATTGTTGGAGTGAGAGCAATAATTCTAGCCCTAGACCTCCTCTGTAACTCAAAACTGGTAACCTGTAGAAATTTTTAAACATCGCCTATGGAGATTTTTAGGGGTAAAAGTTTGTTGCCATTCCATGAGCGGGCGCAATTTTGAAGTGTGACATGTTTGGTATCAGCTTACTCGGCGTAACATTATCTTTCACAATATAAAAAAAATTTGGCTAACTTTACTGTTGTCTTATTTTTTAATTAAAAAAGTGTATTTTTTCCCAAAAAAGTGCGCTTGTAAGATGGCTGCGCAAATATATATATTTAGGGACCTTAGATTGTAAGCTCCTTGAGGGTAGGGACTGATGTGAATGTACAATGTATATGTAAAGTGCTGCATAAATTGATGGCGCTATATAATTAACTGAAATATATATATATATATATATATATATATATATATATATATATATATATGTATATATATATATATGGGGGTTCTAATTAATTTTCTAGCAAAAAAAATTATTTTAACTTGTAAACAACAAGTGTAAAAAAGAAGCTCAGGGTTGAAGTGATTAAAGAACATTAAACACATTTGCTGGAAAACTTTACATGAATCCATACTTGCCTCCATTAGAGGGTCAGTACACTCACAAATATTTTAATGTTTGGTAGATACTGGAAAGTTAAGGGCTAATTCGCACTACGTGTGTGGTTTTAACACTAGTCGCTGTAAGGACACACAGAAAACAATTGTTTTTTGTGTGACATGCTGCATTTTATCTCCACACACCATATAGGTTCACATGTCCCTGTACAGCAACGTGAATGAAGTGTACTTTTGTAAACTTTAAATAAAGATTATACAAAAAATCGTGCACCATGCGCTGAATTGTACACTACACTGCCTCCTACTGTAGTTGGAACGGACAGCTCCCGGAGAGGTAAAGTGTTCCAGCGTGAACTCAGCCTAAACCACTTGATGGTTTAGTCTCAAGTACTCTGTTGGGGATGGACCTGTGTGTTGTGTTCCCGGCACACCCGCTGTGCCCATTATGAGGGGTACCCCCTCTCCCTGAAATTGCAATAAGAGGAACAAAAACATGCAGGTAAAAGGGAGCATCTAAAGCTCCCAGGTGAACAGGAATAGACTAAGGTATTATTGCATGTATGCATTTAGAGGCCCATGTGTGCATTGGGTTTGATTTACTTAAATATTAGAAAATGTCTATTTAAAGTAATATTAAAATCATTTAAAAAAAGAAAAAAAAACAACAGACATATTATAGTCACCTGCTCTGTGCAATGATTTTGCACAGGGCAGCCCTGATCATCTTCTGGGATCCTCCACCGACGCTCCTGGCTCCTTCTGCCTTTGAGTACCCCCCTGGCAAGCTGCTTGCTAGGTGGGTACCTTGCCCCCGAGCCACACAGTGATTTGATTTGATATGGGATTTGTACTGCGCCGAATGTGCAGTGTCTGTTTTTTTTCTGCCCCACCCCCGCTCCTTCATTAGGATGGATTTGTTTGGGAGGGAGAGAGAGAGCAGTAATGCTGGACCTAGATCGGGCTCAGGTAAGTATTTAGGGAGGGGTGAGGTGCTGCACTTAAAAAGGTTTTTTTACCTTAATGCATTAAGGTAAAAGAAAGCTTTAGCCTTTGGAACCACTTTAAGTACCCAATCATGTGCAAGGGAAATTAAAAAAAAATAGAATTTTTATTTGCTTGTGATTTAGCTTCACCTTATTTACTAAGCTTTGCAAATTAATAGTCCCAACTCCTTTAGTAACTCAAACCCCTTGATTTTTGTAGGAGAATGTTTAGCTTTTCCTTGTAGCCATTTCCTATGTAGTTATCTACACTGGACAACAGCTTTCTCTCAGTGTTACTTTGATTAACTTTCTGTCATCAGTTGTATGGTTGCCCTGAAGAAAATGTGACCACTGCCTTTAGCACATAGTTGAAACTTAAAGTGGATGTAAACCCAATGTCATCCTTTCTAAACTGCTGCCATAGGAGTTATCTATAAGGATATCCTGCATGTATCTTTACCTGTCAAATGTCTCCCCTCTGTTATTAGAGCCCTTTCACACCGAGCCGCCCATAGTGTCGGCGGTAAAACGCAGCTATTTTCAGCTGCGTTTTACCGTCGGATTAGTGGCACATTTCGGCCGCTAGCGGCTTTTATCCCCGCTAGCGGCCGAGAAAGGGTTAAAACCGCCCGCCAATGCACCGCAATAGCGGCGTTTTGCCGGCGGTATCCCAGCACTGCCCCATTGATTTCAATGAGGAGCTGCGGTGGAGGAGCGGTAAACACTCCTTCAACGCTCCAAAAAAGCTGCTGACAGGACTTTTCCTGACGTCCTGCCAGCGCACCGCTCCAGTGTGAAAGCCCTCAGGCTTTTACACTGGAGACAATGCTGTAGCTGTTTGAGGGCGGATTGCAGGCGCTATTTTTAACGCTATAGTGCCTGCAAAACGCCCTTAGTGTGAAAGGGGTCTTAGACCCGAAAAACTGCAGATTCTCTGGGCGGGTCTGTTGTCTGGAGCTCGGTGGGTGGAGTCGTGATGTCAGTAGACTCCCCGCCCACCTCTACACTCCCCTTGTCAATATGCATTTTCTCCTGTGTATTTCTTACACTGAACTTCTGCTATGATCTCTAACATCCAGTGAAAAGACAGGAAAGTAACCACATGACTTCAGCATGCCAAATCATGCTGAGGTGTGGAACAGCCAATCCTTGCAGAGCTGCTGAAGAAAAGGAGAGGGGGTGGGAATTAAAAAACAATGCATTTCTTAGGCTAGTACACGAGATATGTAAATCACCTGTCACTCACAGCAAGGGGGAGGATTTGACAAAGTTTTTCTCTGTTTGTCAAGGTTTATCTCACTGAATAATAAGAGGATTACTCAGAGATGGATTAACTCTTTGTGGCAAGACTGGGCTCACATGATAGGAAATCTTATACTCCACATTATGACATAAAAAAAAAAAAAAATTCTGGTTTACATCCACTTTAACCATTTCGCGCCCGCGCTATAGCCGAAAGACGGCTGCAGTGCGGACCCTAACTGCCGGGAGGCCGTCCCTGGACGTCCTGCTGTTTACTTCTGCGATGCACGCTCCCGCGGGCACGCATCGGGGAAGTTCTGTGCTGGCCGTGTCCCTTGGACACAGCCAGTCGCAGATCGCCGTAAACGGGCAATCACAGCGGCCATTTACAGTGCGATCGGGGGTGCCAATGAGAGATGATCTCATATGTAAACATAGAAACAGAGACAGCGCGTGAGGAGGTAGAGCGAACCACTGCAGCCTGAGTGTCAAAAAAAAAAAACGGAAAAAAAAGTGAACACAGTACCTGTCACTGCCGTCTGTCCCCACTGCCGTCTGTCCCCACTGCCGTCTGTCCCCACTGCCGTCTGTCCCCACTGCCGTCTGTCCCCACTGCCGTCTGTCCCCACTGCCGTCTGTCCCCACTGCCGTCTGTCCCCACTGCCGTCTGTCCCCACTGCCGTCTGTCCCCACTGCCGTCTGTCCCCACTGCCGTCTGTCATCAGTACCATCTGTCATCAGTGCCACATATTAGTGCCATCTGTCATCAGTGCCACATATTAGTGCCATCTGTCATCAGTGCCACATATTAGTGCCATCTGTCATCAGTGCCACATATTAGTGCCATCTGTCATCAGTGCCACTTATTAGTTCCATCTGTCATCAGTGCCACCTGTCAGTGTCACGTGTCATCAGTTCCACGTATCAGTGCCATCTGTCATCAGTGTCATCAGTGCCACGTATTAGTGCCACCTGTCATCAGTGCCACGTATCAGTGCCATCTGTCATCAGTGCCACGTCAGTGTCACGTGTCATTGTCCTGGTGCTCCAGGGCCTTCAAAAGTGTAATAGGTAGTCAACAAGTTAGATGTGTAATATATGCTCCTAGAACACGTGTTGGGACTCCCTGCATGTTGGGCCTCTCTATGTGGCCAGGCTGTGAAAAAGTCCCACACATGTGGTATCGTAATACTCAGGAGGAGTAGCAGAATGTATTTTGGGGTGTTATCTGTGGTATATACATGCCATGCGAGAGAAATAACCTATTATAATTACAATTTTGTGGGGAAAAAAATAAAAAAATCTTCATTTTGCAAAGAATTGTGGGAAAAAATGACAACATCAAAAACCTCACCATGCATCTTACTAAATACCTTGGAATGTCTACTTTCAAAAAAGGGGTCATTTGGGGGGTATTTGTACTTTCCTGACTTGTTTGGGTCGCAAGAAATGAGATAGGCCGCCAGCGCATCAGGTGTGATCAATTTTTTATGATTTGCACCATAGCTTGTAGACTCGCTAACTTTCACACGGACCAAATATCCACTAATTTGGGTTATTTTTTACCAAAGATATGTAGCATTATAAATTGTGGCCAAAATTTATGAAGAAAAATTAATAATTTGCAAAATTTATCACTGAAACTAAGAAAAATGCGTTTTTTTTTCAAAATTTTCGGTCTTTTTTCATTTATAGCGCAAAAAATAAACAACCCAGAGGTGATCAAATACCACCAAAAGAAAGCTCTATTTGTATGAAAAAAAGGACAAAAAATTCATTTGGGTACAGTATTACATGACTGAGTAATTGTCATTCAAAGTGTGAGAAAACTGAAAGCTGAAAATTGGTCTGGGCAGGTGCCCAGTAGGCAAGTGGTTAAAAACACTGTTCAGATATAATGAAACAAATTATTATTACTATTATTATTACAAAGTTGTTATTCCTTGTCGTGCCTTGCTATAGTTTGTCCAAAAAAATGGAGTTGCGCTTTAGTATAGAAGTAGAATGTATTGCTTCCGTTTCCAAGCTTAAATTCCCCCCTTTCACCCCTTTTACCTGTCCTTCGTTTTGCCACAGAACAACAGAAAAAATATTGTGCCAGCCTGTCCGCACACAAAACCTTGTGCTTTAGACCTAGTACACATCTGTGCTGTCTACCCACATCCCATTCATCACATTGAATAATGGCTTATAAAGCTATCGAGAGGCTTTAGTGACCAAGCCATTAAATCACAATTGGCTTAATGTTTCCTGCTACATCCTGCTTGACATATCTGTCTATACTTCCCATGTTTCATTTCATGGTATCTGATACAATATTAAGTCTGCCTCGTATGTGTCTAACCCTTTCCACTGATCTAATCCAGGGAGATTTTTTTTCTTTCTTTCCGAACGTGACAGTAGACAGCTGATTCTAGCTGGTGGCCGTCTCAGCCTAGATTCCCTACTGAGATTTAAATGACTGTGGGTATATTCTTTCCTTTCCAGCAGGCCTGCTCATCCATACTTTGCAAATCATATGAATGGACATGTATAGTGCTAACAAGCCCTTTTAAATATTGAACAACACAGATTCAGCCAGAACTCGTCATTCCTGGCTCAGATATATATATTTTCTCATGCTGGTGCCTTTGCTTTATCTCATCAAGATTTGCTTGAAATATCTTGAGATATTTTTCATTTTTGAAGATCCCCCCAGTGACCAATGATAGGTTTATGTAAACCAGTTATGTTTTTTTAGCATTTTCTAATTTTAGAAACACTGGTTCTCTTTTTGGAGGAAACTAATTTTTATGTGGATTTCATGCCAAGCATTCAACAATGCTAAAACCACACATGGGAATGTAGTATATTCTTAGGCATTTAGGTTATACTGCTGCCTTCAGTTGTCTGGACAATGGAAGACAAAAATGGTAAGCCAGCTCCTGTATTAACCCTAACTTCAGCTCTCATGTTTTGTGCTAGTGTCCTAGGAGGTTGGATATCTTCATTTATGTTTCGCCACAGGAACACTTTTTGAGCTAGTTTCTGCCCAGCAACTACCTGGTTTTGCATATCCTCGGCTTTGGAGGCCGAACCCAGATCCTGTAGGACTGAAGATTGCATGGTTAGCCTTGAATCTGACCTTCAGTTCCTGGGCTCCGTATTGTAGCATTTTCCAGAACTCTGTGTACTGTGTTAGTCACGGGATGCTTTCCAGGTTCAGAACTGTGGTACAGCCTCTGGTGTGACCCATCTTTGAAAATCAGAAATACAAAGAGTCCAGCACACGACATAAAGCAATGAGATCCAGTCAGAGGAGGGTGTTGTAGTGAAATGAGGCTGCCAAAGTATAAGTCTAGTCCAAAATATATGCACAGCACACCATGTTCACATAAACAGATAGGACACTTTATTGTCACCAACAGAAAATTACGTTTCAAGCCACTAAGGGCCTCTACCTCAGGCAGCAGTGTGTTCTGCCCTACATTTGGAGGATAAGCCTACTCTTACTAGACATTCCCAATGCATTCAGTTTGGAAGACCTTCCTCTATGAGGATTGGGAACAATCTGTGGTGACATTCCTTCTTACACTGTGGATTAGCTTTCTTCCCTTTTGAAAGGGAATCAATTTACTGTTAAATGACATGTGCCCACTGTAGACATGCCAGTCATCCACCTTAATAAACATACTACCAAACAGGTTGATGATATTCTTACCTTTAGGGACTTCACTATCTATCATTTAGATTCGCTATTTAGATCTCGATTTCAGGTACCTGGTGCAACTGTTGTCCATTGCTTATTGTCAGTGATTCATTCAGATGTGTAAATCCATGTCAATGTGGATCAACCCTGTTAAATGATACTGCTCTATTCATACCTCCTTATGTTCTGGAATACTGCAGTACAGCTGTGATGTCTTTTGCAAGCATTTAAGCTTGTGTCTCGCATGGACATAAGGCACATCAGTTTTCTGCCTGGCACGCCGAAGATATGCTAAAGGAGCATTCAATTTACCCAGCCTTTAAGGGTAGGCATCCATTTGGTTTTACCCTTGTTTGTTACCCCCTGATGCCTCTACTGCTAAGGACGTGTGTCTGCCTCAGAGCAGAAGATCCCCATTCTTCCTCTTCTACTTCGCAGACTTTCTCAGTCTACCTCTGACTCAAGCAGCAGATGTTGAGGCTAAAAGTCCTTCCGATTTTTCCCTCCTAGTACTTTTTGTTTCTCCTCCAAAGCTATAGAATGTGAAATTTGGACAGTGCACATCACTGGTCCTTTAGGACCGGTAAACTTTGCTAACTATTGATGAACTCTAGTAAGATTGGGAATTATTCTTTCTCCTCTTCTCATTCTGGGTGGATTCTCCTTACAGAAATATCCACTTTTCTACACCATAAGTCTGGTTCATTCTATCCAGTCAGTTTCCCAATGTCAAAGAATCTCTCTGGTCAGTTTTTTTTTAATTTGACCTCTGCTGGACTTCAACCGGAGGCTGCAAGATCATCTTCCTGGAAGAAAATCAAGAATTCCTCCTGTAACTGACTGGATGGAAAGTGAGATATATGACAGAACCCTGTACACCATTCACAAAATTGTGCACATGCGGTGAAAGCAATGACAGTACTTTTCTCAATGGAAGAGAGGACTTGTCCCTGTCGGGCGTTTCTTCTATTGAATTTAGACCAGAGACAGAGGTAAGTTAGGTCAGTAAAGCTATAGAGCCTATGGCTGCTAACTGGTTGTTCCCTTTGTTTGGACATATTTTGTCTGTCCAACCTTTCTTTCCCTGCATTCAAGGGTTAGGCATTCTTTACTTCAGCCTTTACCCCAGTAAACGTCATATTTTGTTGACCACCTTCGCTGTTGGTTTTTCTTTTTTATAGGTGTCATTTGATGCCCCTGGCAACTTTATATATCTTAGCTCAAATAGCAAGATCTCACTGCTGTGATTCCTAATACTGTTCTAGCCCACCTGGGTGTTTTAGGTGTCGCCCCCCCCCCCCAATCTTTGCATGTTCCAGCTCCTTCTGTTGCTCTATAGTATAAAATAAATACATTTTAAAAAATCACATTGCGACTGGGAACCCCTCATAATACTCCCAAGTGTGCAGATCCAGGAACACATTTAAGATGTATAATGACCATTTATATTGTATTATATTGTCTATGGGCAGTTTAAAGTTAATCTGTGCTTTGCTTATACAGGGGAAAGCAACAGGTTCACTTCAATACAGACATCTACAGACACAAACTAGAAGAGCTAAAAGTGGGGGGGGAACGACTATGCATTTACCTTTTTAAAACTTTTTACTGCTTGTTAAAAATATATAAATATTTAAAGCTCCACTCCAGGCAAAAAAAATGATCTTGCAGTGCCCCCCCCCCCCCCCCCCCCCACACACACACACACTACAAGGGTTAAAGCAGTATTATACCCAAAAGCAAACATTTATTATATTGCGGCTTACCAATTCTTAGATGTGATGGTTGTTTACACTTTTTTTTTTTTTTTTTTTTAGGCTAGCTTTCTTCTATTTTCGTCTTGTGATCCAGCCAGCAAATCTGTTGTTTTTCACAAGCTCAAGCTCTCCAGCAGAATGTTTACATGGATCAGAAAAACCTCTTAACATTTCAAGGGGTGCCTAAAAAGATCAGTGTTTATTAATTCATACAAAACCTTTATCCCAAAAGGAAAAAAACTGTTTTCTGTAACTGATTATAAAGTGTGAGCTGGAGTTTGGCTTCAATTTGTTAGTGTATCTAAATCTGCTAATAGATTGAACACTACCCTTCTTCCCAGACTGACAATGCTGCTGTCTGCTATGCCTCATGTGCGCATTCCTCTAGAGTTGTGTTTCACTTATACAGGAGGTGTGTTACTGGCCATTTGAAAAAGGAGGGAAAAAAGCCAAAGAACAGAAAACTGATGCAGCCACAACTAGTGATTGGTAAGCTGCAATATATTCGATTTTTGGGTTTAAATACCACTTTAAATGCTTATTAAGTCTTGGGGTAGAGGAATAAGGTGCAATACTTGCCTAATTTCTCTCTCCAGCAGGCTTCCTCGTACTGCATGACCCATTCTCTGAAGCCTTATCTTTAGCGCTCCAGCCAGCAGTTGCATGCTGATGTCATCAAGTACAATGCAGAACCAATTGTGCTGCATTGTGTGAGGACATCAAGACCCCACTCAGCCCAGTGTTTTTGAGAAAAGAGGATGGCACTGGTCAAGCTAAAGCAAGGAATAAGGTCATAATTACACCCTGTTCCTCTACCTCTAACAAAGCCAGAGTTCAATGTTAAAACAAAAGTATAAGAATAAAAAATTATAAAAAAAAAAAAAGTATAAAAAATAAAAAAAATCATACCTAGATGACTGCAGCACTGATCCCAGCTGCATCTGTCCTCTGCTGCCTCTACGACCGAGAACTGGACGATCGGACACCACCGATTGCTCAGCTCTCAGTCTTCAGCCTGCAGAGAGCTGGTGACTGTCATTCATTGGCTCTCTGCTCTGCCCCTTCAGCGCTCACTGGAGGTTTGGGCTGTGGAGGGGGTGGGAGCGACTGGCTCAAGCTTCCCACTGGCTCGCTGAGAGGCTGAGCCAGCAGCTAGCCCAGGCTTCTGGGCGGATCCCTACCATATGGTCGATCCGCCCAGAAGCCTGTTACAGGTCTGTAACGTGCACTTCTGTGACCCACAGGAGAAGTATAGCCAAAAAAGCTTTGGCCATACTTCTCTTTTAAATAAAACCTATGGATACCATGGATGGACAAAGCATAGATTTGCTTTAGGGGTTAAGATTATGCAAAGTTAAGAGCAAGTCATTTAGGGGCAGTGAATGTGACTTTCACCAAACATTCACTGGTGGTGAAGCAGTCACTGTTGTTTAAAATGCTTACACATGGAAAATGTACCTGCAGTGAATATTTGGTGAATGTCAGATAACCTGCTTCATAAATATGCCCCTAAATGTGTTTTATTTTATTTATTTATTTCAGGTACTTATATAGCACCATCAATTTACGCAGTGCTTTACATATACATTGTACATTCACATCAGTCCCTACACCCTCAAGGAGCTTACAGTCTAAGGTCCCTAACTCACATTCATACATATTAGGGACAATTTAGACAGGATCCAATTAACTTACCAGCATGTCTTTGGAGTGTGGCGGTTTTAAAAGTATTAACATGGTTTCTAAAGCATTATGCATTATTCTGGAATGTAGGGCTGCAACTAACGATTATTTTCATAATCGATTAGTTGGCCGATTATTGTGTGGATTAATTGATTAATCGGTTAATAACCTTAAAAAAAAGTATGGTGTATAATTTAGTTAATATGTAAAGTTTTTAAAAAAGGCAATTCATTCTCAAATATCTCTATGCAGTGGTAAATATAAATAACCAACTATATGGTTAGGGAGCAAAATATCGAATCCACTCTGAGATTAACAGACAGAAGAGATATTCTGTATATACTATTAGAGGAGATATTCTGTATATACTATTAGAGGAGATATATACTGTATATACTATTAGAGGAGATATACTGTATATACTATTAGAGGAGATATACTGTATATACTATTAGAGGAGATAAACTGTATATACTATTAGAGAAGATATACTGTATATACTATTAGAGGAGATATACTGTATATACTATTAGAGAAGATATACTGTGTAAACTATTAGAGGAGGTATACTGTATATACTATTAGAGGGTGAATCTGGTAAATGTCATCAGACTCAGAGATCACATTTTTTTATTAAAAAACAATGCCTTCCTTCAAAAAAAATGTAATTTTAAGAACGTTCATTCGATTTTCTAATCGTTAGTGGGGTCAAATCGACGTTCGTTTTCAACCACAGTGACGGGAAAATAGAAAACGTCTTGGTCAAAGGAATTTTCAGACAGTGTATGTGGTTTTCGTTCAGAAATTCATTTTAAAAACAGAATGTTAAAAACAAGTGAAAATTTCAAACATTCTTTCATTCAGTGAATATACAAAGATTTTTCATCTGAATATTCTCGCCTGAAAATTGATCCGTGTGGCCAGCATAAGGCTCGGTACTCACCTATGCAGTTTGCTTTTTCGTTTAGTAACATAATGGGGTTAAAAAAACGAAAAATTAGCCCTATATAGTACAAAAAAAGCAGATAATCACTACTGTAAGGGGTTCATATTTTACAGTAGCGATTTACTCTTTTTGTACTATAAAGGGCTAATTTTAGTTTTTTTATGTTACTGGCCGATTAATCGATTATGAAAATAGTAATCGATTAATTACATAATCGATTAGTTGTTTCAGCCCTACTGGAATGTACATGCACAGCATAAACAACATTGCTATATATTTATTGAAAAAAATTACTTGCTTACCAGTGACCAGTTGCCAAAAACATACATGCCAGCATCTTTAGAGTCGAATTCCCAATTTTACTTATAGAGTTAGGGCCAAGTCACATGATGTGCGGTGACACACATTCTACCACATGATAAACCGTCTGTCACCGCAGTTAATTCCTATTTATCCCATTCATACTGCAACCTGCAGTGTGCTGTGATAAAATGCAGATATGCAGTTAATGCTCCGGGCCAAATCACACTGTAATGTCAGGCAGCGAAGCATGCTGCCGGATATTGAAGTGAATGAAGTGTACACTTGAAATAAAGCTCCTACAAACCAAAAAAAAAAAAAAAAGGGAGCAGTGCGATACAATAAATCGTGCACAAGATTGCCCCCTAGCACAGCCAGCAAAGCAGAGCGGCCAAAGCGATAAATCTCTCCTGCGCTCTGCGTTCCAGTGTGAATTGGCCCTTCTGCTCCTGTGTACAGCAGTCGGTCACACAGAGCCACGTTTACCAACTTGAGTTGACACATCTGGATGTGACACAAGTGCTGGCATCTGAGCACACTGAGAGTTGATGCCTGAAGCCTTAAAACGATACGCTATACAATCTGATTGTACAATCTCTTTAGATCTGCCAACTATATAATGTGCAATTTGATACACATTGAATAAATTATATAAGTTTGTCCTCAAATAGTTTTGGAAAATTTTGATATACTTGTACAGGATTTTTTAAATAAAGATTTTAGTCCTAGCAGTGCTGTATCACAGAGCACCATAATAGCAAATAACTGAAGTGGAACAATGGAGAGGGTCAGATAAAAGGAGACAAATGCAGGCACTGTCAGTAGAAACGTTTTAAGTATATAGGGTATGCTAGGACCAAGTAATTACTATGAGTAATTTGCTTTCTGTCTTGTGTTCTGCTTGAGTTTTTTACATGGACTATAGAAGATGACCTCTATAAATAATTGAATGGCAACTGCCGGCTATTGGGACACAATTTCCCCCCTTTCCCCCCTTTTCCCCCGTATCTCCACTTTAGGTATTGTCTCCAGGATCTTGCACCCGTTGTACAGGTCTCATTAACATCCTATAGGTGCCAGCAATGTAATAAATTCATTACCAAACTGTCATAATAAATCAGCATTCATTGTTAAAGATGCCCCTGTCTGTCTCTGTACGCCATAATTCAGCCTGTGAATAGAGTTAAAAACATTTAATACAGTCGGACAGAGACAGAAAAGTCAGCTCAAGTTCATTTTTGAAGCCGACATCAAAGCTGTGATGTTGTTACTGTGGTTCCAATTAGCACTTTTGTTATAGTACGGGGGGGAGATCTGGAACGGCAACAAAGCTTCACTGATGATTTGCCAGTCAATCAGGAGCATTTGCTTATCATTCTGTCTGTGTTGTCCTGTATAAAACATATTTTGTAGTTCTATTCCACCGTTCCTTGCTTAAAGTGAACCTTTGCTTTGGTTATGCAGGGAAAAGCAACAGGCTTTTTTTAATTGCCTCTTACCCTCACTGCTCAGGCAACCCAGCGCTGCATTAGAGGAGAAAGAGTCACACGCTCCCCAGTGTTACATTGTCAGCCAGGTGGATGGAAATTATATCATGTTTATGAAATCGATATTTTCAGTAAATATATGCATTATTTTATTGCACACAAAAAATGTATAGTATCTAAATTTTCCATCAAAGAAGAGATTATTATGAGTTTATATAAGTATCAGATAAGTATTATTGCAAAAAAAAAAAAAAAAAAAAAAAACTGCTACCCAAAATCTTTGACATGTTAAAAACCTTTTACAGCACCTGGAAATTTGGTATGGGGCTGGGGGTTAGCTGGCTCTAAACAGCTGCATTGTGGTAATGTGCTTTTTGATGTGCCTTTTGCGTTATATTAGTGTTGCATTGCGCAGCCATTCTTTTTGAATAGCGACTTAATGCAAATATACATTAACTCTAAATGCATCTGTGTTATTGAGCACCAAAATGCATAGTTGTCCCTTCCTTTTGCAGCTTCTGGATTGGTTGACTCTTCTGCTGAGCATTTGGCAATATACACAAAATCCCTCCAGAATGCAGATGCGGGGCTGACCTGCAAAGTTGCTTCAAGTTCTGGAACCTGCGTGGGCGCACACATTGGCTTATGATGCAGAGTGCTAGACAGGTTCAGGGTCCCAGGGCAGTGGAGCCCCATACCAGGTGAACCCTTTCAGGGGTATGCCAACATAGAGAGTGAAATCAGTATCAAGTCTGGTTCCTTGAATTCTGACTTGGGTATGAAGATGCCTGCTGTGGTAAGGGCATTGCTTGTGCCATTAAATTCTGTCCCCAGGCACTGGAACTCTATGCCTAGGCCACATGGCATAGCCTTGTTTTCTGCCAATTGCTCTACACTTGTTACATATCACCTTTCAATGTCAGATTGAGAGCAGTATAAGACCTTATCTAAACTGATACATGTAATGGTTTTTAAAGCATTTCCTATGAACAACCTGGGGTACCGAAGTTTGTTGCTATTTCACAGACAGATGTTTGGTATCTATTTACTCATCCTAATGTCAACTTTTATATTTCACAAAAATAAATGGGTAATATATTGTTTATGTGCACTAAAAGTTTTAGTGTATTTTTCACTGAAAATATGCATTTGATAAACATGCTAATATGTGACAAAATTGCAACTACCGCCAATTTATTCTTCAGGGTCTCTGCTTTCAGAAAATATACAGTATATATGGTAGAGCTGCACGATTCTGGCTAAAATGAGAATCACGATTTTTTTGCTTAGAGGATAGATCACGATTCTCTCACGATTCTCGCGGCGTAACATCATCTTTCACGTTAAAACAAAAAAAATTGCGCTAACTTTACTGTTTCTTTTTTTTTTATTTATTGAAGTGTATTTTTTCCCAAAAAATTGCATTTGAAAGACCACTGGGCAAATACAGTGCGACATAAAATATTGCAGCAATTGCCATTTTATTCCATATTATAATTTATATATATTTTATCTCTAATGTTTGGGGGTTCCAAGTAATTTTTTTTAGCAAAAAATATTGATTTTAACTTAAGAAGTGTCAGAAAAAGATTTAGACTTTAAGTGGTTAAACTTCCTGCATTTACAGGTTGTTTAAAGCTTGGCAGATTGCCCAGGTTATTTGTTTACACAGAGAAGTTTATCCCTTTGAGCTAAGAAGGAAGTTAGATACAATGTTTCAAGTTCTAAACTTGGCAGAATGCCTGGATGTTTTCTTTTGACAGCTGAGTGAGCAGATAATCTCTCCACTTGTTTATATGAAAGAATCGTCAAACTCAGCAGGAGAGATCGTCAGGGGAGGTGAATCGAGATCACGATTTTTTAACGATTAATTGTGCAGCTCTAATATATGGGGTGGTTAGCTAACGTGCAAAACCGGAAAAAATGGCTCTGATAGAAAAGTGGTTAAGGACTTTTTTCCTTGGCGGGCTCCATTATGCAATCTATGGTTGCTTCCATGGCAGTCTGCCAGAACCTTGCTTAAATTAAGTGCATGGCCCAAGACCCAAGCTCCATCTTATTGGATCCCTCTTTATCCTCTTTCCAAGCAGTGCCATACACTCAGATTTACTCCAGACCATTGCAACTTAAATTGGTTGTAAAAGTTTAAATTGGTTGTCTATGCATGAAGGTTAAGAAACCTTCAGTGTGCAGCTCTACTGTCAACCCCCCTGATACATTCCTATGCCCGATCTTGATCCAGCAATGTGCACAAGACCAGAGGCTCTCCCGGGTCTCTCCCTCCTGATTGGCTGAGATGCAGGGGCTATTGGCTGCCACTGCTGTCAATCACAGCCAGTGAGGCGGAAGCGAGGGGCGGGACTGAGCCACACTGTGTCTTATGAACGCAAAGAGCCAGCTCAGGAGCGAGCATGTATGAGTGCCCCCACAGCAAGCTGTTCGCTATGGGGGCTCTCGGCAATGGGGGGGAGGGGGCAGAGCTGTGCTGGGGGACCCATGGAGGATTGGGCTGCTCTGTGCAAAAACACTACACAGAGCAGGTAAATAGACGTGATTTTTTTTTTTTTTTTAGAATAAAAATTTTTCTTTTACAATTTCTTTAATATTTTGGCAGTGTGGGGCAAACAGACCTGGTCCTTGGACTTCCCTATGCTTCTGACCTGCAAGGCCATAGTCTCTCTTGCATGATGGATTTCCAATCTGGAACTGGAGTCAGGGAAACTCAAAGATGGGGAAAGTGCTCATGACATTTGATGCCTTCTTAGTGCAGGGAACTTCATCATCAGAAGAAGCTATTATTCCAATCAACATTCTTGAACTCAGGGTAATTTAGTTGTACCTTCAATGCTGGACACCTCAGTTGCAAGGTTACCCAACAAGAATCCAGTTAGGCATACCAACAGGAATTCGCAGGCCGTATTGGTGCCCAAAGGGAAATTTACTTTATCCTTTCATGGGCAGAACTGCACTTTCCAGCCCTGTCTGCTTTCTACATCCTAGGCGTAGAAAATTGGCAGACTTTTTAAGTCATTATCATCTGGATCCTGGGGTATTTGCTCCGCATCTAGCAAGGTCTGTGCCACAGGTGGGGCACACTGGACAAGAAACCTCTGGTGTTCTAGATTCAATTACAATCTGGACAGGTTTATCATATCACTAGACCCTTGATAAGCCACAAAATGCCAGCTTATTTCTTCCTGGCAAGTACAGAATAAATACCATACAAAACCTTATTTGTAGCAAAGAATGGATGGAAACTCCTATAGTTGTATACCCATTCATCAAGGTAGGCAAAGCCAAGGAAATGGTAACAATGAACTGGATTACCAGCAGGATCCCCAAATCACACATCTAAAAAATGCTCACCAGACGCAATATACAAACAACACTGCATATGAAGGTGGGGGGAGGGGGTACGTTACATGGTGACATTCGATAAGGAGGTCAATGTCCCACCTAAATTTAGGTCCGAGGGGCATTCTGGTCTTAAAGGAGTTGTAAAGGCAGAAGGTTTTTTATCTTAATGCATTAAGATAAAAAGCCTTTTGTGTAGCAGCCCCCTAATTACTTACCTGAGCCCCATCTCTCTCCAGCGATGTCCACGAATGTCTAAGCCATCCGGGACACTCCTCCTGAATGGCTGAGACACAGCAGCAGCGCCATTGGCTCCTGCAGCTGTCAATCAGCCAATCCTAAATATAAAACAGTGTAAATCTCCCTTTGGAAGAGAACGAAAAACAATCCATATTGCCCTTAAGGAAGTTCATAGCCAGTAGCCAATAGCTGCCCTTGCGTTGTTGTTTGCCCGTCGGACTAGCATACAGATGAACTGATTTTTCGACCGGACTCGAGTCCGTCGGAAAGATTTGAAACATGTTCTATTTCGACAGCAAAGATGTGATTAAGCCCACACACGATCGAACTGTCCGGCGGATTCGTTCCGTCGTACCTTTGCTGTCAAAGTCCGGTCGTGTGTACACGGCATTACAGTACATCACCAAAGACATTTTTTTTTAATCTGAAGCTCTGATGTGAACTTTGGATCCTAGCCTTGGACGCACAGTGCTACAGAAATGTAATGATAAACCTTGTGGTGCTGATTTTTATTTGAAAGCAGTGGAAAGTGTCTTCATTCTTTGTGGGAGTGTTCAGGGTGGATTTACCTTTGAGATATCCCTCTGTCCATGCTTTTTTGACCTTTGTATTGGGGGGTCAAGCTACGAGGTGAGAGCACACCCTTGGGAGTCCTGGTGGAGGTGGCATATACTTTGTTGGATTCACTTTTTATTCAGTATTTGTCGACTTTTATTATAAAAAAAACTTTGAACATTATCACTTTGTATTTCTCATGTGTTTGTGATATATATATATATATATATATATATATATATATATATATATATATATATATATATGTATGTGTATATATATATATATATATATATATGTATATATATATATATATATATATATATATATCAATCTCTATCTATTTTTTTTTTTTTTTGCACATTTAAACTATATTACTGTATTTGTACAGTAGCACAGCACTTATCTTGCTTTATCACTTTTACACCTATTAGTGCATGCAGCTCAATTGTTGAGGGCTTGTGCAGAGAATTTTCTGATTACTTTAAGTTACTATACGTCAGTGACAGCTTTGTCATGAGGAATGGATGAATAAAGTGCCCGAACATCCAAAGTTACCCACATGCAATTCTGTTCCCATTGCATTTGCTGTAACTAGGATGTCACCGCTTTGGTGTAACCTACACATCCTGTTGATCTAAACACCAAATGTTGCCACTCACTTACCAAGGAGCCAATGCCGGCTACAATAGGACATTCCTCTAGAAGTCTGGTGTTTATGCACTTTAGGAAGATGGTAAAAGACAGGTTTTGTGGGGGACTTCAACTACTAATTATTGAGTCAATATATTTAAAATAATACTCCATAAGACACTAGGATTGCTAATTGTTGAAAAGAGAGGTTGGAGCCTTCTAAACTAGAGCTTAAGTGCCGGTTCACACAGGGGCGACTTGTCAGGTGACCTAGTCGCCTGACAAGTTGCCTCCCGTTCTGTACAATGGAACCGTTCTAATAGGAGCAACGCAAGTCGCTCCGACTTAGAAAAAGGTTCCTGTACTTCTTTTGGGGCAACTTGCATAGACTTCTATACAGAAGTCGTTTTGCAAGTCGCCGTGGAAGTCATGTGCAGGTCGTCTCGGTGAGGCGACCTGTAAGTCGTGCCGCCCCTGTGTGAACCGGGGCTTACTGTCTCAGAGCTTCTTTTCTATAATCGGAGGCATATAAAATGACCACACTCCCCCCTACTATCCTCATTCCTAGCTACAATATTTTCATATTTATCCTAATCATACAGGACACAGGAATTGTTTCTTGCACCATGGGTTATTTGCCACTACCTTCAGGTGATTGGACACTGGCAAAAGCTTTGCTGGAAACCGCCCCCCAGTGTACCCATATAATCCTACCCACTCCTTGAAGCTCCAACTTTTTGTTAGTGGATGGACCCCTTCTGCTATTGGAGAAGATTTTTTTCATTTTTCACTGGTTTTCTTTTCCTTTTTCATGTGACACTTCTGTCAAGTTCTGAATGCTTATTGCTTCATGGCTCACTAGCAGTTTCCATATTGGCTACTTTTTGATTTACATCCTGGGAACCGTACGCAGACCCCACAGTAGCAGAGCCTTTACATACTGCTTCCTGGCTATATACACTATATTGTCAAAAGTATTGGGACATCTGCCTTTAGACACACCGTAGGGTTCAATATTGAGTTGGCCCACCCTTTGCAGCTATAACAGCTTCAACTCTTCTGGGAAGGCTGTCCACAAGGTTTAGGAGTGTGTCTATAGGAATGTTTAACCATTCTTCCAGAAGTGCATTTGTGAGATACAAATATAGTGTATGTCTTGTTGGATCATTACTTGGATCTGTAGTGCACATTACATTCTATCCTAAAGACACACCACGGTGCTAAGTACACAAGCTGATTTTAAGGCATTGGTTATGGGGTAATCTACACTGAGTGTTTTTACCGTGGCTACTATTGTCTTGCGTTATTTGACCTTATAGGTAAATGCATTGATAATGGTATTATAGCTTTTACCTATTTAAATGTGGTGGTCTTTTCTTCCACCTCACTAACGAAAGTTTTTCTCTGGCTAGTGACATCCACCTACAGCGCAAGCTGATTGTTCCGTGTTTGACACAGCCACAGGAACAGCAATTCCTTCATAACAAACATGGTGAACTTTTTAGTCCACATCCATTTTGTGAGTACTCCACGGGGATAAATCCTCACTTAGAATGGTAGATTACAGGTGCTTAGGGTGGGAGCATATAATGCAAACAGCGTGAATTCTGCTGCAGGCTCTGAGGAAGTTTCTCTCAGGTTGATAGCAGTTTCCTTGTTTCGTGACAAGGTCTTAGGCTGGCCATATATTATACAAATTTTTTTTCTACAACTTTTCTTTAGATTTACCAAAACTATATAATATGAGGTCACACCTAAATACTTTCAATTTTGTATGCAATCAGGCAGGCTTTTCTACTACGTAGTTGAATGTAAATCTAAAGGAAATTGAACAAGAAAATTTTATAATGTATGGCCAGCTTTACACTGACGTGGCTTCACCCTAATTTAACAGGCACAGGCATGCAACATGTGGCCCATCTAACTAAAGCAGAATCTCCTGGTGATTTGTCTGATCTATTCCAAAGACTATTGCCACTTCTGGAAAAAGAAGATGCCAAGAGCTATAAGCGCTCCTTTGCCTCCACTCCCCTTGACTATATTCATGGGTTTAAGAGGCAGTTGCCTGCCACATTTTCAGAACTCAGAGGGGACTTGGACATCTTAGCAGAGGCTGATGAAGGTTTTTCACTACCAGAATTTTTTGTGAGGTTTATTATTCACTTTCTTGCCACATTCTGGCTATGGAGGACTCATTGATCATGCAGTGTATATTCGTATCTGGCTAACCACACTTAGCTCTGCACACCTTCCACATACTCCCAATAGTCATGAAAAAGAGGGCAATTCTTAGATAGCCTTTCCCTATGCTTGATGAAGCCGACTGGGCTTTGTATAATAACTGGCCCAATTCTGAGAGGTTATTAGTCATCCTGGCATTTTTGCTTCCTTGTACCCTATGGAAGAAGAATTCAAAAGGAAATAGGCTATTACTGTTGACACAGCTATTCTTGTACTAAATAACTGATCAACTGCTTCTATTGAAGGCATTCCCTCATAAGTGGATGTAAACTCGAAAAAAAAAATTTAAATGAAGAATTGTACCTTTTAGAGTACACAATGTCATGTCATCTGTGCCCAGTCTTGCCACAAAGAGTTAATTCAGCTCTGAGCAATCCTCTTAACTTTTTTTAGTTAGAAAACTAGCTCATTTTCTTATCTCATGCGCTAGCAGACCCAGCTTCACATCCCCCTCACACAGCCTGTGTTCTAAGAGTGTGACACATGCGCAGAAGCTCCTCCTTACAAGGCACTAGAGAGCTCGGTTAAATTAATTATTTTTCGCATAGTTAATGTTTTTTTGCCCTAGAACAAGCAGCTCCTAAAATAAATAGCCATTTCCACGGGTAAGGGAAGTCCTTCTACATGCACAGGAGTCACAGGGGGCTGTGAGCACGCTCTACTTCTGCCCAGAAGGCGCTCTGTGTCCCCAGTGCATGCACTTCTCATCATAACAAGCGTGGCTGGCTTGCCAAGGGGAGTGTAGAGGTGATGTCATGTCTCTGCCCACCGAGCGCCGGAGCAAAGACCCACCCATCGAATCCAGAGAATTGTGGGGCTCTGTATAAGGAAGGGGGTGACTTTTAATAGGTAGGGATACATGCAGAAGGCATGTATACATATATATTTTAGTATGCTGGCAAGAGTTTAGAATCATGAATGGTGGGTTTACATCCACTTTAAGGATTCAGTTCATAGGCCTTTGGAGGTTCTTTGCTCTGGCAGGTCCAGCCCTGCAGTCTGCTATTACCACCTTATCAGTTAACCAGACTTTGGCAAACTGCTTTGCAGAACTCAATAGTGAACTTCTTGATATAAATAATCCCTTTCTTTCCGTAAGATAAAAACTCTTGCCCTCAGCCCTATTACTCTGCTTACACGTCACGGAGAATGTAATTCATCAAATCTCCAGAATGTCTTTACTTTCAGTGTATAAGGATTGCATTTTTTTTTGGCATAGAGCTTGGTTGACTGACCCTGCTCAAGAACGGTGCTTTTTGCACATGCCTTTTGAAGGTGAGCTCCTGTTTACAAAATCTCTTGATGAATACATTGAGGTGGTTATCTTCAGTTACTCTTCCCAATTGATTTGTCTGCCTGAGCCTTATGTATACAATCTGTTCGCCCCTCCAAGTGTCATTAACTACTGCAGGTTCATCTTTTTCATGGTAGGCCCTCCACCTGTAAGCCCACCAGACCTGCTCAGAAGCCTTCTTCACACTGAAGGTTTACCTCCACCCCTAGATGTGGAAGGATGTCTACTGACATTTGTTCCAGCTTAGTGCAGAGATGTCCTGGACTTTTTATTTCACTCAGTTTTAACAGAGGTACACAAAGTAGCTTCTATTGCTGTCCTCTTTCTGTTCCTTTCCACCACTCGTTCCTACTTGCTGCGTCACAAAAGCAGATAGTTTACATATTAAGGAGATTTACAAGGACTTTCCAAATCCTACTCGTGGACCCTTGTCAATTTAGGGATGTATGTCCCATCATGCTGTTAAAACATCTGTTCACGTTATTGCAGTAACTAGGCTCCCAGGTTGTCTTCTGTGAACCTGCCACCATGTCTACTGTAGCAGCAAGAATTCTGCCTGGTCTCCTATGAATCCAGCCGTTACCGGTGGCTCGGGAGCCACCGGTAATGGCACACTAACTGAAGCAATGGCACTTACAGTGGGGACGGAAAGTATTCAGACCCCCTTAAATTTTTCACTCTTTGTTTATATTGCAGCCATTTGATAAAATCATTTAAGTTCATTTTTTTTCCTCAATGTACACACAGCACCCCATATTGACAGAAAAACACAGAATTGTTGACATTTTTGCAGATTTATTGAAAAAGAAGAACTGAAATATCACATGGTTCTAAGTATTCAGACCCTTTGCTGTGACACTCATATATTTAACTCAGGTGCTGTCCATTTCTTCTGATCATCCTTGAGATGGTTCTACTCTTTCATTTGAGTTCAGCTGTGTTTGATTATACTTATTGGACTTGATTAGGAAAGCTGCACACCTGTCTATATAAGACCTTACAGCTCACAGTGCATGTCAGAGCAAATGAGAATCATGAGGTCAAAGGAACTGCCTGAAGAGCTCAAAGACAGAATTGTGGCAAGGCACAGATCTGGCCAAGGTTACAAAAAAAATTCTGCTGCACTTAAGGTTCCTAAGAGCACAGTCGCCTCCATAATCCTTAAATGGAAAACGTTTGGGACGACCAGAACCCTTCCTAGAGCTGGCCGTCCGGCCAAACTGAGCTATCGGGGGAGAAGAGCCTTGGTGAAAGAGGTAAAGAAAAACCCAAAGATCACTGTGGCTGAGCTCCAGAGATGCAGTTGGGAGATGGGAGAAAATTGTAGAAAGTCAACCATCAATGCAGCCCTCCATCAGTTGGGGCTTTATGACAGAGTGGCCCGACGGAAGCCTCTCCTCAGTGCAAGACACATGAAAGGCCGCATGGAGTTTGCTAAAAAACACCTGAAGGACTCCAAGATGGTGAGAAATAAAATTCTTTGGTCTGATGAGACCAAGATAGAACTTTTTGGCCTTAATTCTAAGCGGTATGTGTGGCGAAAACCAGGCACTGCTCATCACCTGTCCAATACAGTCCCAACAGTTAAGCATGGTGGTGGCAGCATCATGCTGTGGGGACAGGACGACTGGTTGCAATCGAGGGAAAGAAGAAAGCGGCCAAGTACAGGGATATCCTGGATGAAAACCTTCTCCAGAGTGCTCAGGACCTCAGACTGGACTGAAGGTTTACCTTCCAACAAGGAAAATAAGGAAGGAGTGGCTTCACAACAACTCCGTGACTGTTCTTGAATGGCCCAGCCAGAGTCCTGACTTAAACCCAATTGAGCATCTCTGGAGAGACCTAAAAATGTCTGTCCACCAACGTTTACCATCCAACCTGACAGAACTGGAGAGGATCTGCAAGGAGGAATGGCAGAGGATCCCCAAATCCAGGTGTGAAAAACTTGTTGCATCTTTCCCAAAAAGACTCATGGCTGTATTAGATGAAAAAGGTGCTTCTACTAAATACTGAGCAAAGGGTCTGAATACTTAGGACCATGTGATATTTCAGTTTTTCTTTTTTAATAAATCTGCAAAAATGGCAACAATTCTGTGTTTTTCTGTCAATATGGAGTGCTGTGTGTACATTAATGAGGAAAAAAATAAACTTAAATGATTTTAGCAAATGGCTGCAATATAACAAAGAGTGAAAAATTTAAGGGGGTCAGAATACTTCTGTCCCCACTGTACGTGCCATTACTTCATTGGGAGATATCCGGGGTAGCTACAGGTAAGCCTTACCGTAGGCTTACCTGTAGTAAAAAGTGGTTGTAAAGGGTTTACAACCACTTTAAACTAGGATGGGAGATTTTCTCAAAAAAAAAAAAAAAAATCAGCAATTTTTTAAAAACAAACTTGATTCACGATTCAAATCAATTTTTTTTTTTGGACACCGCGCCGGTCCTGAGCAGCTGCGGGCAGGAGTTTTTAGGGGAGGCCGCGGCTTCAGCCTAGTCCGTGGCATCCGGCCTTGCGGACTAGGCCGAAGCCGCGGCCTCACCTGAAAACTCCTGCCCGCAGCTCCTCAGGACCGGCGCGATGTCAGCGCCAGTCCTGGGGAGCTACAGACAGCAGTTTTTAGGCGAGGCCGCGGCTTCGGCCTATGGAAAAAAAAAATCTAAAAAAATCAATTTGCTGAAATTTTGAATCGATTTGACCTCTCAACTCGATTCAAGATTAAAATCGATTTTTTTCCCCAGCCCTTATTTAAACCCCACTGTATATCTGTGGAATGACTTGAAGACTGCAGTCCACAAATGGTCACCATCAAATTTAACTGAACTTGACTAGTTCTGCAAAGAAGAGTGGGCAAATATTGCAAAGTCTAGATGGGCAAAGTTGGTAGAGACACATCCCAACAGACTAAAGGCTGTAATTAAAGCAAAAGGTGGTTCAACAAAATACTGAGACAAGGGGGGATCCTTTTTCAACCTGAGCGATTCTGTTTTTGGATTTTTTAATTTTTTTAAGACATGTTGGTGTTATATCTTTCACTTGGATGTTACAAGTTGCACTGAATAAATACAGCTGGATAAAACAAGAACAGTTTGTCTTCATTTCAGGCTGCAAAGCAACAAGATTCTATTTTAAAGGGGGATGATTATTTTCTATAGCCACTGTAAGTGCACTCCTTTGACCCAGAAGAGAAGTATGGCCAAAAAATCTTTGGCTATAATTCTCTTGTACCGTTGTTCACTTCTGAGGCCATTGTGGTAGGAACACACATCCATGTGATTGGTGATTTTAGGGAAATATGGCTGCTGAAGTTCTGCTTCCTTAGTCACCTCTGCTCCCTGAGCTTGTAATTGGACAGAACGCTAAAGGAACAGCAGCTGCAGCATGTCCTCAAAGGGGTCAGTGTGCCGCTTTACAGTCTGAGCACATCTGCTCACAGGGTTACAGGAAGCCAATATGTTGACATGTTGTATTCATATTAGCTGTATTGAATATTTTAAAATTATCTATTTATTGGATACATAACTGCAATATAGTTTTTTTAAATTGCCACTGTAAGTAAACCTGGAAGAGCTTGGCAGTCTCATTCCCAACCGGTTCTCTTTAAAGAAGCTAAGGTGTCTTTAATGTGTTGGACAATTTAGTGCACATTTGCAAGTAAAAACAGAAAATGAATGTGAAATGCTTGGTTGTGACTGCTAAGTGCGGGTATCTTTTTTATCTGGTTTCAAATTGATGTATATTTAGTATCCAGTTGGCATTGACTGGGGAAATTCATGCATGTTTGATGTTTTCAGAACCTAATCCTTTATTTCATTTTATTATTTCTTCTATCTGAGACAGCTGTTGGAATCAGACAGACAGAAAATCAATTCTGGAATTGTGCAAGTTTGGCTAAAAATAATATGCCCGCTGTAATTTATTCCTATTGTCTGCTGAGATTCCTCTAGTTTTCCCCTCTCTGCACACACAATCTCTGCTGTCCTAATTTTAGCGCAAAATATCTGCAGTATAAATCAGCGCCAGGTAATAGACTGGACCACAACTCCCAAAATGCTTTGCTGTGTGTGATTGAATTGAATTATACTACTAAAACAATAATGAAAGAGAACCTGTTATAGGAGAATTCCAAAGGCTGGTAATTGATTTTATTATTGCAGTAGGGGGAAAAAAGACATGCAAATAAATCATTCATTGGAAAATGGCTGAAAAATGTCAGATCTATGGAAAGATTTTTAAATCTGGCAGTTGCTGAAGCACAACTTTATCTTTTTATATCAGCGAACTTTCAACTTGAAATTAACTGTTTAGTAAGACTTCTCCTTTACTGCTGGGTAGCCTAAGGCTTTACAAGAATTACACTTTAAAATAGCGTAGTGTTCCTGGATATTAATAGTAATTGGTAACTCACCCTATATACCCAGTCACAATTGGCAGTTCATTTCGCGATATCTCCACCAACTGCCAAACATTGAAACATATAGGAGAACCCTACCAGGTAGGTTGAGATCTATTTGTTTTCCTCTCCCTTCCTCCCACCGTGTCTTGTTAAAGTAAATCTATACTCCAAGGCCAGGAGAGCTGTTCCCGTTGGGAGGGTGAATGGCGGTTTATCCGAGGCTCTCACAGTGTGGTGCGGAATCTTCAGATGAGTACACAGACAATAGAGAGCCCCAGGTGGATTATTTTTATTCCTAACAAAAGGGGGGAAAGTGTCTACTTCTGCTTTGGGCCAAGAGGCATTACATGTCAATAACTCTGTTTTCAGAGTGCACAAACCGTTCATCCACAGCTTACTGGAACAAAGCATACACTGGTCAACTATCCCGCTTAGGTAGAAATGTCTTTATTTGTAAGCACCATTGCAACCTCGTGGAAATGGCAGACACCATTTTAAGCTGAGGAGCAATTAAACTGCTTATAAATAAACCATTGTCACCATTTACCTACTGTCCTTGTAAGGAGAATGTGTGGCTAATTCATGAAAAGGGGTGTTTTTTTTTTTTTTTCAAAACTTATGCCATTCAACAAATAACAAAGCATTTTATATTTCAATTAAAAATCCTATTCAACTTTGTGGTTCTGATAAGCCTAGAAAGACTGTAGCTTGGCAGAGGATTGTAGTTGTGAGTTGGTTATTTTGCAACTCAATGGACATTTTGTGTTGCAGAAACATACTTGCCTTTTCCCTATGTGTTGTAAAGAGGAGTGGACGTAATGCCCCGTACACACGGTCGGACTTTGTTCGGACATTCCGACAACAAAATCCTAGGATTTTTTCCGACGGATGTTGGCTCAAACTTGTCTTGCATACACACGGTCACACAAAGTTGTCGGAAAATCTGAACGTTTTAAACGCGGTGACGTAAAACATGTACATCGGGACTATAAACGGGGCAGTGGCCAATAGCTTTCATCTCTTTATTTATTCTGAGCATGCATGGCACTTTGTCCGTCGGATTTGTGTACACATGATCGGAATTTCCGACAACGGATTTTGTTGTCGGAAAATTTTATCTCCTGCTCTCCAACTTTGTGTGTCGGAAAATCCGATGGAAAATGTCCGATGGAGCCCACACACGGTCGGAATTTCCGACAACACGCTCCGATCGGACATTTTCCATCGGAAAATCCGACCGTGTATACGGGGCATTAGATGTAATGGACTTGTTTACACAGCAAGAATCTGGTGTTCGAGTACTCTCAATGGCTCGCAGCTTAACCGCTTGCCGAACACCTCACGCAGATATACTGCGGCAGAAGGGCTCGTACAGGCAGAATCACGTACCTGTACGTTCCCCTTTAAGAGACCGCCGGCGGGCACGTGCGCACGCCCACGGCAAGCTCCGTGAGACGGGTCGCAGGTCCCGCGGACTTGATCGCCGCGGAGATACCCGCAATCGCCTCACGGGGAGAAAGAATGGGGAGATGCTAATGTAAACAAGCATCTCCCCATTCTGCCTAGTGACAGTGTCACTGATCTCTGCTCCCTGTCATCGGAGCAGAGATCAGTGAAGTGTCACACACAGCCATGCCCCCCACAGTTAGGGCCCTTTCACACTGGGGCGGGGGCGGCATCGGTGGTAAAGCGCCTCTATTGTAAGCGGCGCTTTACCGTTGGTATTCGGCCGCTAGCGGGTTTTACCCCCCGCTAGCGGCCAAGAAAGGGTTAAAAACCAACGCAAAGCGCCTCTGCAGAGGCGCTTTGCCGGCGGTATAGCCGTGCTGTCCCATTGATTTCAATGGGCAGGAGTGGTGAAGGAGCGGTATACACTCCGCTCCTTCACCGCTCCGAAGATGCTGCTAGCAGGACTTTTTTTCCCGTCCTGCTAGCGCATCGCTCCAGTGTGAAAGCCCTCGGGGCTTTCACATTGGAGACAAAGCAGCCGCACTTTCTGGTCAGTTTGCAGGCGCTATTATTAGCGCAATAGCACCTGCAAACCGCCCCAGTGTGAAAGGGCCCTTAGAAACATGCCCCTAGGACACACTTAACCCCTACACTGCCACCTAGTGGTTAACCCCTTCACTGCCAGTGTCATTTACACAGGAATCGGTGCATTTGTATAGCACTGATTGCTGTATAAATGACAATGGTCCCAAAAATGTGTCAAAAATGTCCGATGTGTCCGCCATAATGTCGCAGTCATAAAAATCGCTGATCGCCGCTAGTTAAAAAAAAAATCCCTTATTTTGTAAACGCTATAACTTTTGCGCAAACCGATCAATAATCGCTTATTGCAAATTTTTTTTTTTTTTACCAAAAGTATGTAGAAAAATATGTATCGGCCTAAACTGAGGAAAAAATGTGGTTTTTTTATATATTTTTGGGGGATATTTATTATATTAATAAGTAAAAAAATGCGTTTTTTTCAAAATCGTCGCTCTTTTTTTGTTAAAAACCGCAGGGGTGATCAAATACCACCAAAAGAAAGCTCTATTTGTGGGAGCTCAATTTTGTTTGGGAACCACGTCGCACGACCGCTCAATTGTCAGTTAAAGCGACGCAGTGCCGAATCGCAAAAAGTGCTCTGGTCAGGAAGGGGGTAAATTCTTCCGGGGCTGAAGTGGTTAAAGGATAACTCCACTTTCGTAGGAAAAAAAATAAAATATAGCATATAACAACTAAAGGCACTGCAAGCACAACCCTTGATTGCAGTGCATTTGCAGCGTGTTTCCAAAATGCACAGCAAAACGCACATTTTTGTTTTTTTTTGTTGTGGGTTTAGGAAACATTCAGGTGTGCATGCAGCCTTATTGTTTTTTTATAATTGTTATTTTATTTCTCAAGTCGTCTTCCAGGACGGCACCCTGAGAGATGACTGGTCCACCTGACAGGAAACACAATCAATCAAAGAGGTTAAAAGCCCCCCGCCCTTCCCCCGTGCTCCTCAGTTTTTGATTGTGTTTCCTCACAGTGAAACCGTTTGTTATTTTTCCTATAAGACCCGAAGCCTGGGGCTGGTGGTCTCCCCCTGGGAGCGAGACCAAATGCTTGGGAAGCCTCTGGGTCTGGCAGGATATTTTTATTCTTCCTGGGTGGGTTCCCCTATCCTTTCCTCAGGGGGGGCAGCAGAAACTGGAAGAGCCCCCCTGAGAGCTGAAGGACCCTGGGTACAGTGGTGTACCCAGAACTTCAGGGGCCAAATTTCCTGCCTCCTCTCCTTACCTGTGCGGTGGCAGTACAAAAAGGAAGTCTAGTGTTCCTTCCAACAGTCAGGGTTGTTGCCTTAATCAGCAGGGGTGAGTCTGTGGCTGGGATGCGCTGTGCACCCCCCACGCCCTGCGCCCCCAGCTGTGCTCGCGCGTTTTTTCCCTCTTTACATGTGTTGAGGACACCGCTCAGCGTTCTGTGAGCTCAGCGCCATCTTCCTGAGTATTGTGGAGGAATGACATCACTTCCTCCACTAGACAGGAAGTGAGCTCAACGCGTCGCATCATTTCCGGTCTTTGGCAAAATGGCAGTGGCGTCAGCACGGTGGGGAGAAAAAAGGAGGATATAAATCCAGAAGGAGCAGGTGCCGACTTCTCCTACAGACCAGCTGCCGCTTTCTGTACAAGAGCCAAAAGCCCAGCAGAATGGAATATGAGGAGAGACCCACAGGGTCCACGGCCATGGAGGAGACCACGGGGTGAGTCTGAACTGCCGCCGGAGGTTTAGATGGGGGAGGTTACCCCAACTCTTCTCCTCTGGGAGCTACAGTGCTATATCATGATGCCTGTATTATGTTGTTTCAAGGGACGATGCCACTACCCACGAGGTTGCCAGCTGTCCCGTGAAACCTTCTACCCCCTCTAAGAGATGCGGGAACTGTAATGATAGATTACCCCCAGATCATCCTAAACCCTTCTGCTTTAAGTGTATACAGAAGCTGACAGGGAAGGAGACATCTCAGATTATGAAGGAGTTTCTCACAGTACAAACACAGATGCTGTCCACTTTAAAAGCCTTTCAATCCTCCCTTAAGCCCATACCAGTAAGGACGCCTCCTCCCAGGAGGGCTCCGCTTCCTCTAGGGCAGTGGTTCTCAACTCCGGTCCTCGGGACCCACTAACAGTCCAGAATTTAAGTATTACCTTGGGGAGATGCAGACTAGAATACTGCAATCACTGAGCAGCAAATTATATCACCTGTGATGTATTTCAGTTATCTTGCAAACCTGGCCTGTTGGTGGGTCCCGAGGACAGGAGTTGAGAACTACTGCTCTAGGGGGTCTACACGCTGGGCGGATAACCCAAAGTATTTCCCTTCTCAGGATTCAGAGGACGAAGTTGAGTCTGAATCCCTTGAGCAGAGATTTTCGGATGAGGGGGTAGTGGACAGTCAGGAGGAGCATGAGGAGGAGGACTTCAGGTCTAGTAGGCATATCTTTTCATCTGACGACATGGAGGGCCTTCTGAGGGCCATTTATGCTTCCGAAGAAATTCAGGAGCCCACCGAGCAGGTCTCTGCCCAAGATAAAACGTATAGAGGCTTAATTAAACCCCAGGCCAGAGTTCTGCCTGTACATTCTGCCCTTAAAGATGTTATCTTAAGAGAATGGAAGGAACCAGAGAGGAGGCTCCTGCAATACAAAATGTGGAAGCGTAGATGCCCCTTTACTGAAGAGAATGAGGAGAAGTTTTTCAAGACTCCTAGGCTAGACGCTTCCCTAGCATAGGTTTCTAAGCAGTCCGATCTTTCCTTTGAAGACACTGGGAACATCAAGGATCGGAGGGCTGAAACCAATTTACGCAGGGCCTGGGAGCTATGAGCCCCGCGTTGGCCTCAGCTTGCATCGCAAGAAATGCGGACATGTGGGTCTGTAAGCTGATGGACCATGTATCCCGAACATCCAAATCTAAGGAAGTTTTAGATTCATTGGAGGTCATAGGAAGTGCTGTCGCATACCCCTAGCGGATGCTGCAGTTGAGACGGTGTGTGCTACCGCCAAATCAGGTGCCTTACTTAACTCAGCCATGCGAGCCCTCTGGGCTAAAACCTGGGATGGGGATAGGTCATCCAAAACACGTCTTTGTGGCCTCCCTTTTGAGGATTTCCTCCTTTTTGGGTACTGGTTTAGATCAGGCCCTTGCTAAGTCTACTGAAAAGGGGAAGAAATTCCCCACTAAACCAAGGAGGGATAGGAAGAGGTTTTTTTGAGGCCCCCAGCCAAAGAACCGCTACAGAACATAAGAGAGGGTTACAGATTAGAGTTTCTCTCCCCTCCTTCCCCCAAGTTCCTTTTGACTCGCCTTCCCAGGGATCCCTGCAAAGCAGCAGGAATCCTACAGAACATAGAAGAACTGACCAGTCAGGAGATCATAGTGCCGGTCCCAGAGGGCCAGCAGGGTCAGGGGTTTTACTCCCACATATTTGTGGTACCCAAGCCCTCAGGAAGGTATCGTCTCATCATAAATTTAAGGAACCTCAATGTCTTCCTGAGGTACAAGAAATTCTGCATGGAGAGTGTGTATTTCCTAAGAAAACACCTCCTCAAGGATGCGTTTATGGTAACCTTGGATTTAAAGGATGCTTACCTTCATGTCCCTATATTTCAGGATCATCAGACCTTCCTGAGATTCGCACTTGCCTCTCCACAGGGAATTCAGCACTGGCAGTTTGCGGCCCTCCCCTTCGGACTGTCATCCAGTCCAAGGGTCTTTACGAAGGTGCTGGCAGAAGTAGTGGCCTTCCTGCATCTCCAGGAAATAACGCTGATCCTTTATCTAGACGACATTATGATTTACAATCAGAATCCGGAACAGCTGCTTTTGAATCTAACCAGGGTAGTGGAGACCTTAGAATCTCTGGTGTGGATCATCAGCAAGGAAAAATCCTTGCTGGTTCCGGCCCAGACAAAAATGTATCTAGGTTTCCTGGTCGATTCCTCGGAACAGAAATTAGTTCTTCCTCAGAACAAGGTAGAGGGCCTAGTTTCAGCAGCCACATCCCTGTTAGAGGCAAAGACGATCTCATACAGAGATATTATGAGAGTGCTGGGCCTTATGACTGCATCTATTCCGGCAGTTCCTTGGGCACAGCTACATTCCAGGATCCTCCAGCACTTCCTCCTATCCTCTTGGGACAGGAAAAGAAGCTCTCTGGACATAAAGTAGTCATTCCGGTCGAAGTAAAGGACTCTCTTCGCTGGTGGCTTCTCCCTTAGAGGCTTCAAGGGGGTCTCCCTTAGAGTCAGCTTCAGCCTCTCAGGATAACTACAGACGCTAGTTTCTGGGGGTGGGGGGCCCACCTAGAGGATCTAAGAGCCCAGTGGTCCTGGGACTTGAGACAGAGGAGGTCCTCCTCCAACTTTCGAGAGCTTTTGGCCATCGGAGAAGCACTAAAAGCCTTCGAAGGGAGGATCAAGGACCAGGAAGTTCAGGTCCTATCAGACAATGCCAGAGCAGTGGCATTCCTGAATCATCAGGGGGGCACCAGATCTACAACTCTCCTAGCCCTGTCATTAGAGTTTTTGGGTTGGGCGGAGCATCAGATTCTCTCCATTTCCGCAGTTCACATAAAGGGAACTTTGAATACAGAGGCAGACTATCTCAGTCATCAGCCAATTCTGCAGGGAGAATGGGAACTGAATCCAGAAGTTTTCTCCCTGGTATGTCAGCAGTTCGTCGTTCCAGAGATAGATCTCTTCGCCCGCAGGAAAAACAGAAGGGTAATTTTTAATTTTTCCGGCCAAAAGAAGGGCCAACAAGCATCCATAGCTAGAAGGATTAATTTCTTTAGCCTATGAGCAGTCTGGTAAGGCAGCTCCTAGGGACCTTAAAGCACATTCCCCGCGATCTCTGGCAACCTCTTGGGCGGAAAGGGCTGAAGCTTTGGTGGAGCAGATATGTAGAGCTGCTACATGGACAAGCCAGAACACCTTCCTTAGGCATTGCATTGTGGAGTTACTGTCCCCTCAGGATCTGGTGTTTGGCAGGAAGGTCCTACAAGCCGTTGTCCCGCCCTAAGGTAGGCCTGAGCTACTTGCTCCTCTCTCAGGGTACCGTCCTGGAAGACGACTTGAGAAAATGACCATTTACACTTACCGGTAACTGTGTTTCTGGGAAGTCTCCCAGGACGGCAGGCCTACTTCCCACCTGTTCTTTGTAGGGATAATTTAATGTATAGAGTGTGGTAGTGTTGGTTTTCTTCACTCTTGTGCACTGGTGTGGGTCAATACTTTGTCACAACTGATGAGCACGGGGAAGAGCGGGGGCTTTTAACCTCTTTGATTGATTGTGTTTCCTGTCAGGTGGACCAGTCATCTCTCAGGGTGCCGTCCTGGAAGACTTCCCAGAAACACAGTTACCGGTAAGTGTAACTGGTCATTTTTTCAACATTTTTCAAAAATGTTGTCTATAAGAAAAAACAACCAAGGAGACCGTGAACATCAGCTATACACAAGCCATAATGAAGTTACTGAGAAACAAAATCTAATACATAACTGTGTAAATGTTACCATAAAATACACTGCTTATGTCCTACTTAAAGAGGAACTGCAGTCTGCTCACATAATTTGTAATAAAAACATCTTTGCCATTCTGAAGCTTCCCTCCAACCACTTTGCATATTATTGTATGTATACTGTGATTCTGTACTTGCCAAATATGCTGCATCTGTGGGCAGCTGAAGCGGCTGCCTGTTCCACTTCCTGGATTTACACACAGAGGCACACCTCCAGCTCTGCAGCTTTCATTGGCCCTTTTATGACTCACCCCCCCTCCCTTCCTGGCAAACTCTCACAAGAGTGAGAGAGAGAGCTGTGCATGATGTCTCAAGCCTGGGCTAATGACCAGACAAAAAATAGGACATGAGCTATATCAGGTATTACTGGCATGAAAAAAAATGTTTTACTATCCAAAGATAAAGGAACAAGGGCAGAAGATTTAATAGATGGAAAGCTGAAAAAAATGACTGAAGGTCCGCTTTAAAAAGGAAAATGGTAGGGGTGCACACCAGGCAAAGGGTAATTAACATAATTATCTCAAATAAGACTGATTAGTATCATCGAAGGAATATGAAGAATTTAGGGAGAGACCATAGGGAGAACAGGTGCCAAATCTGATTAAAAGGTTCCAACCTGAGATGAATCTTGGCTGTAAGTGATTCCATTCTTTGTATAGCCAGTATAGTATTTAGAAGTTGTGCCAGAGGGGGTATGGTGGACCTCCAATGGGAGGAGATCAATCTTCAGGCAGCCGTGAAAATATGGTTAGCCAATTTTATGGAAGTCTTGGAGATACCAGAAAAATGAAGCCCCAAAAGGCAATGCAGAGGATCTAGAGGAAGTTTGTTCCAGCAGCTGCATCATGGACTGGAAGAAAGGCTGAATATAAGAAATATGAAGAACATATGATACAAAGTACCTGTTACTTGGTTGTACCTCCAGCACGGGTTTGACACATGTAGGTTGACATTGTGTAGCATATAGCCTTAATGTTCTTTGAATTTTATATATTCCATGTTAAACTATGGTGAAGCTACAGAATTATTAAAATTTAGACTATATCAAAAGAACACTTATCAGTACCATTTTTTTTTAATTCTTATTATGGGTACAAAAAAGTACTGTTTTTTTATGTGAGTTGTAAAAAAAATGCTCCTTTGGTGTGACCTAAAATGTAAGAAGTCTTATCTATATTCCCATTGTGCACTTTCCTGGATCACAAGGCTCATCAGCAATGGGGGCTGTAGGGACTATCAGCTGGATAACTGGATGCAACACGGATCAATGCACATGTTTGCCAGCACACCATAGATCTTCAAATGTAGTCCAAAGCTTTTATTGCAGAACGATCACATCACTAAAGAACAAGTTTAACATTTTGGAGCAGTTCAGGACCCCTTTAAAGTGTAAGTTCACCTTTACAGAAAAATCTTTAAGGTGAACTTACACAGCACCCCCTCGCTCCGGGGTTTAGAAACACCCTCGGCTTTCTCTCTTCTTTTTCCCTGCTGACAAAATGGGCTACGCGGGTTCTGATTGGTCCACGCTGCCCATGTGACGACACCGACCAATTAGAATGCTCCTAAACGTACCTCCTGACTGGGTACGTTTTGGAGATTAAGCCAAGGGGATTTCTAAGCCCCGGGCCGGTGAGGTGGCTATAGCAGGGCTCATAACGGGAGATCGCTGCGCTCCAGGTCAGCGGGACTGGGGGGGGGTTTGAGGAGGGGGTCCTGTGTAAGTTCACCGTACAGATTTTTCTGTAAAGGTGAACTTACCCATTATGAAGAGAACACATGCTCTCTGTCTGCCAGGAGCATTGTAGATCTTACCCATTACTGGAGAAAAGAGACTATTGCAGACACGATAGGAGAATCAGTATGGCAGTCATTGTGCATTACTAGTAAGCCAGCATATTTAACCACCACCATACTGGGTGCTTTTACCCCCTTCCTGCCCAGGCAAATTTTCAGGTTTCAGCACTGTCGCACTTTGAATCACAATCGTGCGGTCATGCAACACTGTACCCTAATTACATGTTTATCTTTTTTTTTTTATCAAATAGAGCTTTCTTTTGATGGTATTTAATCACCACTGCATTTTTCTTCGTTTCTGTTATACAGTTTTGGAAATAAATCTTTCTTCATAAATGTAGACCAAATTATATTCTGCTACATTTTTTCGGCGAAAATAACCCAAATCAGTGTATATTATTTAGTCTGTAGGAAAGTTATAGAGTCCACAAACTATGATATATATCTGAAAATGTATCAATCTCGATGTACTGACGACACATTTCTCAAGATCAATCTAATTTCTTGAGGCACAAAAATGCCAGAACAGTACAAGTACTCCCCAAATGACAGTCTGAAGTAATTAGTAAGAGGCATGGCATGTTTTTTAAAGTTATTTGTCCCTTTTTTGTAAAATAAAGAAAAAAAATAGTTTGGTCTGGTATGATGGTGACCAGGCACACTGACTGGTGACAGTATGTAAAAAATATATATATATATATTTTTTTTCAATTTTTTCACATTTTTTTTTTCTTTTGTTTTTTAACAATACAGTGTTATCATGGTACAACTGTACCAACTGTACCACTATGAGGAGTTCACAGCTAATCACATGGTACAAATGGGCTGTGATTGGCCCTGATTGTTCCTATGTGATCAATCACAGCTAACAACACAATTGTATACAATGAATGGCATGTTCTGCTGTGATTGATCACATGACCGGCAGTAGGCTGGTATAGTGATTGGTCATCCGCTGTGTCCGGTGGACACAGTGAGTGACAGATCGCACCGGCGCGTAGCTCGTTCCCAGGAAGACGTCATATGATGTCCCAGAACAATAGGGTTCCCGTCCTTCATTTTACAATGACATGGGCGGGAAGCAATTAATGAGCAAATATGTCTGTCCTAATGTACTAAAATTGCATATAGACAAGTTTTTGAAACCTGAAAATACATTTAGAAAATGTAAATCTTGAAAGAAAAAAAATATTAAAAAGGCTACATTTTCTCTTCAATTACACTACAGGTGGTAATTAGGCCAGTGTTTAGATTCTTATGCCTGATACATTTATTTATGAGGCCTTCACCACTCAAACAGTCGAAGTGGCTTGTGTCATTTCTATATTCTAAAAAGTGTTCTGGTTATACGTTTTCTCATGTATTTAACCCTTTCCATACCGTGCAATTCTGGCATTCCTGTCCTACATGTAAAAATCGTAATTTTTTTTTGCTAGAAAATTACTCAGAACCCCCAGACATTAGATATATTTTTTTTTTTAGCAGAGACCCTAGGGAATTAAATTGCAGTTGTTGCATTTTTTTCTCACGGTATTTGCGCTGCAATTTTTCAAACATGATTCAAAAACGACTTTCATGAATTAAAAAAACAAAACACTACAGTTAGCCCAATTTTTTTATATAACGTGAAAGATGATATTACACCAAGTAAATAGATACCAAACCTGTCACGCTTTAAAATTGCACACACTCATGGAATGGCACCAAACTTCGGTACTTAAAAATCTGGAAAGCCTGAGATAGTAAAAATAAAAAAATGATCTCAGTCTTTCCAGCAAAAAAAACGTCAGTTTTTACATCTGCCAGAGCCTTATGAAGTTGCATCCGGCCTTCGAGGGTCATAGAGCTGGCCAGGGACCATCTAGTCCCTGGCCAGCTCTATGGTAAACCTCCGCCGGATTCATTCTCCAGCTGCCCGATCACAAAGGCAAGCCTGGGAGAAGCATGGGAGGCGGGGACGTCCCCTCCCGCTGACTGTAAAAGCAATCAAGCGGCTAAACAGCTGCTATGGTTGATTTTATTTTGCAGGGAATTGCCTGTTAAAAAAAAAGATATGTAAATAATAGCTGCAGGGATCATTCGATCCCTACGAGTGGGAAGTGGTTAAAGTAAACCTAAGAAAAACCTCTTTACAGTCATTGATCAATAAATCTAGAAGTAAATGCATCTGGTGCCTTTTGCAGATCTTGCTTTGCCTGTAAAAATTGAGCTTGGCTCACCTTCTTCCACCTCCCAAGTCTCCTATTGATCACTGAGGACACCTATCAAATTAAAGAACCTTGGAGGCTGGAGAAGGCAAGGCCAGCATTCTCCTAGAACTTCAGCAGTCTGTAATTCTGGATCTATTGATTAGGTTGAAGCTTGGTCTTCTCTGTAAATAGCCTCTGATGATCCATTTTTTCATCATATGCTCAGTTTGAGTTACTAGTTTGTTGTGACAGGGTTGCTTTAAATGGTGAGAACTAGGTATTTCTGGTTGCAGTTTTAAAAATCAGTACGCGCCTGTTCATACCAGGTGCGGTGGGACTGCGCTGGGCAACTATTCCCTTGTATTACCATCGCAAGCCTGTTACCAGGCCAGTTCATACCACTGCGTTATGTGTGCTGAAAAAAGCATGCCATGCTGTACTCTTTTGTTCATCACAGTCCAGTGTGAGGCAGCCCACTGCCACCAACAACGCTGTGGCCAAGAGAACCCAATGAATTGTCACTTTTTGACATTTCAATAAATAAAAATGGAAAAAGTGTGATGCTCTGCGACCTTAGGCAGATGCCGCTGGTTTGAACAGGCCCTAAGACTCTTTTGAGAACACCTGACTAAAAATAACTGGCAGGTTTTTTTTTTTTTTCTCGATTTTTGCATCCTGGAAGTAGTCAAATATTTATAAATACTGAGCGTGTCGTTGAATTGTAATGACAGTAAAATCTGTTATTTTTACTAACTGCTAATCGATCAGGCAGCTTTGAAAGGTTCTTTTGTCACCTTAAAGCACTACTAGTCATTTAGAAGGTAAGTTAAAAAGGAACAGCTTGCAGGCGATGCAGTTTAATTGACTGCTAATTGTTTTACTTAGCAGATTACAGTAAAAAATAGATTTGTTTAACTGCCTGCACAGCGCTTGTGATGAGCTGCCGAACATTTGCTCACATGTAATAAAGCTCTTTACTGAGCTGGAGCAGCAGACGCCACTTGCTCACGTTACCCTTGGCGCTGTGTAATTTGCTATTGAATGGCGCATAATGCTCAGTTTAGAAATCTGTTTCTCTCTTTAGAAGCATACTTGCCACGTTCTGATCATCTGATACCTGTAACTTTGACTGTATCAGGCGCAAATTGCGGAATATATGGTGACAAAAGAAAGAATGACCACAGGATTATCAGAATGCTAATAGGCACCCTACAGTTAATTTGTCAGCGTTCGGGGTAGATAAAGCTGAGCAATATCTCTTTATTGTCCCTGTACCCATGTGAATTTATGGATGAGAACAAATGCAAGCACTTGTTTGATAAATGTCAGGGGCCTTAGTGGCAATATGACAGAACATAAATATAGGAGCAGCTATTGCTGACATGGTTTTGAAGCAGCAAGCTTTTTCCATGGTCATCCTTGTCTTCACTTTACAACTTAGGGCTTGTTCATACCATAATGCATAGCATACACATAGGGGATGATTAACTGGAGGGTGCAAATCTAGTGCAGCTCTGCAAAGAAACCAATCAGCTTCCAGGATTTTTGTCAAAGCTTAGTTGAACATACTGAATTCGGAAGCTGATTGGCCACCATGCCCCAGATGTTGCACTCTCCAGTTTTAGTAAATCAACCCCACTATATGCAGGTTCTGGCATGTGTTTTTAAATTGCTCTTCACAGCAGTTGGTGTTTAAAGCAGGACTTTACACAAAAGGGGAAGTTCCGCTTGTTTGCCTCCTCCCCTTTAAAGAGGAGCTCCAGTCTCCTGTGTACAAATTGAAAGTCAGCAGCTACAAAAACTGTAGCTGCTCACTTTTTTTAAACCGGCACTCACCTGTCCCACAATCCAGCAATGGGCTCACCTCAGCCGTTTTCTCCTTCTGTGGTCTGGCCCTGGCGCCGGCATCGTAACTGTGGACCTGTCACGTGTCCCAGAAGACTGCAAGGAGGGAGGAGAACTTCCGCTTCTGGTCACCAAGGCGGTCGGAGCTCAAGTGGGTCGGGTACCTGTCAAAATCCCCCCCCCACTTACCCCCTCCCTAGACGGGTAAGTGTCTTTATATTTACTACAGTATTTGTAGCTGCTGACATTTAATTTTTTGGGGGAGACTGGAGCTCTACTTTGAGTTCATAAAATTGGATATTACTTACACACACTGAGTTGGTTTCTCTGTAACTTTAACAAATAAAGGCTCACTTTTATGTCATCAATTCAATGTTTCAGATTTCAGAGCATGTATTTGCCTTACATGTATATTTCATTATAGTATATACTGAATAGAGATTAACAGTAAGTCAGTCCACCTATAAATCTGTTTGCTTGGAGTCCAGACATCTGCAGTCTTTCTATCTCAGCCCTGTGGCAGTATTCAGCGTGCTAACCCTAATGAACGCTCATGAACTGCAGGTGATTACCTGCCAAATGAATCGACAAAATCGCAGAAACCATTCTTGACATAGCAGGAGAGCAGAGCATAAATTGTCAGACAGTTTGCTGTGGTTCTGTATTGACTGTGTTGTGACTGCGGGGTGACACGCGAGAAGAGGTTGGAGGGCCTGCTATGATGCCATAACTGATGTCACAAGACATCTGCTTGTTCTGTTTATGCATGGGCACACACCAGGCTATTCAGTGCCTAGTGCCAACGTTATGGCTCACTGTATGATTACACTACATTGTCATTTGCATTAGAAATAATTATTGTCTGTCTTCATTACTTAAACATAAGGCCAGAATACCATTCTAATAGAACCTCTGTATATTATGTTTTAACTTAGTCTTCTGAAATGACTAAAAACACTAAATGTGATATTTGTTTAGGATATATTACTTTGCAGAACTGCAAATCCTGTGAATCTGATGTCTGCTTTAAAAGAGAAGTATGGGTTTGGGTTTTTTTTCCCCATCATACTTACCTAGGTGGATGCAGCATCGATCCCATGCTGCATCTGTCCCCTGGTCCTCCATCTCTGTCCAGCGATGTCCATGAGTTCCTCTGCCGTCCGTGACTTTCCTCCTGATTGGCTAAGACACAGCAGTGGCACCTTTGGCTCCCACTGCTGTCAATCAAACTCAGTTAACCAATCAGGAGAGAAAGGGGTGGAGACGAACTGGGGCTCCATTTCTGAATGGACACAGGGAGCTGTGACTCGGCTCAGGTTCCCCCATAGCAAGCTGCTTGCTTTAGGGGCACTTGACAGGAGCCGAAGAGGGACCCGAGAAGAGGAGGATCTGGGCTGCTCTGTGCAAAACCCCTGCAGAGGTAAGGTAAGTATGGCATGTTTGTTTTTTTTTTTAGAGAAAAACAAAACAAGAAAAAGGAAAAAAACAAACTGTGCTAAGGTAAAAAAAAATAAAAAACACATATACCAAATCCTAATGGTTAAGTGAAATACCGTGTATACAATACCAGCAGCAATTCTCCTACACAACATAAATACAGTAATCAAATTGGAAAACATAGAATCGCACTAGACGTATGAAAAATATATAAAGTGAAAGTGCTCTCATGCATCAAATGGCAAATAGAGGTCATATAACTGAATTTGTATGACCATATAGTGAACAACAAAAGTATACAAATTATAAATTAACAAACACCTATACAGTTTGTGTATTAAAGGTCCAAAAAATATCAAAATGTGTGCTACCGGCCGGCGCACCAGACACCAAGGCGTTTTATCTGCTTGCTTATGTAAGTGCAATACTGCTTTTAATACTTAATAAACTTGAAGGTTTTTCACTATGGAGCACTTTTATCTTTCCATGCCATGCACATGAGTTTGAAATGAAATGAAGAGTGTTGGAATGTTACGAGGGTCGTTGGGCATTTCTGGAGATCGTACTATCACCCCAAATACATCAAGGACAGTTGATGTACCTGATATATTCTGGAGGGCTTATTATAAACAGGCTTCCCTTGATCCTCTGTAACGGGGGATCACGGCCTTCCGGTAAGCAGTAATCCCTTATATTCTGGTGGTGGATTTCTGCACTAGTCCTTCATTCAACTGTGAAGATTTCACCATTTATGGATGGACACCAATTAATTAATTTATAATTTGTATACTTTTGTTGTTCACTATATGGTCATACAAATTCAGTTATATGACCTCTTTTTGCCATTTGATTGGTGCATGAGAGCACTTTCACTTTATATATTTTTCATACGTTTAGCGCGATTCCATGTTTTCCAAAAAAAGAAAACAAGACTTTACAATCACTTTAAGTAAGAAATGTGAACAGGTCCAAAGGATCTTCAGAAGACTCTAAGCTGGGCAGCACTCAATAGGATGGAGGCCTGGACCTATTCTATTATGGAGCTCCAGCACAATCCTGCCATACACTTTCCATTAGGGAAGGCCTCAGTGGTAGAATAGCTCCAGATGTGGACAATTTAAGGCATTTTGCTTAGGCTGGGGGAATCCTGAAGATCAAATAGGCCCAGTACATGCACCTTATTATGCATGCTCTTACAAGGTAATAACTAGTCTTGCAAAGGCATTTGGTGCTAACAAAGAATGATATCCTTTGTGGCTATTGAGAAATATACAGTTTCGACTTTATTGTGATAGGACTTGCATGTTTTCTCTCAAGCAGTTTCTTAGAAAGTATTAAAGCCCAGGACAACCAGGCAACTAGTATCTTCAGTAGGAAATCCATAGCCTTATCTCCGTATTTTTCTTATGACCAATGTTCTTAATTGCACCATACATCTTTTACATAGTCATTTTTTATGTACTTTAACACAAGCTCTTACACATGAGGTTTTATTCATAGACACATCCATCAAACCTCATATCCTAACACATGTCTGTCCTTTTTCTATGCGTTTTCAGGACTGACTTGTCTGAGAACAGGCACTGTGATTCCTGAAATATCTTGCTCAGATGGAGTAGCACTTGGTTACAAGGAGAGTGTGAAGGATGGAACCTGTAACTGTCAGTCCTGCTTTGACAAGAGGCCGCAGCCAGCGAGGGGTCCACTGTATCTTATCAAGGTGTCAGTAACCTTGTAATGTCACTGCTCCTGTCAATCATCTGCATATTTAAAAGCCTTTCATCAGCAGCTTTAGTTGGGGCCACAGGTGTAATTACATTTTTCTCCCCCTTTGCTCTACATCTTGATTGACCCCTCCTGTTTATGGTGGGAGATGTAAGAATGGGCTTTAATTCAATTGCATGAGAGCCATCTGCAACCAGCCAGGCGCCGCAGAGTGAGGGTCTCTCTGTATTCAGCTGCGTCTTCTCCTTCTGAAATATTTAATGCGTGCATATAAATGTGCCCATGTTTAATTATGGAAATATTTGGAGTCTAAAGGTAGGTGGATGAGTAACATTTGGCCTGCCGTCTGTTGAACCAGCCAGCTGCTGAGCTTCATGGGAGAGGCAGGATTTTTGTAGGGTTAGGTTATTCAGAAATAAATACAAATCACAAAGCACAGGGCCTCGAGGCCTCCCTTAACAGTAAAAGTGGTTTCCAGCAATAGATTGCATTTAGCTACTGCTGAAGTACCATGGCAAACACAGAGTAACCGTGAAAGTAAATAACTGTTTGGACCTCTGCACTGCAACATATCAGAGAAAACGTGGCTTGATTGCTTATTACCACATTCCTGCTTGCTTTACTGGCCTATAGAATTCACAGAAACACAGTACAAAACATGGTTAGGCCATTTTAGTGCAGTATATCGTACGAGCAACAGACAGATTAGAATTCTTTACTTTTTTTAAAGGCAAGAACATGGATAACACTTCCTGAAAAACACATCTTAGGATGAAAAAAGAAACTGTAGGCCCTAACACACCCTAAAGATTGTACGTTGTATACATTTCTTTTTTTTTTTTTTTTTTCTTTTCAATGCAATTATGAGCAGCATGATAAAGAATATTGATAAAGATAAAGAATAAGAAAACTTATAATAGGCCCAAGAGAACCATTCACCAATTGCCTTTTGCACAAATATAGAAATTTAGGCTTGAAGTGAAGGGTGCTCCTGTTCTCTCTGCATTTCAGTCTGACCTCACTTTAATCACACTTGCCAACTGAGACTTCTTTTTTATTGCTTCCAATGCTATTTTTCTTTTCTTGTTCTGGGTCAGGTGTTCTTTTCTTTTTTTTTTTTTTTCTTGGCAATTGGGCAAGCACTGATGATGCAACTCCTGCATATGCTTGCTGAAGTTTCATTGTCCCTGCATCTGCCTGCAGTCTCTGTACCATATGAATGTATTTTAATATACAAGGGCCAGGAAGCATACGTTGCATTGTGCTGTGGGCAATGTACACCATAAGAGATAAAAAAAAATTGCTTTCTAACTGTTCCTGTTGACAGTTTCACTTTTAACACTCTGCCCTACGCTCAAAAGAGTACATGAGCTTTTTCTACTGGTTTTTACCCCTATTGACTTTAATGGGTGCATCTGTAATTGCGTGACATGCATTTGTGTGCATTTTTGCGCCTAAAGGACTCGTCTCCTCCCCTTGTCCAGCCCAGAAAACAATCACCAGAAGCTTAATACATGTTCAAAAACAAAGCTTGCAAAGTGCCTGAAGAAAACGATTAAAACCACTAGGAATATGCTGTGCTTTGGTATGCATTGGAGGTTAAGAATCGGATGATTTTAAAGTGATTGTAAACAATCACCTTGTAAAACAATCCATTCATTCGCCTGGCTGGAGGACCGAGCGGCACCCAATCAGGCCCCTGCATAAGAACCCAGCCTTTACCTGACACCCATTACCTCGGCCACGCAAAGTGGGAACACATGCCAGACATTTAACCTGCTTTGATAGTGTGAATTGCCCAAGAAAGGTACTGTGTGCCCGGTCCCTAGCTCAATATTACATAGGAGACCATAGGCCCCATTCCATGCACAAGACTCTATATGTACCACATATCCCCACCTATCCCCTATGCTCAAGCCACTACTGGTAGGAAAAGACAGAAGCCACAACAGCTAGATCACCTCAAGCTGCTACCCGCTCTGATGTCCGGGACATGGGTGTACATTCCCCTATCCGATTACCTCCCCCCTGCATGTTATCCTGGATGCCCTACAGCGGGGATCATACCCCTCATGCTGCTGTTCGTTCTTCAGCGGATGTTCGCCTCCCTAGATAAGGGAGTCCCACCAGACCCTGCTGTTCAAACTTACAACTGCACTGTTTGCAACGTAACCCAAGTGTTGTTTCCCTGGCCTGTCTGGACACATCTTTTTGTCACTGGCACATACCCTAGATGATGCTCACCCAGCCAGGCCAGTATATATGTTCAAGTTTGCTTAAAGTTTTGCTATTGGCTAATTGTTCTACAACCCTTAGATGAGATGAAGAGATGTAAATGTATATGTACAGACAAGAGTATCACATGTAAGCAGAGGCAGCTCTAGGCTTTGTGAGGCCTTAAGCGAAACTTACACATGAGGCCCCAATCACGCTCATAATGGGAAAAAAAGCAATAAAAATGGCTGCAAAAAGATGCATAGATCTAGCACACAGTTCATCAGCACCACTTCCAGGGCACCCTCCTCACCCATTAGACATATGCAGCCAATAAAACATCTGGGACCCAGCAAGGTGGCAACTCCTCTAAGAATTTCCCGTGTTTTGGGAGAATGGGGAGTGGATGTCACTGAGTCATTCCACATCCATAGAGGAAGTAGAGTGGGGGGATCCCAGTACAGCGCAGGGGGAGAGAGAAATGGGGAGGGAGATAGAAAAGAGGAGAAGGAGAGAGAGAGGGGGAGGGAGAGTGGGTGAGAGAGAGAGGGTGAGCGAAAGAGAGTGAGCGAGAGGGGGAGAGAGAGAGGGTGAGCGAGAGGGGGTGAGAGAGAGGGGTAGAGAAAGGGTGCGCAAAGTGGGAGAGAGGGAGGGTGAGCGAGAGGGGAGGAGGGAGGAGAGGGAGAGAGGGGGGAGGGAGAGAAAGAGAGGGGGAGGGGGAGAGAGAGAGAGGGGGAGGGGGAGAGAGAGGGGGAGAGAGAGAGAGGGGGAGGGGGAGAGAGAGAGAGGGGGAGGGGAGAGAGAGAGGGAGGGGAGGTGAGAGGGGGAAGAGAGAGGAGAGGAGAGGGAGGGAATGGTAGGAAGGGGTAAGAGAGAGAGAAGGAGTGTGGTGAGAGAGAGGAGGGAGAGAGAGGAGGGAGGGAAGGAGAGAGAGGGGGAGGGAGAGAGAGAGAAAGAGAGGGGGGAGGTGGAGAGAGGAAGGGGGAGAGAGGGAGTGAGGGGGGAGAGAGAGGGTTGAGAGGGGGTAAGAGAGAGAGAAGGGGGGAGAGATGGAGTGAGGGGGAGAGAGAGGGGTGAGAGGGGGTAAGAGAGAGAGGGGGGAGGTGAAAAAGAGGGGGTGAGGGAAAGGGGGTGAGAGAGATCCCTGGCCATGTCCCTGTCTGCAGCCCCTCCTGTGCCCCATGTCCCAGTCTGTGAGAGCACTGAGGGGGGGCAAAGAGCAGGGAGGAGCTGGAGTGTGCTGGGGGTGAGGGGCGGAGGGTGCTGGGGGGTGGAGAGTGCTGGGGGCAGAGAGTGCTGGGGGGGGTGGGGGTAGAGTGCTAGGGATGGGGGCCGGAGAGTGCTGGTGGGTGGGGGCCAGAGAGTGCTGGGGCCAGAGAGTGCTGGAGGGGTGGGGGCCGGAGAGTGCTGGGGGGCAGAGAGAATTGGGAAAGGTGGAGAGCACAGGAGGGGTGGGGGCTGGAGAGCGCTGGAGGGGAGCTTGAGAGGGGGGAGAAGAAAGAATTGGAGTGGAGAGCAGGGAAGTGCTGGTGAAATGGGGCCGGAGCCAGGGAGGACAAGGAGAGGCTGGAGAGCAGGAGGGGCAGAGCCAGAGAGCACAAGGAGGGGCTGGAGAGCAGGAGGGGCAAAGTCAGGGAGCACACGGAGGGGCTGGAGAGCAGGAGGGATGGAGCCAGGGAGCACAAGGAAAGGTTGGAGAGCACAGGATGCAGAAAAAGTTAGATAGGAGGAGCGGTGGGGAGACTGAACATAGTGGAACTGATTTTTCCATATTCCTCCATGCAGCCGCTGAATGATCACGTCTCCTCTCCTTCCTGCAGACATTCAGCGGCTGCATGGAGGAATATGGAAAAATCAGTCCCACTATGTTCAGTCTCCCCACCGCTCCTCCTATTCAGGCACACAGGGAGGCTGCACGGGCACTCATCTTTTCTCTGGTCAGCCAGGCAGCATAAGAACTCCTTCCTCTTCACAATCATGGGGCAGCTCAGCTGGATAGCTTCAGCGACCCCCCCCCCCCCCCGGCCCTGACTACAGAACCAAATAGGAGGCAGGTGCGGAGAGGTCGGGTGAGCGGCGCAGGCTGAAGTAGCAGCTTAGCTGCGGGTCCCACATGGACATGCCACCCACATGCCTTGGAGCCAGATGCTGTTATCCAGCCGCTGCCGCCACCTAGAGGCCTCTATAATCCCGCTCCCCGCACTTGCTGCCACCAGACCGGGATGCTCCATGATGAGACCTTGACATCAGTGTTGATCACAGACAAATTAGGCTGCCGCGAGGCCCCTGTGAGTGCGTGGCCTTAGGCGATTGCCTAATTTGCCTAATTAGAGAGCCGCCTCTGCATGTAAGCAATTCTCAGGTGCCCACTTTGCTGACATGCTTTCCATGCCTCCACAAATCTTGCCCCTGCAATCTGTCTACACCAGCCCAGGCTGCACATGCAGCACCTCCCACATATACAGTGGGGGTGTGGACAGGGTTAGACATTAATAACTTGAGCCTCCTACCATGCCTAACATAAATTGTCTCACGTGGAATGTCCGCGGCATCAGAGCCAAACCTAAGAGAAATGCTGCCCTATCTTACCTTAAGGCACAACGAGCAGACGTCATGGTGTTGGTTGAAACCCACCTTATGGGTCAGCTGCAGCTGTCCCTTAAGAAACCCTGGGTGGGATGGCTATACCAAGCCCCCTACACTGCACATTCTAGAGGAATTGCAATACTGGTGGCTAAGACCGCCCAATTTTCATTGTTGGCGCTGAGATCCGATCCGCAGGGCAGGTTCCTTGCTGAACGGACAGGAACTGGGACTCATTTAAATCCCATGCTCGCATGATACTCTCCCAACATATTTCTAGATACATGAAGACCTCTACCCAGGTAGTCAACAGGCAGAACAAAGAATGGCATAAGTGGAGAAAGCAACCTTTTCTAACAACCCCACGCCAGAGATGGCAGACCAGATAAAACTACAGGCCCGGATAGTAAACAGCCCCCACTTTGAAAGAGCAGAAAGGAAAATCTACTATAGCAAACAAAGGGTATACGAGTATTGGGAGCGAGCAGGCCGCCTATTGGCCTACTTGGCACACTTGGAGCATAAACCACCCACTGTGGTCTCTTTACGAGATGCAGCCGGCCAAATAATATGTGACCCAGACATGGGGGCCAAGGAGTTTCGCTCATTTTTCGCATCCCTTTACTCGTCCACCATTAACAACCCTAAAGAGACTCTAGTGGAATTTCTATCCACCGTTGATTTCCCTAAGCTAACTTCCTCTCGGGTCGAGATGCTGGAGACTCCCATCTCCAAAGACGATATTGCGGAAGCAGTGTCCCACCTTGCCCCGTCCAAGGCCCCTGGCTCAGACGGTCTCCCCCTTGAATTCTACACGACCTATAGTGAAATTCGTAGTCCCCAAACTGCATGAGCTGTTAACATATATATATATATATGTTCAAATCCAACTCCCTACCAAAATCGATGGGCGAAGCCTTAATTGTACTTATACCCAAACCAAGCAAAGATCCAGAACTCCCCGAATCATACCGCCTAATCTCCCTCCTTCAACTGGACCTTAAAGTGGTGTTCCCGCCGAAATTATACTTTTTAAATAAAAATACCTCTATAATACACAAGCTTAATGTATTCTAGTAAAGTTAGTCTGTAAACTAAGGTTCTGTTTTGTTATTTTATAAACTTACAGCAGGCCGTGGCCATCTTAAGTGTGGGCATCTGAAGCCAGACTGTATTTCTTCCTGGATCTCATCCTTACAGATCTCGCACATGCTCAGTGCAGCACAAGCAGTGTAATAAGTTTCGGGTCAGGTTTCCATAGCAATGGCAGTGTCAGAGGAAGTTGCCGCCCCTTCCCAGAAGGCATTGCAAACAGGAAATGATGTGATGAGCCACGGCCAGGGAGGAGGAAGTGAAAAATGAATACAGCAGATATACAGTAGGTGCTGAGAAAAAATTTAAAAATATCCAATTCGTTTACAGTGCACAGTTTAGTGAGGGATGCTGAAGAGTTGTAAAAGTGGCTGGAACTCCACTTTAAGATATTGGCCAAGATCCTGACGCTAAGGCTAAATAAGGTGAAGCTGAATCTTATCCACTCAGAACAAACTGCGTTTATGCCTGCAAAAAACACAGCATTTAACCTGCGTAGACTCTACATGAATCTACAGGCTGAACGTGACTGAATAGGCTCCAGACTTGTAGTGTCCCTAGACGCCGCAAAGACATTCGATTCAGTGGAATGGGACTATCTCTGGGAATGTCTGGCCCGGTTTGGCTTCGGACCCAATTTTATTAAATGGATTCAGCTTCTCTATCAGGATCTTGGACAATGGTAAATCTCAGATACCTTCCCCCTGTCCAGGGGCATGTGTCAGGGTTGTCCACTCTCCCCACTATTATATGCCCTCGCGGTGGATCCCCTAGCAACATCGCTCCGTGCACATGGGATCAGGGGTCTACGCTGCGGACAACTGACAGAAACGCTTAGCTTATACGCAGACGACATGTTACTATACCTAGAAGACGCAGGACCTTCTCTAATGACAGCTCTAGATGTAATAAAACAATGTGCACGATACTCAGGCCTAAAGATCAACTGGGACAAATCCCAGATCCTTCCCTTAGACATAGGGGCTCCAACAGAGACGCAAGCTTCTTCCCCTTTGATTCGTGTTAGCTCTATGAAATACCTTGGCATTATAATTACCTAGAAGACTACGTTAAACTGAATTTAGAACCCCTATTCATGATCCTAAAAACGAAAACACAGACATGGACCAGACTACCTTTGGGCATCATAGGCCGCATAAATATAATTAAAATGATTCTATTACCCAAATTTCTATATGTCCTATGGCATGCTCCAGTGTATATACCTCTGCGAATCTTCAAATCCCTAGAAGCCATTCTAAATTCATTTGTGTGGGGTAAAGCTCGTCACAAACTGGCAAGTGCTGAAGAACCCCACTGATTTAGGGGGTACAGCTCTATTGGACTTTTAACCTGTATTATCTGGCAGCGCAACTATCTCATTTTTTTTTACCTGGACAGGGGAGATAAGGCTCGATATTTGGCTCTCGTATGTTCTCCCTTCACCCGAATTCACGAGCACCCCTTACAACTTCTCCTTGGGGATCCTGGTAACCCCTGGACCTTGGAAAGTCAAAAGGGTTTACTATACAATCAGTGTAAGGTGTTAGAGGTGGTGAGGCGCAAACTCGGGACCCCCCCCTCACACATAAGCAGACACCCTTATGGGAGCCTTTGGATCACTGGGGGAATGGTATACCTAACAGACATTTATTGTAGAAATATCCTGAAGTCGTTCCAGCAACTTAAGGACAAGTTCAGCCTCCCCAGCTCAATGCATTTTCGCTACCTCCAGCTCTGCCACGCCCTCCAGACCCAATTCCAAGACACCCCCCCAAACCTAGAACAACTAGATAATCTGAGTGTAATATTCGGGTAGGAGTCTCAAAAACTAACATCTCTACATTTTACAATTATCTCCTACGCCCAACTGCTACAGCTCTCGCCTACCAATTAAAAGACAGATGGACTGGGGAGACAATTATAGTCCACTATGCCCCAGATGCGAAGGCTCTACAGGCACCTTCTTCCATATTATGTGGTCCTGTCTGACAATACAGGACTATTGGTCCCAAATAGTGAAATTTATACTTGACAAGATGGGGTCCCCCTTACACTATGCCCTAAACGATGTATACTGGGCATGTTCCGAGACTCTGATAAGTTCCACCACATATTCCTACAGGAAACACTGTTTATAGCTAGACTGCTTATAGCACAAAAGTGGCTCAGGGCACTACTACCTACTGTTCAAGAGTGGATAGCCGCAATCAATAACGTGCTACCCTACAAAAAAGTGCTTTATGCTCATAGAGGATGTCCTGCCAAATATGGAAAAAAAAATTGGGATGCCTGGATGGAAAAGGCCTCCACAAGTAATGAGATGGCAGAAGACCCCATCTGAACTGGGAGAATGCAGGGCAAATTCTCCTTACAGTACATTAGTGAAGTTAGGACGTGTCATGTTAATGTCAACACTCATCTATGTCTACACTATTATTCTTAATGTTTTCTGTTTTATAGCATTTTCTCTTTATAACTGTACAATGATTGCATCATAACTGCTAATATCTTGTAACCATTACTTTTCTTGAATAAAGAATGTTAATTTGTAAAAAAAAAAAAAAATACCTATTCAGTTTAAAACAGAAATGAAAGGCAAAATGTGAGTATGTGTAGATAAAAAACACACACTATAAATACCTTTTTCCCCTTATTTATAAGTTATTACATTACCTCTGTTCTCAGATGCATAAGAGCTAGGGGAGGAGAAGAAGCAGCACACTGATCTACCCAGTGAATGGCTGTGCAGGAGTGGGGACAAGTCTGATAGTTGGAGGAGAGCACACTGAGTTTCCAGCATTGCTAGAGGACTGCCCACGGCATGTTCTCCTGCTTAGTGTAGTCAGTTTTTAATAAGAAACCAGGGGGACTAGCAGGAATACCAGGGATTTCACTCAATAGAAGCAATACAGGCACAAATCAGGAATATGAAATTTTGGGTTTACTAAATTTTAATAACTTTGCAGACCCCACAGGTGCTCACACAGTCATTAATGTTTGTTCCTGCTCGCAGCAAAAGTGATTACACCCCTAAGTGAAAATGTCCAAATTGGGCCCAATTAGCCATTTTCCCTCCCCAGTGTCATGTGACTCGTTAGTGTTACAAGGTCTCAGGTGTGAATGGGGAGCAAGTGTGTTAAATTTGGTGTTATCGCACTCTCTCATACTGGTCACTGAAAGTTCAACATGGCACCTCATGGCAAAGAACTCTCTGAGGGTCCAGAAAAAAAGTTATAATTTGATTTGCATTTTAATGAGTGAAATAAGTATTTGGTCCCCTATCAAGCAGCAAGATTTCTGGCTCCCAGGTGTCTTCTATATAGGTAACGAGCTGAGAATAGGAGCACTCTCTTAAAGGGAGTGCTACTAACCTCAGCTTGTTTCCTGTATAAAAGACACCTGTCCACAGAAGCAATCAATCAGATTCCAATCTCTCCACCATGGCCGAGACCAAGCCCTACATTGGGCTGGAACGGACTACAAGACCATCGCCAAGCAGTGGTGAGAGGAGTGACAACCATTGGTGCGATTATTCACAAATGGAAGAAACACAGAAAAACTGTTGGTCTCCTTTGGTCTGGGGCTCCATGCAAGATCTCACCTCGTGGAGCTTCAATGATCATGAGAACAGTGAGGAATTGGCCCAGAACTACACGGGAGAATCTTGTAAATGATCTCAAGACAGCTGGGACCATAGTCACCAAGAAAACAAATGATAACACACTATGCCATGAAGGACTGAAATCCTGCAGCGCCTGCAAGGTCCCCGTGCTGAAACTTTCCCTCAACTAGGGCATTGAAAATGGGTCATGGATGGGTATTCCAGCATGAAAATGACCCAAAACACAAGACCAAGGCTGGCAACAAAGAAGTGGCTCAAGAAGAAGCACATTAAGGTCCTGGAGTGGCCTAGCCAGTTTCCAGACCTTAATCTGATAGAAAACATGTGGAGGGAGCTGAAGGTTTGAGTCACCAAACGTCAGCTACAAGAAATGTGTGACCTCTGTGACAAGAGTTTTGCCACCAAGAACTAAGTCATGTTTTGCGAAGGGGTCAAATACTTATTTCACTCATTAAAATGCAAATCAATTGATAACTTTTTTGAAATGCATTTTTCTGGATTTTTTTGTTCGGTCTCACTGTTAAAAAAAAAAAACAAAAACAAAAAAAAAACTACCATTCAATTATAGACTGATCATTTCTTTGTCAGTGGGCAAACATACAAAATCACCAGGGGATCAAACACTTTTCCCCCTCACTGTGTGTGTGTGGAACGGACTACAAGACCATCGCCAAGCAGTGGTGAGAGGAGTGACAACCATTGGTGCGATTATTCACAAATGGAAGAAACACAGAAAAACTATTGGTCTCCTTTGGTCTGGGGCTCCATGCAAGATCTCACCTCGTGGAGCTTCAATGATCATGAGAACAGTGAGGAATTGGCCCAGAACTACACGGGAGAATCTTGTAAATGATCTCAAGACAGCTGGGACCATAGTCACCAAGAAAACAAATGATAACACACTATGCCATGAAGGACTGAAATCCTGCAGCGCCTGCAAGGTCCCCGTGCTGAAACTTTCCCTCAACTAGGGCATTGAAAATGGGTCATGGATGGGTATTCCAGCATGAAAATGACCCAAAACACAAGACCAAGGCAACAAAGAAGTGGCTCAAGAAGAAGCACATTAAGGTCCTGGAGTGGCCTAGCCAGTTTCCAGACCTTAATCTGATAGAAAACATGTGGAGGGAGCTGAAGGTTTGAGTCACCAAACGTCAGCTACAAGAAATGTGTGACCTCTGTGACAAGAGTTTTGCCACCAAGAACTAAGTCATGTTTTGCGAAGGGGTCAAATACTTATTTCACTCATTAAAATGCAAATCAATTGATAACTTTTTTGAAATGCGTTTTTCTGGATTTTTTTGTTCGGTCTCACTGTTAAAAAAAAACAAAAACAAAAAAAAAAAAAAAAAACTACCATTCAATTATAGACTGATCATTTCTTTGTCAGTGGGCAAACATACAAAATCACCAGGGGATCAAACACTTTTCCCCCTCACTGTGTGTGTGTGTGTGTGTGTGTGTGTGTGTGTATATATATATATATATATATATATATATATATATATGTGTGTGTGTGTATATATAATTTAAAAACTTCAGTAAAATGTTTCATAAGAAAGTCTATACTTATTGCATAACAGTTTAGGACTTTGCATAGGTGCAATCATGACTTGTTTTCTTTAAGGGAACCCTCTAGTAGCGGTAAGGCTTGAAAAATTATCATTGCAGCACGGGCTGTTTTGTAGACACAACCTGGTTTTCATTTTCAGTACGTTTGTTGAATAGACCCAGCTATCCACAGAACAACTGTCAGAAACCTGCAATCAAGTTTGTTAAATTATTGCAATGTAGACAGTTGACTTGAAAGCAATGTTTATTTTTCTTCCAACAAAACTCGCTGTTTCACTTGCTTGTGTTTGGTCCTTCCATTAGCTCATCATTTTAGAACAATCTCTGGCTTTTTAATTAGCCAATTAGTGATTTTACCTTTTACAATATATCCCTTTTAAAGTGCAAGTTTATGATGCGCTTGCTGATAACTCTTACGATATATCGCTATACATCTTTTCTTTTCATATTTTTAAGTTCAAAGAATTTTACTTTAGTTTATGTAATGAAGTAAAGGGCTTAGCAGCTCCTACTCCCCCACACATGGCACTAAAAACTGTTACAGGGATCACAGTTGTAGTCTCAACCATGATCCCGGTATAATTGCTGCCATACCTAAACGTATATATTGTGGTGAAAAAAAGAGGATCGGGGCTGCTCTGTACAAAACCACTGCACAGAGCAGGTAAGTATGACATGTTTGTTGTTTTTTTTTTTTTTTTTTATCACTTTAACCACTTGCTGCCCGCCCACCGTCAAATGACGGCTGGGCGGTGCAGCTCTCGTTCTGGGTGGATGTCATATGACGGCCTCCCAGAATGACCACTCTTGCGCACCCCCGGGAATGCGCAGCGCGACGATCGTGGTCCCGATCTGTGTAAAGAGCTGCGGCTCTTTAACCATGTGATGTGTCCAGTCACACCCGGTCACATGTAAACACGGAGATGCTGATAATCGGCCCTCCTTGCCTGACACTGACAGTGTGAGTAGAGGAGAGCCAATCAGCGGCATCTCCTCACAGGGGACAGCTAGGTGTGTAATCAGGGTACTGATCATCAGTTCCCTGATTACAGTTAAGTGCCCACCAGTGCCAGCAATGATTGCCCACCACTGCCAGAAATCAGTGCCAACCAGTGCCCACAATTGCCACCAATCTGTGCCAGCAATCGGTGCCCACAGGTGCCAGCAATCAGTGGCCATTAGTGATGCCAGTCGGTGCCACATATCGGTGCCACATATCGGTGCCACCTATCAGTGCCATAAGTGCGGCATATTCGTGCGTCCTCATCAGTGCCTATAAGTGCCACCGCATCAGTGCAGCCTATCAGTGCCGCCTCATCAGTGAAGGAGAAAAATTACTTATTTACACAATTTACTGACAGAAACTAAGAAATGTTTTTTTTTCTCCCCAAATGTTTTTGGTCTTTTTTTTTTTTTTTTTTTTTTTTTAGGAAAAAATAAACAACCCAGGAGAAGAAAATTATAATAATTTCACATGGTTACAGTGTAGCATGACTGCGCAATTGTCATTCAAAGTGTGACAGCGCTGAAAGCTGAAAAATTGCCTGGGCAGGAAGGGGGTGTAAGTGCCCTGTATTGAGATGGTTAAGCTATGGTGTACAATGGCCAGCAGTTAAAATCAGAGTAGATCACGATTGCATTGATATGGGTACAATATGTGTACAAGTCACCCATAACTGGGCATTCACAGCATTGAAAGGTGAATAAATATTACTTTGAGATCATGAAGAATATATAGCCAGCAAGTTAAAAATGGTTGAAAGTAAATCAGATTTCAGTCATCACTTAGGCTGTCCTGCAATAATTCCTCGTACTGATAGGGTTAAGGGCATGAAAGGATGGCACTGCTGTTTAGTAGCCTTAAAGTGTACTGGATGCGTTTCATTTTCCATGTTACTAATAAATTATTCAGCGTTTTGCCCTATATCTTAGTTTTGCCTGCTTCAAGAACATTCAGAATGCCCCAATCTCTTTCAGGAGATATTGGCAAATGATCCCGGTGCATTTGTAACAAGTCTTTTGACAGATAATAAATAAATGAGTCAGCCGGCCCTGATGCAACAGCCTTGCTGAGCCTTTAGGTCATCATTAGCGCTTCTTACCACATGCTGCTGTAGTTTTTAAAACTCAGCTCATGCTTGTGGCAGTCATGTTTGAGCAGCCTGCAGGACTACAGAGAACCAGAAGTTCCAGCGTGCCTTACCCTACCAATTTGTAGCTCATAATCACTTGGAGAATATCTGTTGCCCGTGCTCCTGATAAAAAAAAAATCAAGCAATTGACTTTCCAAAGTTGACAAAAGTTTGCAGCTTTTTTTTCTCTCAAATAAAGATACATGGTCTAAAATAAAGAGATTCTCCACACAGGGCTTAATATTATTGCCTTGTCCACAGTAGAGCTGCATGATTCTGAATAAAATGAGAATTACGATTCTGAATAACTTTTTTTTTTTTTTTGGGGAATATTTTTATTTAAAGGTTAGAAACAGGCAGATCCAATACAGTACAACAACAATATGTGGACAATGGTATTTCCAATGGTGTATCAAACAAACGTTAAGAAGCGTTCACTTCCTTTTTTATATTTTTTGTAGAGTCGTAAGGAAGTAGAGGTAGAGTAAGAGAAGAAGAAAAAAGAAGAGAAAAAAAAAGTGGGGGGTGGAGGATGAGGAGTACTGGGAGTTTAAGGTGATATCCAGTAACAGGACATGGCTTTATCCAGATCAAAGACTGCTAAGAAAATCATGAACCTATAATCTCTTTCCCCCTTTCAGAAAGGACAAACATTCCATAGTCTCCAGATTTTGGAGCACTTTTCTCGTTTATGCTGCGCTATAAATATTATATCCTCCATATTATTTCTTCCATCCTATGAAGCCAACGACTGACACTAGGCGGTTGCTGTTTTTTCCAATCCATGGTTATGCAAGATTTTACAGCATTCGGTAGGTGACGTATTATGGATTTTTTGTACTTTTTTTCCGGGATGGTCAAGACATGTAGTAAGAAAAAGCTGGGTCATCGGGGGTCTCAAAATCGGTAAACTCCCGGATAACCTTCCGGACCTCACTCCAAAGGTTATCAAGTTTAGGGCAAGACCAAAAGACATGAAGCAGCTTTTCCCTATCCTCCTGGAATCTCCAGCGATCAGTGGTGTTAGAGTAAAATTTGTGTAGCATATGAGGGGTATGGTACCACCGTGTCATAAATTTATAATGGTTTTCCTGGGTCTTTGTACAAATAGCAGGCCATATGATTCTAATTTGCGGAGAAGATTGGGAAATGACACTATTGCCAAGTACAACATTCATAGTCTTCAGTCATCTCACATAACTCTGTAAGGCAGTGGTTCTCAACCTTTCTAGTGCCGTGACCCCTTGATAAAATTTCCCAAGCTGCGGGGACCCTTAACAGTAAAATTTTTGTAGCATGGGTTATCAGCACCCAAGGCAAGACAAATAAATTGCGCACCTAATCCACGGACATTTAGCGCTCCTTGAGTCCCTTCCACTCCTACAATATTAATTTATTAATCCCTTATGGTACATTTTAGGATGTACCACTCTTTCTCTTTGTTCTCCTTTCTTTCCCTTTTATCTCTCTTTATCATCCAGCCCCTCCCACTTCACATTCCTTACCAGTCAGCTGACCTCTAGTCTCTGCCCCCCCAGCCATGCCGTGAACTGAATGGGCGGCCACAGGCTCCAGGGACAGCCCTGCTGGGCGGCTGCGAAAAGGCTGGGAGAGCGATGCGGGCTTCAGGAACAGCCCAGGATTGGGTGACCCCTGGCAAATCATCATTGGACCCCCAGGTTGAGAACCACTGCTGTAAGGGCTGCACTCATACTTTCTATGGCCATGTCATGAAGTTCTAGTTGTTTTCTGATTGCTCGTTTCCAAATTTAACTTAGTGATGTCATCTGAATTTGTATCCAGTATTTCATCTAGTATCTTAGAATAATGATTTAATTTCTAAATCATATCAATCTCCCATCCTGTCCCTGAGGGAAACCATGTCCATGCCATGTCCTTTTCAAGAAACGTTTCTCACTTCATTCTGTGCTTAAGAGGGTATCTTGGATGCATACTGGCCTCAAGTAGGTGGTCTCCCTTATTGTTACCCATTACTCCCATAATCGGGACTAAAGAGGCCAAATAACACCATCCCTGGACATGGAGGGGGACCCAAGGATAGCATACCTTCCCACAACACACAGACACTTTGTCCTAGTGCAAATGGTTTCTTAGCAATAAGCCCATGAGTGTCCTTGTTCTGTGCTGCGAGTATGAATTGGTTTAGTATATCACTTACATTATCAGGGAGTGAAGAAAAATTAGACGGTGTTTAAATCAGGATCAGATATGTGGAACAGTGAATAGGAGGAGTTTCCCTTAGGTTTACATGTGAAAATGTTAAATATTCACTGCATGTAGAGGAGTTGGTCTGTGTCTCATTCCCTAAATTAAAACACCAGTCAGGGGAATGACTCCTACCCATTATTGGAAAAGTAACGGTGGTGTTTATATATAAACTTGATATGTTGGTTAAAACAACGGGAGGAGTTCCTTTTAAAAAAAGGGTTTTATTTAAGGGTACAGCATAAGGGGAATACGGCTTGTACTAGGATGCAGTTTACTGCATATCCAACATTTCTCATACCATATTTTCTGGGCATAGTTATATTTGAATTTCAGTAGCAACATTTTGTCTGTAAAACTATTGGTTTTAACCCATTCATTATCTGATTGTGTATCTCTCTTGTGTCTGGTATGTGTATTATCGGTGGTGTTATTGGGTGACCCACATGTGCCTTTAAGGGCTCCCAAGTCCTCAGGATGATAAATACAATTAGTTATGATCCATGTAGGTAGGAACACTATCAGAGAGATTAGGAACAGGAGGCAAAATGCCTTCCCAGAAGTCTGTAGTGCCATAAGCGAGGTCATCTTGTTCAGAGACTTTTTTTACCGGCTTCACTCTCTTTTTGAGGCTTTATTTCACTTGCTTCACCTCCTTTATCCTTGGCTTGCTTCTTAGGTGTGTGGTTCACCTTCTTCACACGACTGGCATGAATCCAGGACTGTTGTCCCTTGGTAAGGATTGCGGTACGTGTGACTGCGATCACAGTGGTCGGGGGGTCCGAATGGGTACTTGCTTCTTAGTACGATTCAGCTGTTGGACGACCATTATGTCTCCTACCTGGAAAGGGTATGTAGGTTCCTGTGAAGAGAAAGGAGAGGTGGGAGCAACATTTCTTTCAACTCTGTCCAGAGTTTCAATGAGTTTCCTAATATACTCTCCCAGTATTACTTCTAGGTCCCCTCTTTCTAACATAAGTGGTTGTCTGGCCCATGGGGTGGGAAATGGCCTTACCCATAAGGACCTCAAATGAAGAGTATCCTGTTTCTTAGAGGAGGTCATTCAAATTTTGGCCAAAACTGCTGGTAGAACTTTCTGACACTTATTATATGTGCCTCCTGTTGCTTTTCTTATTTTATCTTTAATGGTCCTGTTCATTGTCTCAACAATACCTGAACTCTGCAGGTGGTAAGGTATATGAAATGTCCAATCAATTTTAAGTGCTTTCACTAAATCTTGGCACACTTTTGAAATAAAGGCAGGACCATTGTCAGAATTTATTTGGAGCAGGCATTCCCATCTAGGGATAATTTCCTGCATGAGGATTTTTACAACTGTTTGTGCATCTTCTTTTGTGGTTACAAATGCTTCTGTCCATCTTGAGAACATGTCTACTATCACAAGTAAATATTCCTGTCTTTTACCTAACTTAGGCATATGGGTGAAGTCAGTCTGTAAGTGTGTAAAAGGTGTGGATGGATATGTAAGGTGTTCATGTTTTGCCTTGTGTGGATTTCTTGGGTTGTTTCAGATGCATCTGGCAACATATAATTTGACCGAAGAGGGAAAACCGGGGATAATGAAATCATTGTCAAATAATTCACATGTGACCTGCCAGCCTCTGTGCCCTACCCCATGATACTGAAAAATAAATAAAGGTGCACTAGCTACAGGTATACATGGTCTCCACTCTTGACAGACAAGTCCAGTATCTGGGCTTTTCTGCACTCCTGCAATATTCCATTGTTGAATATCTGTGTCTGTAGCATATGTCTGAAGATCTGACAAGGTTTGGTCTAACAGGGGCATTTCAGGTGCAAGTGATGGCATTTGTATGGTAGCGTCTTGTTTAGAAAGCTGCTTCCTTTGCTGCTTTATCAGTTAAGACATTTCCTTTTGAAACATCATCTTGGTTTGTGGTATGTGCCTTGCAATGGAGGATAGCTATAGAGCGAGGCAATTTAATTGCTTCCAAAAGACTGGACACTAATGCTGAATGTGAAATTAATTTGCCATCTGCTGCTATGTACCCTCTTCTTAACCAGAGAGTACCAAAATCGTGGACTACACCGAATGCGTATTTAGAATCCGTATAAATATTCACATCTTGTCCTTCAAAGAGCTGGCATGCTCTTGTAAGGGCAATCAGTTCTGCAGCCTGTGCTGATTGAAATGGGACTGGGTTTGCTTCGAGCACTACATCAGGCAACTGGACTACAGCATATCCTGCATGATATGTGTTGTCATTTGGTCTAGAACAAGAACCATCAACAAAAACATTCAGGGATTGCAGTGGAAGACATATCTGCACGTGGAGATGTGTCCTGGTGGATTATTTCATTGCATTCTTGTTGAGGAACTACCTCCACCATCTTCTCCTTTTAGACCTAGTAACGCATTTAGGATTGGGGTTGGGCCTGAAGTGGGTGAAGCATATTTTATTTCAAGATTTGGATTTGAGAGGAGAATAACCTTGTATTCACTCAATCTTTGGGCTGACATATGTTGGATGTAAATATTTTTTAACAAAATGGATACATTATGAGTAGTATGTAAGTTGGTTGGATGTCCTAGAGTAAAAGTAGCCATTTCTACTACCATAGCACAGGATGCCAAAGCTCTGAGGCACGCTGGCATGCCCTGTACCAGCATTGGCACTACTCTTGAAAAAAATGCAATAGGGTGGAGTTTTCCTCCGTGTTCCTGTGCCAGGACTGCCGCCATTGTTTTACAATTGTCCCTGGCAAACAAGTGAAACATCATGCTATAATCAGGCAATCCGAGGTCAGGGGCCATTAGCATTGATGTCTTAAGGTACACAAATGCATCACACATGTCATCTGTCCATTTTACACAATCTGGCATGTCTGAGCCTGTGGCTTGCCTCAGGTTATCATAAAAAGAGCATTCAGGTATCCATTGGCGGCAGTAACCAATCATACCAAGAAAAGATAGCAGGGAGTCCAGGACCGCAGGGTTGCCTGGAGTACAACTGAATAGACTATAGGGGAGTCTACATACCCTTGGGCCATTCTGCACCAGGTCATCTGGCGATTTCTAAAACAAAATGCAAGAATAGGCTGTGTCTCTTCATCCACCGGGACGCTAAAAATGCATTTGCTAAATCAATTACCGTGAAATACTCTGCAACGGATGGTATGGAAGTCAGGAGTGATGGCACATCAGGTACTATAGGTGCTATGGGTACTACAAGATTATTATGGCCCTATGGTCTTGAACAAACCTATAACTGCCATCCGGCTTTTTGACTGGATTTATAGGAGTGTTGTAAGGTGAAATTGTTTCCTTTTAAAATTCTTTGTTTAAAGTGGGAGTCCGGTGACCAATCCTTTTTTTTTTTTTTTTTTTAGGTCATTGAGACACTTTGCTAATCCTAAAATAATACTCACAGTTTGGGTGTAATATTTCCGCCTCTGTCTGTTTTCGTACTGAAGAATAACTTTAAAAATGTGATGCTGGCTGTTTCCATCTTGCTTGTGGGCATTTGAAGCCCACAAGCATTGATTTCCTGGATGCGGTGAATGCTGTTCATTCACAGCTTGTTCACACGCATGATCATTGTTCCCGCACTGAATCTTGGGAAGTCTGACACTAAGCTCCCAGGAGACAGTGCCGGGGAAAGGCAATAAACACGCCTACTCCCATGGGAGGAGAGACAGGAAGTGCCACAATAAAGTAATTACAGCGATAAAAAAAAATTTTGTGCGGCATTTGAACATCTATGCAATTAACTGAAGGGGGTAAGATTAAGTTAAAAATTTGAGTGGAACCCCGCTTTAAGGAAATGTTCCACCATGGAAGCAATTCCATCCTCCCTTTCTTTTCACAAAGGGTATCGTTTGTGGTATATAGGTTCTGCCCAAGGTTTGAGGGTGGCTTTGTATGGGGTACAAGAGATAAGACCTACATCCAGAGGTCCATCCAACCAGGACCCTTGTAAGTCCTTTGAAAATTCCTCTTCCAGTACTTCGACATTTAAAGCTAGAATAGGTACTATGGGGACCTTTTTTAGAATATACAGTTAGACTGCCACTTGGAGACATTACTAATTTCATGCCCAGCTTCCCCAACAAATCTCTTCCCAGGAGATTTACAGGACAATTTGGTATGATCCTAAAACTGTGATGGATTATTAGGGACCCATGTTAATCATCTACAATCGGGAGGGGAGAGGTTTTGTAGGTCTTGGTGAGTATCCCATTAATTCCCATTTGAAGGCTCAGCATTTGTGGTCTCACCTCTATAATAATCTTGGCTTAAAGTACTCTGAGTCGCCCCGGAGCCGAGGAGAAACGGGATCAGTAACCCATTTACATGTAGGGTCACTAGAGGTTGGTCATCAAAAGCGTGAGACACAAGAGGAAATGCTGGGATACAACCTCCTGGGCAACTTCATTATTGTTTCGTTTGGGTCCACTGGATTGGAAACCTTGAGCCAGGAGCTGGTTGACTCTGGGATCTTTGAGGACCAGGATTAGTATTATTCAATTATTATTTGGGTCATAGATCTCATAAGGACATTGATTCCACAATTAAAGCATTCGGTTCTAGAGGGAGGGGTCTTCTGGAAAAACTTCTCCCTCCTCCTCTCCCTCTGCCTCTTCATCTCCCCCTTCCACTACCCCACTGCCTCCCATTCCCAGAATTATCCTGTGGTCTTATATCCTGTTAAAGTGGATCTCCTTGAAGAAGGGTACCTGTAGCTTTATCCTTCGGTATATCAAAGCAACATGCTGCATCCTTTTCAGTCAGGGCTTTCTGAAAGACCCCCATTTTGTGGGCCAATCAGAAATCCTCTGCTTTACCATTAAGCCATTGTGTGACTTAAGGTTGCTAATGAAAGTTTGGATCATTAAGCTGTGCATATTTGCCAATGTGGATAATCCAGCTTCCTGTGTCCATACATCTACAAACCTTTTCCAGAATTCTAATACACTTTCTCCAGATTTCTATTTACATGCTATGGCAGTGGGGAGAGAGGTCCTGTTTTTAAAAGCATTTTTTAATTCTGCCTCCAATTGGTCCCACATTGTGGTTCTGCCCCTGTCTGTATTTAGACTATACTGATCTGCACGAACATTATTTGCTTCTATTGTTGAAATACTGGGAACTTTTGTCCAATCAATGGCAGATGTATGCCCAATCACCCCATCAACAATCAAGCGCATATCTTCCTGTGTATAATTTCTACCATTACAAGCCTTTTTAAGTAACTCAGTGTAGCGGATGATGATTGAGTGGGTTTAGGACAGGTTTTAATAATGTGATTTATATCTTCAATGTCAATTACCTTTTTAAGCATGTCATTTTCTATAGTCATAAAAGAAGCCTTTATGCTGACACCCTGTACATCTGCATCCATCCCATATATCTTTCCACTCTTTTTTTCTGTTTGAGCTTAAAAAATTTACAATAGCACCTCCAATAGCTTTTGTCATTCCTATCATGTCAAGATCATCTTCCTCATCTTCCTTTTCTACTATAACAGCAGGGGGGGATTGGGTAGTCGGTGTGTGGCCCCCTGTTGCTTCTTCTGAGGCGCTATCGCTATCCTCAGAATATTTTGATGCTTGTCTTTGTGGGGTGGCGGGTGCCTGTGTAGTTTGTGCCGCTGGCTGTTGTGTCTGTTGTATCCCTCTGAAACCAGTATGGGGCAAACTTAAGCCAATTTTCCCCTCCTTCTTTCATGTATTTCATATCCCACTGAGGGTCTCCTGAAAACCATGGGAAAGCCTTCATGTCACCAAGACATAAACCTTTCACCATATCCATATGAAATTCATCATTATCTCCATCTCGGGGGAAGGGATCACTACTATGCATAGTTTCAGTCCACCCTGCTAAATTTGACACCCAAGGATTTATAAATTCATAATCAGTACCACAAACCCTAGCAACATAATCCTTACAATTGTTTATGGTTTCGGTTCCGAATATGGGAAAAACACCCTCATTGATAGGCACCACATCCCTGGGCAAAGATTATAAATACAGAAGGAGAACTAAAGGGATTTTGACGGTGCAAATAGACTATACGTACAAAAAAAATATATTTTTTTTCTTTAAAAGAACACAATTTATTGTTTACATCAATTAAAAAGAGAACGTATAGATTGTACAAAGTATCACAAACACTTTTTCTTTTTTTCAATCATAAAAGCATAGGTGGTCAGAGGGGATGAAAAGTGTTACACTTTTCATCCCCTCTGACCACCTATGCTTTTATGATTGAAAAAAAGAAAAAGTGTTTGTGATACTTTGTACAATCTATACGTTCTCTTTTTAATTGATGTAAACAATAAATTGTGTTCTTTTAAAGAAAAAAAAGATATTTTTTTGTACGTATAGTCTATTTGCACCGTCAAAATCCCTTTAGTTCTCCTTCTGTATTTATAATCCTTACAAGTTTCCCTGGGGTTAGGGGGAGGCGGCTACTCTTTGCCATGTTCTTGACCCATATTACAGTTAACGAGAGACTGTCTTACCTTACAGCTTCTTCCACGCAACAAATTATCTTATACTTTTATGCGACAGAAAGACAAAGCAAACAGAGGTTTGGGTCACGGTGGTGGTTACCCCATAAACTATTTCTCTCCTTCCCAAAAGGAGTTACAGTACTGTTTTGTCTAATGTTAATGAATCCTCTCTTTAGGACCCTCGGGTCTCCCAAAGACCGTTCACACTTTAAGGCGTGGTCCGTCTCCTTTCTATATAAGTTTTAAGGGACTAAAGCTTTATCAGAGCTGAGGCAAGAAAATAATTTGTCAAAATAAGACAAAAGTTTACTTACCACAGATGATTGCTTTATCCAGGACGAGCCTCCATTTGAAAGGAATTGTACACCTTGACGACCACCCTTATGCAGGCAGACCACCGGGACCCTCGGATCCATGAGACACGGGAAAAAGGCTTGAGTGTTTTCATAAGGTGTCTGATTTTATTGCGTACAACAGTAGCTTATATACAATAAAACAAAGAAGGGAATGGCTGCGTTTTTATATATACGTGTCTAAGGGTTATACAAACTTACACTCAGTACTTTCTTATCATGAGTTAGACTGCTGACTAGATAACAAGAAATAGCTGATGACTTGCTGACACAGGATGTTGCTCCAGGAATCAGCTTAACCACAGTAACTCGTAGGTTGTGGTTCTGTGCAAACTGTTAAGCTGTTTATAGCAAAACTCATACATACAAAAGTTCATTTCTACTTTATGTAAAATGGAGGGGAATCTAAAATGGAGTCAAAGTTGTTTATACATTCTCTTATAAGACATATTTTTCAGAGGAAAGGTTCCAGGAGTAAAGCAAAAAGAAGAGTGAAAGGGTACACCCCTGTCTGGTTCCATTAGATATAGAAAACAGGTTGGAGAGAACTCTGTTAGCCTTGACCTGAGCTGCCAGGTCAGAATATATCTTTGTGATCCATTGTAACATGTTACCTAGGCCAATGTAATGTATGACCTAAAACATAAATTTCCAATTCACTTGATCAAACGCTATCTCGTCATCTGTGCTTAAGATAACGTACTGGGTATGGGTCACATTCGCTACATGGATTAGGTTTAATACCTTAACTGTATTATCATGGGCTTCTCTTGATGGAATGAATCCTACCTGATCTAAATTAACAATTTGCTGTAAGTGGTGTGCGAGATGTGTGGCTAAGATCTTAGTGAACAGTTTTAGGTCAATGTTTAGGAGAGAGATAGGCTTGTAGCTACCACAAGAGGGATAGGTCTTTTCCCTCCTTAGGTATGACAGAAATAAGGAGGAGAGCAAGAAAGTGGGACTTTACATGAAGCGTGTGGTTGCAATAAAGTAAATTGGTGAACATCTAGGAAGTGTATTGATTATTATATAGTATATACATACATATATTGCTGGTATCAATTATAGACGATGAGCATGGTAATGACATTGGTATCTCATGATATAACCACAATAATATTCCATAGTTCACCATTAGCAAGATTGTATAAAACCATAAATTGCAAAATAGTGCCTGCAGGACCTATGGCCTCACCAGTCCAGTAAAGTAGAAAGTAGAAACACTGCGTCTGGTAGCTGTACGCGTTTTGTTGCTTTTGAGCCACTTGTCAGGAGCAAGCGTGTGATGTATCTAAAATAGAATTATTATATATGAATAGTGTGATATATATAAACGTGAACAGGAGTAGGGTAAAGAAGACCCCACAACCAGTGCATGCTTACTTACTGTAGTTTATGTATTGATGGTATGGTGCCGGGCACCGTGAGCCATCCGAGGGCACCTCCAACCAAGAGCTGTGGCTGACATCTGAAGCTAAATATAAACTCTGTGGGATGAAAGTGTGAGGGAAGTTGTTACCCACCAGTGGCACCTGGGAGGTGGGAGTGGAAGGCCCGAGGGGCAGTGATAAGGAGTGCAATATTACCTAATGTAGATGAAGAAACCGAGGAGAGGGGAAAAAACAAGATCCCAATCTACGTGGAGTCTGGTGTGCAGAGAGCCTCAAGTGCCAAGACTGCCCGGGGAGACGCCCATATACACGCCACCACAGAACAGCCCACCATCGTCACGCTGTGTAGCAGAGTGGGAGGAGGGGCGCCGTCAACCGGGTAGCTATGTTCCTGGCCAACCGGCACCAACATATCTCCCATGTTGCTCACGAGCATCGAAACCACCTGCATGGGTGTGACAGCGCCCAAAGGATGCCGCACGTCCAGCGTGGAATGCGTGACCTTGATGCGCAGTGACGGTGCAGCCGCTCCCCCCAGGCATCCTAGGAGGCAGGGGATGGGAGAAGGCCCGCAAGGCGCATCACAGTTCCCGGACAAGGAGACAGACGGCATGGCAGCCCGAGCATGCACACCACCAACAGTGACAACGAGCCAAAGTTTATATGTCCAAATTGAACTATAAAAGATGAATTAACGAATAACAAGATACTACTGATAAGGAGGTAGATCAGATAAACTAGGGGAGGCTAGCATTAGGTCAATTAAATGAAAGGGGTGTAATAGAACTGAACCAATAGAGCATTACCATGTGCTTCCATCCCTATTTAGAGTGATAAAGTGGAGGGTTTTTTTTGGCATTTCCATCCCTGGGGACTTTAAATGAAGCCATGGCCTGGTAAGGTCATGTATTTACATCCCTGTTGAAGTCAAAAATGAGGAGAGCAAGAGAGTGGGACTTTACATGAAGCACGTGGTTGCAATAGAGTAAATTGGTGAACATATAGGAAATGTATTGATTTTTATATAGTATATTCATACATATAATGCTGGTATCAATTATAGACAATGAGAATGGTAATAACAAACATGGTAATTACATTGGTATCTCATGATATAACTACAATAATGTTTCATAGTTCACCAATAGCAAGATTGTATAAAACCATAAATTGTTAAATAGTGCCTGCAGGACCCATGGCATCACTAGTCCTGTAAAGGTGGTATTGCATAATGACTTAAAGGTCTGGGTAAGTAATAGTAGAAACACGTCTGGTAGCGCTACGTGTTTTGTGGCATTTGAGCCACTCGTCAGGAGCAAGCGCGTGATGTATCTAAAATAGAATTATTATGTAGGGTAAAGAAGACCCTACATCCGATGCATGCTTACTGTAGTTTGTGTATTGATGATATGGTGCCGGGCACCCCAAGCCATCTGAGGGCACCTCCAACCAGGAGCTGTGGCGGACAACTCGGCAGGGACGACCCACACAAGCATCAACCAGGGCAGGCATGGAACCACAAGGCACTCCTGTGTAGGAAGTGAAAATATTAAGTGAATCTGGGAAGTCTCTAAGATATGAGTGAGGATGAGAAGGTGGGCAGGGGACCCGTGCTAGTAAAAAGGAAATAGTGTGCAGAAGTGAGGACTGACGACCTTGAAGCTAACCATAAACTGTGAGGGAAGTGAAAGACTGGAAAATATAAGAGTTCTTAAAAAATGCCAGATTACCTCAAGTAACCGAGAATAAGCTAGAAAAACCCATAACAGAAGATGAGATCAATACAGGCTTAAAAGAATCGGCAGTGGGGAAAAAGTTCAGGTCCTGACGGGTTCACAATTTATTATTACAAAAAATGTAAAGAAATTTTTTTTACCTAAATTATGTTCACATATGAATCGACTTGGAACAAATTATGAGATTGAAAGAGAAGCCCTGTTGGCCTCAATCACAATCATCCCAAAGGAGGGAAAATATAGTACCTTATGTTCAAGTTACAGACCAATATCTCTGCTGAACACAGACACTAAATTATTTGCAAAAGTATTACCTACCAGGATGAAAGATCTGATGACTGATTTGGTACATGCGGACCAAGTTGAGTTTTTTCCCTGGCAGAGAAGGGAGAGACAATGGGGTCAGAACATTGCTCTTGCTTCAGAAAATTAGAGAGGAAAATACCCCAGGTCTACTCCTGTTGATTGGCGCAGAAAAAGCGTTTGACAGGGTAGACTGGGGATTCATGATGAACAATCAACAAACATCCCCTGTCGTCCTGAGTGTCCACTGGTGGTCTCATCTCCTTTCTTCATCTGTTTTATTTTGATATATTACTTCAAGGACATTTTATTTGTGTAGCACTGTTTTCTACTTTATGCATTTGAGGTTTTGTTGAATTTACCTTAGTGTTTGCTTGCATTTACCTTTTGAGTTGTCCGTTAATTAATCAGCGCTGAGTACATTTCCAATAGCATATGATTCATGATGAATACCTTGGAAGCCATGGGGATGGTCCAGTGGATTAAAATATTATATAAGCATCCTACTGCAAATGTAAAGGTCAATGGGACTTTATCTTTCCCCTTTGAAATGTACAACGGAACGAGACAGTGGTGACCCCTATCACACCTTTTATTTGTATTATCACTAGAACCTCTGCTGGCAACAGTAAGGAACAACCCAGACATAGGAGGGTTTAAGATAGGAGAGGAGGAACTTAAAATAGCAGCTTACGCTGATGATGTTTTTTTTATATTTCTAACCATAGGATTACAATGCCCAATCTAATGAAGACTCTGAAAGATTACGGAGAATTATCAAACTTAAAAATAAATCTTTCTAAATCAGAGATTTTAAACATAAACGTAAATAAACAGGAAGAAAGGTGCCAACAGCAAGAATTTAAATTTATATTGAAGACAGAACTAAAATATTTAGGAATAAGATTAACATCATCCCCCGGGAAATTATACCAGGTAAATTATATTTATCCCACTATTAAATGATATAAAAACGGAAATAGGAAAAATTGCAACAAGGCCCCTCTCAATATTACAGAAAGTTATGTACAAATTCAAAATGTTGCCTATTCCCCTACCTCAGAAATATTTTAAAACATTAAAAAATATAATAAATACATTATTTGGCAGAATAGGAAACCGACAATATCATTCTCGGTATTAAAGAGAGATGAAACACAAGGTGGGCTAAAGGTACCAGACTTTAAAAAATGCTATAATGCGGTGTTAATTTCACGAGTATAGAAATGTAGAAATACCGCGCTAACAGAACAGTGGCAAAAAGCAGCAGCATACAGTGCGATAACACCACAATGTCTAAGAAATGGGGGAAGCTGCGCTAAAAATGAAGTCCATAACGTTTGCCATCAAGGAAAACAAAATGTCCATAGGGAACATGAAAAATAATAATAACAACACCACAGTGTGCATATACAAGCAGTGTGCCCAACCACCGTTGATTGAGCTTACCAGACGGCAAGCTTAAAAAGGCAGATGGCTATAGCCCAGCCAAGGCCTCTAAGCTTGCTGATGATCACAGTGTTTGGATGGCAGGGGATCACTCAATAAGGCCCACTTCCGGTTTCCACGTACTCAATAGAAAGCCCAGGTAGCCCAGAAGAGAAGAAGTTTTGAAGGCAGCTTCTCCTTCCTCTCTCCAGTCATGTGATAACCTGACTAGATAAAAGTGGGCCTTATTGAGTGATCCCCTGCCATCCGAACACTGTGGTCATCAGCAAGCTTAGAGGCCTTGGCTGGGCTATAGCCATCTGCCTTTTTAAGCTTGCCGTCTGGTAAGCTCAATCAACAGCTACGGTGGTTGGGCACACTGCTTGTATATGCACACTGTGGTGTTATTATTATTATTATTTTTCATGTTCCCTATGGACATTTTGTTTTCCTTGATGGTAAACGTTATGGACTTCATTTTTAGCGCAGCTTCCCCCATTTCTTAATTCCACGAGTAATGGCGTGGACAAGGGAGAAAAATGAAAAAAGATGGGTACAAATTGAGAACATAATGAGTGCTACACGGCTGGGTAGAATCATTTGGATTCCACCTAAATATAGAGCACTGGGTGAGAATACACGTGCAATGACACGAATTGTACTTAGAATTTGGGATCTAATACATAAACAAGGCATATAGAAATATAACTCTCCACTAATATCACTGAAAGAAACAAATAATTTTACACTGGGAAAAGGGAAATTATTTGGGACTGGATAAAAAAATGAAAATGCACAATTAAATGATATAACAGAAAAGGGGAATTTATGCACATTTCAAGAATTAAAACGCAAGACAGATTTGATGGTGATTAATGAATGGCGGTACCTCCATTTGAAACACTTTGTCATAACTTTGGCACAACCAGTAAGATCAGTGAAAGACATAACGCCGCTGGAGCGGCTGAGTATGGCATCAAGCAAAAAAATGGTATATCAAGGATTTATAAAATTCTAATGGCAGAGGAAGGGCTGGAGGTCCCACCATACATAAAAAAATGGGGAAAAGAATTGGGGACACGAGGGAACAAAAAAAAAAAAAATTCTGAGATTGGTACATAGCTCTGCAGTTGACACTAATGCCCTGTACACACGGTCAGACATTGATCGGACATTCCGACAACAAAATCAATGGATTTTTTCCGACGGATGTTGGCTCAAACTTGTCTTGCATGCACATGGTCACACAAAGTTGTTGGAAAATCCGATCGTTGTGAACGCGGTGACGTAAAACACGTACGTCAGGACTATAAACGGGGCAGTAGCCAATAGCTTTCGTCTCTTAATATATTCTGAGCATGCGTGGCACTTTGTGCGTCGGATTTGTATACACACGATCGGAATTTCCGACAACGGATTTTGTTGTCGAAAAATTTTATAACAAGCTCTCAAACTTTGTGTATCCGAAATACCGATGGAAAATGTGTGATGGAGCCCACACACGGTCCGAATTTCTGACAGCAAGGTCCTATCACACATTTTCCGTCGGAAAATCCGACCGTGTGTACAGGGCATAACAGCTGAGATGAACTATGAATGCCTTTACAAGGTGATGTATAACCCCAGATAAAATAAGTAAATATCAAATAGGGAAATCACCATATTGTCGGCGGGAATGCAAAGTAGTGGAAATGATGGCACATATATGGTGGTTTTGTCCAAAAATAAAAAGCTACTGGAAAGAGATCTTACTGTTAATAAAAGAAATTACTAATAGAGAAATTTTAGAAGAACCTTGGACGAGTTTGTTTCACGGGATAGAAAGTTCAATAAAACAATATAAATAATCCGTGATACCTCACCCGATCAATGCAGCTAAGAGTCAGATACCAAGGTATTGGCAAGAAACAAAGTCCCACAATAAAAGATTGGTTCCGAAGGGTAGAAGAGACATATAACATGGAATATCTGAGATACTGTGAAGAGGAGGGAATAGAGGGAATGATAAACAGATGGAAAGATTCTAAGGCGTTTAAGAAGACGACGAGATATGTGAAGGCTGTAGGAGGATAAGATAGGGTAAACCGGTAGAACTGGGGGAAAGGGAGAAAATTTAGATAAGGGATGGGGGCGGGCGGAGAAGTGATTGGGGGGGGGGATTCACAAGGGGGGATGTAAAATGTATACAATAAATGTAATAATGTTGGAACCTACGGAATTAGTTTTTGTATGTGGATATAATTAAAATAAATAATAATTTAAAAAAACCTTGCTGGCTGCTTTTTTTTTTTTTTTCTTTTGACAGCTCTGAGCAAGGAAACTGCTCTGCACTTACATGAATCGTGGAAATGCTTGAGTAAGATCGTGTGGGGGTCGAATCGAGATCACAATCTTTAATGATTAATCATGCAGCTCTAGTCCACAGACTCAAATGCATGTTGAAATTACACTGTCATGTTCTAAAAACTGGTTCAGCTAATATTACTGTAAAGTGTTAATGTCTTGTTTTACCTGCAAATCATTTTCAAAGCATTCTCTCTCAGGAGCCCCTTGATTCTAGGGCCAGGCTGCATACAGAACCCAGACTTCTGCTTTAGCTGATGTTAAGCCAGCTCCATTATACAACAGTCCCAATAGCAGAGCCTGTACTAGTCAGGCTTGAACATTGGAAGGTTGAGGCTAATTTCGCAGATGGGAGAAGCTGAGGCGCTACAGTTATCAATATTAAGCTTCCTTTTTAAACTTTTTGGCATGGGGTAAACTCTAAACTGTCCAAATTCTTGCTGCACTTAACAGGACATAATTAAACCAGTCATGGTGGCATTTCTGTGCAATGTGAGTAGGATTTGCAGTTGCCCTGATTTTTTTAGTTTGTCTTTGGAAAATAGATTCTCTGTTTTGTTTTATCTTGTCGCTATATTTTAGATTTCAAAAGTAAAAGTTCCAAGTAAAAGATTCCAAATCTTTTTTTTTTTTCCCTTCCTCACTGGGGCTCATTAATGACCTGCGGTAGATGAAAAGACACTTAAATGATCAGTATTTGGGCATAATATAGTTAAAAATGAGACAGAGGAGAGACGGGCGCGCTAAAGAAGACAGAGAATCTACGTCGCCATTAATCTAAACAGCGTTTAGCCTCTTGGATTTAATTAAATCAATAGATGTCTGTGACAAGTTGCGGTCTGCCGCGTTCTTTGGACACAGTGTACCAGAATCTCTTCCTCACGCTGGGCTTCTTTTTAACTTTCCCTGTAAACAACAGTCCCTACGCCTGAACGTGTGCCATCACAACGACTAATGAAGGCAGACACACAAGGTGTCAGAGAGCATTTCATTAGGAGGTGGGTGGAAGAGCTGTTTTCTCAGATATTGTTTCACAGTCCCCCCCCAGCTTCCTCTAGCATCCATGGGGCTTTATGATGCTGAAGCTTTAAAGAAACATGGCAGTCATAATGGAAAACTAAATCTTCAATACGTGCAGGGAAGAAAATCTATCATCATGTATTTTCTGTGTTTTATCCAGGAATAATATTAATGGACAAACATCCAAAAATCATTTTATTCCTAAAAATTTGTAAAGTGATGGGTTTAAATATGCTTGGGGTATTCCTGAACCCATCAGCTTTCATTTTCTTTTTTCTGGCAGGTCATAGAAGATGCACCATAAAGTTGATAATGACCCTCTGTTTTCCTACTGTCAGAGGTTCCAATTCTTTCCCCTCTTCAAGCATAATTATTATTAATAGAAAAAGCTTTTTGGAGATATGCTTTCTTCTCAAAGTGGAAAGTTTTTTTCAGGTTACTTTTAGATCCTTACATTGCATATGTTGTACATCAATAAGTCTGTAGGGTGTAATATGTTAGCAAGCATGCCACTTTAAACTTCCACCCAATCACCTCAAAACATGGGCATCTTTGCCGTCAACCCTGAAGTTCCTAAATTTTAATATAAAGAAAAAATTCTGCTAGACTCATCATCTCCCCCCCACCATCATTCTTGTTTTTCCCATTTTCACCTTTCATGCTCAGAGATTAAAGGAAGCGCCCACCAGCAGTAGCATAGCCATATTTATCCTATCATTTTAATTTTCACACCTATTGTGCTGCATTGCAGAATACATTGTCTACACTTTATAAATAAATTACGGCAGTGATGCATGTCGCATTTTAAGCACCTGTTAAAAGTTGTCCACTGCACAAGCTTCTTAGCCGCATCACAGTGTACTATCTGGAAAGTTAAAGTGTCTATCGCAGTACCTGTGGAAGGCAACCATTTTTGTGATTTTGATCTGACATTTAGTGTATTAAAAACCGGTGCCATCATACAGAGTATATTATTATAACTATTATTTGTTCTATGATAAACCTCCTCTAGTATGCTATGGTTAATCCTTTGCAGGGTAATATTTGTGGACAGTGGTGGGTTTGACTTGTCCTTAGAAATGTACCTAACCATAACTATTGTCCTACCTGCTGCCAAAATCTGTTTGGGAGCAACATTATTTTCACGGCTCAAACTCCAGCCTGCTATTTTTTTTAAAGCAGGGGTCTCCAAACTTTCTAAACAAAGGGCCAGTTTATTGTCCTTCAAACTTTAGGGGGTCGGACAGTGGCCAGCAGGAATAGAATTTTTTTTTCTGCCATCAGTGGAAGTAAACCGTGCCCCATCTTTAGTATTAGGGGGAGGGATAGTGCCCCAATTTTTGGTGGCAGTGGGGGAAATGGTGCTCCATTGTTGATGTCAGAAGGCAGAATAGTGTCTCATATCAGTGGGATGAATAGTTCCCCAAGGGCCAGATAAAGGCAAGCCAAGGGCCGCAGTTTTGGAGACCCTTGATATAAAGGAACCTTGTCATGGGTAGCTATATGGGGACTGTATAGCTGCCTCGTTCTGGCTTCAATCACTTTTAAGCCACTGACCTAAAGCATGTATGCAAATTCCTTGCTTTGTCTTTATTTGCAGCATACTGGTTTAATGTCACCCCACCTCAAGGTAGCATTTCAGCTTGATGCTAGTGGTTGTTTTCTGATCCGTTAAATTATGCAGTCATGATTGTTTTTGGTTAACATTATTTTAAAAGAAGTAGGTGATCTCCTTTCTTATTGAAAGCTTTGGCCATTGAAGGCCTTTAATCACATTTAAGAATCAATAGGGAAGGTTCAAGGGGTGAAGGAGAGACCATCCTATAACAGTCTGTGGCAGACACCTGCATCTCCAAATAAATAATATCCATACTGCCCAATTCATTGATTACTAGTGTGGGCAGCTTCAAAACACGTTTTTCTTTTTTTTTTTTTTTTTTTTTTTACACTTACTAAATGACAGATTGTGTCTCTACTTGGCTTCTGCTCACTCCAAACAATAGCTATCAACATGTAGATGAATCACATCCAGCAGCTTATTTCACACAAACACAGGGGCTGAACATTATAATGATCTGTAATCAGTTTACCTAATGAAGCTAAAATGGAGAGTCCAGTAAAGTTTATATAGTAGAAAGAGAATAAGGATGTGGAGACTTGATTGTGATAAATTATGGAGCATAACGACACCATGTGGGGGCCATAGACATCAGCGGATTGGCAGACATACAGATATGGTTTGGCTATTGGAATTCTTTTGCTACAAGAGTTGTGTTCATGCTATGGAGCAGGAAGGAGGATGTGTGGACAGAAGTCTCCAACTTCTGGTTTATCTCAGGGCAACAACATTTTTTTTACACTTGCCTGATCGACCCTTTGCACTTAAGGGCCCATTCGCACTATGTGCAGTTATCTGCATTTTTCCGCAAATTTGGAGCTGTGCTGTGTCATGTGCGCAGTTCCTGTGTTATTTCGGGGAGAGTTTTTAGCCCTCCCAGTTCTTACTTCGAAAATGATGAGCATTTGTGTTGGGGAGATGGGAGAGTAGGTGGGTCTGAGTAGTTTGGCAGGAGAAAACTGGGTTGGGCTGATACCACTCAGTCCGCAAAAGGCTGTATGCTGTCAACCCTGCAGTGCATTTCTGGCAGATCAACAGATATTACTCTGTACTGGTATTGCCTTTACCGCTTCACTGACGTAAGTCTTATGTTGGTGGCAGTGGTGGCTTTTACACCTAATGTGTGGGGGGTATTAACTAATCTTCAGGCCTAAAATATGCATTTTAACATGTGCAGACATACAAAAAACACTCTGGCAATTTTTGTAGGGACAAATACCTGCTGACCGATGTATGTATAAAAAGGCCCTGTCGGCAAGCGGTTATACTGCTTTTCCTTTCAGCTGGTGGTCAGCTGTCTTGTAAATTTATTCTGGCGGCTTTATAGCCTAATCACTTTTGCAGTGCTGCAAAGGCCCTGCCACCTGCAGTGGTTCCCAGCCTCTCCCATTCCATCGGCGAGCCCAGGATCACGGTAAATGGTCAGGACAGCTTCCCACAGAGAAGATGGAGGAACATCTTGATCGGTTAGTTAATTTGACGGCAGGGGAGACATCAGGGGTCTTATAGACCTCTTAAGAGTCCCTAAAGAGTACCTGTTATCTGGCACGGGGAACTAAATGTAAAGGGAAAAAAAAATTTGTAAAAATAATAAAATGAAAAGAACCCCCCTGTGCATACACCAAATGCAAATTAATGCGTTGGCCTGGCTTGTATATGTAAATGGTGATTGCACCACACATGTGAGGTACCACCATGAACAGCAGAGCAATAATTCTAGGCCCATATTTCATGATTAACTCCTATCTGATAACCTGTAAAGGCTTTTAAAGCGTCACCTGTGGACAATTTTCAGCACAAAAGTTTGTCCCGTTTCACAGGCATGTGCAGTTTTGAATCTTGAGATGTTTGGTATATATTGATGAAACGTCATCTTTTATATTTTACCAATTGGGTATTATTCGGTGTTTGCACTAAAATTCATCTAGGTGTATGTTATTCTCCAGGGACTGTGTGAAAAGTTGCCCTGGACAGCAGGTGTTTAACAACTTCAATACAGGGCACTTTCAGCCCCTTCCTGCCCAGGCCAATTTTCAGCTTTCAGTACTGTTGCACTTTGAATGCCAATAGCTCGGTCATGCAACTCTGTACCCAAATTAAATTATCATTTTTTTGAGACAGAGCTTTCTTTTGGTGGTATTTAAAAAGGAACTGCAGTCTGCTCACATAATTTGTAAGAAAAACATCTTTGCCATTCTGAAGCTTCCCTCCAACCACTTTGCATATTATTTTATATATACTGTGCTCCTGTACTTACCAAATATGCTGCAGAAATCTCCCTCCACTCAGTCTGGCTGCAATCATTTTAACTGTGAGTAGCTGAAGCTGCTGCCTGTTCACTTCCTGGATTTACAGACACACACCTCCAGCTCTGCAGCTCTCATTGGCCCTCTTATGACTTATCCCCCCTCCCTTCCTGGCAAACTCTCATGAAAGTGAGAGAAGGAGAGCCCTGCATGATGTCATAAGCCTAGGCTTTTTTCCAGACAAGAAAGAGGAAGTGGGCTGTATAAGGTATTTACTGGCAGAAAAAAAAATGTTTTACTATCCAAAGTTAAAAGGGCAGAAGATTTAATAGATGGAAAGATGAAAAAATGTATTACCACTGGGGTTTTTTTTAAACTAAAAAAAAGCGTAGGTTTTTGAAGAAAAACTTCACTGATTCACTGTTCACTGATGTGTGCTGTTGAGCATTGATGAGCAGGCACTAATATGCAGCACTGATGGGCATTGATGAGCAGGCACTGTTGGGCATTGATGAGCAGGCACTAATATGCAGCACTGATGGGCATTGATGAGCAGGCAATAATATGCAGCACTGATGGGCTGCAATGATATGCAACACTGATGAGCACTGATCGGTGGCACTGATAGCCAGCATTGATAAGTGGAACTGGCGGGCACTAAAATGCAGCACTGACTGGCATCACTGCTGGGCACTGACTGGCATCACTGCTGGGCACTGTTGGGGCTACACCGAAAATCATGGCACCAATGATCAGTGCCCTAATTATCTGTGCAGGTCTCCCCTGTGAGAAAATGCTGCTGATCAGCTCTCCTCTCCTCACACGCTGTCGGTGTGAGGAGAGGAAAGCCAATAACAAGCATTTTCTTGTTTACATGTGATCAGCTGTGATTGGACACAGCTGATCACATGGGTAAAGAGCCTCATCATTGGCTCTTTACTGGGATCAAGGATGTGCTGTACCCCAGGGACACAGCATGCTGCTGATTGCCATGCTTGCTCGTTCCAGAACGAGAGAGCAACCCCGCCTCTGTCATTTGTCTATATGGCGGGCAGGAGGTGATTAACCTCTTGCCGCCCGCCCACTGTCATATGACGGCGGAGCGGTGCACCTCTTGTTCTGGGCCGCTGGGCGGTTGATTCACATAGGGCATGGGCTGCTCTGTCGGTGTCGCCGTGTCCCCAGGACACAGCGCATCACCGACAGGGGTGAACAGCCATTGGGCATGGCTGTTCACATGTGATCGGCCGTGATTACGTCACGGCCGATCACAAAGGGGTATTCCCCGCTTTAGACCACGCATGCGATCGGGAGCGCGGTCATGTCGGTGGCTGGCGGCTGTTTACCACGTGATCGGCTGTGATCCATTCACAGCCGATCACTAAATGTAAACAAAGACCGGTTACTAGCTGTTACCGGCCAGGAGCAGTGAGTGACCAATCTATGTTTGTAGTGTACTGCACCAACACCACAAATAAAAGAGAACCTGTCACATCGCCCCCCCCCCCCCCATTACAGCTGTCACCCAACAGTCACAACATCAGTGCCCATAAAAGTGCACCTGTCACCCATCAGTGCCCACAAAGTGCACTTGTCACCCATCAGTGCTCACAAAGTGCACCTGTCACCGTCAGAGACTGCTGTCAGCGGTGCACCTGTCGCCCATCAGTGACCCATCCGTGACCCTCATCTGTCACCTATCCGTCCCATAAAGTGCACCAGTCACCATCAGAGACTGCCATCAGTGACTGTCACCCGTTACCTGTCACCCACCAGTGACCGTCACACATCACCTGTCACCCATCAGTGACAGTCACCTGTCACCGATCACCTGTCGCCCATCAGTGACCGCCACCTGTCACCCATCACCTGTCGCCCATCAGCGCCCATAATTTGTCACCTGTCGCACAGCCCATCAGAAAAAATGTCCAAAAGATTTTATACAAGTGAGGAGGCGTTTCAGATCCTCTCCATGATTGATGAGAGCAGCGGGGAGTTCTCATCAGATTCAAATGCCAATTCCGATTGTGAATCGAATTCAGCATTTGAACCGATCGATAGTAGTGGATCGGCAAACGAATCAGAGGAAGAATGGATCCCTCCTAAAAGAGCACGACGCTCTGGAAACCAGGCAGCCACCAGCAATATACCCCAGGATCAAATTCCCAGGCCCAGTACCAGCGCTGCTGTCAGCGACAGACCCTAAAACCAAAGGCCCAGTACCAGAGCTGCCGCCAGCGAAAGGCCACAAGAAATGCCCAGTACCAGCACTTCCGCAGCATCACGCCCAAATGCCAGCACAGACACTCCAACTACCAGCACAGGAGTGCCACGTCCCCCAAGAGCCAGGGCTGCTACATATCTCCCAGATGGTCTTGCCAATCCAACATGGCTGCCTTCAGACTCAGGATCAGCAAGAATTTCCCCGTTCACCGCACAGCCAGGTGTGCAGGCCAATACCCAAAATTTTTCTGAAATAGATTGTTTTAATTTATTTTTGCCCAACACTTTGCTGCAACTCATCGTGGACCAGACCAATTTATATGCCCAGCAGCATATTGCCAACAACCCCCAATCTTCATACGCCCGTCCATTCGAGTGGAAGGATTTGACTCTGGAGGAGTTCAGAATGTTTATGGGCCTCACCATAAACATAGGGCTTACAAAAAAAAATGAAGGACACCATGCCTATTGGTCCACCCACCCCATTCACCACATGCCCATTTATTCTTCTGTAATGTCTAGGTCCTGATACGAAATGATAATGCGCTTTCTTCATTTCAGTGACAACACCCAGTGCCCTCCCCGCAATCATCCAAATTATGATAAATTATATAAAATTCACCCACTCATTCATTTCTTTTCCCAACGATTTGCAGAACTCTATGTCCCCGATAAGCATATATGTGTAGATGAGTCCCTGGTACCCTTTTCAGGACGGCTAGGAATAAAACAATACATTCCTAGCAAAAGGGCCGAATACGGAGTGAGATTTTATAAGCTTTGCGAGAGAGTCACGGGATATCTGTATGCGTTCCGCATATACGAAGGAAGAGATTCCCAGCTCCAGCCCCCTGAGTGCCCGACCTACATGGGCACAACTGGTAAAATTGTATGGGACCTGGCCTACCCACTGCTAAACAAAGGTTACCACATATACCTGGATAACTTTTATACAAGCCTGCCCCTTTTCAAACACCTATACCTCGCACAAACCCTGGCCTGTGGAACCTCCAGAAAGAATAGAAAGGGCTTCCTACAAGCCATAGTAAATAAGAAATTGCGCAGGGGAGAAAGAGCAACTTTGAGATGCAACGATGTGCTGGCCTTGAGGTGGAAGGATACCAGGAATGTGTACATGATGTCCACCATCCATGACTACACTACAGTTGAAGTTCAGAGAAGATGAGGTCCCATTGTAAAGCCAAAATGTGTACAAGATTACAATCTGTACATGGGGGGGATTTCAATGACCAAATGCTTCAGCCCTATTTAGCAATAAGGAGGTCCCGTTTCTGGTACAAGAAAGTAGCACTCTATTTAATTCATTTGGCCATTTATAATGCCTACATAATTTACACCAAAATCCACCGAAAGCCCTGCCCACTTCCTAAAATTCATTGAAGAAGTTGTCACGTCCCTCATCTACCATCAAAGACCCCCCCCAGAAAACCTTAGCTCTGATGCTGTTAGCCAACTTCATGAACGCCACTTCCCGGACCACATTCCACCATCTGAAGCAGGCTGAAGACACCAAAAAAGATGTCGAGTATGCAGCAGTAAAGGATTTCGAAGAGATACCAGCTACCATTATCCCCAGTGTCCCTTTGAACCCGGCCTTTGCATTGGTGAATGCTTCAGACTTTATCACACATCCCTAAAAATATTAGCCCATATTCTTAACCATTTCCCCATTTTCACCATCTGTTCTGACCATTTCCCATGCTTCCTCAAATAACCATGCCACTGCCTTCGACGTGAACTGACCCTGGCCTGTTTTTTGACTATGCCTCTGCCAACCGTTTGGACTGCTTACATGTGAACTGACCATGGCCTGTTTTACCAACTACGCTTCTGCCTACCACTTGGACTGCTTGCATGTTATCTGACCCTGGCCTGTTTTATGGACTATGCTTTTGCCTACCGCTTGGACTGATCTGTTGGCCTGCTACTGTAGGACACAGGGGTCTCACATGTGAGGGGCTCCAGAAATGTTTTTCTGGATGGAGAGAACCATTTTTTTTTGTTGTCTCCGGGTTTTGTAATTTCCGGATTAGGGTCTGGAGTCCGGAGGCTTCATAGAGATTTGGGTGGGTCGAAGCCTCTACCCCTGTGCACAGGTCTTACCTGATTGTGGCCCGCAGCCTGCTGCTGACTTACTGATGCCATCCCCCTGCTTGCAGTAAAAACCGACCACACCTCTGCCTGCTACCTGGACTATGGAAATAATTAGCAAGAGAAGGGCTGGGGAGAGGTACAATAATGAGTGCAGGGAGGTAACGGTGTACCAGGACCAATATTATGGCTGTGCAGGCTGTCTCTGCCTGGACAATTTCTATGGACAAACGCTTTGGCTGTGCTGACGATATCCTTGTGCTGACTATAGACAATATTCCTGCCTGCTGCCTGGATAATTACTATTGTTGCTAAGTACATTCCTGCCTGCTGCCTGCACCAATTCTCTCCTCTGGGGACACTACTAAAACCACAGGTAATACTTTTTTTTTTTTTTTTTTACGCTTTCCTCAATAGAATTTATTTTGGAGTGTAATTTTTGGTATGTAAATGCGATGTGTTAGAAATATAAGGGCCTTCAAAAATAATAGGTTGTCAGGAAATTAGATGTGTAATTTATGCTTGTAGAACGCCTGAAGGTGCTACTTCAATGGTGGGCCTCTGTATGTGGTCAGGCTGTGTAAAAGTCTGAAACATGTGGTATCGCCATACTCAGGAGGAGTAGCAGAATGTATATCTTAAAAATTGACAACTTTGTGGAAAAAAAATGAGTTTTCATTTTTTTTCCCACATTTTCCAAAAACTTCTGGAAAAAAGTTCAAAAGACTCATTATGCCTCATAGATTATACATTGGGATGTCTGCTTTCCAAAATGGGGTAATTTTGTGGGCGTTTCCATTGTCCTGGTGCTCCAGGGCCTTCAAAATTGTAATAGGTGGTTGAGAAATGAGATGTGTAATTTATGCTTGTAGAACGCCTAAAGGTGCTACTTCTCTGGCAGGCCTCTGTATGTGACCAGGCTGTGTAAAAGTCTCACACGTGGTATCGCCATACTCAGGAGGAGTAGCAGAATGTATTTTGGGGTGTAATTTTTGCTATGTACATGCTATGTGTTGGAAATATCTTAAAGATGGACAACTTTGTGGAAAAAAAAATGCGTTTTCATTTTTTTTCCACATTTTCCTAAAACTTCTGGAAAAAAATGAACAGTTCAAAAGACTCATGCCTCATGGATTATATGTTGGGGTGTCTGATTTCCAAAATGGGGTAATTTTGTGGGCGTTTCCATTGTCCTGGGGCTCCAGGGCCTTCAAAACTGTAATAGGTGGTTGAGAAATGAGATGTGCTTGTAGAACGCCTGAAGGTGCTACTTTCTTGGAAGGCCTCTGTGTGTGGCCAGGCTGTATAAAAGGTCTCACACATGTGGTATCGCCATACTCAGGAGGAGTAGCAGAATGTATTTTGAGGTGTCATTTATGCTATGTGTTGGAAATATCTTAAAAATAGACAACTTTGTGGGAAAAAATGCATTTTCATTTTTTTTTCCACACTTTCCTAAAACTTCTGAAAAAAAATGAACCGTTCAAAAGACTCATTATGCCTCATAGATTATACGTTGGGGTGTCAGCTTTCCAAAAACCAAATAATATACACTAATTAGGGTTATTTTTTTCCAAAGATATGTAGTCGCATAAATTTTGGCCAAAATTTATGAAGAAATATTACTAATTTGCAAAATTTTATGACAGAAACAAAGAAAAAGGCATTTTTTCACCAAATTTTTAGTCTTTTTTTATTTATAGCACAAAAAATAAAAAATCCACTAGTGATTAAATACCAAAAAAAGAAAGCTGTATTTGTGTGAAAAAAGGATGCAAATTTCATTTGGGTACAGTGTTGCATGACTGAGTAATTGTTATTCAAAGTCTGAGAGCGCTGAAAGTTGAAAATTGGTCTGGGCAGGAAGGGGGTGAAAGTGCCCTGTAGGCAAGTGGTTAAAGAATATACACATGCTTCTTATATTAAGAAAATGTATGTTTTTAGTTTAGATTTCAGTTTTAAAAACAGTGTGGTTCCCCCTTGAACCCATGATATCTTCCAGATTAAATGATTTATTCTATAACTTGCTTTTTATTTTCTTCCAGCCTTCTAAAAATCATCAGTCTTTTGTGAGGTACTCAGAGTCCTGCAGCTTGACCACAGTGTTGTGTGACAAAAACACATCAGAGAAGCTTAGATCTGCACTGTATGAGCTAAAAGTTCATTGCTGTTTCTCTCTCTTTTTTCACAGTGTTATATTTGCAAACAAACTCATTGGACCTCTGTACTAAAACCGGCATGATTAATATTAGTTTCATCTTCTATATTTTAATCAAGTGTGAGCACAGTGTATTCTGGTGTTCCATCCAGTGTCTCATCTGCTGGTATTTATATAATATCTGAACATATGTGACCATATGTCAGCCTTTCCAACTTACTATTCAAAGAGAGTCAACCAGAAGGAACTGGAGCTTTCAACACATTCGGTTGTAGTGGGAATAGAACAGACTTACCAATTGCAAACTTGGGGTTTTAGCAGACTGGCTGCTTCTCCCCATGGAGGTGTGACGTCACGCCAAGTATCAACTTTCTTCCCTTTTTCAGCTTTAAGTGGAAATGTGTGCATGCTGTCTTTAAATAGCTACTTATACATTTATAAAAATATCTGTTGCTGGAATATAGTGGCTTGTTCTAGAAGAGCAGTCTGTGCATTTGCAACCGCCTTTTGCAGCCCTGATGAACTTTGCAACTTGGGAAATGTAAAATTGTTTAACAGACACCTGTATGGTTAAAGCGGTAGTAAAGTCCTTTAAAAAAAGAAAATGTCCCAATGGCATAATGTGCCATTGGGACATTTTGCGATGCTGCATTATGACAGACTTACCTGTAAAAGGGATCCCTCCAGTGGTGCGCTGTCACTGCTGATAGGGCTTCCATCTTTGCCCAGGCTTCCTTTCAAGTACATTGGCTCCAACCTTTTAAATGGCCCGAGCCACGATGACGTCACTCACGAGCATGCACTGTTCTGAATTGATGGTACAAAATATTAATTTGATTTGTATTTCTCTTCTGTTCATTTACTTTTCTTTTTGTTAATTGATAAAAATAAACTATTAACACTTCTATTTCTGAAAGCATTTTTCACACCTGCCTAAGACTTTTGCACAATTATATAAAGTGTGTGTGTATGTATGTGTGTAATGTGTGTGTGTGTATATATATATATGTATATATATATATATATATATATATATATATATATATATAGTCAAAAGTATTGGGACATTACATGCACATGAAATTTAATAGCATCCCAGTCTTAGTCCATAGGGTTCAATATTGAGTTGGTCCACCCTTTGCAGCCATTACAGCTTCAAGTCTTTTGGGAAGGCTGTCCACAAGGTTTAGGAGTGTGTCTATGGGAATGTTTGACCATTCTTCCAGAAGCTCATTTGTGAGCTCATGAACTGATGTTAGATGAACTGATGCCTTGACCTTGGTCAGGGGGTAGTTCTTGGGCCCCACATTGCCTACCTTTTGAACTTTTCCTGACTTTTTTCAGAATAAAGTTTTATCTGGACCTCTTAGCAATGGTGCGGTGCTTCAGTCTCAATTTTTGTTACATTACAAAGAAATTTGAAGTAGCAGGTTGGAACATTTTTGCAAATGACCAGATTTCTACCAGTGTATGTTGCTTTCATTCAGGAAAGTCGATTCTCTCAAAAACTGAATAGTAAAAGCAAACTTTTTCTTAAGTACTTTAGAACAACATTCACCATGCCATTAAAGGTACTGAAGAGCATTTTTGTATGGAAGATTGTTTGAAAATCTATTAATGTATAGCCCATTTAAGAGTCCCATCCTTTTCAGATTTATTGGTAACAGAGAACAAATGCAATACTCAAGTAAGACACCTGCCTCAAATAGTAATGTTTAAGATCTGGGGAGCTACCTTGGATGTAAATATCAAAACTGTGCCCCTAAACGTTTTCCCTCTTTATTGATGAGCCTCAAGGGAGAACATTTAGGCACAATTCAGATTTATGGGTACCTTCACCTAAAGTAGCTTCTTCAATAACAGAGCCTCGGATACCGTGACTAGTTTTCATAACAAAAATGAGTGCGGACTGGAAAAAATACCAGTTGGAAGTTCTAACCCTTCAACACACTATCCAAATTTTTTTGGATTGTCACTCCGTGGTGTTTGATTTGGTTAAGTTATCTCCAGAGTTCCCAGGTCGCACCCAATTATATACAACGTGATAATAAAATTTGTCCTCTGATGAGAAAACATGGACTGTTTCACTGACGACCTCTCCTTTGGAATATATGTATTGTCTAGCTGTGAGAGTAACCATCTTGCTCCAGTATTTTGCACCCCTTAGGCCCCTTTCACAAGGGCCACATCTGTTTTTCTCAGCAGGGGAACAGGTTCTTGTCTGCTCCACTTATACAGAGTGGACACGGACACAGCCCAATCTACTTTACAGGCAGCTAAATATAAACGCCTGACTGCCCTCCGATCCAATCCAGCCAGACAGAGGGGAATGACTCCCCTTCTGTTTTTTTCTTTTTTTTTTTTTTTTTTGCCAGATTGGACCCAGAGTTAGCCGGGAGTAAACAGACACCGTTTACATCCGAATGCCCATAGAAAAGAATGGAGGCTCTGATTGGGTCCGGCTGTAAAATTGACAGCTGGTCCCGATCTGACCTCTTGTGTAAAAGAGGCTTTAATTGTAAGGCACATATGGCAGATAAGGACTTTTGACTTTTCTGTGGGTCATTGACTCAGGTAGTACTAAAATTCAAAATAATTTGTAAATTCAGAAGGCCAGAAATGGCAGTCTTCATATTTTTCTTTTTGGGCTCCATTTAAAGAAAAGTTTGTTTCTGCATATTATCTGTTTATGGAGCCTGTGAATTATCAGGACATCTGCTAAAAGTGCTGTCAATTTTCTGAACATAGTTTAATTTCCTAATACAGGTGTACCGTGCCTTGAAAAAGTATTCATACCCCTTGAAATTTTCCACATTTTGTCATGTTACAACCAAAAATGTAAATGTATTTTATGTGATAGACCAACACAAAGTGGGACATAATTGATACCCCTAACTAAAATCTAGTGGAACTGATTGCCTTCAGAAGTCACCTAATTAGTAAAAAGAGTCCACCTGTGTGTAATTTAATCTGAGTGTAAATACAGCTGTTCTGTGTTAGAGAACCTTAGTGAACAAACAGCATCATGAAGGCCAAAGAATACACCAGAGAGGTCAGGGATAACGTTGTGGAGAAGTTTAACCCCTTCACTACCCGGCCATAGTCAAATGACGTCCACAGATAGGATCTCCCATCCTGGGTGGACGTCATATGACGGCCTGAGCTTCCCGGCCGTCTAGGGGGCGCGCGCGCCCGCCGCGTTGCTCGGGACCCGGTGCGTGTGCCCCGCAGCCGCGATGTCCGCCAGGCACCCGCGATTGCCTGTTAACCGGGCCGGACCGTGGATCTGTGTGTGTAAACACACAGATCCATGTCCTGTCAGTTGAGAGGAGACCGATCTGTGTTCCCAGTACAGAGGAACACTGATCGGTCTCCTCCCCTTGTACGTCCCCGCCCCCTACAGTTATAATCACTCCCCTAGGAAACATTTAACCCCTCGTCTCCCCCTAGTGGTTAACCCCTTCCCTGCCTGTCACATTTATACAGTAATCAATGCAATTTTATAGCATTGATCGCTGTATAAATGTGAATGGTCCCAAAAATGTGTCAAAAGTGTCCGATGTGTCCGCCATAATGTCGCAGTCACGAAAAAAAATTGCGATCGCCGCTATTACTAGTAAAAAAAAAAATGTTTTTTTAAAAAATGCCATAAATCTATCCCGTATTTTGTAGACGCTATAACTTTTGCGCAAACCAATCAATATACCCTTATTGCGATTTTTTTTTTTTTTTACCAAAAATATGTAGAAGAATACGTATTGGCCGAAACTGAGGAAAAAATTTGTTTTTTTTAAAAAAAATTGGGGTATTTATTATAGCAAAAAGTAAAAAATATTGTGTTTTTTTTCAAAATTGTCGCTCTTTTTTTGTTTATAGCGCAAAAAATAAAAACCGCAGAGGTGATCAAATAACACCAAAAGAAAGCTCTATTTGTGGGAAAAAAGGACATCAATTTTGTTTGAGTACAGCGTCACACGACCGCGCAATTGTCGTTTAAAATGCGACGGCGCTGAAAACTAAAAATTGTTCTGGGAAGGAAGGGGGTGAAAATGCCCTGTATTGAACCGGTTAAAGCAGGGTTAGGTTATAAAAAATATCCCAGGCTTTGAACTTCTCACAGAGCACTGTTCAATCCATCATCCGAAAATGGAAAGAGTATGGCACAACTGCACACCTACCAAGACATGGCCGTCCACCTAAACTGACAGGCTGGGCAAGGAGAGCATTCATCAGAGAAGCAGCCAAGAGGCCCATGGTAACTCTGGAGAAGTATTAGTCGTGCACTCCACTAATCTAACCTTCATGGAAGAATGGCAAGAAGAAACCCATTGCTGAAAGAAAGCCATAAGAAGTCCCATTTGCAGTTTGCGAGAAGCCATGTGGGGGACACAGCAAACCTGTGGAAGAAGGTGCTCTGGTCAGATGAGACCAACATTTAACTTTTTGGCCTAAAAGCAAAACGCTGTGTGTTGCGGAAAATGAACACTGTACATCACCCTGAACACACCATCCCCACCCTGAAACGTGGTGGCAGCATCATGTTGTGGGGATGCTTTTCTTCAGCAGGGACAGGGAAGCTGGTCAGAGTTGATGGGAAGATGCATGGAGCCAAATACAGGGCAGTCTTTGAGGAAAACCTGTTAGAGTCTGCAAAAGACTTGAGACTGGGGCAGAGGTTCACCTTCCAGCAGGATAACGACCCTTAACATACAGCCAGAGCTACATTGGAAAAGTTTAGATCAAAGCATATTCATGTGTTAGAATGGCCCAGTCATCCAGATCTAAATCCAATTGAGAATCCGTGGCAAGACTTGAAAATTGCTGTTCACTTTTCTTGCAGCTGTAATTGCAGCAAAAGGTGGTTCTACAAAGTATTGACTCGGGGGGGGGGGGGGGGGGGGGGGCGATTACAAGTACACGCCACACTTTTCAGATATTAATTTGTTAAAATATTTGAAAACCATTTATCATTTTCCTTCCACTTCACAATTGTGCTGCTTTGTGTTGGTCTATCGCATAAAATCACAGTAAAAAACATTTACGTTTTTGGTTGTAACATGGCAAAATGTGGAAAATTTCAAGGGGTATCAATACTTTTTCAAGACACTGTATGTTGACTAGACCAATCTGATAGCATATTGATATGGGGTAGACTTGGTCCCCCTGGTAAATGCCAACTAATAGACCTCTCTAACCCCTTCCTCTACTCCAGTGTCATATATGTTTGCTATGTGTTTTGGGCTAATGTGTTTTTCTTTTTGCATGCATGGAGACTGTCAGTGTAGATAATACACTTAAATTCTATGTGGCACTGACATGGTACTATGTATCAGTGTATCTACATACACATGAGATCTCTGTTTTCAAAGGCATCCCTCCTGATTCAGGGCTTTTAGAGCCATTCTTAAGAATGAGCTGCCCCTTTCACCTCTTGTTAATGGAAGCTCGGCGTAGATAAATGTATAAATGGCCTCAGGCATATGGTGAGCTGAGGCAGTCTTCTTCATCCACCATCAATCCTGAAGGGTGGAAACATTGTGCAGTCGTAGCAGGTCTTGCAACAGGGCAACATTATTGAGATTCTGCAAATTGACAGCAACTCCCCTCATCTGTCACTGCTTGGCACTGGGTTCCCACATCTCCATGTTTAAAGGCATTACTCCCCTCCAGCCAGGTTTATTGGTCTTGAAATGCTTCCAAAACTTTTATCAGAAATCACCTTTGCGGATAATGTTTTTTTTTCTGCGTGTGAACCTGCTGCATGCTGATCAGGCTGCAACACTTCAACACAACTCTTTATTAAAATGAACTACTCAGCAAAGTACTGTTTGTATATAAAATGGAGGATAGCATAAGACAACTACTAAATGCGAAACTTCAGCCTTTGCTAATTAATAGGGTCTGGTTTCCATACTAGAAGACTATAGAATAAAAGCACATATCTCTCTTAACCTCCAGAGAGTTTACTGTGCCATGTGCAACTTTTATGTTTCAGCTAAGAGCTACTGTGTGCCTACTGATCATGTGATCACCATAACAGACAATCGTAATGATAAATCTAGTTTGGGCCAGCATACACGGTGCAAATTTTGGGAAATTCGCGGGTTGCCAGAAAGAAATTTGCATGATTCCACTTCAACACAGACAATTCTGACAGGAGAATCAGCAACTGTATTCTCCTGCCATCCCCACTGGCAGAAGGCAGTGGTTATCGCAGTTGCTAGCGATAATCATAAGAGAATCCGGCAGGCTGGTTGTACCCAAGCTGATCAATCAGTTGACTTGGTACATTCAGAATGCTCATTAGCGGTTCGAATCTCGGCCGATTTATTTCGAACCATGTATGGCCAGCCTTAAAAACAAACTTCTCCAGACTGCAGATGGAATTAAGCCTCCTTTGTGTATTTTCTGTGAACAGAGAAAGAAGTACTGTGTTGGAAATTATTACAGTGTGTAAAAAAATTAAAAAAAGTTTGAATAAAATCTGTCGATGTGGAAATGAACCAATAATTATTTATTTCACAGATTATAATAAGAAACAAATAAAATTGCCTAAAAACATTGACATAAGAACATTAGTCATAGGGTTATCAAAGCGGAGGGCCACCCGTAAAAAAAAAATATCACCAAAATTCCTAAAAAAATTTTTAAAAATTACTTTTGAAAAAAAAATTTTTTTTATACTTACCTAAACCCTTGTTGCTAGGCGGTCTTCCTAATCTGCCTCTTCCGTGGCGTGTTCTTCTCCTCGGTGAGCAGCCCCGTTGTCTTCTGGGAACTGTGTGTGTTCCCAGAACACCACGGGGCCATTCACAGATCGCCGCGCCGCTAGTGCGTGCGCAGTAGGAAACTGGCAGTGAAGCCGCAAGGCTCCACTGCCTGTTTCCCTTACATAGGATGGCGGTGCCGGGACCCGAGAGCCGAGGGACGGTTCGGCCTCGGGCGGCCGACATCGCGGGCACCCGGGACAGGTAAGTCTACTTATTTAAAGTCAGCAGCTACAGTGTTTGTAGCTGCTGACTTTAAATTTTTTTTTTAGCTGGCCGTAATCCTGCTTTAAATAGAGTGCAGCGGCTACAATTGATCTGGGTATCTAGACTTGAGTAAGCTCTGGTCATAAAGAGGAAGTAAACCCTGCAGGGAAAAAAAATTTTCCCCTTCCCTGCAAAGTAAAGAATGTGCTAGTATGCATCGCATACTAGCACATTATGTGACACCTGCAAATGAAGCCATTACCACTGCAGGCCGCATCCTTGATTGCCCCTCTTCCTTCCGGTGCAGCGGACTCCAGCTATGTGACTGGCCAGAGTCACGTGACGTCACTCCCCCACATGCGCTCGGGCGCCGCCAGTCACGGCACTCGCTCCTGATGAAACGGCACATGCGGCTGTTCCTTCATCGGCGCAGTATACAGTAAATGTCTCCTAAATGGTGCACGTTTAGGAGATAATTACAGTACCTGTAGGTAAGGCTTATTCTAGGCTTACCTATAGGTACTGCAGGGAGGTTTACAACCTCTTTAAACAATTTAATTGTTACTTTCTTACTATCTTTTTGTTCATATATGAAGAGGTTTTGTTTGACTTATTGAGTTAAAATGCCCGACTTGGTGATCACAACAACACAAAGGGGTTAATTTACTAAAACTAGAGAGTGCAAAATCTGGTGCAGCTCTGCATAGCTTCCAGGTTTTTTTTAACAGCTTAATAGAACAAGCTGAAGTTAGAAGCTGATTGGCTACCATACACAGCTGCACCAGATTTTGCACTCTTAAGTTTTAGTAAATCAACTCTAAAGAGTAAACCAGATGTACATCAGTGCTGATCTACCTACTTAGGCTTCCCCTTCTCTGCTTTGTAATGTCACCTGATTAGTCAGGTTCTTTTCTAAGTCAGCAGTGCAACGGGCCCTCTTGCAGTCCAGATTATCATCATTCTTTTTATTGGGGAGAATTGAACACTCAACTAGCGGGCGGCACAGTGGCGCAGTGGGTAGCACTTTCGCCTAGCAGTAAGAAGGGTCGCTGGTTCGAATCCCGACCACGACACTACCTGCCTGGAGTTTGCATTTTCTCCCTGTGTCTGCGTGGGTTTCCTCCGGGTACTCCGGTTTCCTCCCACACTCCAAAGACATGCTGGTAGGTTAATTGGATCCTGTCTAAATCGGCCCTAGTATAGGTATGAATGTGAGTTAGGGACCTTAGATTGTAAGCTCCTTGAGGGTATAGGGACTGATGTGAATGTATAATATATATATGTAAAGCGCTGCGTAAATTGACGGCGCTATATAAGTACCTGAAATAAATAAATAAATAAAATAAACATGTGTCACCGAGCGCTCCCTCCAAATACCTTCCCTCCCTTTCTGCTCTATTAAACATTGTTAATTGGTGTTGCTAGGACGGAGCTTATTTCTCTGCTGGCATGTATAGACTTGTGTTGGAGACAGCTGTGCTGGAGATGAAAATATTATTTTTCCCATCACAGGTTAATAAATAAATGAAAAATCAACCTCAAGGAAAAGGAGGTGGAGTGGAAGGTTCGATAAAACTGAGGGGTTGTAATCAGCGATAACAACAGATTCATGTATGTAGCTCTGAAATGTTTTACAGAACACACTGAACATTGCACTTGAACCTCTGCATCTGTGCCCAGATCTATGCAGTTCATTGAGGTGTGCATAAAAAATGCTACATCCTGCACCTTTGGTGTGGTTTCCAGCAGATACATTGTACATAGAGGTTAGTAGGACCACATGGAAAACACATTACAAAGTTGAGGTATAAACAGTATGGCACAACCTATTCACACAAACATGTATACACAGTAGGGCCAGTTTGGATTCTGTGGAAACCAGTGCAGACCCACACAGTTATAGGGTCAATGTACAGGCTCCATTTGGATAGTGTCCTTGGTAGGAATTGAGCCAAGGATCCAGTCCAGCAAGGACAGACACAAACCCCTTTAAACATAAGATGACCACTAACACATAGAGGCAGTGAGTTACACTGTATTTTAATTTCTTAGAACACGACCCTGCTCCTTATTACTATTCAATCTTTCATAATTATACAGTCCTTTACACAAATACTAGTATGCATTAGAGCTCTTCAAGCAGATTACAAACTAACAAAGAAAGATCTAGAAGTAATTGGCGATTTACAAAATGTGTGTGGGGTGGGGTTGGGGGTGGTGGTGCGCATATTGTAGCAATGGTGAATGCATGATGGTATTCAGATTTGGGAAGACACCTAAGATTGATCCCTGAGTATTGGTACAGCATTTAAAACACAAGTAGAGAGGAGCCTCTGGGTGCAGTATTTAAGAAATAATGCTTTTAATAATAGATGTAGATCAACTCACATTTTGTAGGAATAAACAGGCATGGTATTAATAATACAGTGACGCATCCCCAAGTCCTAGGCAGTATGGAATCCTTGCTGACAACTGTGAGATCTTCCGGCAGATGGAGGACGCCGGCTCCAGAGAGCGTCCTCAGAGCGAGGTGTGGAACGCACAGGACAGCTTTCTGCGAACGGATGACATCATCAAAGCTGGACGCGTTTCGAGAACGTGCGCACTTGGATGTAAGCAAGTCACGCTTCTTTGTCAACAGATTAAAATAGAAATACCATGTCTAGACTTTATAGAGGGCTGACATGGGAACGTGGGCGGGGTCATGTAACGAGCAAGATATAAGGGGCATGTATACAGAACAAACACAATATGAAGCTAAAAACTAAGCAGTTATAAAAAAACAGGGCAATTAAAAAAGAATCAATCATATAAGCGGTTCTGGACAAAGGTCATATGTAATATAATGTTACCATTGGAATGGCATAAAAAAAAATTAAGAAAAATAAACACATGGCAGGGGTGACGTAATAAAAAAAAAAATACATGGCAGGGGTGACGTAATAAAAGAAATGGCAGGGGTGATGTAATAAAAATTTTAAGAAAATAAACACATGGCAGGGGAGACGTAATAAAAAGAGAGATAAAATCTAAAAAATACTCATATTTAAGAACAATGAGACTAGGTGTAGTAAATACTAATAAAAACAACCAATAGAAGCTAGAGATAATGCCAAAAACGTAAAAGCTAATACAAAGGAATAATAAATTATTTTATATTCTTATAAAATGGTGGAAATTTCGATTCCTTCGTTAATTCTACCAGGTGAGAGAACGTCTAAATTATAAATCCAGAACGTTTCTCTCGCACACAGCTTTTTAAAACGTTCTGCTGCTGGATAGAGTTAGAGATTTGCTCGATCACCCAGACCTGCAGGCCAACCGTAGACTGTTGATGAGCTTCAAAAAAGTGTCTAGGGATACTATGCGGGTCAGTACGACCTTCAATCGCTCTCCTATGTTCTCTGAATCTAACCCTGAGGGCTCGACTAGTCTGACCTACGTAAACTAGGCCACATGGACGGCTGAGCCCATAAACAACAAAATCTGAGGAGCAATTGTAAAAGTCCTTCAATTCATACATTTTCCCTTTTGTGGTGAAGGACTTTTGACCATGTTGAACATATTTACACATTTTGCATAGGGGCTTACGGCACTGAAACATACCGACCAGTGGGATGAGAACAGGCTTATCAGAGGGGTTGCATCTAGATTTAATTTTACTAGAAGCTATTTTTGTTTTCAGATTAGGTGCCCTACGGTATGTGACCCTCGGTCTCTCTGGAATAAACGGTTCCAATAATGGGTCCTGCAATAGGATGCTTCAATGTCTCTTCAAAATGTTTTCCATTTTTTTGAAGTTACAATGAAAGATGGTGATAAACCGTGCAGTATAATTGTTTTGTTCATGGGACACTTTAGGAGGTTTTCCTTTTAGATAGTATTGGAAGGCTTGATCAACGTGAGCTTCAGGATAATCTTTATCTTTAAACTTCTTTTTCAGTAACAAACTCTGATCAACATAGTCGTTCTCTCTCGTACAGTTTTGTCGTAACCGACAGAACTGACCCTTCGGAATATTGTTGATCCACTTAGGATTATGACAACTGTTGTAAAGAAGGTAAGAATTAACTGCAGTAGATTTTATATAATTTTTTGAGACTATGGTGGAAGTGACCTCATCGTGACCTAATTCGAGGTCAAGAAACGGTAGCGTATTGGAATTAGTGACAAACGTGAAAGACAGCCCGTATTGATTCTTATTACAGTATTCCACAAAAAGGTCAATCGCGTCGACAGAACCATCCCAGATTATGATTATGTCGTCGCTGTAGCGACCGAAAAAATGATATTTTGTGTGAAGGGTTTATTTTGGAAAATATATAGATTCTCCCATAAAACCCATGGATAGGTTTGCGTAGGAGGGCGCAAAATTAGCACCCATAGCAGTTCCTTGTATCTGCAAAAAAAATCACCGTCAAAATTGAAATAATTATGTGTCAAACAAAAAGACGTAGCATCCAAAATGAAGGCTGCCTGCCGGGGGTTAATGCAAGGATCTTTGGCTAGGAAACTTTCCAAAGCCAATAGTCCGAAGGAGTGAGGAATGGATGTATATAATGAATTGACATCAAGTGAGAGCCAAACATAGTTTGTCTCCCACTTGTATGCAGAAAGGAGTTCAAGTAAGTGGGTTCCGTCCCTAATATAAGATTGCAACTGATGGACAATGGGTTGAAGAAAGTGATTGATATACAAACGTAAACTACAATTGGTCTGCCCGGAGGATTGTCAAGGTTTTTATGCACTTTGGGAAGATGGTAAAAATAGGGAATTTGATAGAAGTCTTTAAGGAGAAAGGACTTCTCAGATTTATTCAAAATATTATTTTGGAAGGCCTTAGAGACCGAAATATTGATTTCTTTGGCAAATTCTAAAGTAGGGTCCTTGCTGATTTTTTTGTATGTGGTAACATCAGAAAGTAACCTCCTAGCCTCTTCAATGTAATCATTTTTATCTTGTAACAATCCCCCCCCCGTCAGCTGATTTTATAACGAGGATGTCTGCTTCCATCAGAGATTTGAGAGCACCAATCTCCTGGGGTGACAGATTACTGGTTTTAATGGTGCTGGATGACTGACAGTTGTTGGAAGTCAGCAAACACGACCCTATAAAAACTCTCTATATAGTGGCCTTTAATATGGGAAGGGTTAAAAATAGACTTAGGCTTAAAGGAGGTATGAATAACTGGAGGGGAAGTGGCAGCATGTTGTGTGAGGAGATGGATCAAATTAGTATCAGGGTGTCGTCCACATCTTCAGCAAAGAAATATATAATTAACACCATGGCTGTTTATGCCCCCCCCCCGCATCCAATTTGCATGTCAGGAGCTTGTGACCGGCTCTCTATGAAGCCGGTTCACACATCTCCATAGCGGCTCCGGTGTGTATTGGACAGGAGTCCTGTGCGTCTTCTGGTCTGTTTCAGGTCCAAATTCGGGTTAAAATCGGACTTGAAACGGTTAACGGGGATGCACCAGACCCCTGCCGTGAGCCGCTCTGTGCTGCAGTGTGAACCCAGGGTTAAAAAAATTAAAAGTAAGAAGTTACAAAAAAATGCCTGGGTGATCTGACCAGACGTGGGAGTGGGTACTTGCTAAAGAAGAAAAAATAAGTAAAAGGAGGAGCGGAACTTTCCTCTTTGGGTGTGCACCATATCTGAACTGCTTTGGGCAAAATAATTATTTTCAGATGTGCTAAGTTTTGTACACAGGGATCAGAGTCTCTTTCTCTTCTGTACAGTGAAGTTTGTGCATGTTAATGCTAGCTGCTGTGGCCTTTTGTTTTCCCTCAATACTGCTGTTTTCATGTTAGAGATGCCTAATTTCTCAACTTTGCATGGGTGTATGAAATGAACAGCGTGTCTCTTACACGTTGTGTGGGATACGTTTGCTATTTAAATCTTCAACGAAACTGAGCAGCATCACACCAGCACTGGAACTCATCCAGCCCCAGAAGAGGGGTCAGACTCAAACTCGTCACCATCTGTCCAGATGTTAATAGAGTTGCGGTTGTTGACAAATGCCATAGGATCCTGCCTCTGTGGAAGTTAGCAGAATGGATTCCCATAGAGTAGCATAAATCAAGAACGGGGACCTATAACTGTAGTGTACCTCAACACAGTTAACATATCAACATTTTTTTTTTTGTTTTTTTATTATTGATCAGCATTTATTCAAGTCCGTTTCCTAAACTCTAACTTTTAACTATAAGTAAAAAAAAAAAAAAAATAGCCCAAGTGTTGTAAGAAAGGCAGCTCTTGTTGCAATATTCACCTCCTTTCTTGCACTGTTCCCTGTGCTTACTTGCCCTGTGATCCAACATTGATCCTGTTCTTGGCTCAATGACGCTGGGGGACATCACTATGGCACCCTGCACCCATATATAAAATAATACACGAATCACCATCGACCTCATGACTTCAGGGACATCATTTAGGTCCATCTAGCACCAGGGAAGAGAATAGGATCCTGTTTGTCATGTGACCGATCTTCAAGCAGCATAAAAAGGTGAGTATAAAGAAAAAAAAAAAAAACTTAAAAAATGGGGCAGGGGGGACATTAAAAATGGAATGCCCGTTTCCAACCAAAGCTTTTGTCTTCATTTTAGAATAGATTTGATAAGAATGTATAAGTTCTTAGCGCTGCCTGTGACCCCATTGGATTAGTTGTCATTGAGACAGGAACGCCTAAACTGATGGAGGTTCAAACCCTTCCTTCCCTTACTGGAAAAGATGAGAACATTTTCATGTTACTTCCTATACAGAACAGTAGGTGAGGGGAAATATCACTAGTGGGGACACAAACTGCAATAAACACATGACAAAGGTTCTACCCCCTTAGCCACTCTGTCTAAAAGGCATTTGGCTAGTATAAATACCCAAATCTTTATATTAGTTGCCTATAGTTTTCTTTTTTTTTTTTTTTTTTTTTGGAAAAAAAAACAAAACATTGAAATGAGACTGGTTCTCGACTATTGAGAGCATTTATCCTCTTACACGGCTACATTGTCACACACTCTGGTGGACTCTGTACCATGAACAGTTGTGTTTTAAGCTGGTGGTAGACCTTAGGATAAACTTACCATAGGTGTGTAGGCCATTTCATCTGCTATGCCAAGTTTTATAGAACAGATTGTTCCACAAACAGTGGTGACTTTTTATTCTAAAAACCTTTGTATCTAAAATACATGTCCTAAACAAAAATAACAAAAGGGAGCAAAGACCCTAGTGCATTACCAAATGACAATTGATTAAAAAATGAATGCCCAAAACATACTCACAAGGGCTACAGGTATTAAGAAAAGCAAAACAAGCATGACCAGTCACGATGTGGACATGTTGTATAGAAACCTGCATGTGAATCTCTCAGACGTACATACTGATGTGTTTCTAAGGACAAGCCCTTTGCTTCAAAGCATATATGCTATGCTCTGAGGAAGAGTTCTCAGCCTTTTGAAATGTGTTAGCATGTGCATCTGAGTCCTCGGTCTCTGTGCAACATGTCCACCATCTTGACCTGACTGTCACTTGGGTTTTGCTTTTCTCAACACCTTTAGCCATTTTGCTGCTTGCGAGTATATCTTTTTTGATGATTGTCTTTTAATAAATTATCATTTGGTAATGCACTAGGCCTCTGCGTCCTTTTTGTTTTTTTGTTGTTCAGAGAAAGATTGGAGTTGGAAGAGGGTAGCACTGGTGAAGTATTACCCGTGAATGATTGTGATGAAGTCCTTATATGAAGACTTATAATCTCAAGCTCTAAAATACCTTTAGAGCTATGGTGTCAACATTGTGGATTTAACTGTGTGCAAACAATATATGTACAGTGATGTTAAGTACTATCAAAACTGAATTTTCATCTTTGTGTGTATTATGTGCAATTCATTATCCTACAATGGCAAAATCGACCTGCGAAAAGATTACTAGAGGGGGAAAATAGGAAAAAATAATTCCAACTGATTTTTCTGGAAAATGTCTCTCTGGCAAATATTGTTTTAATAAATGAAGATAAAAATAATGCTGTTTCCATTGACAAAACTCTAAACTGCATGTTTTAGACCAATTTCTTATCTATGTGTTTTATATAATTTGCTCTATGTGTTTTATATCATGTGGTTTAAGTCATATGTGAATACAGTGGAGTTGATTTACCAAAATTGGAGAGTGCAAAATCAGCTGCAACTGTGCATGGTAGCCAATTGGCTTCTAACGTCAGCTTGTACGATTATTTGACAAAAAAATGAAAAAAACTTGAAGCTGATTGTTTTCTATGCACAGCTGCACCACGTTTTGCACTCTCCAGTTTTTAGTAAATCAACCCCAGTATCTATTTCAAATGGAGGTTGTACTACATCTGGACTGTAGTATGCCGGAATGCACCCACCTTATTTCTCCAGCAAGCTTTTCCAATTTGTCTTGATCTCACACTGCTTGAGCTTGCTTCATTATATTCTGCATGCTGTAGCCAGTGTCCAAGACTGAGGATGTTTATTGATTGCACATCGGCGGAAGAGAAATGCCTTATGTCTTTATTAGCATATAGTTAGTGTTGACCTTTGTTCTTCTGCAAAGCGACAACATGGTTTTGCTGAGCTCAGAAGAAGAGTCGGGCTTGGCGCTGGACTGTGGTAATGGCGCTGGTTGTCACTCACACCAGAGAAAAGTGTGAAAGAGTGCTTCGCAAAATAGTGTTGTTCAAGACTGTGCTTTAACAGGCACTTGTTTCGCTTTTTTTAAACCAGTTGCTTAAGCCAGAATGCATTTAGAAAGTATATTTAATACTGTAATGGAAAAATGTCCTGGTCAATACGTTATACTGCAAATACTGAACATAGGTTTTTCCCCCATAACTAATCAGAGCATTCCTTCAATTTGGCACCCTGCACTTGATAGAACTTGATTGCTTGCTGTGGACATCACGGGAAAAAAAATGTAGTTTCCTCCATACTTTATGAATCGGAGGATAGATTATGTGAAGAATTCTCCTATTCTTCAGCAAACATATACAGTTTTCAGTTTTACTTTTTCTGGAACTTTTTGTTTAAAAGTTGAAATCAGCATTGTTTGCTAGAAAATTACTTAGAACACCCAAACATTATATCTATCTATCTATCTATCTATCTATCTATCTATCTATCTATCTATCTATCTATCTATCTATCTATATACAGTGTATATATATATATATATATATATATATATAATTAGCAGAGACCCTAGAGAATAAAATGGCTATCACTGCAATATTTTATGCCGCACAGTTTTTTTTTTTTTCCATAAAGATTTTATTGTATATAAAATATATAACACATACAGAAATCGTACATAGCAACTTGCACAATCATCTCGTGGCATAAAGAGCAAACAGTATTGAATACATACATTTTCCAACAAAATGCTAAAAGGAGGTTGATCTGGAGAAGGATTTTTAGTAATGTTGGGGGTAAAAACATGAAACCTCTTAATAGGGTGTTGTTATCCAGTACAGGACTCTCTCCACTCACATCATCTCTTGGTGAGTACAAGGGGGAGAGTCGGGCACCGTGCCAGTCCCGGGTAGGGGTTTAGGGAGTGTCGTGACCCCACCGGGCACCAATGTTGAATGTCTCGAGGTTTCAAGAATGACGAGAGGGTGCCTTCATCTTAGGGCCTACTATGCGTAGGACAACTGTGTAAGAGTTGCTAATCAAGGGAAGGGAAGATAGAATAGTCAAAAAGAGGGAGAAGAGGAGGGAAGGGGAAGAGAAAGGGTAGAAGGGGTAGGGGGGAAGGGGGAAGAAAAAAGTGAGGTGTGTAAGAAAGAAAGAAAAAAGGGAATAGGAAGAATGATGTTTGGAGGTGAGATAAGAGAAACTAGTAGGGGACGGCTCCAGGGAGTGACCGAATCCGCCCCTCCAGAATCTACAGGGAAGGCATCAACAGGAGTGCCCTCCTGATTATACGCGATTATGTTTGTGTGGACACTCTTGGCAGATATTGACGATATCCTTCGGTGGTCGTGAAGTGTATCCAACAAGACCATGTAGTCGTGAACTTCTGCGTCCTATCCTGAGAAACATGAATAAGCTCTTCCATGTCTTTCGTTTTGGAGATTCTTGCAAACCATTCACTGATTGATGGTGCAGATGTCGATTGCCAGTGTTTTGGGACACATAGTCTGGCAGCATTCACCAGATGCATCGCTAGGGATTTAAAGTAGTTACGCTTGGATAATGAAGTGTGGTGCAGAAGATATTGGGCTGGGGTAAAATCTAGAGTAAATGTGGTGATTTGTGCTATTAAATTATGAACCTCCTTCCAAAAAGGTTGGATAATTGCGCAATCCCACCATATATGTAGCATAGTGCCCACTTCCGCTCCGCATCGCCAACAGATGTTGGGGATAGAGGATTTAAATTTGTGGAGTCTTGAGGGGGTTCTATACCATCTGGTAGCTATCTTATACCCATTCTCTTGTGTAGTGACATTCAATGAGCCCTTATGTATGTACTCATGGACCGTATTCCATTCCTCGCTAGTTAAAGGTGTCGGAAGATCCCTGTTCCATGAGTTCTGAGAAGGTGAAGTAGTAGGTGTTAAGGGGTCATTAAGTAGTGAATACAGGAGAGAGATGAGATGTCTTTGTGGAGTTTTACGGTGACACAGGGTTTCAAACTGAGTGAGCTGTTTAAGCACTTGAGTTTGATTGATGTGAGATTCCAGGAAATGTCTGATTTGCCTGTAAGTCCAAAAGGAAAATGTTGAAGTTTTGGATAATTCTATGAGTTTTTCAAGAGGTATGATTTTCCCATCTTGGTAAAAGTGCATGGCTAGAACGTCATCATATGGCCATTCTTTCTGTAGGAAATTATTATGGGAGCCTGGAAGGAAGGCAGGGTTTCCTCTTAATGTGGTTAAGGGGCCCGGGATTGAGGCCAAGTTCCCCTTTAGTGAGACCTTTCTAAATGCAAGTAGGGACGGATAGATTAGTGGATGAGTCGTTATCGGTTGCGGCCAGTGTTTAGGGGAAAGCCATGGGAGTAAATGTATAGGAAGATGTGATATGGCGTTTTCCAGGGGAATCCAGGATTTCTTGAGGGCGTGGATATTCCAATCCGCTACCCTCGTGAGATGGCTTGCGCTATAGTATTTGCCCAGATCTGGAAGTCCAATTCCACCCCTGGATTTAGATAAGGTGAGTCTAGAGTACTTAATGCGAGGGGGAGAGTCTCTCCATAAAAATGTTGAGCAGATTTTTTGGTATGTTGTAAAGAAGCTAGGTGGCAGGGCTATTGGTATTGTTTGTATGAGATATAGCAGGCGTGGCAGGATAAGCATCTTAATCAGGGCTGCTCTTCCGAACCAAGAAACATTTAACATCTTCCATTCTTTGAGGAGATTTTGGACTTTAAGTAGAGCTCCCTGGAAATTCAATACGTATAGGTTTGATAAGAGGGGTGGGATTTGTATTCCTAAGTAAGTAAGGGCGTTTTTTTGCCATTGAAACGGGAAAGAATCTTGACAACTTGTCACTTCTTGAAGGGGGAGTGAAATGTTCAGGGCCTGTGATTTTGTGTGATTGATTTTTAAATTGGAAATTTTGCTAAAGAGATCAATTTCATGTAATAGATTTGGGAGTGAAACCCGGGGTGCTTGTAGTGACAGCAGGATATCGTCGGCGAATGGCGCTACCTTGTATTCTCTCCCTTTCACTGTGATGCCACGGATATCAGGGTTGTTTCTTAGTTTGTTGAGGAAGGGCTCTAAGGTGAGGATATAGAGAAGTGGTGATAAAGGGCAGCCCTGGCGTGTGCCATTCCTGACCGAGAAGGCGTCTGACAGGAGGCCGTTGACTCTAACTGCAGCGGTGGGACCAGAATATAGTGCCATAATAGAGGAAAGCATGCGATTTCCGATCCCGATCGCCGAAAGAGCTTCGTGCATATAGTCCCAGGCCACCCTGTCAAACGCCTTCTCGGCGTCTAGGGAGAGGAGAAAACCTTGGGTTTTAGTAGCCGAGATCCAGTGATGTAGGTTTAACGTGCGGATTACGTTGTCTCGGGCTTCCCTGCCCGGGACAAACCCTACCTGGTCTAGGGACACGAGGTTTGGTATTAAGGGGAGTAGTCTATTTGCGAGGATTTTTGCATATATTTTGATGTCTACATTTAATAGGGATATTGGCCTGTAGTTCGCGACTGATGAAGGGTCTTTGCCCTCTTTTGGTATGACCGAGATGTGGGCTATTAGCATTTTGGAAGGATCGAATTGGGCATCAGCCAGGGCGTTGAATGTGGATAAGAGTGTAGGGGAAAGGATATCTAAAAATGTTTTATAATATTGGAGAGTGTAGCCGTCAGGGCCAGGGCTTTTGCCTAGTTTCATTTGTTTTATTGCCACCTCAATTTCAGTTAGGGATATGGGTTTATCGAGTTCTAGTTTAAGTTGGGGCGATATAGGCTTGGGACTATTTTTGGAGAGGAAAGATTTAATGAGGTCAGAGCGGGTTTTCTGTGTGTTTTGAGATCTTTGGTCAGGGTTTAAGTTATATAATTTTGAGTAAAAGATCTCAAATTCTTTAGCTATTTCCTCATTCTTGACCAGGAGATCTCCCTTAGGATTGCGTAATTGATGTATTCTGGTGGTGGTTTTAGCAGATTGAACTGAGCGAGCAAGTAGGCGTCCACATTTGTTCCCCTGCTCGTAGAAGATCTTCTGGGAGAGGATATAGCGCCTACTAGAACGTTTGTCTAATTCTGTTTTAAGAAGAGCACGGGTATGAGACAGTTCTTGTAAGGTGGCGATTGCCTGTGTTTGTTTGTGTGTTCTTTCTAGGGATTTAATTGTGTCGATGAGTGAATTAATAAGTTCTTGGTTCCGTTTTTTGGTTTTAGCCGCTAAAGCAATCAGATCCCCCCGGACCACACACTTATGAGCCTCCCAAAGGGAGATGGGAGAGATTTCAGGTGACGAATTCTCAGCAAAGTAGTTGAGGATGCATGTACACATGTGGTCTAGGGAGGCCGGATCCCCCAGCAGCGAGGGGTTAAATCGCCATACTTTAGTTCGAGGTTGAGTTTCAGGGAAGGATAGGGTAACCGTAATGGGGTGATGGTCTGATAAAAACATGGGTTCTATCGTTGACTGTTTTAGAGATGAGAGATCTGACTGAGAAAGGAAAAAATAATCTATTCTAGAATACTTTTGGTGTGGGGCCGAGAAAAATGTGTAATCTTTTACTGTGGGTGATAATGTACGCCATGTGTCGTGGAGGGTCAGGTTTTGTAGTTGGGTTTTAATCTGGCGTAAAGCCATGTATGTTAGGGTAGAAGAGCCTGATGATGAGTCTAATAGTGGATTTAGGGGGACGTTAAAGTCTCCACCAAGGAGAACTAAACCCTCCTGAAAGGTTGCCAGCTGGCAGCAGATGTCTCGAAAAAAGGAGACTTGGTGATCATTGGGGCAGTAAACGTTCGCCAAAGTTATTGGTTTGTTTGCGTATTTCCCTTTGAGGAAGATATATCTACCAGCTGGGTCAATCAGTGAGTCTGAGAGAAAAAAGTTTGCATGTTTGGAGATTAATATTGATACACCTTTCGTTTTGGCATCTGGGTTCGTAGCATGGTGGGCTATACGGTATATGTGGTTCGAAAGTTTGGGTATTGAGTCGGAGCGGAAGTGGGTCTCCTGCAAAAAAATAAAATGAGCTTTGTGTTTGGAAAGAGATGTCAAGACTTGGGAGCGTTTCTCAGGAAGGTTGAGACCTTTCACGTTGAGGGATATACATTTTAGTGTTAAGGAAAGATTGGTTAATGGTTTCGATTGCATGGTTATGCACTGTTAACGTCCGGGAGTCAGACCCCACCCAGGTGTAGTTCGGTGGGTGCCGGTGTACAGTATGTGAGGGCTGTTAAGTAAGGGGCTGAGCGGGGTCAGCCACCCCCCGGAGCCTAGGAGCGGGGCAAGAGAGGGGGGATATTGGCTAAGGAAGAGAGAGGAGAAAGGAGAAGAAAGAAAAGAGGAGGAGGGGAGGGGATAGAAGAGGAGAAAAGCAGCAAGAGTGAGTATTGAGTAAAGGAGAGTAGGGAGAGAAGAAATGGGAATGGAGGATGGTGAGGTGAGGAGGAAAGTGAAGAAGGGGTAGGTAGTGTAGGGTAGGATAAGGGAGAGGAGAGGGATCGGGCAAAGAAAATATACCAGAGACGAGGTTAGAGAGTCTACCTCGCCTAGGGGAGGAAAAAGGGTTCTGGAGTGTCAGCTAGTGTCCTTAGGGACTTGCTGTGTGGGGGGGTGAGAGAAGACGGGGAACCTAGATCGGGTGTGAACCGGGGTACAGGTCCGCTTCACAGTTTAGGTGGAGAGATATTAGCTGCAGATATATGATTTTGTGTTTTTGTGGTTTTGAGGGGAGCCCACTCAGCATTATGATTTACTATAGGGCCACAGGTCACACAGTCAAAGGATCCATGTAGAAGATCACAAAACATTTGTCAGGAGAACATAAACGTAATACATCTTAGTAAAAATAACCTATAAGTTGCGAACCTTATCGTTTCAACCATGTATTGTGCGTATCAAACAAGGGGGAGAAATAAAAAATTATAACAGCTTGATTCCCTTAACACAAATACAAGAATTTTAACAGGAATAAGGGTAATCGACATCCAATGCACACTGTAAGAAAGATAACAAACTCAAGCTTATGCTTTTCCTAATAAACGAGAGGTTAAGCATTATTCCTAGAGGCGGAAGGTAAGATGGCAGATCTCATGGTGGGGGGCAAAGGAGAAGGGCAAGGAGGGGGAGGATTGGATGGGTAGGGTGGGTCGGGAGCAGGGGTGAGGGAGGGAGAGAAGGAGGTAAGGGGGGATGGTATGGGAGAAGGGTGGTGAGAGGGGGGAGATAATTGTTGTTATCGTTTGGGCTAAAGGGACTAACCATGCGATCCTGAAGTTGTGAGGTTATGGCATTTTCCATAACCCTATCAGAGGAGCCAGTAACCTGATAAAGCGCATTGTATGTGATCTAGCTTCTATGATAGGTGGTTTGCTCACTGAAGGCCAAAGACATCTGGGATAATAGAAGCTTTCCCATCCACCTCAGGTGTAGAATGTGCGGGAGATAATTAGAGCTAAGTTAAGGAAGTGGAACTCTTCAGGGGGGTACCTCAGTTCGGGTAAGGACAGTTTTCCTGATGACTAGGGTAGCTATGAGTTTACCTTTGCTATATGTATAAGATCATTTACCATAAAGATATCGCTTATTATGCATTTTTACAGACTGGTAATGACATACATGCCTCATCTACGTTTATATACAAAGAGGAAATGCATGGTCTTGTCTTACAGTGGGAGAAGGAAAGCAGATCATAATTTGTCTTTTGGAAAATATAAGTAAGGTAATTTTGGTATGTGGATAACAATGAAAAAAAAAAAATCTGTAAAATCTGCTGATCCTCATCCCCCGGCAAGGATATTTAAGGCTTAGGAAGAAATAGTACCATAACTAAATATAAGTGAGGCAGGACTAGACACATTCAGAAAAAGGAAAAAAAAAAAAAAAAAAAAGGGGAGGGGGAAGCTGTAAAGTTCTGTTCCTTCAACTCCTGCGTGTTTATATGTGGAAATTTGGCCAGTTAGTGAGACATGAAGAGGTTCCTGTGAGTAATAAGATGGAAAAAACTAGATAGGGGTTAGTCGGATGTGGATGAGAGATGCCAAGGGATATCAGGTGACTGCGTTCCTGCTGCAAGATTTAGAGTACAGAGTACGATGAGGGGGTAGTGTGCATCGGGGGTTAAATCGAAAACTCACTGCTGTTGCAATGTGGTTGACTTCAGTCTTCCTGATGATTGCGTCCCGGGGGAGACATCGGAGCACGAGGAGGACTTTGCTGATAGAGATCTCGACGGGATGAGTGTGGTTTCGGTGATGCCGATCCTGCTTTACGCCTGCGCGATCTCTGGCGTGGTGCCTTCGGAGATGGGTTGAGAGTAACCGGCTGCCATGGTTCCGAGGGGAAGAAGAGGTCATACCATTCCGGAAGTTCGATCCGTGGAAGGTCAAGCTGATCGCAGAAATTCTTCAAGTCATCTGGTGTGCGGAGGATGGCAGTGCGACCTCTGGTGGACGCAGATAAAGCAAAGGGGAATTTCCAGCGATACTGGATGTTCCTAGTGCGTAGTGCCTCTAATAAAGGTCTTAGGGCTCTTCTATTTTGTAGCGTGATCTGCGACAAGTCCTGGAAAAGCTTTACTTCAGACCCATTAAAGATTACTCGGCCTCTTTCCCTAGCTTTCCGTAGGATTTCCTCCTTGAGGGGAAAGTTCACCAGACAACAAACAATGTCTCTGGGTGGTTCATTCTCCCTGGGCTGGGGGCGTAGAGCGCGGTGTGCTCTTTCCATGTCAATGGGTGAATCTGCAGGTCTTCCTATTAAATCATTAAATAGTGCACAGAGGGTTTGCTGTACTGAATTTGGATCAATGCTTTCGGGTATACCCCTTACCCTTACATTATGCCGGCGACCGCGGTTATCAAGGTCTTCCACATGTCTATGGAGGTCAAACATTTGGGAGAGTTGTGAATCATAGGCAGATTGGACCTGGCGGATGGCTGCTGCATGAGTCAGGGTTGTTTGTTCTACCGTTTCAATACGGTGTGCAATCGCCTGCATGTCTGATTTTAGGTCGGCAATAGCTGCTGTCACCGTGCTTTTAATGTCCGATGCTACTTTTTCCAGGTCGCATAGGTTTAGCATGTGTGTTCGTCCGGAGTCGGTTGTGGGAGTGAGAGTACCCATGGTCTGCATGTCGGGCCGTTCAGTGGGAGAGGCCGGTGTTTGGGCCTGTGAGGCCACGTGTGCGGACGGTCTTTGGGTGCGGAATATGTCAGGAATATTCCTACTGAGTTGCGTACCTGGGTCCAATGTGGTACGGGACGTTGAGGAACTCCGGGTGGATCTGCTCATGCTGAAATCAAGGTGTGGGCTCCCCGTTTAGCTAAGATCTGTCCCCGGATCACAGGAGCTCTTGGCTTATGCTGCCATCACGGTCTCCGTCCAGGCCACGCCCCCTATGCCGCACAGTTTTTGCGCAGCTGTCTTTCAAACACATTTTTCTTTCTCGAACATCACAGGACACAGAGCCACAGTAATTACTGATGGGTTATATAGGGTATCACTGGTGATTGGACACTGGCACACCCTATCAGGAAGTTCCATCCCCTATATAATCCCTCCCCTTGCAGGGATACCTCAGTTTTTACGCCAGTGTCTTAGGTGATGGACGTGTAAAGATGTCCTGTGCTGAGCTCCAAAGGGAATATCCTATATCCTATAGTGGGGCAAGCCAGGCAGACTGGATCCATTCAAAGTGTCCTTTCTAGGCCGAATTGGATGGTACCCGGGCCTCGTGTCCGAAGAAACGAGGTTTTACCTGTAATGCTTCTCTTTTTAGAGAGCTGGACCCCGCATATTAGAAAATGGTTTTCTAGCCTAATTTCTAGTCGGGTGCTTTACGGGCCCAGAACTGCAGGATCCCCCTATTCGTAGGGGGCCCCAGTCTCTGACGTTTTTTTCAAACGGAGCCCACCGTGAGAGGTGAAGATTGGGTCTGTGTAAACTGAACCCTGCGGATGGATAAGGAAAGAGGAGATTCCACAGAATTTTCTAATTCTAGTAGGTTTCTCCTTTAAGGTAAATGCATGCTATGCCTATTGTGATCACCGGGGGCTGCCAAGAGCACAAACCTTCACATGCTGGCTTGTCTGTCTCAGTGTTGATGCTGCACATGTTTTTCACAGCGTCTCAGGCCGGCTGCAAAGGTAGGATGGATGGGGGGATTTCTCATGTTTGAATGTTCCCCCCCAGGCTAGAGAGAGGCCACAGGGGTCTAGAAGGTGGTTATACCGCTCGGGCACCGCTGCCTCGGCCGCCATTTCCGACCATTGCCGTTTAGGCAGGTCTTCACTACCAGCTTCTCTCCCTCCTCCCCCTCCCCCAGCCTTCCTCCATAGTATTACAGGAGAGTCGGCCAGCTCGTGCTTGGTTTTTTCAAAATTCGAGGGGGGGGGCGGTAGAGGGGGGGGCGGGACGTCAGCACAGGTGCTTAGACTCCCACTCAGGCCAGCTGCAGGCTATTAAGGCACTCTGTACAGGTGCACACAGCCTTTGGAGAGACACAGAGCTGACAGTCGCATGTAAGGTGGGACACAGGTATTCTCCTAGGCAGCATTTACTGAAGTAACACCAGACTGAGCATTGGGTAGCAAGGCTTTTAGCCAGACTACATCGCTCAGCAGTCAGTGTTCATTTGTATACCTCACACCTTGTTGCTTTGCACTATGGGTAGAAGAAGTTCAAGAACCAGAGACACTAGGGGATCACGTTCAGGTTCTGAGGGCCCCCTGTCAGCAGCATCCTCCCCCCTGATGGGCCAGGGACGGCTAGCCAGGGAGAGCCGTTGGGGTCAGGGGCTACTCCTGCTTCTGGCACTTCAGCCCCTGTATACATTACACAAGAGGTTTTTTTCTCAACCATTAATGGTCTAGAGGAAAGATTAATGGCCGTGATTACGTCTTCACTCAGTAGAAGAAAATGCACTAGGCCTTCCTCTGTTCCCCAAAACCCTCAGGAAGAGGAGTTCTGGGATAAAGGAGATGAGTCCCTTTCAGAGGATTGGGATGGGACAGACGATTCCTCTTCGGAGGAATCAGGTGGAGAGGGACCCTCTGCGACTTCCCAAGAGGAGAAAGTCTTAGTGCAGATCCTTACTGGATTGGTGGTCCGCTCCACATTTAAGTTGCCCGTACCTGAAACTGCTAAAGAATCCTCTTCTGCTTTGGGGTCACTGAAACCTTTCCAAGCAGCACGGGCTTTTCCTGTTCATAATTTACTTGAAAAGCTCATTTATTCTGAGTGGGATCACCCAGACAAACGTTTTTTTCCGCCGAGAAAGTTTTCAACACTTTATCCGATGGAAGAAAAGTTTATTAAAATGTGGGGAATACTGGCCATCGATGCCACCATTTCCTCCGTAAATAATAGTCTGACTTGTCCTGTAGACGATGCTCAGGGATCCTCTAGATAAAAAGATGGAATCCCTATTGAAGGATGTTTTTTCCTTAGCAGGTTCAGTGGCTCAACCTGCAGTAGCAGCGATTGGAGTCTGTCAATACTTAAGAGACCATGTTAAGCAGGTCATCAAAGTATTACCTGAACAACAGAAACAGGGGTTTGCTAACCTTCCAGCGGCCTTATGCTTTGTGGTTGACGCCATTAGAGATTCTATCGTGCAAACCTCCCTTCTTTCACTGGGGTTGGTGCATATACGTAGAATCCTATGGTTGAAAAATTGGTCAGCCGAAGCACCATGTAAGAAGCTGCTGGCTGGGTTTCCATTGCGTGGTGCAAGGTTGTTTGGAGATTACTTGGATAACTATATCAAGAGAATCTCTTGTGGGAAAAGCACTCTCTTACCTGTCAAAAAGAAGAGTATGCGTCCCTCTTTCAAACAGACTCTTTCCCCAGGGTCGGGGGCTTCAGCCTCCAGGCAGTCTCGACGGCCACCTTCATCTGGGTCCAGAGACAAGAGTCAACCCCAGGGACAAAAGAAGTCCTGGGGGAAGAAGCCTAATAGGCAAAACACTAAGATCTCTGCATGAGGGGGCGCCCCCGCTCACTCGAGTGGTGGGGAAGACTGCGACAGTTCTCAGGGCTCTGGCAGGAGGATTTCCAGAACAGATGGGTAATCTCCACGGTAACCTTAGGGTACAAGCTGGAGTTTCAGGAATTTCCCTCTCCTCGGTTCCTCAGATCAAGTGTCCCCAGAGAAGAAGCAGTCGCTCCTTCTAGCGTTAGAGCGACTTTTGTCGCAGGAGGTCATTATGATAGTTCCCGCAAAGGACCAGGGATTGGGCTTCTATTCCAACCTTTTTACGGTCCAAAAACCAAATGGGGATGTCAGACCCATTCTGGATTTAAGGGATCTGAACCGATTCCTAAGGATTCAATCCTTCCGCATGGAATCAATTCGGACAGTAGTTCCCACCCTGCAGGGAGGAGAATTTCTGGCATCGATAGACCTCAGAGATGCATATCTGCATGTGCCCATTTTTCCTGCTCATCAGAAGTTTCTGCGCTTCGAGGTAGGAGGGCGCCATTTCCAGTTTGTGGCTCTGCCTTTCGGGATAGCCACTGCACCTCAAGTGTTCACAAAGATCTTGGCTCCTCCTCTGGCCAGATTAAGGGCTCAGGGTATAGCTGTCATAGCAAACCTAGACGGCCTGCTCTTGATAGACCGGTCGGTAGCCTCTTTGAATGGAAACTTGAGGACCACAGTCAGGTATCTAGAACACCTGGGTTGTATCCTCAACCTAGAAAAGTCTTTCCTAAAACCAGTAAGAAGACTGGAGTATTTAGGTCTGATTATAGATACAAGCCAGGAGAAAATATTTCTACCCCAGGCAAAGATCGCTGCTTTAAGAGAGCTGATTCTGGCAGTCAGGACCAAGAAGGGTCCCTCTGTCCGCCTTTGTATGAGGCTACTAGGGAAGATGGTGGCTTCATTCGAAGCAGTTCCCTATGCTCAGTTTCATTCAAGAATGCTGCAACACAGTATTCGGTCGACCTAGAACAAGAAGGTTCAGGCGTTAGACTTTCCGATGCACCTGTCGCATGCAGTGCGTCAGAGCCTCAATTGGTGGCTCATACCTGAAAACCTGCAGAAGGGGAAATCCTTTCTACCGGTTACCTGGACGGTGGTAACAACAGATGCCAGTCTGTCAGGTTGGGGAGCAGTTCTGGAACAGTCTGCGGTTCAGGGGATATGGTCCAAGACCGACAGGACCTTACCCATCAACATTCTGGAGATCCGGGCGATATATCTAGCCCTAAAAGCCTGGACTATCAGGCTACAGGTTTGTCCGGTCAGGATCCAGTCCAACAATGCCACAGCAGTGGCTTATGTCAATCATCAGGGAGGCACCGGAGCCGAGCTGTTCAAAAGGAGGTGAACCAGATCTTAGTCTGGGCAGAGATGCATGTGCCATGCATATCGGCAGTTTTCATCCCGGGAATAGAGAACTGGCAGGCGGACTATCTAAGTCACCAGCAGTTACTTCCAGGGGAATGGTCTCTGCATCCCGACGTCTTTTGGGCCATATGCCAAAGATGGGGGGTTCCAGATGTAGATCTCTTTGTATCTCGATTCAACAAAAAGATAGATTTGTGGCAAGGACAAAAGATCCTCTTGCATGCGGTACGGATGCGTTGGTGATTCCGTGGCATCAGTTCTCACTGATTTACGCATCCCCGCCTATTCTGCTACTACCACGACTCCTTCGCAGGATCAGGCAGGAAAGGAAGTTGGTACTTCTGGTGGCCCCCGCTTGGCCCAGAAGGACTTGGTATGCAGAAATAGTAAGGATGACGGTGGGTTTCCCGTGGACCCTACCGGTACGCCCAGACCTGTTATCCCAAGGTCCAGTGTTCCATCCTGCCTTACAAATGCTAAATTTGACGGTTTGGCTATTGAGACCCACGTTCTGAAGAGTCGTGGGCTCTCAGGTCCTGTCATATCTACCTTGATTAATGCAAGGAAGCCAGCTTCCAGGATGATTTATCATAGAGTCTGGAAAGCTTATGTATCCTGGTGTGAATCCAGAGGTTTGGCATCCCAGGAAATATGTCATAGGTAGAATTCTTGTTTTTCTACAATTAAGATTAGAGATGAAGCTGGCCTTAAGTACCATCAAGGGCCAAGTCTCCGCTTTATCAGTATTAGTTCAGCGGCCACTTGCTTCGCATTCTTTGGTCCAAAGCTTTATGCAGGGGGTGATGCGTCTTAATCCTCCGGTTAAAGCGCCCCTAAACCCCTGGGACTTGAACTTGGTCCTGGCTGTGTTACAGAAACAGCCTTTTGAACCAATAAGTCAGATTCCTTTGGTCTTGTTGACAAGGAAGTTAATTTTTCTGGTGGCCATCTCTTCTGCTAGAAGAGTTTCAGAATTAGCAGCCCTTTCCTGTAAGGAGCCTTATTTGATTATACACAAGGATAGAGTGGTACTGCGCCCTCATCCTAGTTTTTTACCGAAGGTGGTTTCTGATTTTCATTTAAACCAAGACATTGTTCTGCCTTCCTTTTTTCCAGATCCCTGTTCTCCGGAAGATAAATCTCTACATTCGTTGGATGTAGTAAGAGCAGTTAAGGCCTATCTCGGGGCAGCTGCTCAGATCCGCAAGGCGGATGTTTTGTTTGTGCTGCCAGAGGGTCCCAATAGAGGACAGGCAGCGTCAAAAGCTACCATTTCTAAATGGATTCGACAATTGATCATTCAAGCTTACGGTTTGAAACAGAAGATTCCTCCGTTTCAGATCAGGGCACATTCCACAAGGGCTATTGGTGCTTCTTGGGCAGTGCATCACCGGGCCTCTATGGCTCAAATCTGCAAGGCCGCAACCTGGTCTTCAGTTCATACATTCATCAGATTCTATCAGGTGGATGTGAGAAGGCATGAGGATATCGCCTTTGGGCGTAGTGTGCTGCAGGCAGCGGTACAGGGTCCTCAGGTCTGATTGCACCCTACTTGGTCGTGGTTCCCCCCCCTCAGGTAGCATTGCTCTGGGACATCCCATCAGTAATTACTGTGGCTCTGTGTCCCGTGATGTTCGAGAAAGAAAATAGGATTTTTTAAAACAGCTTACCTGTAAAATCCTTTTCTTTCGAAGCACATCACGGGACACAGAGGTCCCACCCCTCTTCTAATACACTATATTGCTTGGCTACAAAACTGAGGTATCCCTGCAAGGGGAGGGATTATATAAGGGGTTGAACTTCCTGATAGGGTGTGCCAGTGTCTAATCACCAGTGATACCCTATATAACCCATCAGTAATTACTGTGGCTCTGTGTCCCGTGATGTCCTTCGAAAGAAAAGGATTTTACAGGTAAGCTGTTTTAAAAAATCCTATTTTTTTGGAAAAAATACACTTTAATGAACGAAAAAAAAAACACCAAAACACAATTTTTTACCCCAATTCTTTTGTATAATGTGCTCTAACATTTGTGGCAATACCTCACATGTTTGGTTTCAACACTGTTTACATATGCTAGCACGACTTAAGCATGTGTTCACTTCAGCGCGCGATCATGGAGGGAATGGGGTGCTTTCCTTTTTCTTTTTTTTTGTGCATTATCCCAGGTAATTTTTTTAATAAAACCAGAATAAAGTACTACTCACAAACATATGGAGATAAGGCGCTTAGCGTAGCCACCTGATCGTGGCGAACAGTCCATGAACAATAGTCTCCAGATAGCTATGGGAAGGACACCAGGGCTGCTGCTGACTGACGCATTCCAAAGTCATAGCTTCTTTTTCGGAGCCTAGCCTGGGTGGTTGTTTAACTTATTATTAAATAAATACCTACAAGCAATGTGTACAGCAAAACTGAAGGAAAAGCTAACTACCTATTGGCCATTATACTTCACACTCGCCTCCCGTTGTGCTGTGTGACAGTTATTGTCTACTTGTTCTTTGGAATTTCAGCCACTGTGATCTTCTTTAGTACTTTGTGCTACCTTTTTTGTCTAAATATTTTTTTTTTTTTTTTTTTAAGTTTTAACAGTCTTTGAAGGTGGGACATGTGCAATTGGTGAGGAAAGTATGCAGACATGGGGGCCCAGATTCATAGATCAATCTGCTGGGATCCTTGGGGGTCCTAAGTGATTGCAAGTTGACTTAAATCTCCAACATATACCAAAACCAGATATATCTGTTTTTGGAAGAGTTGCCTTTAATACCAAGTTATGGTTTTATCAGTTCAATATATACTCAACATGTGAATTATATAATTGCCTTTGTGTTTGAATTCTGTGATTTTCAGCTTAGCAAGATTCAAGTCAAGTATTAATCATGTATCCTTTCTCCTAGTTACATCGATGATGTTATCAGCCGTATAGATCGCATGTTTCCAGAGATGACCATCCACTTATCAAGACCCAATGGCTCATCGGCTATGCTGCTGGTAAGTTATACGTGCTGCTCAGCTAAACATGCTTGGTGGGCCTAGCTTAGCCTGCCACCTGCCAGGTGGTTTATCTCTCCAACATCTGGACCGCCCACTGTATATATACGTCATTTTTTTGAAGATGGATATCTCGGTAACGGCAGCAGCTGCTGCCACAACCGAGGTATCCATCTTTTCAGCGGGCGGTTCCGTACACGATAATGGTGGTCTCTGCGGCGGGTTCGCCGCGAGATCACCGTTATCGGCGGCGGGAGAGGTGCCACCCCCCCTCCCGCCGCTCTCCCGCACCCTCCGCCGCTTACCGGAGCCGTCGGTAGCGGCGGAGGCGATCGGGTCATTTCCCTGCTGAGGTATGGAGACGAGTGAGGCCAAGATGGCGCCCACCCGTCTCCATACCATGTGACGGCCGGAGCGACGTCATTACGACGGCTCCGCCCACTTCTCTTAAAGGCACAATTTTTTTAGTGTCATTTTTTTAAACGACTTTTTTTTTTTTTTTTTTTTTTTTTTGCATTTTAGTCTAAATATGAGATCTGAGGACTTTTTGACCCCAGATCTCATATTTAAGAGGACCTGTCATGCTTTTTTCTATTACAAGGGATGTTTACATTCCTTGTAATAGGAATAAAAGTGATCCAAATTTTTTTTTTTTTTTAAAAACAGTGAAAAAATAAATAAAATAAAATAAATAATAAAAAAAAAAAAAAAAAATTTTTAAAGCGCCCTGTCCCGACGAGCTCGCATGCAGAAGCGAACGCATGCATGAGTAGCGCCCGCATATGAAAACGGTGGTCAAACCACACATGTGAGGTATCGCCGCGACCGGTAGAGTGAGAGCAATAATTCTAGCCCTAGACCTCCTCTGTAACGCAAAACATGCAATCTGTAGAATTTTTTAACCGTCGCCTATGGAGATTTTTAAGGGTAAAAGTTTGACGCTATTCCACGAGCGGGCGCAATTTTGAAGCGTGACATGATGGGTATCAATTTACTTGGCGTAACATTAAATTTCACAATATAAAAAAAAATTGGGCTAACTTTACTGTTGTCTTTTTTTTTCTTTCAAAAAAAGTGAATTTTTTCCAAAAAAAGTGCGCTTAGAAGACCGCTCATGCGCAAATACGGTGCAAAAAAAAGTATTGCAATGACCGCTATTGTATTCTCTAGGATGTTAGAAAAAAAACAATATATAATGTTTGGGGGTTCTAAGTAATTTTCTAGCAAAAAAAACTGTTTTAAACTTGTAAACACCTAAAATCCAAAACGAGGCTAGTCTTGAAGTGGTTAAAAAAGTTAAATATCAGTTTTGGGTTGACTGACCTTTTAAAATGAATGCATACGCAGGGGCAGTGTGTATGTGTATAAAAACAAATATATGTATGTATATATACAGGTGCATCTCATAAAATTAGAATATCATCAAAAAGTTCATTTATTTCAGTAATTCAATTTAAAAAGTAAAACTCTTATATTATATAGATGCGTTACACACAGAGTGCTATATTTCAAGGATTTATTTATTTTAATGTTGATGATTATGGCTTACAGCTAGTGAAAACCCAAAATTCTGTATCTCACAAAATTAGAATATTACATAAGACCAATAAAAAAAAAGCATTTTTAATACAGAAATGTTGGCTTACTGAAAAGTTTTTCCATGTACAGTATAGTATGCATGCCATACTTGGTTGGGGCTGCTTTTGTATGAATTACTGCATCAATGCAGCGTGGCATGAAAGCGATCAGCCTGTGGCACTGCTGAGGTGTTATGGAAGCCCAGGTTGCTTTGATAGCAGTCTTCAGCTCACCTGCATTGTTGGGTCTGGTGTCTCTCATCTTCCTCTTGACTATACTCCACAGATTCTCTATGGGATTTAGGTTAGGCGAGTTTGCTGGCCAATCAAGCACAGTGATACCATGATCAATAAACCAGGTATTGGTACTTTTGGCAGTGTGGGCAGGTGCCAAGTCCTGCTGAAAAATGAAATCAGCATCTCCATAAAGCTGGTCAGCAGAGGGAAGCATGAAGTGCTCTAGAATGTCTTGGTAAAGGGCTGCACTGATTTTGGACTTGATAAAACACAGTAGATCAACACCAGCAGATGACCTGGATCCCCAAATTATCACGGACTGTGGAAAATTTTGAATTTCATTTGGAAATCCAGGTCCCAGAATCTGGAGGAAGAGTGAAGAGGCACAGAATCCAAGTTGCATGAGGTCCAGTGTGAAGTTTCCACAGTCAGTGATGATTTGGGGAGCCATATCATCTGCTGGTGTTGGTCCGCTCCATTCCTAGCTCAAATCCCTTTACACAACCGGCATTGTCATCAGAGGAAAAGGCCTTTATTACCTTGAACCATAATAAATTATGTGCCGCTCAGGCTACAAGGTAAAGCAGTCCTGTGTCCATGGCTGTGAGTGCAGGCCAAGGAGGGATATTGTCTTGGCTCCATAAAACTGTTAAGCAAAGGATAAATCCCATGAAGCCATACATAAATGCAGACCCACTGGTATTAGAATGAATGGCAGTCTCGGCCTGGGCTCCCGCCAGGCCATGCCCCTAATGCCTTGATGCTTAATACCCATGATTAAGCGCCTAGAGGCAAAGTGAATTGTGTTGGGGCGTGGCCTGATGAGAGCCCAGGCTAAGACTGCCATTCATTCCAATACCAATGGGTCTGCATTGATGTGCAGCTTCATGGGATGTATCCTTTGCCTTTATTACCTTGTCACTGTAAAAGATAATTTTGTAAAGCCTTAGGGTTGGCAGTGTCAAGCATATCCTGAGTTATTTTCAGATCAATTACTGCTTCTACTATAGGCAGAGATTTGATCCCATCATCTACATAGAAATTATTTTCCACAAATTCACATGCATCAGATCCAGATTCTTTTTCACCTTCTGGAGCGTTCTTTCTCAGCCCATAAATTGCTACAGAAGGAAAAGGGCTGTTGCCAAAAACATGTACCCTGTTGTCTTCTCAAATGATGGAACAGTGGAGCATTTGCTGAATGTCGGCTATACCAGCAATTAGTTCTGGCTGGAAGCAGAGCAAAACTTCTACAAGGCTGTTGTTCAGATTAGGCCATGTGGGAAGGACTTTGTGAAGGGAAACGCCTTCATATCAAGCATGTGAGTTGAAGACCACCCTGATCTCATCCGGCTTGTGAGAATGGTGCATGCCAAAGCATGGGAGGTATCAATATTCCTCTCCTTCCTTGAGGGGTGGTGCAGACTCAGTATGATCGCCTCGTAGATTGTGAGCTCTAACGAGCAGGGCTCTCAGATTCCTCCTGTATTGTATTTGTACTGTCTGCCCTCATGTTGTAAAGCGCTGCGCAAACTGTTGGCACTATATAAATCCTGTATATTAATAATTTCTCGCAAACACCTTCTGCATAAAGTCAACAAAGTGTTTTTACATTGCAGGTTTGCTGTTCAGGGCGTGCTGTAAAAAATAATTCATGCTTCTGGTTGTTGATTATTATTTGGTAGTTTCTTTCTTGAGGCAAGAAATGGTAGTGATACTACCCAGCTGTTTAAATTGTCCTGATTGGAACTCCTTACTCATAGTTCTTAGGAACTCCTCATCTTTCATGATGGCTTCCTTTTAATTAGTACAACGAACACCTTGGTCCCGATGTTATCAGACCAGTGGCTCTCCTGCCTGTCTCTTCTATAATGCCAGCATAGGGGCCCAGGCTATATGGTAAGGCAGTGTTTCTCAAACTCATAGTTCTTAGGAACTCCTCATCTTTCATGATGGCTTCCTTTTAATTAGTACAACGAACACCTTGGTCCCGATGTTATCAGACCAGTGGCTCTCCTGCCTGTCTCTTCTATAATGCCAGCATAGGGGCCCAGGCTATATGGTAAGGCAGTGTTTCTCAAACATTTTTAGGTCAAGGCACCCTTTAAAATTTTGTACAATCTCGAGACACCCCATTCTAAAATGTAAAAAACCGACCCAATAATTTTACATAACACAGCGACATGCACATATGTACTGTAGGACACTGAACATTTGAGGTGATTTATTCTTCCAAAGCAAACACACCTTTGCACACTGGAAGTGACTAGTATCCCTGAGTTTCTCTTCTCCCTCAGTTCCTCTCCCTCACTTAGCTAATGTGATCCCATTGCTGACAGAGAGGGAGAGAGGAGGGGCAAACAAGGATACTGTTTAGGCACTTCACATACTCCTTAATCAACCAATGACATAATTGTTTTTTTAGGACACCAGCACCCTGGTTAAAAAAGGCTGTAATAAGGCATCTCCTGTTAATGTTTAACCGGTCAAAAAGCTTTGCTCCTACAAGAGAGCTGTAACTCTGGCAATCTAGAATAGCATACCGTCTTACAGCTTTTCTGGGTTGACCCTTGGGGTATACACAAACCAATGTATTTTGGTACAGGATTTATCACAGAGTCCTTCTCCACAGATGTCTGTACATGTAGAGAAAATTGGGAGTATGAAACGCTGTTTGGTCTATGCTTTCGCAGTCATGCTTTGCTCAGGAGGATCACCTTTGGACAGAGTAGAACTGTCTCGAAATGAATAAAGCTTTTGCACCTGATCATCATTGTTGCAGTCTATGCACTTTATAGTAGCCTTAGTTTCTTTAGCATGGTGTTCTGTGGAAGCACAGCATTTGAGGCAAACCCCAAATTTCTTTAAAAGCCCTTTGTGTTCTTGCTAGGGTTACTTTTTGAAGTCAATACGCTTCCAAAGCGGTTGTAGTTTATGTATAGGACTTTTGGTTTCTCAGTTTTCTTGTTCTGATCAGTCTTTTCAAGGACTGGAGTAAGTTCAAGTAGAATATCAGTCCTTTTCACAGTTGCAGGACCTCTGTGGTCTCTCTGGGAAATGTGTGAGCTTGCAGGCCTTGGAGAAGGTGTCCTGAGAGGGTTGGACTCCCCAAGGTCTCTAAGAATCTGCAAGTCTCATAATGAACTCACAGAAGTATGAAAAGAGAGGAAAGGAAACTTGATTTTTTCTTATACCTCGATTCAACTGATACCCATTTTTCCCTGATATAAAAGGTGAATGGATTATCCCGCGCTACCTTGTAGTGTGTTCTATATTAAAGCGGTTGTGGGGGGGTGTGGCCTAGTGCGGTATGTGATCAGACATGTTCCTGTGCAGCTCCAGTCTCTCCTTTTACTATCCTGGTCGTTCATGAGTGAAACTCGACTCTAATCACGCCTACCCTGGCAGGAACGTTTTCCGCACCTTAGGAAGCCATTTTGGTGGATGGGAAAGCAGCAGGGGAAGAAGCAACCCCTGGCCACAATGGCCATCACTACCCGCACCTGCCAAGATGTCTACCGCAGTACCCTCCATGTGCATCACCAGCCTCCTCTCCTGATGTCTTTGGGGAAAGCCAGGACACTTCCCCATCACCTTCCCCCGAGATCCCGGACCCCCCGGCCGTGTCCCTGCAAGCGACCCCGTGGGAGGATGTCACGGATGATGATGAGGGGCCTACACTGTCGGAGGTCCTCGCTATCATTAAGGTTAACCACACAGACCTTATGGGGAAGGTGGATGGCCTAAAGATCAACTTAACGATCATGCGGCAGGACATGCAAAAAATTTGTGGCCAGGTTACTGAGACTGAGCAATGTATTAGTGACCTGGAGGACACTATTAACCCCATCCTGTCCAAACTTAATACCTATGGGGGGAAGATTGCAATGTTGAAAGATAAAGTGGATGACCTTGAACTGTCTCCACAGGAATAACCTGCATCTGGTTGGTCTCCCGGAGTGGGTGGAGGGATCAGACCCTGTAGCCTTCCTGGAAAGCTGGCTTGAACAATAATTTGGCCGCAATCAACTCTCCCCTTGCTTCGTGATTGAGAGGGCCCACCGAGTCCCTGGGCTTCCCCTCCCCGAGGGTCACATTCCACGTATGATGGTGATTCGCCTCCTTAAGTACAGGGATCGTGATTCCATTTTGGGGGCAGCCAGGAAGAAGGGAAGTCTCCGGATTAACAACGCTGTGGTGTCTGTTTCCTGATTATTCTGCGACAGTCCGCAATCGAAGAGCCAGTTATCGGCATGTCAAGCAGAAACTCCGGGAGCATGATATCCAATATTCTATGCTGTTCCCTGCTACCCACCGGGTTACCGATCAAGGGAGGGTTCACTTCTTCCAATCCCCCATAGATGCCTTATCTTGGTGGGAATCATTACCTCACTCCCTAAGCCACCTGCCTGATGGATGTCTTCCCACTAAGCTTGAAAAGCTGATTTGTTTTTCTCTCCCTGCCCTTTCCCCTTGTCCTTTTGTTATCCTTCATCGAGGCTCTGTTAAGCAAAAGTTTGGTCTACCATACACCTCCCCTGTGGGAGAGTAACTGGCCCTCATTTACTGAGCCAGCCCGAGGTGCCGTGGGGTGAACTTTTCTACCCCCCTATTTTTTTGTTGAACACGGACTATTTTGTTTTTCTGAAATTCTTTGCTTTTTGTTGTCGGCCATGCATCCATGTTTTTGGAGCTGGGCAGGGGTTATGATACCCTTATTGGGTAATGACTATGCTATTGTACATAGTTGTGCCTTTGTGTGTATGTTGTATGTGTGGATGTATGTTTGTGCGCCACTGCGACCGTCTAGCCCAGGGGTCTCAAACTGGCGGCCCTCCAGCTGTTGCAAAACTACAAGTCCCATCATGCCTCTGCCTGTGGGAGTCATGCTTGCAACTGTCAGTCTTGCAATGCATTATGGGACTTGTAGTTTTGCAACAGCTGGAGGGCCGCCAGTTTGACACCCCCTGCTCTAGACCCTCTGTAGCTATGACCGGAGTTGGGGAGACTTATTTGTGTCCTCCCTCTTCCTTTCTACTCTGTCCATGGTAAATATTTGTTCATGGAATGTCTGCAGACTGAATTCTAAATGTAAAAGAGCATCATCTGTATTTGAGGCCCTGAAGCCATCTAAACGGCATGTCCTGTGCCTCCAGGAAACTCATCTGATAGGTTCTAAGATTTTAGCTCTGAAAAAACATTGGTTGGCTCATAACTACCACTCTACTTATTCTAACTATGCCCGCGGGGGTTGCAGTTCTAATTCGTAAAGGGTTATCATTCTCATGTCATCAAGTTATTTGGACCCTAAGGGGCAGTATATTATTTTACATGTGACCATATATGGATTTTACCTCCTTTTGGTCACGGTCTACCTGCCCCCTCTGGTCACGGCTGCAGTGTTCTCTGAACTAAGTGTGCATTTTGCCTTATTGCCTAGCTGTCCTATGCTTATTCTTGGGGATTTTTAACACTGTGTTGCAGCCTGAATTATATAGGTTGAAGCCTCTACAATCTAAATTGTTTAGTGTGTGGTGCAACACCTATGGATGTGTGGATCTATGGCACTGGAAGTACCCCAGGGACAAGGTGTTCTTCTGCCAATCCAGGTCTTATGCTGCCCTCTCCAGATTGGACTATGCACTGGCCACGGGTGTGCTTTTGTCTTGTGTTCAGTCCATAGCATATCTGTCCCAGACGGTGTCTTATCATTCTGTAGTACAGGTGGGTTTGACTTTGGGCCATAGACCCTTGTTTCGGGCTTGGAGACTCAGCCCTCTCTGGTTCTGCACACCGGACATACTTGAGTCCATTCCAACTGACATGGCCAACTACTGGTCCTCTAACTCTGACTCTGAAGCCGGGGGGCCTGTCGGGGATGCCTTTAAAGCGATGGTCAGGGTTTCCTATACCTCATGCATTAAGCACTATAGATCCGTTGGGCGGACCACGCAGGAGGCTCTCCAGAAAGCACTGGATGAGGCACGCTCCTGTCACACGGGTAGCCCTTCCTCTGAGACTTGTGGTATGCTGACAGACGCCCATCGTGCGCTGCAGCTTCATATGGTGGGTTTGACTAGGAAGCAACAATTGTACCTCCCTGCTCGTATTCACGAGCATGGGGGAAAAAAACGGTAGGCTTCTTGCGTGTCTCGCCCACACAGATTTTTTTTAGAACAGTTTGAGTGCTGAAATTCAACTCCCAGATGGGTCAACTACCTCTGATGCACTGACTATCGACCAAACCTTCGCAGAATTCTATAGCAGGTTATATGAGGATACGACTGTACCTCCCGAGTAAGCCTTTATGGGTTTCTTTGAATCACTTGCATTCCCAGCACTTAGTACCCTCCAGCAATTCCTCTTAGATAAACCTATCACATTGGAGGAGGTAACTACAGCCATACGTTCATTACCAACCAGTAAAACTCCGGGTCTAGATGGCCTCCCCTTACAATGGTACCAGGTAAATGTAGAGGACTTGGCTCCCCGGCTCCTTAAGAGGATTATGATGCATATGATACAACTGAGTGTTTGCTGCTGTTACGCCTTTCACTTCCGCTAGTTGCTTGCTCTAAGACTTTTAACCTTGCAATGGTTGTGGCGTGCTCACATTGTTTCTCCAAAGCTTTCATCTCTGCTCTATTGGATGTAGTTTCTGCTTTCACCTCTGCTTGCATCTGTGCTTTCTTGTGTGCAGTTTCTACTCCCATCAGTGCTCTCTTATGTTCAGTTTCTTCTGCATCTATCTCTGCTTTCTTTTGGGCCAGGGCTGCCTGAATTTTGGAAGCTTCAGCCTTGGGATGAGCTTTGATAAGTTGGTGGCTGAGAGTGGAAGATCTTGATTGTAGAGACTTAGCAGAGCTGGAGGAGTGTCTTGTAGATGCAGAGTGATGAAATTTGGATTCATGAAGTTATCTGATTCTCCCTTCTGCTTTTGTCTTTGTAGTACTAAACTGTCTCTCTCTAGATTAAAGTGTTACTAAACCTACAACAGTAAAATCAGTCTGTATATACCACATAGCATGCTTGTTATACTCACTGTGGAACTTAAGGGGTTAATCCTCTGCATTGTGTAAAAAGGCTTTTTTTTCCTGCATGCACTCATCCTCCCCCTCCTGCACCCTGTATCTGGGGAAGGCAAGCTAACACAGGCAAGGTAGTGTTCACATGCTCAGTTGTGTCTTGTATGCTGGAGAGAACATTTACTTGTTCTCAGAGCTAGCCAGGTCACAGGCTGTAGTGGAAATCTCCTATCTGAACTCTCAGCACTGGAGAAACCGTGCAGTTTATCATGTAACTGTGGTATACAGATCATCCAAAAAGGTATATAGTGGCAGTATTTTAATGTAAAAAAGAAGATTTATAAGCTGTGGGCACTGGGGGGTGGATGAACTATTTTCATATTACTGGGTTTAGTGACACTTTAAGCTCATAAAATCCCTTTAATCTTTCTTGTGACTCTTCAGTGTTGTACCGCTTTAGAAAGTTAGTATGTTCAAAGTGGAAGTTCACTCAAACACTAGCTATACTTACATCTACTCCCACCCTCATTCTAAGCCTAATCTATCTACCTTGTAAAGGAAAGATCTGTATATTTACCTATGCTGAGAGTACTCAGCGCTGGCTTCAGTAAAGAGCAGAGATCGAACGCTGACAACGGATGCAGAGCCTGGGTGATGATGTCACTCATAGGCTTACCATGGGACATCAGGTGTCTCTCCTTTACCCTGAATCCAGTGCTGAGACTCGATCATGAGGCTGGAACGGGGTGCCCTCAGAATAGGTAAGTATACTTTTGTAGGGTAGATAGAATAGGCTTAGAGTGGGGATGTAAGTAGATTTAAAGCAGTTCTTCAGTCAGATTTTTTTTAAAAAGTCAGCAGCTACAAATACTTGAGGGGACTTCTGATGGTATTGCCTAGGCAATTCTAGGGGAAGTAGGATCAGGTATCTGAAAAAATTAGGTACCAGTTTTCCAAAAGAAAATTCCAAAGAGGGACAGGGGCGGTGAGAAAGCAGAACTTCCCCTTTATATGAACTCTTACCTTGTAAAACAAACCATTCAGTTTAAAATAGAGATGAAAGGCAAAACATTTGTGTATAATTATATAAATGTTATAAATACCTTTTTAGTTTTTCTTATTTTATAAGTGATCACATACCCTCTGTTCTCAGCTGCATAAGCTTAGAGACCTGGAGGAGGAAAAACAGCATTACACATGTCTTCCAAGTCCATGGCTGTGCAGGGGGCATGTGTCAGCACTGTCTGATCATTAGAGAAGGGCAGACTGAGTTCCCAGCACAGCTAGAAAACTGACCAGAAAACTGTGCTCTCATGGCTAGTGTGGTCAGATTGTATTAGGGAAGCAGAGGGACTGGCAGGAACACCAGGTATTTCACACAAAGGAAGCAATACAAAGAGAACAGGATACCGTTTTATACAAGTACAGTGGGGATCGAAAGTTTGGGCACCCCAGGTAAAAATGTGTATTAATGTGCATAACGAAGCCAAGGAAAGATGGAAAAATCTCCAAATGGCATCAAATTACAGATTAGACATTCTTATAATATGTCAAAAAAAGTTAGATTTTATTTCCATCATTTACACTTTCAAAATTACAGAAAACAAAAAAATGGCATCTGCAAAAGTTTGGGCACCCTGCAGAATTTATAGCATGTACTGCCCCCTTTGCAAAGCTGAGACCTGCCAGTGTCATGGATTGTTCTCAGTCATCATCTGGGAAGACCAGGTGATGTAAATCTCAAAGGTTTTAAATGGCCAGACTCATCTGACCTTGCCCCAACAGTCAGCACCATGGGTTCTTCTAAGCAGTTGTCTAGAAAACTGAAAATAGTTGACGCTCACAAAGCTGGAGAAGGCTATAAGAAGATAGCAAAGCGTTTTCAGATGTCATTATCCTCTGTTCGGAATGTAATTAAGAAATGGCAGTCATCAGGAACAATGGAAGTTAAAGCAAGATCTGGAAGACCAAGAAAAATATCAGACAGAACAGCTCGCAGGATTGTGAGAAAAGCAATTCAAAACCCACGTTTGACTGCACGATCCCTCCAGAAAGATCTGGCAGACACTGGCGTTGTGGTACACTATTCCACTATAAAGAGATACTTGTGCAAATATGGTCTTAATGGAAGAGTCATCAGAAGAAAACCTCTTCTACATCCTCACCACAAAAATCAGCGTTTGAACTTTGCAAATGAACATATAGACAAGCCTGAGGCATTTTAGAAACAAGTTCTGTAGACCGATGAGGTTAAAATAGAACTTTTTGGCCGGAATGAGCAAAGGTACGTTTGGAGAAGAAAGAGCACAGAATTTAATGAAAAGAACCTCCAACTGTTGAGCATGGGGGTGGATCAATCATGCTTTGGGGTTGTATTGCAGCCAGTGGCACAGGGAACATTTCACGAGTAGAAGGAAAAATGGATTCAATAAAATTTCAGCAAATTTTGGATGGTAACTTGATGCCATCTGTGAAAAAGCTGAAGTTAAAGAGAGGATGGCTTCTACAAATGGATAATGATCCTAAACACACCTCAAAATCCACGGGGGATTACATCAAGAGGCGTAAACTGAAGGTTTTGCCATGGCCTACACAATCTCCTGACCTCAACATTATTGAAAATCTATGGATAGACCTTAAAAGAGCAGTGCGTGACAGACAGCCCAGAAATCTCAAAGAACTGGAAGACTTTTGTAAGGAAGAATGGGCAAAGATACCTCAAACAAGAATTGAAAGACTCTTGGCTGGCTACAAAAAGCATTTACAAGCTGTGATACTTGCCAAAGGGGGCAGTACAAGATATTAACTCTGCAGGGTGCCCAAACTTTTGCAGACGCCATTTTTTTGTTTTCTGTAATTTTGAAAGTGTAAATGATGGAAATAAAATCTAACTTTTTGTGACATATGATAAGAATGTCTAATCTGTAATTTGATGCCACTTGGAGATTTTTCCATCTTTCCTTGGCTTCGTTATGCACATTAATACAAATTTTTACCTGGGGTGCCCAAACTTTTGATCCCCACTGTACATGGTACAGCATCCACATATCAGGAATATGAAATGTTGGGTTACATATTCTTTAAGTATAGTTACTGTTTGACTAAACTTCCATTTTAAGGCACAGTCTTTGATGAATCTCATAGGTAGCACTGAATTGTTTGAGAGTGCCCCCTAGTTGCAGTACCTCAATCGGCGGTTGAGAAAGATATGACTTGCAATCAAACCTTTTAAATCATAAGTGATTGACATTAACCAGCAGTTTATCAGCTTCATAATTCTGTTGAACCTTCTAGGTTGGTTTAACTGAGTGTTTACCCTGCCTGCTTACTTCCTGATGTGGAAAGAATTCTGTTTCTTGCTGTGTTTCAGCCTCCACAGAAAATGTAATGCCTTGCTATGACATTGTGTTGACAATGAAGAAGTTAAAGAGGAAGTAAAACCCGATGGGGTTTTACTTCCTCTTTTGCACACTGCAAGGCCTGCAAATCAAAAGCATAATGGGCTAGTATCGCATACTAGCCCATTATACGACACTTACCTGCAAACGAAGCCCACGTTGTCCCCTGAGCAGGCCGCGTCCATCTTCGCCCCTCTTCCTTCCGGGGCCACGGGGTCGCATTACATCACTCCCGCGCATGCTCGCGGGAGCCATCAATCACGGCACACGCTGGAGCAGGAAACTGCATGGTGGTCCGTTTCTTCACAGCACATCCGCCAGTGATGACATTGGCGCACTACAAGTGAAATATCTCCTAAACAGTGCTCGTTTAGGAGATATTTCCACTACCTATAGGTAAGCCTTATTCTAGGCTTACCTATAGTCAACAAAAAGGGTTTACAACCACTTTAACTGGCAGTCTCTGAGAAATGTATCAGTAGTTCTGTGTGCATTGTAGAGCACAGACTGCTTTCTGTCTCACTTATTTGGGAAGGCAATATAAGCAGAAATCAGAATGCCAGCTTCTCCTCTATACATGAATAACGCACTGACTTTGTATAACAGTCCCATTAGAAAAACAATCGATTATTGCTCCACACTGGGGCCCACAGTTTATTACCCATAAAATGCAGACCGCATTCTAGAGTGACCATTGGAGAGCTACAAGTGGACCTCTTAGTTTTAGATTTTGAGTTATTATTTTCCCTGGCCTTTATGTGCAGTATAAATTTGTGCCTAATACATATTACCCGTGTAAACTTGCTCATGCATGTTTTTTGGCTTTCAAAGCTTTTTAACTGATGGTCCGGTACCAAAAACATCTGCACCAATCTCTTGAATCAGCATACTATGCTGTACAACATTAATGGATATGGGTCTTCCTACGTGAATTAGGACACAGCACTCATCTTCCTCATCATATAAATTCCATTAGCTCATGGAGTGCAAGAAATCAGCATTTGTGTTTCCCTATGGAAAAAAAGCTGCTTTGTCAGGCAGAAACAGCACTCCTAGCAGTCTTATTTGAGGATATTACTTGAGGACACCTAGGCTGCTGCCTGCTGCTTACTCATGTGTGGAAGATGCCTAGTGACCTGAAGACAGATACAGTGGCACTTCCTTAGCATGAAGGGACACTTATAAGGTGTGTTAACCCATTGCACCAGCTGCTCTCACTTGTACTGTATCTAGATTTCCAGGTATCATTGTTTTAGCACCAACATTAACCCAACACAGTTTTTATTATTATAACTCTTTTACTTGTTTCTTCTATTTTCTTCTGTCTGCCATAAATCTTTTATTGGCAGTTTGGATTTTGTCCTCAGTTTTCAGGTTTCTGTATTTAAAGCGGGGGTCCACCTATCTATCGTTTTTTTTTTTTGGAGTTCATTCACAAACTTTTCTTCTCATGATTATCTACTCACATGTTCTGTGTAATAAGTCTGCCTGTGTCCGATTTCGTTGTAAAGAATAACTTAAAAAATTCACTGAAGGCGGTTTCCATCTTCATTGTGGGCATTTGAAGCCCACAAGCATGTATTTCCTGGATGCGGTGAATGCTGTGCTCCCAGCATTCACCGAGATGTTTGATGACGCTGTTGCACAATGCATGCTGGGAAGCCTGAGACTAGCTCCCAGGGGACTGTGGGAGGTCTGGGAGAGGCTAGAAACACACCTACTCCCATGGGAGGAAAACCAGGAAGTGCTAAGAAGATTAGAAAAAAAAGGTGATTACGGCGATTTAAATTTTTTTACACAGCATGTCAGCATCTAGGCAAGGAAGAGAATGCATAGAGATAATGTTCAAAATTTGGGTGGAACCCCGCTTTAATTTTAGAACTCGTGTGATGCTAAGGCAAAATAAAAAAACAGTCCATCACTAACGTTAACAAAGCAGTCTTGATTTTTGTGAGTTGACCTTAAAGGATAAGTTCACCTTTTCGGGCAGGAATTCACTTTTCGTAATAGAAGCCTTTTCCAATGCCATTTCTAGCCCAGCCATCCCAATGTGCTTTTCTCTCACTTACCTTGTCCGTAGAATGTTTAGAATCTTGTCAGTTTATTTGTATTTTTTGAACAGATTTTCAGATTCCATCACTTCCTGTAGCAGCTTTGACTTCATCTCCCAGAAGCCTTCACTTCCTTGTTGCGTCACAGAAGCGGGTGTGTTCAACACTCTGGACCACGCCTCCCTCATTACAATACCACCTCCACCCACTTCCTAGACAATCTGTACAATCTCCTTTAGATCTCCCTTCAGCGAAGGCCTGTCTGATTAGATACAAATTGAATTGATTGTTCAGGTGTGTCCTCTTATTCCATAGTTTTGGAAAATATAAAGTAAATTGTACAGAGCTTGCACAATTAGATTGCATGGCCATCTTTATACAAGTACATAGGAGGGAGTGGATGGGGACACTAAGTTGTCAGGCCTCATTCACATCTCCACATTGTGAAAACTCACATTCCTGCATGCATTTGTATTAGGGTGACTTGGAGCGTTTCCACTCGTCACGCATAGGACAGCTCATTCACTTAAATGGGCTGCCCTACACACTATAATCGTCCAAAAGAAGCTCCAGAACTATTTCTGGAGCGGAGCATGGTGTGTTACCGTAGTTTTTGGTGCATTTGCTCCACTTGGGGAGCCTTTAACATGTAATGACAACACAAACATGATGCACATTTGCAGCATTCCTGAAACACATAGCAAAGCACACATTTTCTGTGCAGTTTGCCATGCGTTTGGAAACACACAGATGTGAATGGAGCCTGATTGTTCTTGTGTAAACGCACCAATTTCACTTTCAAGCCCCATTCACACCTAGAGTAGAGGGGAGTGCATGTTTTTTGACTTGTTTTTCCAGTGGCACACATAGGGCAGCCTGGTAATTTCAATGGGCTGCACTACACCTGGCAAAGTAGCTTGTGGGACATTTTTGCACTTTTTTTTAACTGTACTTGTCACCTGTTTTTTCATAGGGTAAAATGTGTGATTGCTTCTGTGTTTGGTGTGCTGTTATCAATGACAACTAAAAGCACAACTAGGTAATTTTAGGTGTATAAATGTGGCCATACACTGTACAATTTGGTTGTATAATCTCTGTACAATCTTCTTTAGCTTTATTAAAACTATATAATAGGACAACACACTATCAATCCAATCACTCTGTATACAATCTGGCAGGCCCTTGTACTACATTTGGGGTGTCCTGTTGGCTGCATGTGGCCCCAGGGAGTTTAGCATGCAGCCTGTGCCCGTCTAGGGAAGCCAGGCAAATGCACACATGGAAGAATGCCGGGGATACTGTAAAAATGTAGCTGATGCTGGAAGGTTTGCTAATGAGGTTGGCTGGTAAACTTCTTCCTGTGCCTTACTAGCTGGTCTGTCTGTGTCTGTATACCAGGAAGTTTGTGAAGACTTCTGAGAAATGTAGCCATGGATGAGGTAAGGCCTTGTTTTCAAAATCAAAGAAAACGTTTACTTTTGTGCAGCTGAAGCACATTGATGGTATATTGGTACATAGGGGGGTTTGGATTTTAGAAAAAAAAAAAAAAAAGAGGTGAACTTAGCCTTTAAAGGCCTCTTTCACACAGGCAGCTGGAGGGTGGTAAAAACAGACCGTTGACCTGCGGTTCTACCATCCTCCGTCCACCTAAAGTCCTAGGAGGCTGTTCACATGATGCAGTTGCTACGTCAAACTCGGCCATTACAAGCCAAATACTTAGCTTGCATTTGCAGTGAATTAGCTCCATTGTTAAATTACCTGACATCAGCTGCTTTTGCCACACTCTGAAAAGTGATCCACTGCAGATTGCATGAGCTTATGTAAATCTACCCTAACACGGTTTTTTTAGTTGTTTCTGCTGTTATTTCTCAACATCCTTTAACAGACCAAGTTGTGCAGCAAAAGTAGACTGTCGATACCATTTAACACTGACAGGGATGCTTACAACGGACATCTTTTATTCATTTGCTTAAATCTTTATCCCAAAAATAAAAAAAAAAAACAAAAACGTTTTTTATAACTTTTAAAGTGTCAGCTAGATTTAGGTTTTAAATGTTTAGGCCCCTTTCTGTTCTGATCAGCATGGGATCTGTGAGCTGATTCCCTGCTGATCGGAGCAGAGCAGGTGTATGACACATCCATGTCTGCTCACTTTCTACAGAGTGGACATGGACTGAACCCCCTCTGCTGTGAGTGGCTGAGAGTAATCAGACTCCGCTGTCCATTTACATCCAGCTACCTCAATCCACTCTGCCTAAATGGAAGCGGAGGGAGCCCTCTCCCTTTTTTATTTAGTGGACCCGATTAGACCCTGAGGTAGGCGGTTATGAACAGATACAAGTTCATTTATACCTGCCTGTCCATAGGAATACATGGACTTTCCAATTAGGTCTGCTTGTAAAACTGACAAACGGACCTTGCCTTGGTCACATATGTAAAGTTTAACAGTACCCTCTCCAGAGGGTGCTGCTGTCCAGGGATGGCTCTGTTGCTCTTCCACAGATGTAGTGAAGGCAGAAAGTGTGTTACTGGCTGGATTGCGAAGTCAAAATAAAGGAAAAAAATAAAAACAGAAAAATAAAGCCACCACCTTATCTAAGAATCAGTAATCTGCAATATAGGATATACCGTGTATACTCGAGTATAAGCTGAGTTTTTGAGCACATTTTTTTGTGCTGAAAATGCCCCCCTCGGCTTATACTCGAGTCAAGCACTTTTGTGCAGCAGAGAATGACATTTTCTGAACCAACTTTGGGGCCCCGGATATCGGGGCCACTTGGTGCTAGGAACCCCATTGGAATTTGGTGTGCAAACCAGTGGAACTAGCACTACAACATATCCAAAGCTGGTGTTCATAGCACCAATTGGCCCCTAGATACGGGGCCCCAAAGTTTGTTTGGAAAATGTCATTCTCTGCTGCAGAAAAGTGCTTGATATTTTTCGAACCGACTTTGGGGCCCCGTATCTCGGGGCCACATGGCACTAAGAACCCCAGCTTTGGATATGTTGTAGTGCTAGTTCCACAGGGTTTGCACACCAAATTTGGGGTTTCTAGCACCAAGTGACCCCTGAGATATGGGGCCCCAAAGTCAGGCAACTGTGTCCATCTGCAGCAATGTCATTTCAGGACCCTTTGGGTCCAGAGACCCCAAGTTTTGGCTGCAGCTAGGGGGCATCTAGGAACCCTTAACTACCGAGTTTGAAGTTCAGCGGACCTATGGCTGCAAATGGGCACAGTGAGGCAAGCAAATGGGCACAGTGAGGCAAGCAAATGGGCACAGTGAGGCTGCAAATGGGCATTGTTAACCCTCTTTTCCACTTACAGTAGCTGCGCATTTCTCACCCTCGGCTTATACTCGAGTCAATAAAGTTTGCCGGTTTTTTGTGGTAAAATTAGGTGCCTTGGCTTATATTCGGGTTGGCTTATACTCAAGTATATACGGTATATATTTTTGTGTTATACCGCTTTAATTGCACACAGATTTTTTCACAAACATTTTCTCTATCCCCCCCCCCCATTTTGGTAAACACTTGCTAAAACATTTCATGGACCAATTTCTACATCAAACCCTAAATAAATGCATTTTTAGTGTCCTGCCAAAAACATAATGGGAGGTTGGTTATTTTTAACCCGGAGCTGCTGTGATTGTTCTCATTTGCATGGGAGACCAGGACTGATATGCAAGATTTACCTATGTCCGCATTTTTAAAGCTCTACAGATAATGTTGAAGCTATGTTGTCTATAAACTGAAATATTGATGGCATTTCATGAGGAGGGATTAGAGAATGTGGCGTTAGTGGTGGAGTTATACATTAAAGCAAATGTGACTGATTAACACGGTGCTGAAAAGAGTGTTAGGATTAAAGTGGATGTAAAGGCAGAAGGTTTTTTATCTTAATGCATTTTATGCATTAAGATAAAACACCTTCTGTGTTCAGCAGCCCCCCTCAGCCCCTTTAATACTTACCAGAGCCCCATCTCTGTCCAGCGATGTTGCAGGAGTGTTTTGGCTACCCAGGACTCCCCTCCTCATTAGCTGAGACAGCAGCGAGGCGTCATTGTTTCCCGCTGCTGTCAAAGTTACTCAGCCAATGAGGAGAGAAAGGGGGAAGGGCCGGGCAGCGGCTCCGTGTCTGAATGGACACAGGAAACTGCGGCTCGGCTCGGGTGCCCCATAGCAAGCTGCTTGCTGTGGGGGGCACTCAACAGGAAGGGGAGGGGCCAGGAGCACCGCAGAGGGACCTGAGAAGAGGAGGATCAGGGCTGCTCTGTGCAAAACCACTTCACAGGGAAGGTAAGTATAACGTTCTTTTTCTGTCTCTATCTTTTTATTCAATTTTCAGAATTGCAGTTAAACATTATAATGTAATATAAGAGAGTGCAAACTGGCTCTGACAATATAAACAGTGAACAAGAAGTCAGCAATGATGACATGTTGTTAGAGTAAGGAATTAAGACATTAATCCATGGAGATCCACCAATGGGTATTATGAACTGTGACAGAGTGGTCAACTATAAAAAACTGGTAAAAAACATATTTGTCTATAGTCCACAAATAGGCCAAACAACCCATGGGCCTTACATCAGGCCAACTATGTACATTCAGCAGAGGGGTCAAGCAGGACCCAACCACCGATGCTAGCTTTAGGCCCCTTTCACACTGTCGGACCATTCAGGCCCACCTGTCAGTTTTGTCGGCGGACCTGAACGGGTGCTCCATGCTCGTCTATGGAGCAACGGAGGTCAGCGGTGACATGTCCGCTGACATCCGACCTGATCCGCTAAAATCAGACGGATGGCCCTACGTTCGCATCCGTCCCTATCGGATCGGATGAGATCTGATGAAAACGGACATGCCGTCCGTTTTCGGCCAATCTCTCCATAGTAACCAGCAGCGCTCGACAAGCCCCTCCCAGTGAGCTGAGAGGGACCTGTCATCCGCCAGCTCGGCAGAAATCAACGGAGAGATCTCCCGCTGAGCTGGCGGACTCCATGGCAACGGATCCGCCTCGTAAGGATCAAGCCATAGACATAATGGAATTATAACAAAGCATGACCTTTGTGTCATATAACACTTTATCCTACCCCAACAAAAAAAACAATAATATATATATACTTAGAAAAATCAAGTGTAGCAGCATCATATCCTTTGAGGGATATCGTTACATACAAAGCCTAAACAGAAACCCCAAAGTCGAGACAAAGGGTCTGACCAGAGGGCCTATCTTATACCTGAGTAAAAAAATAGAAAGGAGTGAGTTAGAGAAAGAAAAGGAAGCAAAAAAGCGAGACCACACCTGTCCAGGAGACCAACCAGACACTGATCCAATGTCAATCCCAAGTGTTTGGCACCTGCAAGTAAGAAAACCAAGGGGTCCACACCTTTTTAAACGGGGGTTGTTTGACACTGACCAGTTTTTCATGGAACGTGATCCCAGGTTCGTTTTCGCTTCATTAAAACTAAGTCGATCAGTGGACTTTTCCAAGCAGTTGCTGGATATTTTGGCCGCCAAAAAAACTAATAAATTAGAGTCTGTATGGACCTTGGGATATTCTCCACAGGTTCGTTAAGCAAGGCTATTTGAGGGTTTTTAGTAATGTTAATCATGGTGACCAAATGAATTAAGGAATGAACCCGTATCAAGAAACGACGGACCTTAGGACAAGTCCACTACAGATCAAGGGCAGAGCCAACCTGACCACAGCCCCTAAAGCAAGAGGGGGCAGAATCCGGATACATTTTAGAGGGGGGTTCTGGAACAAGGTACCATCGCGCAATCACCTTCAATCTTGCTTCAATCAGGGATAACAAAAAAAAAGAGACTTTAGTATCACTTTAAATTGAACCTCTCTGTCATTTTAAAAGTGAGTAAATGCCACAACATGCTTTCTCCTATCTGTTACAAAAATCTGTCTACAGAACCTCCTCTGGGAAAGTGGTTGCACTTTGTTATTGGGGTGTGACTTCAGAATGAATGCTTGTCATTTGTCTTGCTATCTCATCAAAAGGTAAATGTGCATATAGCCAGTTGTACTATAAGCCCTATCTCCTAACACAGCTCTCTAGATAGCAGCTTGAAGCTCTGTGTAAAAATCCACTTTACCATCAGAAGTCAGGTACAGAGTGTGCTATGTAAAGCCAGCCATGCATGGATCGAAATTGTGCTGGTTCAGCAGGGACCAGCCTAATTTTGATCCATGTATGGGCAGGCTGATTGTACCCAAGTCGATCCATTATGTGACTTGGGTACAACCAGCATGTTGGATTTTTCTACATACAGTTACTGCCAACGGCAGTAAGAGAGATTATGACAGACAAAAAGGTGCAATTAAGAGATTACAATTGGCTCTCTTAGCAACTTTAAGCCCCACTGGCTGCTAACCCCTGTGCACGAGTGCCTTAGTGGCCAGTAAGTGCACCCTCAGGGCACAAGGTAATTGTGGTCGGTGGAGCTTAAGCAAGAGGCAACACCTTAATAAATAAATGTAAATTAGCCTGAGGTTTACTCAGGAGGGTTTCCAGATAATAAATGCTCACACTATTCTTATTTGGGAATTTTAATAGTTTGAAAAGGTCCTCCTTAATTTTATTTCTTCAGCCTTCACTAAAAAAAATTATACTTGGAACTTGAGTGCAGTGGAATCAAAACACGCCAAAAAGCATTTTCCTTATAGAGATATGCCTCTTTACGCTGCTTGGATTTGTGTTTACCTACACTTTGATTTGAAAGCCCAGTAACTCTTTCTGAGCCCCTCGGAGGTGTACAAGAACACACGAGGTGATTTACCATCTTGGCCTGCGTCAGCGGGCTTTTGTTCATTTCAGAACTGCCTCTGTCCGTATTCAAGCCTCTTGTAATGCAAAAGCATCAGGAGTAGGCCAAATGCAGGTCAAGTGCACCTGCAGTGAATCTTCTCAGAAGTGACGCAAATGTCAAAAGCATGTTGTATTTGCCCAACAAAGCCTCAGACGCAAGCCTCAAAGCTTGCTATACACATTACAATCTGACTGTACAGCTTTAAATTTTCCAACAACTCTGCATTGCACCAGCCTGTCTGATTACATATAAATATAATTTGATATTTAGGTAGGCCTTTACACTACATAATTGCTGATAAATCTAAGGAAACCTGTGTGCATGTTTTACAATCAAATTACAGAGCAATTGGCCAGCTTTAGAGCATCTGTAATCCTCCACTCTTCTATGAGGAAGCAGCAAGGATTAAAGTCTCTTGCTCACTTTCCTTACCATCATGGTTAAGGGTGAGTATCACCTGTTTAACAACTTGCTTAGTGATGAGCATATAACTCCTCTGCTTGTTATTCTCAGAGCCTTATCTGCCCATGTTGGCCCTTAGTTAACAAAGTGGTGAATAACAAGCCCATTGATGTTCTCACCTCTACAGGCAAATCATGATGGAAGCTGACATTAAACAGCCTGTGAGGCTATACAAGTTACTCTTTGTTTCTGCTGGTTTAGCTCATATTGCTGAAAATTTAACCTCATAGTAGACTCCGGACTTGAAATTGAAGACATTTGGGAGGCACATTTATTCGCGCCTCAGGGGAAGTGAAGGGGGGACTGGGAGGAAGTAAAACAGGGCATCTAATTAAAAAGTAAACTGAACACCTGCTTCTGAAAGAATGGGAATGGCAAAATTGAATAAGCAGACAATGAAAGGAGGCAATAGGCTGGTTTCTAATTAAGAAACCATAATCAGCTGAAAAGATGCACAATATATTCAGTGTCACCACCAATTACCATCAAAACCCCCCAAAAAATTTCCTGTGGTTTATCAAGTTAATGTGCATCAGCTCTGTCCTCACTTCCTTGATTTTCACTCTTTCAAGCTCTTTTTAAGTTGTATCTGTAGTTTTTTTTTTTTCTACATATATGAATATTACCATTATAAAGTATGCTTACTTGTGTGTTCATTTTTTGGTGTAGTTTGTAATTTTATATGCACAAGGGGCAGATATACACTCACCGGCCACTTTATTAGGTACACCTTGCTAGTACCGGGTTGGACCCCCTTTTGCTCTCAGAACTGCCTTGATTGTTTATGGCATAGATTCAACAAGGTGTTGGAAATATTCCTCAGAGATTTTGGTCCTTATTGACATGATAGCATCATACAGTTGCTGCAGTTTTGTCAGATGCACATCCATGATACAAATCTACCTTTCCACCACTTTCCAAAGGTGCTCTATTGGATTGAGATTTGGTGACAGTGGAAGCCATTGGAGTACAGTGATCTAATTGTCATGTTCCTGAAACCAGTGGTAAGATGATTTGAGCTTTGTGACATGGTCCATTATCCTGCTGGAAGTGGCCATCAGAAGACGGGTACACTATAATCATAAAGGGATGGATATGGTCAGCAACAATACTCAGTTAGGCCGTGGCATTTAAATGATGCTCAGTTGGTACTAAGGGGCCCAAAGTGTGCCAAGAAAATATCCACCACACCATTACACCACCACCAGCCTTAGCCGTTGATACAAGGCTGGATGGATCCATGCTTTTATGTTGTTTATGCCAAATTCTGACTCTACCATCTGAATGTTGCAGGTAAAATTGAGACTCATCAGACCAGGCACCTTTCCAATCTTCTTTTGTCCAATTTTGTTAAGCCTGTGCGAATCGTAGCCTCAGTTTCCTGTTCTTAGCTGACAGGAGTGGCAAACGGTGTGGTCTTCTGCTGCGGTGGCCCATCTGCTTCAAGGTTTGATGTGTTGTGCATTTAGAGATGGTATTCTGCATACCTTGGTTGTAACAAGTGGTTATTTGAGTTATTGTTGCTCTTCTATCATCTCAAACCAGTCTGACCATTCTCCTCTGACATCAACAAGGCGTTTTCGTCCACACAACTATCATTGGATATTTTCTCTTTTTCTGACCATTCTCTGTAAACCTTAGAGATGGTTGTGTGTGGAAATTCCAGTAGATCAGCAGTTTTTGAAATACTCAGACCAGCCCATCTGGCACCAACAACAATGCCACATTCAAAGTCACTTAAATCCCCTTTCTTCCCCATTATGATGCTCGATTTGAACTTCAGCAAGTTGTCCTCACCACGTCTAGATACCTAAATGCATTGAGTTGCTGCCATGTGATTGGCTGATTAGCAATTTGTGTTACCAAGCAATTGAACAAGTATACCTAATTAAGTGGCTGGTGAGTGTAGATTTTTTTTTTTTGTATTGATCTCTCACATCACAGAAGTGCTTTCTTCTCGTTTCTTTTCTTTCTGATTACCTGCATTTGGCTGCTCAATCGCACTTTCTAATACCATTTTCGGTGTCTGTTCTAACACCCAGCCCCTCCGAGCTGCAGTCAGCCTTCCCAGCCCTGCCCCGCCCCTTCCACAATGTCACATTCTTTATCAAAGCATCCTCAAACCATGAGAGCGTTCTGGGCATGTCACACCCTCGCTAAGGTATACTACACTCTCACCGGCCGCCCCTTAGAATCAGAAAGAAGGAGGATTACAGTCACATAATGGGCAGTGAATTGCACAAAAAAGGTAGAAGAATAGCGATTTTTGCATTTTGGATTTCTGTTTGCTCGGCAAAGGACATGGCTACCAGGCCACTTGCTGCCTCTAACTGTGATCAGCCAGTGTAAAAATCCAATATACTCGCATAACCCAGTTTCTCTGCTTCCTCTTCATCTGTGATCAGCCTCCATAAAAAAAAAAAAAAAAAAAAAAAACACCACACATGACCAGCCTATCGGCCTTTTTCCCCAGGTACTCCTTATTTTGTGACCAACTAGTGTGACATTCTAGTTCAGCCCCTCTGTGACCCACTGGTGTAAAAATCAGTCAGTCTTGCAAAGGTTGGCTACCTTTGAAAATCTTTCCAAACAGGGTCATCACAAAGGAAAGAAGAATGAGGCAATGTTCCCCACTGCCTGCAAAAATCAGATGACCTCCTTCTTCTGGTATAGTCTTTGGTAGACCTGTACCTTTGCACAACCACTTGACCAGTGTTTAAGGGTTTCTTTATAATGGTGAGAGATTTTTTTTTTTTAATGATACTGTTACTGTATTTTGTCCTATCTGCAAATGTGTATATTCAATGCAACAATGAATACATGAAACGGCAAACATAAAAGATGCCACATAAACACACAAAAATTTGCTGGCAAATTTTTTGTCTTCAGAAACACATAAAACATTGTGGTTTTAGGGGCACATAAACGATATCGCTCAAAAAGTCACAGGTGACTTAATGGCATGTTTTCATCTTTTTTTGGTAATGTTTTTGTCTTCAGCAGAAAATAAAATCTTCCTTCTGCTGATGCCCAACTAGCTATTGCCTACATCTATACTACATTGTTCCTTCATCCCATTCTGTCATCTATGCCTGCAGGGAAATCCTATGTATTAGAGATGTTCCTGCAGCTTACAAACGGAAAAATGCCATTTGTACATAACCTGACCTTACATAAGTTTTCTGACAATCTTCATCCTAAAGAAAGTTTTCCTTTAAGTATCTGCCTGCAAAGGTTCTGCCGTCTTGCCTTTCCAGTGTGCCTCCGCAATGTAGTGCCAGTGATAGATGGAACAGAGGCTGCCATTCTTCATCTGACTCCACGTGGCGTGACTCTCCGATCTATTACCTTGATAGATTGCAATCCGGTGCAATTTATAAACAAATTGAGGAAACGTGCATATTTACATCTTCCAGCTAACAAGATTGCTGATTGCCTTTCCCAGCCCGCAGCACTTCTTGCTGAGTTACCTTAACCAGCCCCAGACAAGCTGTTCATTGGGCTGAGAAGTGGAGAGCTAGCACAAGGGTGAATTCTGTCCTTTCATTCTTTAGCTGTGGGTATCAGGCAAATATTTGGCCAGTTAAAGTGAACATTACATGGAAAATATCTATGCTGCTGTATAATATTGGGATTTATCTGTACTGCAAGCCAGCCACGCACTGTTGTTCCAGGAGCCTAAAGGAATAATTTGCATGGTTCTTTTTGCTATCTTACAGTGATGGATAAATCCTCGTTTTTTGGATTTGTGATGCTGGGCTTGAAGATACCTTCTGTTTTATGAATGCTCTGCTCTACATCACATTAGTTTTGTGGAGAGCTTTTTGGTTTCTTTAAAGTGGTTGTAAAGGCTTGTGTTATTTTTTTTTCCAATTAAAATAATAAACCTGGTATCTTTACTTGCTCTGTGGAGTGTTATTGCATAGAGTGGTCTTTTATGTTCAATAAGTTTTTATTTGTTTGTTAAAACATTTTAAACATGAAGAAACAAAAACTGAGCCAAACACCAAACAGAAGGTGTGCTGGTTCAGTATGATTGAAGTCTGTTAACATCTATATAATGCATTCCAATACATACACGTAAATGATTAGGAGAGCCATAGGTGATATTATGAGTTTACATCAAATGTTGACATTCGGAAAATCTACTGCTCAATTGGTCCGGACGCCCCTTTGGGAGCCTGCTGCGCCCGGTGACCAAGGAAGCAAACGTATCTAAAGATGCTATGTTACAATTCAGAATTCGGGTCTAGTGTACCTATAAATGTCCTGACTATCTGTAAAAAACACAGAGAGCCTAGAACATAAGCGGTCGTATGGAATGTCAGTCTTCAACTAAAAGTATAAGAAAGAGACAGAAAGAAGTATTGGAAGAAGAGGAAAATCCGAAGAGAAAGAATAGCATTGAGGAATGAAAGAAGAGAAGAAAGAAAAAGGAGGGGAGGAGAGGGGGAGACTAGACAGCAGGCCTCACCCTTTAATTTGTGAATCGATTGTATATACATCCAAGTAAATTTGGGGAACTCTCTATAGCTCAAGGAGTATTTAATAATAAAAGTATAGAGTGGTCTTTTACCTCCTCTTTCGGGGTCCTTTACTGGTGCGTTCTGCCCCTCCTCTTCTCCGACCATCAGCAAGCAGGCTTCCTCCTGAGTTAGTTACTGAGGCAGTGTGCATCCATACACACACACAGTGCGGCTTGGCTCTACCTCCCACTCCCTCCCTGCAGGATTTGATTGACATCAGCTGGAGCCAATGGTTCCAATGGGCACTGGATCAACAGGAATCAGATAAGTGTTTGGAAGGGGGGTGGAGAAACAAGTGGTAATACCTTTTTTACCCTAATGCAGAGAATGCATTAAGATAAAAAAAAAAGGCTTTAACTTTAGAACCACTTTAATGTCTTTTGAAGTAAACCTGTCATGAGACAAATACAGGAGTGTGGCTATTGGTGATCTTTGTTACAAAAAGGCTAATTGCCTGGCAGTTGGAAGATTCTAGCTTCAAAACTTTGAGTAACGAACCCAGAATAAGCATGCAGATTGGGAAAGTTGGAAAAAGTCAAAATGCTTCTAGGTTATTGACTCAAAATACAACACCAATTCCAAAAAGTTGGAACGTTGTGTAAAATCTATATAAAAACAGAATGCAATGATTTGCAAATCTCATAAACCCGTATATTATTCACAGTAGAAAATAGAAAACATATTGAATGTTTAAGCTGAAAAAATTTAACATGTCAAAAAAATTGGGTAATTTTGAAATTGATGGCAGCAACACATCACAAAAAAGTAGCGATAGGGCCAATGTAACCATGCTGTAGCATCTCTTACAACGTTTTGGAAACCTCTGGGAACTGAGGAGATCAGTTGCTGGAGTTTTGGGAGAGTAATATTCTCCCATTCTTGCCTGATATAGTATTCTAGCTGCTCAACAGTCCTGAATCGTCTTTGTTGTATTTTTCGTTGGCACAGTGTTCACAGACAGTGACATTTGGAAGTAATCCTGATCCATGCAGTGACGTTCATCACAGAATCATGCCTGTTTTTATGCAGTGCCATCTGAGGGCCCGAAGATCATGGGCATCCAATGCTGTATTTTGGACTTGTCCCCTGTGCACAGAGATTTCTCCACACTCTCAAAATCTTTAGATATTATGTACTGTAGAGGATGGTATAAAGTCTTTGTAATTTTACGTTGAAGATTATTCTGAAATTGTTCAACAATCTTTCAGCTTTTCACAGATTGCTGACTCTCTAAGATGCTCCTTTTATACCCAATCATGTTACTGACTTGCCAATTAATGTAATTAGTTGGAAAATGTTTTTCCAGCTCTTCCTTGTTGGTACCACTTACTTTGCCAGCTTTTTGTTGGCCTGTACCAACTTTTTGAGACGTGTTGCTGCCATTCAAAATGAACCTTTTTTTTCTTAAAATTGTACATTTCTCAGTTTAAACATTTTTAAATGTTTTCTGTTTTCTATTGTGACGAAAATATGGGTTTCTGAGATTTGCAAATCATTGCATTCTATTTTTATGTAGATTTTATACAACGTCCCAACTTTTTTGGAATCGGGGTTGTATTAAAGTAGGTGGGACCACATGGTATCCAGGCAACTAGCTTTTCAGAGAAGGGGAGAACAGTGATGTCCCTCTCTATTTGCCTTATGACAATTTTTTTTTTTTAAACGTACAAAACTAGTCCTTGTTAAAAGGGGGGCAATTCTTAATCTATTTTTTTTAAAGATTCTATGAATCTTATTTTAATTATATTTTAATCAAATATACATGTCAATTTATAAACAAAAATGTAAAATAAGTGTGACACAAAAACCATCATAATGCTATGAAATGCAGTTCTATAGGTCATCTCATTAAACACAGACACCTACTCTTTTTGTTAGATTGTCACAAGTTGTTGCGTATTCTGACATTCATTTGCAAGAGTTGAATAAAGGGGCTGCTTATCCCAGGGACAAACTGATTAATCTCAGGCAGATAATTGATGATAATGACCTTGCAGAATAGCACCAGGAAGATCTCTCTAGCCTATTGGGAACCATGGCCAAAACACAGATGAGCTGCCTGCACTAAAGCGAACAGAGTTTTCTGTAGAAATAAAAAAAATAAAAATAAAAAAGGATTCTGTAACTAAGTGGAAGTTTTTCTTTTTTCAATTATGTAAGTTACAGTGCCCAGGGACCGACATAAATATAAACTTAAGCCTGATTGTATCTAAATGCAGATCAAAGTGGCTCCTAAGGCAGGCATAGTGCTGCAAAGTGCTCTGTTTAAGCACAGCCAGAACGCAAGGCCGTCTGCGGGTGAGCATAAGGCCTCCGGGGCATCTTCTGCTTCATGTGACTTTTTTAAAATAATTTTTATTAGTGTGGTGTAGTTATACATATATTTTAATAGTTAATCATCTGTTATCTCTAGTGTCAACAGTTGGAAGATTAAAGACACGTAGGCGCAGAAGTATTTCCATTTAAAAATTCTAAACTTTAAATGTTGTACTCAATGATTTAAAAAATAACAATGGACCGTCATTACATTTACCAGTTATCATTTAAAAAGATCGCAAATGATCATATTTTGGTAGTTTAGCACAGGTTTTTTATTGCTTATTTATCGTGAGTGAAAACAAACTATTGTATTTTTCACAGTATGTGAACATTTTACGTTTTTTTTTTTCTTTTTCTTTCTTTTTTTCTTTTTATAACACATACCAGGAAGTAAATTTACTTACATTTCACATTTTTCTCTTTTATTAGTTTACAGCTGAACTCCATGAAGTGGGGCTGTGTGTCCCCCCCCCCCCCCCCCCCCGGGTTAACTGCTTGTTTTATTCTAGGGGAGAGGACAGTGGAGATATACTTACCTGATCCACCAATTCTCCCAGCATAAGACTAGTCAGGCACCTCTTTGCTCAAGCGGGCTTGAAAATGGACCGTTCCTGATGTTGGCACACCCAGACCACGCTTCATAGACAGGTCCACCGGTGGACCATTGAGGAGCGCAGTTTTCCAGAGGATCAGCAGATCAGATGAGTATAAACTTTGTGCTCATCCCTAAAAAAAAAACGAGCAGCTGACCCATACTGTGCGGGAAGAGCCCCACTGTAAGGGGGGTGGGGGATTGCCCAGATATGGGTTTTCAAGTGGCCCTTGCATAAAAACACAAGAGCCTAATTTTGTGTAGCAAGAAAGGGAAAAAATAAACCTTTTAGAAGAAAGAAGTAAAAATGCTTTACCCAGCACCTGGCCTCTGATGAGCTCGATTAGGTGAAGGTAACACCACTGGGCACTCTCCAGTGCCAGGTCATTAATTTTTTTTTTAATAGTCTTTTTTTTTTTTTTTTTTAAATAACAAACATGTTATACTTACCTGCTCCGTGCAGTTGGTTTTGCACAGAGCAGCCTGGATCCTCCCCTTCTCGTGTCCCTCTTCACTGCTCCTAGCCCTTCTTTCCTGTCAAATGCCCCCACAGCAAGCAGCTTGCTATGGGGGCACCTGAGCCGAGCTGCAGCTCAGTGTGTCTATTCAGACACGAAGTTGCCGTTCGGCCTCGGCCCTCTCTATTCTGATTGGCTAACTGACTTTGATTCACAGCAGCGGGAGCCAATGGCGCCACTGCTGTGTCTCAGCCAATCAGACGGGAGAGTCCCAGATAGCTGAGTGACTCGTGGACATCGCTGGAGAGAGATGGGGCTCAGGTAAGTATTAGGGGGTGCTGGGGTGGCTGCTGCACACAGAAGGCTTTTTATCTTAATTGCATAGCATGCATTAGGATAAAAAGCCTTCTGCCTTTACAACTCCTATAAAGCAAGTATACAAGTAAATCAACTAACATTTTCAGAAGGAGAGGTGAACAATACCACACTCCACATTTCTCTGATGACAGGTGTGCTTTAGGGGTTGCGATAAGTCACCAGCACCCATTGTGGTGACACAGTGATACAAAACACGATTGTTAAACCGCTCCCGTGCTAGCAAGGAATAAGACACCCTTGTTATGTTCAGCTGGGAAGAAAAGGATTATGTAGGGCTGTCATAAATTACAGGTGAAGCAGCCCTCCTAAATTATCTATGAAAGTAGACAGGCCATTTCAGAACATCCTGTGAGATGAAAGCCATTGAAATATAGTTCTTCCCTGGACCTGCCATCCCACACCTAAATATGATGGATCTTCAGCTGAAATGTGTCTTGTATCATTTGTTAAGCTTAAACCTTGGAGCACCTCTTCTAACCCTCCTCACAGCCCCCCACCCCCTTAAGTTTTTTTAAATGTTGTTTTATGGATATTTAGGATAGTGTCCTGTTTCTTACAACTGTCCAGTTACTGTGTTTTTTTTTTTTTGCAAGACTCATTGATGTTTAGCTTTCAGTTCACAGAATATTTTGGAATGGGCAGGCATGCAAGACTAGATCAGAATTGTGAAAGAAATATTCAATAAACTCTTACATGATCCAGGGCATGTTCTTTTTTAGGAATTCTAAACATAAAAAAATGTTTTAAACAAAAAACTGCTGTAAAGGTGGAGAGGTTTTCCTTACCTGGCCTCTGGAGCCCTTTCAGAGAATGTTCACACTGCTGAACCTCAAAGCTGCCTGAAGAATCTTCACTTCCAACACTTTCAGGTGTGTCACGTCTCTTCTCCCACCACACTCTATGGTTGCTCTTGTTGGCCATGTGCCACTTCATTGAGTATCTCCAAATAGTGGGGGAGGGGGGCACTTGAATGAGTTGCAAAAAGCTAATACAGATAGATATACAGTATCTCACAAAAGTGAGTACACCCCTCACATTTTTGTAAATATTTTATTATATCTTTTCATGTGACAACACTGAAGAAATGACACTTTGCTACAATGTAAAGTAGTGAGTGTACAGCTTGTATAACAGTGTAAATTTGCTGTCCCCTCAAAAATAACTCAACACACAGCCATTAATTTCTAAATCGCTGGCAACAAAAGTGAGTACACCCCCTTAGTGAAAATGTCCAAATTGGGCCCAATTATCCATTTTCCCTCCCAGGTGTCATGTGACTTTGTTAGTATTACAAGGTCTCAGGTGTGAATGGGGGGAGCAGGTGTGTTAAATAGTAGCCTCTCTGATCTGTCTGAAACTAGCAAACTGGGAAAGGTATAGATGGGCAGATTGAAAACAAAGGGCACACTTGCAAGCTAGACAGAAAAAAGAAACATTTCTGCTTGAACATCTTTGTTTAAACATAGGGGTTTTAGTTGCAAACATATGTGGAAGCCACATTGCCATGTCAAGGCACCTTGGATAAATGTGGTCCTGACTTGGAGTTTCCTGCAAATCCTTAACTTCTCCAATGAGACGGAAAGCAGTTGTTGTCATCTCTGTGAAGATTGGTGAGCTTTTCTTGCCGTGCTGTGTAAGGAGGCTATATGATGAAGACTAGTAATACATAAGCAGTCATGTTCTTCAAGACAATGTCCAGCACTGTACTCCTAAGAAGGGCTGGCTGTCTCTGTGCTTCTGATTACTAGACTTTGACTTTTGTATGGTTACGCTGTTGCTCTTCCACCTCGGCTTCCTCTGCTAATAGCTGAATGCTGCTGGTTTTGAGTAAGCTGCGTACTTTCACTTCAACGTTCTTGCAGCAACAGCTTTCTGCTCAACCAGCTGTAATTCATAGTGCTTATAATGACATCTGCGAAACTTGATTTATTTTTTTAGAGTGTTTTTAAGTTTAGAAGGTTTACCAATCAACCACTCATGTATGGTTTGCAGCTATAGGTGCTAGAAAGGAGTGTTATTTCACTAATACACCTAAGCTTCAGGAAAAACCTGAAAGTCATTTCCCCCTTTGAGACATTTCTTTCCCTAGACTGACATTGCCGACACTGGGGAATTTCTTTCCTTCCACCAACACTGCCAACAGTAGGGCATATTTTTTTTTGTGCCTCCTACTGATACCTTTGACACTGGAGCATTTCTTTTCTCCCCACTGACATTACCAACACTGGGGCATTTATTTCCTCTCGCTGACACTGGAGAATTTATTTCCTCTCACTGACACTGCCAACAGCAGGGCATTTTGTTCTTCCTTTTGACAGCGCCAACACTCTGGGACATTTCTTTCCTCCCACTGCACCATCTTTTTTTTTTTTTTTTTCTTCAACTGACACCACCAATGCTGCAACATTTTTTTCTCCCACTGACACTGTAATTTTTTTCCTCTGCAACGTTTGGCCCTTCTAGTTCACTATGGTGTATTGTATTCTCTGCTGGTAAGACTTTCAGTTTGTTGTAGCACACCAACAACACTGCAAACGTTGTCTCTAATTTAACAGGGTGCATACAGCACAACTTTCACCTCAATTTCAGTGAGGTGAATAATACATGCACCAATATAACCCTTTCTCTCACACTTAAAGTGTAAGTAAACCCCGCTATTGTTTTCAGCCAAGGAAGCTGCCATCTTTGCCTCTGTTTATTCTACAACTGCCATGATCCTGCACATGTGATCAGTTATGACACCAGCCATTGGATGGTTTGACAGTTTGGCTGAGAGCACAACTAATGGGAGTGTTACATTTCCGGCACGTGCCAGAAATGAAACTGTTTTATAGATAGATTTACTTCCACTTTAATGGCTTTAAAACTTTCCAGGCCTGATAATCAGTGCAGCAAAGGAAAAATGAAAAAATAACTCAGTCTCTCTTTTTTTTTTTCTCTCACTCTCTCTCTCTCTCTCTCTTTCTGCTCCTGGGGTTAGTGATAAATGCCAGCTGTTACTGACAGCTGGCAGTTCCAGCCTACATGATGGTCAGAACCCACAGGAGCCTTTTTCAGATGGCACCTAGGATTCAAGTCAGCACTGCAGTCTGCATAATCTAGGACTTCCCAAGACTGGGAGACTACCAGGGAGGTAGACCAGACAAAAAAAAAATGTTTTCCTGCTAGGAAGATATGCTCCCACTTCCTGTCCTGATGACCACAGAGGAAGTAAAAGGAAATGTCCTTATGAGAACTGCAGTATAAGGGCTCTTTCACACGGGGCGGATCAGTGATGATCCGCCCCGTGAACACCCACTTGCTCAGCGGGGATCGCTCCGCCGATCCCCGCTGAGCAGGAAGATGACGTGTCCATCGCTGCACACTGTGCAGCGACGGACCTGTCAGAGCGCCACTCTCCCCTATGGGGGATCGGATGATGACGGACCGTAGTGTCCGTCGTCATCCGATCCGAAAACGGATGGAAAAGTAGGGTTTTCCTCCGTTACACTTTTCAGATCGGAGCGGGTCGGATGTCAGCGGATATATCACCGCTGACATCCGACGCTCCTTAGGGATACATGTATGTCCGTTTTTCATCCGAAAACGGAAGGATGAAAAACGGACATACGGAACCCCCGTGTGAAAGAGCCCTAAATCTGACAGAGGTTATAGTCATGTCCTATTTTAAACAGAAAAAAAGTTTTGGCTTGAGTTTTTGAGTTTTGCTTTAAAATATACTTCCATTTTTTTTTTCTTTTATAAAAACAATTTCCTCTAGTTGAAAAGTTGACAAAAATAAGTGTGTGTGTGTATATATATATATATATATATATATATATATATATATATAATTTTTTTTTTTTTTTTTTTTAGTGGATAAGCCTTAGAAAGTATCTTGCCAAAAAAACAGATGCCTGTAATCTGACTTGTAGCTCTAATAGAAGACCTCTGACCACACAAGAAGGGAATGACATTTCTGGGTCTATTCTATACTCTTGCATCTCCAGGCTGCCTTGCTGTGATGAAGTGACATTCAAATTTTAGTGAGTGGTGATGGAATTAGAAAGGTTTTATTTAATGAAATCCAGATGCACAATGGTTTGTGTAGCCATTGCATTATGTACAGTATATTGGAGATTTTTTATTTATTTATTTTTTATAAAGGGTATGGCTTTAATAAAGACTTCGCTTTGAAGCAATAAAGGTTGTTTTTTTCTGAATGTTGCATTAAATCCTTTCCTACCTTTCTTCTAACCAGGCCACTGCTCCAAGGTAAAGTAGTGAATGGATGTGCTTACACTGGGCTGTTGTGAATAATTAATCTTGCTTTCTCATTATATTCCATTTATGCATTGGTAAACACATAACACATTGCTCCAGCCTCCTGTGTAAGATGGATAATTTGACATACTGTGTACAAGCGGCCAAGTCTGAGCTTTTTACAATGAGCCCCTGAGGGGCCTATTCTGCATGATTTACATCAGAAGGCCGTGATTGTGGCCGTCACCTGAGATTACTATCACTGTGCTAACTTTGTGATTCTAGGTTGGTGCATTGTCGGGATCAGACCCTGTATGGCCTCAGTTAACGCAGACCTGCAATTAAATTAAAGACTTCCTAAGTGATCTGTATTGCTAGGAAGTGCATTATGTATTAATATCACTTACTTTATGTTCAGGTGTACAGAACTTTGTTGTACCCACTGCTTGTTGCTATTTGCAGCTCAGCATAATTCAGTTCCAGGCTGATAGGACAATTGGGACTTGCACTATGCTTTGATATGTAGGGTTGCTTAGTTTCACTCATGCTTAGCCCTGACTGCACACAAAGTTTTTTTTTTTTTTTTTTTTTTTGAAGTGTCACAAAATGTCTGAAGAAGTGAGAGAAGGATGACACCAGGAAGTAAGCTTTCCCTATGTTGTCTAATTATATTCAAATATGGAGTTTCCCAAATAAACTCTACAAAGAAAATGCAAGCCAAATGGTGGCACAAGAAACTCATACGTATTTTATTAGGCTTACATATTTACATTTTTTTTTTTAAGTTGACCAGGCAAACAGCTAATTTATTTACACAGATGAAATAAATACATATTTGGGAGCTGATTTAACTGCCAAAGAATTTCCATTTCTGACAGTCCAGTCTTGAGAGTTACACAGCTCAGCCACACTGCACAGTACCACCTGGCAGGTGAGGGCAGCTGATTTTCCTCTGCTGCAATTAGAGGATCTTCAGTAGCCCCCCCCCCCCAAAAAAAAATAAAAAATAAAAAAAAAATCAACAACTCTAAATTTTGAAGATCCAGACTTTTAATAAAAGGACACTTACCGGTCCATCCAGGTCCAACCTGAGATCCAGTGTTGCCCTCACCCAGGCCAGTTCTTAGCTGGTCTTAAATCTTTGCTCCCTGTACCTGCAGTCTGTGCTATATAGGCAAGACTGTCACCTCCTTCAGAGATGTGCTCAACAGCCACAGATCTGCCATCCATCCAATTGCTTCCAGGATTTCTAACCAACCAGTAGCATGCCACTTTTTGGAACACAGTCATTCTATACCAGCTTTAAAGTGCATGCCGATTGACCATGTCCCACCCTTTCCTGGGGGGAGTAACCGCCATTGTCTGCTGTTAAAAAGGGTAAGCTGATGGATCCATAAATTACAGACTTTGGCCCCTAAGGGGATTAATGAACAGTCTCAATTGCTTTTTATGCTTTTTATCCTTTGGAACTTCTGGATGACCACCTATCGGTGCTTTTGCACCATGATTTAGGGAGAAACGATGGGCAGAACATTTAGTGGTATATATGCTCCCTCACTGGATGGATAGCCAGTCAATGGTCTTCTTTATACTCATGAGTTCTGACCCTGATCTCTTTGGCGAACCCTCTGATATATATGTGAAAACTGCGATGTTTTGCCATTTATGTGTTATATGTGACTGATCTGTGTGGAGTTCCAGGTGTCCAGACCCTTTTTCTTAAATGGAAGCCTCTTTAAATTTCCATACCCATTCTATTTGTTTGGGGTGGCATGTTCTTTTTTCCTGTTGTTTGTAAATCCTGGGGTTTTCACCATCATTCCTCCTCTGCAGCTCTTCATATATGAGTCCTCAGGTTTTTTCTATCTGGTTGTGGAGTATTGATTTACATTACATACATTGGTATGTCTTCCTGTCTTTGTGCACCGTTTGTGTTTATTCTGGATCTATTGTTTTTGTCTTGTGTGGGATGCTATTAACACTCTCACTTTTTTAGTCTAGTGGGATAACCTGTAGCTGATTATTGTTTTCTATCTTTAGTAAACAATTTAAGAAACCTTTTATTGTATTTTTTTTTTTCAAGATCAAATCAATATTATTTTGATCAATTGTCACAGGGTCCCCTAGGTCAGAGACTACTCTGCCTATTTGGTAACCCGGCACTGGTTTTGAGGAAGATGGACTAAGCTTCATCAAAACGTTAACAATAAAGCCGCTGCTGTTTTGATTTATCTCCTCTGCAAGACCTGTGAGTGACTCTCTACCTGTTTTAGATTTGAAATGGATTTCTCCGTGGGTGAGCACCTGGGTATTTACCTCAAACATGTAGTGTGGCGCTACCCTTGGGACTATCTTTTAGTATTTCATATACTGTGTGTGTGTGTGTATATATATATATATATATATATATATATATATATATATATATATATATATATATATATATATATATATATATATATATACAATTTAATTCCCGGAATGCCCACAGCAGAGCACTATGGTGGTGAGTCACGCAGCCTTTCACTCTCAAGCGTGTTTTGGCATGTTCTAACTTGCACTCACATGGGTCACAGACCAGTTGACTCTGTCTTTATGGAGTAGTAGAAGAAATAACATGTGTGTGCGTTGTGCTGTTGGTGGAAAATGTGTGACAGGAATCTGGAGCTGGGGATCAACATCAAATTTTGCATGAAAATTGACAAACGTGTGAGTGGAACTTTAGGTCTGTTACAACAGGCTTACGGTGAAGATTCCATGAAGCAGTCAAGTGTTTTTTGAATAGGCATAAGCAGGCAATTTGCATAGGCAGAAACAGAAAGAACGGGAAGCTGCCTATGATGATGCAAGAAGTGGGTAGCCAAGAACGCAAAGGACAGATACAAATATGGACAGAGTGCAAACCCTTGTACGCTCACATCAAAGACTGAATGTGTGAATGGTGGCAGAAGAATTGAACGTGAACAGGGAAATAGTGCAACAGATTCTAACAGCGAATTTGGCAATGAGAGAGATTTCCACAAAGTTGGTACCTCGAATCTTGACAGAAGATTAGATAAAATATTGTCTTCAAATTTCAACCAATCTTTTGAAGAATGCAGGGGTGTTTGGTAGGTCTTATTACCGGTGATGAAACATGGTGTTTCCTGTATGATTTGGAAACAAAACGGGAGTGCATGCAGTGGAAAACAAAGAATTCACTTTGCCCTAAGAAAGCGCGAATATCTCGTTTCCAGCTCAAAACCGTTCTGGTGTGTTTTATTTTATTTATTTTTTTCAACACAAGGGGATAGTTCACTACGAGTTTACAGAACATGGTACAAAGGTCAACCAACATTGTTACTTGGAAATTCTGAAACAGTTGAGGTAATCTGTTTGGTGTGAAAGACCAAAATTCTGGCATGTGGATTCTCCTCCATGACAATGCTCCTGCACATAGTGCAATAAGTGTTTGCACGTTTCTAGCCCAGAAATCCATTCCGAATCATGACCATCCACCTTACTTCCCTGACTTAGCACCCTGCGACTTATGGCTTGTTTATGGCATTTAAAAAAATGGCTTAAACACAGATTTGATGACATTCCGCACATCCAGCACATAGTTCAAAAGATACTGCACAGAGTTCCGGAAAAGGAATTCCAGGAATGTTTTTGGCAGTGACAGTCGCCTAGAAAAGTGTGTTGTTTCACAAAAACTACTTTAACGGTGACAACAGCCGCTAGTGTATAGGTGTTCGGGAATTAAATTGTCACACCTCGTATACTATACTGTGTGTGTGTGTGTGTGTATATATATATATATATATATATATATATATATATAGAGAGAGAGAGAGAGACGCACACTAAACCCTTTAAGCTTGTCCCTGAAAGTGGCCACCTCACCACCAGGAAATTAACTTACTGGTGTCCCACAAATTAAGAGCCTGACCTAGGATTTAATTGAAATAGAGATGATGAACCACAAGATAAGAGGAAGTCTGCTGTGGCATTAGCATATGGTGATTGATGGCATGGCTGTGATTATTATTAAAAGGCCTTCTGAAGTGTCAAGGACTTCCATCTCTAAATTAGAGACTGCTAATTAGCCACAGGAAGTACAGTACAGAGACTGTAGAATGCTTGGCTATGAAAGTGGGTGAAGCCAGTGGCCCCCTAGACCACCTTTTATTTACTTTTGTTGTTGGGATTGATGAATGTTTCCCAAAATAGCCAAGAGTTATGAGCCTTGGAACAAGTTAAAGGGAATGCATCACAAACCAAAATTGCTTTTTGAGAAGCATTGATTGAAGCTGCCACTCTCATTCCCAGGCTGCATGACTTGGAAATTATGATAAACAGAAGTGAAGAACAGCTTTTATAATGGAAGTTTATTATTCAACTCTCATACTTGCCAACTGTCCCGAATTTCTCGGGACATTCCTGTGATTTAGACCCTTTTCCCGTTTTTTTGCGATTCCCGGGAAATGTCCCGGGAAATCTTGGTTTTCCCATTTTTTTGTCGCCACTAGAGGTCCGCGGCCAGCGGAGACAATGTCTCCACCAGCCTCCATTTTCCTGAAGACTAAAACAAACAAGAGGCCGGGTGGCTGCCAATAGAAATTGAGCTGCAGCACCGCCCACCTCTTGCCCTGCTGCCCGGTCTGTCTGTGACCTGATGTGGGAAGGGGTGGGGGTGGGCGGCGCCGCAGCTCAATTTCTATTGGCAGCCACCCGGCTGGCTCTGCCTATTATGTTCCGCTGATTGCCAGTTCGATCTGTTTTTTGTAATGGCGGAGAGAGTCTCTGCTGCTGGAGATACCCGATGAGAGGGGGGCTCTGACTGAGGGATACCCGATGAGAGGGGGGCTAGACTGGGAGATACCTGATGAGAGGGGGGCTCCACTGGGAGATACCTGATGAGAGGGGGGCTCCACTGGGGGATACCTGATGAGAGGGGGGCTCCACTGAGGGATACCTGATGAGAGGGGGGCTCCACTGGGGGATAACTGATGAGAGGGGGGCTCCACTGGGAGATACCTGATGAGAGGGGGGCTCCACTGGGGGATAACTGATGAGAGGGGGGCTCCACTGGGGGATACCTGATGTAAGGGGGACTCCGTTGGTATTTCCTGGTGTAAGGAGGGAATCCGCTGGGATTGCCTGGTGTAAGGAGGGACTCTGCTGGGGTACCTGGTGTAAAAGGGACTCCGCTGGGATTGCCTGGTGTATGGAGGAACTCCGCTGGGAATGCCTGGTGTAAGGAGAGACTTCGATGGGAATGCCTGATGTAAAGAGGGACTCTACTGGGATTGCCTGGTGTAAGGAGGGACTCCACTGGGATTTCCTGGTGTAAGGAGGGACTCCGCTGGGAATGCCTGATGTAAGGAGGAATTCTGCTGGGATTGCCTGATGTAAAGAGGGACTCCGCTGGGATTACCTGATTTAAAGAGAGACTCTGCTGGGATTACCTGATGTAAAGAGGGACTCTGCTGGGATTGCCTAGTGTAAGGAGGGACTCTACTGGGATTGCCTGGTGTAAGGGGGAACTCCGCTGGGGACATCTGATGTAAGGGGGACTCCGCTGGGAATGCCTGATGTAAAGAGGGACTCTACTGGGGATACCTGGTGTAAGAGGGACTCTGCTGGGATTGCCTGATGTAAGGAGGGACTCTGCTTGAAATGCCTGGTGTATGCAGGGACTCAGCTGGGGACACCTTATAACAGGTGACGTGGCAAGTGACACACTCTGGGCTTCCACTGATTCTACATTATGGTAAGTTTAACTATTTCTTTTTATATTACAATGTAATAATAGAAATAATGCGCTTCAATCATCCTGACACCATAACAACCATGGTGCCAGGATGATTGAAGCACCAACAGGTGTTTGGAGTATCTTTATCTGCTGATTGTTAAACTTTCTGAAATACACATATTTCTATTGTGGTGTAGGATCTGGGCCTGCATCACTATCTCTCTTTCTTTTGCTCTCTTTCTCCCTTTGTTTCTCCCCTTCAACCCTCGTTCATCTCAGACTCTAACCACACCCCCTTTAAGTCACGCCCAATAGTTAGATCAAACCACGCCCATTGTTTGCCGCGGCGCGCTGTGCCCGCCACATTTTTATAACCCCCCCCCCCCCCCTCTACGTCAAAACAATTCCCCCGATCCCCTAATTATAAGACTCCGTCTACAGGCCAAAAAGTGTCCCTATAAATTTTTTTACAATGTTGGCAGCTATGCACTCTGTATGTCCATGAACTTTTTGATCTATCACTGACCTTTCTGGTCAAACTAACCCTCCTCCTGGTCACTTTTTCTCATCTCACAAAGATACATGCGCCTAAAACACAAAACAAAATCTCCCAGGTAATAAAGGATCTAGCAAATAATAAAGCTCCTGGCCCGGATGGCTACTCTGCTGAATTTTTCAGAATGCTCTGGGGCAATATCTTCTCTACTTTACATGAGCTTTACAATGGGATATGGTCAGGTGGCCTCTATTTTAGATCTCAATGTTGCAGTAAGCAAATCATAGCAGAAACCAGGAGCTGCCTAAAACTAAAACATCCCTAACAATTTTGCACCATTATTTACAATAGAAATTAGGTTTAATATACATTCTAATACAGCTCAGTACCCTAATAATTATGCCTGTGCTACCCTCTCTACTAAATTTGGTTCACTAGTCGCAGTAGTATAGCTAGCAGCAGGTTTGTTCCTGTTTAATTATGGAAGGTTTGCTTATTACTTCTTCAGCTCTACTCAGCTGCAATAGTCTGCAGAAAATGCATTGCCAAACAGGGTTTTTAGTTACCTTTGTTGTTTAAAGGTGACCATTTTTCGAAAATTAATTTTGTGTCCAGTTTATATGCTAGAAAAAACATAGTGTTGTTGCTGGGAATCATCTAAGTTTGAGTATTGTACAACCCCTATCCACATGCACTGAAGGTAGAGCACCACCTAGTGGCTAAGCTTTCTACACAAGTGCTCAAACAGCTTGCTTTGACACCGCTAATTATGGGACACTTGAAATCAACCAATTGTTTAGGTACCCTAAATTTACTATACCTAATTGTATCAGCTTTAGCAGTGTAATTTATTTCACAATATAGAGCCAAACTATTACAGCGCACACATACAAAAATGACATTTAACTCCTGCAAGGCTATTTAAAACACCTGGACATATTCAATAAATAGGGGGATTTTGTCACACCATATGGCTATACAGTGGCTTGCGAAAGTATTTGGCCCCCTTGAACTTTTCAACCTTTTGCCACATTTCAGGCTTCAAACATAAAGATATAAAATTGGGGGGTGGTTTCCAGCCAGAAAACGCCCCCTGCCAAAAATTGCTTATAACAGCCTATGTGTACATGAACACATAGGAATACATGCTGGGGAGTTTTCTACCATGGGAGCAATACACTCCTCTATATGGAAGAACTAAAGGACTCCTCCTATAACACAGGTGGACACGAATACGAGGTAATGGTGGGGAGGAATGGGGTGTTCCAGCCCAAGGGATCTGGTCAGGATCCATACAATAGACAAACAAAGACTTGGGGGGCACACCCTAAAAAATGCATTAAAGATGGTGCAGCCATAAGACCATATGAACAGAGCAAACGATTACAGCGTACAAAATTACATTTAACTCCTGCAAGGCTATTTAAAAAACCTGAACATATTGAAAAAATATGGGGATTTGGTCACACCATATGGCTATATGGTGCTTTAGCCCACTTACTGTGTCAAAGTACCCCATTATGGTCTTATGGTTGCACCATCTTTAACCACTTCAGCCCCGGAAGAATTGGCTGCTCAATGACCAGGTCATTTTTTGCGATTCGGCACTGCGTCGCTTTAACTGACAATTGCGCGGTCGTGCGACACTGTACCCAATCAAAATTGACGTCCGTTTTTTCCCACAAATAGAGCTTTCTTTTGGTGGTATTTGATCATCTTTGTGGTTTTTATTTTTTGTGATATAAACAAAAGCAGAGCGACAATTTTGAAAAAAACTATTTTGTACTTTTTGCTGTAATAAATAGCCCAATTTTTTTTTTTTTAAAAGCTAAATTTTTCCTCAGTTCAGGCCGATATGTATTCTTCTACATATTTTTGGTAATAAAAAGCGTATATTGATTAGTTTGCGCAAAAGTTATAGCGTCTACAAAATAGGCGATAGATTTATGGCATTTTTATTATTATTTTTTTTTTTAACTAGTAATGGCGGTGATCAGCGACATTATGTCGGACACATCGGACACTTTTGACTCATTTTTGGGTCTATTGACAATTATACAGTGATCAGTGCTATAAAAATGCACTGATTACTGTATAAATGTCACTGGCAGCGAAGGTGTTAACACTAGGGGGCAATCAAGGGGTTAACTGTGTTTCCTGTCTGTTTTAATTGTGGGGGAGGGGACTGACTATAGGAGATAAGAGATCGTGGTTCCCAGCTCATATGAACTCACGATCTGTCTCTCCTCTCCTCACAGAACTGGGATGTGTGTTTACTTACACACACACACGTCCCTGTTCTACCTCTTGTGCCCGCTATCGCTCGTGGCTGGCAGTCATCGCGACCACCAGTCACGAGCTTCAGCACCCCTGCTGTGCAGCATCTGCTATCCTGCTTAAAGGGGACACCGTATAGCTACGACAAATAGCGGGATCGTACCAACCTGCCACAGTATAATAACGGCGGCTAGTCGGCAAGTGGTTAAAGCGGAACTTCAGTCATTTTTTTCAACTTTACATCTATTAAATCTTCTGCCCTTGTTGTTTTAACTTTGGATAGTAAAACATTTTTTTTTTCTGCTGGTAAATACCTTATACAGCCCACTTCCTGTTTTTTGTCTGGTCATTAGCCTAGGCTTATGACATCATGCACGGCTCTCACTCTCGTGAGAGTTTGCCAGGAAGGGAGGGGGGATGAGTCATAAGAGGGCCAATGAAAGCTGCAGAGCTGGAGGTGTTTTTTTTGTGTCTCTGTGTAAATCCTGGAAGTAAACAGGCAGCAGCTTCAGCTGCCCACAATTAGAATGGCTGCAGCCAGACTTGGTGGAAGGAGATCTATACAGCATATCTGGCAAGTACAGAATCACAGTGTGTGTGTGTGTGTGTGTGTGTGTGTGTGTGTGTATATATATATATATATATATATATACACAGCCGTTGGAGGGCAGACTACAGTTCCTTTTTAGTTATCCTGTAATAAAGACCAGTCAGCGCTGCTCAGTCTACTTGTGCAAGTTGACTGGTTTTGTATCCAACCTCTTGTAGCAGGAAGCTTGTTCTAAATGGGGCTTGCAGGGTCCCTCCCACACTCTGCTTCCTTTGCAGCATAGTGAGGAAGTCACTGCTACTATTACAAGATAATATCTGGGTTTGGAAAAGCACTCGGTGCATTTAAAGTTAATTTATATCCTTTGTGGTTATGAGGAATATATTTAAATTAAACTGCCTGGAGCTCAGTTTTAATTGGCTCCTGCTTATTTCCTCTCTGTAGGGGTTAGTCTGTTTCAATCACAGGAATATCACTGTGCATAGGTGTATTGTGGAATGCAGATTCTAGCGCCTATTGTAAAAGTATGTGACCCTTTAAGAGTTAACTTCTCTTATTTACTCCTTTTTGATCTTTTCATTATACCGGTACAAGTATGTGCGTTACATAGTTAGTCAGGTTGAAAGAAGACACAAGTCCATCCGTGATTTGCAATGGGAAAAATAATGTTTTGACCCCCTGCAGATTTTTGAAGTTTGCCCACTTACAAAGAAATGAAGGGCCTATAATTTTTATCATAGGTGTATTTTAACCACTTCGCATCCAGGCCATTTCTGACACTTCGCTCCTACATGTCAAAAATCATCATTTCTTTGCTAAAAAATTAGATAGAACCCCCAAACATTATATATGTTTTTTTAGCAGAGACCCTAGAGAATACAATGGCAGTCATTTCAACTTTTTATCTTGCACGGTATTTGCGCAGCAATTTTTCAAACGCGTTTATTTTTTTTAAAAAAAAACAGTTTCATGCTTTAAAAAAAACCAAAACAGCAAAGTTAGCCAAATTTTTTTGCATTGTGTGAAAGATGAAGTTACGCTGAGTAAATAGATACCTAACATGTCACGCTTCAAAATTGCACACGCTCGTGGAATGGCGCCAAACTTTGGTACTTAAAAATCCCCATAGGCGACGCTTTAACATTTTTTACTGGTTACATGTTTTGAGTTACAGAGGAGGTCTAGGGCCAAAACTATTGCTCTCGCTCTAACGTTCGCGGCGATACCTCACATGTGTGGTTTGAACACCGTTTTCATATGTGGGCGGGACTTACGTATGCGTTCGCTTCTGCGTGCAAGCTCACGGGGACAGGGGCGCTTTAAAAATTTTTTTTTTTTTTTTATTGTTAATTTTACTTAAAAATTTTTATTTTTACACTTTAAAAATTTTTTTTTTTTTTTTTATCACTTTTATTCCTATTACAAGGAATGTAAACATCCCTTGAAATAGGAATATGACACGATCAGTCCTCTTTACAGTGAGATATGGGGTCAATAAGACCCCACATCTCACCTCTAGGCTGGGAAGCCTAAAATAAAAAAAAAAATAAAACGATCGCCGCTTCACAGCCGAAGCGGCGCCTTTTTTTGAATGCAGAGGCCGGGCGTGACGTCATAACATCGGGCCCGGCCTCCGAACGATCATAGAGACTCCGGCGACCATCTGGTCTGCCGGAAATCTCTATGGTGAACATCCGGCGCCGGCGGATCCGCTATCCGACTCACCGATCGCTGAGGTGAGTCGGTAGTAGCACCGGAGCGCGGCAGGAGGGGGGGGACGTCCCCTCCCGCCGCCCGTAAGAACGATCAAGTGGCGGAACAGCCGCTATGATCGTTCTTATGGTGTACGGAATCGCCGGCTGAAAATGCCGGTATCTGAATGATGTCTGTAGCCTCATCATTCAGATATAAGCCCCGAAAGTCGAGGACATCATATGACGTCCTCCGGATGTCAAGCGGTTAAATGATAGAGACAGAATATCAACCAAACATCCAGAAAAACACATGATACAAATGTTATAAATTGAGTTGCAGCTCAGTGAGTAAAATAAGGATTTGATCCCCAAGCAAAATATGACTTAGTACTTGGTGGTGAAACCCTTGTTTCTTGGCTGTTGCTTGGCATTTCAAAGTTTCAGCTCCCTCCATACATTTTCTATAGGATTAAGGTCTGGAGACTGTCTAGGCCACTCCATGACCTCAGTGTGCTTCTTCTTGAGCCAATCCTGTACCCATCCACGATCCATCTTCAGTGTTCTGGCTGGGAGAAGAAGGTTTTCATTCAACATTTTACAATACACGGCCCCGTCTATTGGACCCTCAATGCGCCAAAGTCAGCCTGTACTATTAGCAGAGAAACAGCCCCAAAGCATAATGTTTCCACCTTTGTGCTTGACTGTAGGGATGTTGTTTATAGGGCCATAGTAAGCATTTTTCTTTCTTCAAACACGGCGAGACGAGTTAATGCCAAAGAGCTCAATTTTGGTCTCATCTGACCACAGAACTTTCTCCCAATTAGATGTTCATTGGAAAACTTTAGACAGGCCTGTACATGTGCCTTCTTGAGGAGGGAGACCTTGCGGGCACTGCAGGATTTCAATTCATGGCGGCGTATTGTGTTACCAATGGTTTGTTTGGTGCCTGTGGTCCCAACAAGCTCCTCCTCCTGTGTAGTTCTGGGCTGATCCCTCACTTTTCTCATGATCATTCCTACCCCATGAGGTGAAATCTTGCATGGAGTTACAGACCAAGGCGATTGATGGTTATTTCATCCGTCTTTCATTTGCGGGTAATCACTCCAACAGTTGACTCCTTCTCACCAAGCTTCTTGCTGGTGGTCTTGTAGCCCATTCCAGCCTTGTGCAGGTCTACAATCTTTTCCCTGACTTCCTTTGACTGCTCTTTGGTCTTGCCCATGATGGGTTTGAATAGAAGAAATAGATTCTGTGGACAGGCGTCTTTTATACACATAACGAGTTGTCCTTAGGAACAACTTCTTAAATTGATAGGACTAATCTGTGTACCACACGAGCACATACTGTAGCCAAAAAAAAACCCAGCAGCCACAAGGACCTGTAAACTGCGCCATATCACATTCGGTTCTTGGTTTAAAGCAGTCTTTCTCAACCTTTTTAACACAGAGAAACCCTTGAAAATAGGGCTTAGGGAATCCCTGCTAAAAAAAATTCAATATCTACAACTCATGCTGTGTTAGTGTGATGATCAGTGGGAAGAATGCTCCTTACACTTGTGGTCATTTGGGAAGAATTACCCCTCATAGACAACTAAAAAGATCAGTGGTGTCAGTGGGAACTTATCTGAGAGTCAGAAATTGCTCATGGAACCCTTAGCAACCTCTGGAGGAACCCAAATTGAGAAACCTGATTTAGAGGGATAAACCATCAGGTATTTTCAATTCATGGTTAGAGGTGAAACGTTAGTGTTATGTATACACCTTCATGTAACATTGTTATATGAGGAATCCCAATCAGTCTGATGAACTGCAGAGTGTAGTACCCATGTGAAGAGTTACACTCAGAAGCACAGTAGTTAATGTACATCTGTCATTAGAAAAACATGTAAGCTGCAGTTGCTTGGCTCCTTTTGAAAAATGCTAGCTGCCTGGCTGTGTCTGTGTTCAAATCTTCTGAATGATACATCGTAAACAAGCATGCAGCCCATGCAAGTCATAAAAAAGTCAGAATTCCTCATCCATGTACTTAAAGTGGAGCTCCACCCAAAAAAGGGAAGTTCCGTCTGTCTGCCTCCCCCACCCATCCGCTGCCACATTTGGCACCTTTTGGGGGGGAGCAGGTACCTGGTATTGATGGAAATCTTCACTGACGGTTTCCCTTAGTCAAGATAGGGCTCCTCTTTAATTCAGATCTGTGACTCAAGCATTGGCATCAAAGCAGTAGCCAGGCAACAAGAATTTTCAGGGGGTCGGGCAGCAGCTCACATATTTCTCTTATGGCAGGTTTTCTTTTTAAGTAGTTAGCTCACTTGCCTTGAAGCATTGGAGTCTGATGTTCAATTCCCATTAAATGTTTGTACATTTTCATCATGGTTGTATGGATTTCCTCCAAATGCTTCCGTTCCCCCTCACATCTGAAAAAAATATTGATAGTCCAGCTCACAGATACAGTAGCCCTCCTACAGAGTGTGTGTGTGTATCTTTGTGACAGTGTTGACTTGATATTGTAAGTTTTAGAGGTATGGGCATTGATATTAATGGTTTGGAATTTTCTATAAAGCAATTTTGTTCTATATCAGCCCTGTGTGAATACAGGGAATAGAACAACAAAACAAACACTCTGCACTGCCTTCTTGCTTTGCAGTTCCTAGGGAATAAATGTGCAGCTGAATGCTCCACCCCTAGGGGGCAGCACATTAAGTTCAGCGTGATGCCTTTTTGATTACTGAAAATGGCTCACGAGCGTGCAGAGCATAATGTGATACTCTCTCTCTCGCACCCAGATTTAATTAAGAGTGTGTCGACACTTGTTCCCATCCTGCTAATGTATCCTAATGAGAATCATACTGAGGCATTTCTGCAAGCATATCTAATTAAATCATTGAACAATTCAGGATCGCTCCGTTCCAGAGCCCAGCTCAGCGCATGTTTTCACTGCTGTTAACAGCCATTACCTGCTTTTCACAAGGTTACCACAACCGCTCCAGTCTGATTACATAGGTGTTGGGGAAAACGATGAAATGTTCATGTTGCAAGTTTAGCTGCCGCATGAGACAATGCTTTTGCCATGAAATCAGAAAGGGTTATAGAACGTTAAACTTTACAGTAAAATTAGCTTTGTCTTCAAATATACTATCAACAGATGCCAATCCTGTTGGGCGCCTTGCATATGGATTTTTTTTTTTCAGATTATTGCAGCGTACGTCAGTGGCCCCCCACTCACACTTGAGTCTGAGTATAGCCAAGTGACTTAGAGGCTTTTACTTGTGCATTTGTATGTGAGATCTGTAGTACAGGAGCAGAATTGCACATATTTGACCCCATACACTTTTAAATGAGAGTGCCTGCAAAATACACGTAAACACGGGTTTTTCAGGTGCTGCTAATAAAGTTTAGGGGGCTAAAATTGCGCAATTCTACCCCAAAGATGCTTGTGTACTTTTTAAAGCTTCATGCGACAGGTGACAAGTGACACAACACTCAGGTGTAAAGGAGCCCATTGAGAATAATGGAATTCTTCATCTTGAGCATTGTCACTCTCTGGGAATCATGTGACAAAAGACGCATATTGGAAAAGGGACTAATGTGAATGAACGTTGACCACATGCATTGTTTTGTGTTTAAACACTTGTGGTTGAGCAGAGCTGCATTGGGCAACACAGTGGTGTAATGGTTAGTACTTTCACCTAGCAGCAATAGGATCACTGGTTCAAATCCCGACCATGTCACCATCTGCCTGGAGTTTGCATTCTTGGCTGTGCCTGCGTGGGTTTCCTGCAGGTACTCCGGTTTCCTCCCACACTCCAAAGACATGCTGGTAGGTTAATTAGATCCTGTCGAAAAAATTGGCCAAATATGTGTATGTTGTATGTGTATGTGTTTGTAAGCGTGTCAGGACCCCATGGGGTAAAGGACCGTGCTATACCGCAAATGGACTCCGGCGGCAAAAAGCGCCCTGAGGCAATTCAGTTCACATAGGTAGCGCTATACAAGTCACTTCATTCATTCAATACCAATAGCAGTTGTTGGCAAAATAGTCCATCTACATAAGCCCTTAGAGGGGGGTTGAACTCAAAGTGAAGGTCTACTATCTAATAAGGAATGTTTAGAAATAGTAATTGTGCCTTACCAGGACCCTGAACAAATTGACTTTTTTGTTGTTTTGGTACTTTTAAAAGTAACATTTCAGTGTTTCAGATGACACCAAACTTATGTAGTGGAATAATGTCCTTACAAGATATCTCAAACTTACAAGCCAACCTCAGTGCACTATTTAATTGGGCAATTATGTGGCAGAGAGCCAACTCAGGAGTGAGCACGATTGAGTGCCCACATAGCAATTGGCTTGCTATGGGGGCTCTTGGCAGGGACCTGGAGGATCAGGGATGCTCTGTGCAAAACCATTGCACAGAGCAGGTAAGTATGACATGTTTGTAATTTGTAAAAGTATGCTTTTGGGGGCATAAAGCATGCATCATACATACTAGGAGGAGAACAGTTGGGGAGTCAATAGTGGAGAAGGATCTGGGAGTTCTGGTAGATCATAAACGTAACAATTAAATGCAATGCCAAGCTGCATTTTTCAAAGTCAGCAAAATACCTTCTTGTAATAAGAGGTATATACTCTAGTGAGAGAAAGAGAGACCTCATTAGTAAGTCTTCATCTGGAATATGCCGTTCAGTTATGAAATTATTCAGGAAGGAAGTTTTCCCCTGCTTGGTGATATCACTATTGTGCTGCATGTTCTGCTTGATGGCCAGTAAGCTGTTCCTGGGGTCCTGCAGTGCAAGGATCTTGGTCTGGTTGAAAAAAGACACAAGTCCATCTAGTTTAACCAATAGAAAGAAAAAAACATGTATACAATCCTATACCCACAGTTGATCCAGAGGAAGGCAAAAAAACCCCCCAATAAAGCATGATCCAATTTGCTCCAGCAGGCGAAAAAAACGCTTCCTGATCCCCTAAAAGGCAATCATATGTTCCCTGGATCAACGGTACCTATAAATATTAGTATCCAGTTATATTATGTGTATCTAGGAAAGAATCCAGGCCTTTCCTAAAACAATCTACTGAGCTGGCCAGGACCAGCTCTTGAGGGACTCTATCCCACATTTTCACAGCTCTTGCTGTGAAGAAGCCTTTCTGTATTTGGAGACTAAATCGCCTCCAGACGTAAAGAGTGCCCCCTTGTCCTCTGTGATGATCCTAAAGGGAATAACTCAACACCAAGTTCACTAAATGAACCACTTATGTATTTGAACATGTTGATCATATCCCCCCTTAATCTCCTCTTCTCAAGAGAGAATAAATTCAGGTTCCTCTAATCTTTCCTTATAGCTGAGCTCCTTCATGCCTCTAATCAGTTCGATTCCTCCTCTCTGCACTTTCTCCAGTTCCCGATATCCTTTTTTATGAACTGGAGCCCAAAACTGAACTGCATATTCCAGATGAGGTCTTACTAATGGTTTGTACAGGGGTAAAACGATATATCTCTCTGGAGTCTATACCTCTCTTAATACAAGAAAGGACTTTGCTTGCTTTGGAAACTGCAGCTTGGCATTGCAAGTGATTGCAAAGGCAGAAGGCTTTTATCTAATATAAAAAGCCTTCAGTGTACAGCAGCCCCATCTAGATCCAGCGATGTTGTAGGATTGTCTCAGCTGCCCGGGACTCTCCTCCTCATTGGCTGAGACAGCAGTGTGGCGCCATTGGCTCCCGCTGCTATCAAAGTCAGTCAATGAGAAGAGAGGGGGTGGGGTCAGCCCATGGCTCAGTGTCTGAATGGACACACGGAGCTGTGGCTTGGCACGGGTGCCCCCATAGCAAGCTGCTTGCTGTGGGGTCACTCAATAAAAGGAGCACCGGAGAGGGACCCTAGAAGAGGAGGATCCACTGCACAGGACAGATATGTATAACATGTTTGTTATTTTTAAGAAAAAGAAAAAAAACAAGACTTTAGTATCACTTTAAGCCTATGATCTACCAAAACACCTAAATCCTTCTCCACCATTGACTCCCCCAGTTGTACTTCTCCTAGTATGTAAGATGCATGCATATTCTTAGCCCTCAAGTGCATTACTTTACATTTATCAACATTAAACCTCATTTGCTACACAGTTGCCCAATTAAACAATGCATTGAGGTCTGCTTATAAGGCCTGTAAGGACGTTATTCCACTGCATAGCTTGATGTCATCTGCAAAAACTGAAATGGTACTTTTAATCCCAAACCCTATATCATTTATAAAGATAATATAGATAATAATAATAAAGATAATAAAAAGTAAGGGTCCCAACACTGAACCTTAGACCTTTCAGAGTAAGAATCATTAACCACTACTCTCTGAATTCGGTCTTTTAGCCATTTTTCTATCCATTTACAAAACTGATTTTTGCAGGCCTGTAGACTTTATACATTAGCCGTGAGTGGGGGAACTGTGTCAAATGGTTTGGCAAGAACTCATTTATATGGTCTTTTATTAATCTCTCCAGTATCTTCCTGACTATAGAAGTTAAACTAACAGTTCTATAGTTGCTTGGTAAAGACTTTGATCCCTTTTTAAGTATAGACATCATATTGGCCTTACGCCAATCCAGTGGTACTATTCCAATAATTCTCTTCTGCTTCCTTCTGCAGTGGAGGTTGCAGACAGATAATATAACCTCACAGAAGTTTTAAGCCCAACTCCATGCAATTGCAAAAAGCTAAAATTAAAAATATTAAATTTTGGCTGAAGTAAGTTGCTGTACATCATAAAAATAATTTTCTATCTACAGCCATAGATGATTTTCTAAATCTGGCACAAAAAAAAGTCAAACCTCAATATGGTTTCCTTGATTGTGTCCTCCAGAAGTGTAATTTTCTGCTCATTTGATTGGCTCGCTGTTTTTTTCCATGACTGTAGCAGAAGGCACCTGTAGGAGAGGTCGTTAACGTATGCAAATGATTGGGACGGTGCAGGCCACAAAGTCTGAAAATGTGTGTTTCATTGGTTCAAGTTATACTTTTTATTTAGGCAACAATACTGGAGACAGAAGAACAGCTAACACAAGACCAAGGATAGATACATTCTATACTTGTTATTTAAGGCTGTTTATCTCATTTAACCTTCTAGAAAGGAGTTTTCCACCAGGCCCACTGAAGAAACTATAGGCTCCCTCTACAAGGGGCACTGTCATCCATGCAGTTTTCATGTTAATACTTGGTTTTTTTTTGTGTTTATGTGCACAGTTGTGTATAACCATTACCCATATGCCAGTAGGCCTATCATTGTTGCCTTTTCATCCCTTGGTGCATAGCAGAAATTCTTACTGTGCAGTCTTTTCTGTTACTACAGTTTACATACTACTCTGCAGGACTCAGACATCAAGGTCTGATGATGTAAAGTGCAGGTAAATAGCATACAATAAAATGTTGCTGCTATGATCTTTATGCTAGGCACATACAAAGACGGAAATAGTGCAACTCTAAAATCATTATTACATCGTTAAATGCAGGCAGTGTAAGTACTTGAATTTGACCTGGTATCGGCCTCTTGCAATCCCTCTACAGCAGGGATAAAGTGTAGGAGAGGAAAGGCAAAACAAGGATCCAGTCCATTTATGTGCTGACAAAAAGCATGCTGATAGGAGGAGAGAACAGAGTGACAGAGAGATGAGCTCATCGGTGTGCTGCTTATTTCACTGCACAGTATCAGGCTGAAGGATAACCAGAACTACCTGGGCTCAGAGGTACGATGATGGCCATCAGACTGAGGAACATCTAGCTGCAGAAAAAAAAGTACTACAGAAATGGATTGACAGGGAATATTGTCTTAAAAAGTTTGTTGTGTTTTCCTTTTTTTAATGGACTATTCATTTTTATCTAGTTATTTTTGGTTGTATTTCTGCTGTAAGCACTATCACTCCAGGCTTGGGCGATTATCACCTAAGTGTAATCATTATTCCACATAGTGTAGACTCAATCTTCTGAAAGCTCTCCAGACAATAGAAGCAGCACAATAGAACAGGCTGAAAATGTGCGAATTCCACTGTTTTGGGAAACCCCGAACTGTGCGAATGTCACATCGCTGTACAGACATCACCGTGCTGCAGTAATGCTAATTAGCACAAAGCAGTAGAAATAAAAAAAAAAGAAGCAAACTATTAATAAGTAAAAAATTTGTCTTGAGATTGAGCTTCACCTTTCCATTCTTTGTATGTTGTGTTAACGTCTCAATCATAATCCAGCATAAAATGTCCTTAGCTTGTTTTCCCTTCAAGTACTCTTCACATGTTTTTGTCACTGTTGAGCTTGCGGGCAGGTCTTGCAGCCCACTCACCCGGCCTCACAGAGCTCAAACCGGCTATAATGGCTCATTAGGCCTGACTGCTGTTATTGTGTAACCTTTAGGTAACCTTATGGAAAGAATATAAAGGGATAATTGCTGCTGCTGGTGTTTACCCAGCAAAATAGCCCTGGCCAATCTGCCCCTTCTTGCCTTGCAGCCCTTGTTGACTTAGCTCTCAAAACATGCACTCTTGCAATTAAGTTAGATTAATGAAAGGTAAATTCCAGGCGCTCCTCTAAACCATTCTGGTAAAGAAACTAATTAGCATGCTTATTTGTTTTACCAGCTAATAGCTTAATTGCAACCTATCTTGCTATTTACAAACAGTCCTTTTTAAACAGAAGTGAGTGCATGCTGGGCAGAGAAGAAGGCTACAGCAAGCAATAAATAAAGGGCGGCCACACAGCTTGGTAAAATTTTATTTCACACCTTGCATGGCTTTCTGTCTGATCTCTGCAGATGCTACTGCAGCTCCTCTTCAATTCTTAAAGTGGTATAAACACCAAAAGCAGACATTTATTATATTGCAGCTTTTGTTGTTAGATGCAGAGTGGTGTAGTGGGTAGTGCTTTCGCCTAGCAGCAAGAAGGGTCGCTGGTTCGAATCCCAACCACGACACTACCTGCCTGGTGTTTGTATGTTCTCCCTGTGCCTGCGTGGGTTTCCTCCGGGTACTCCGGTTTCCTCCCACACTCCAAAGACATGCTGGTAGGTTAATTGGATCCTGTCTAAATTGTCACTAGTATGTATGAATGTGAGTTAGGGATCTTAGATTGTAAGCTCCTTGAGGGAAGGGACTGATGTGAATGTACTATGTATATGTAAAGCACTGCGTAAATTGACGGCGCTATATAAGTACCTGAAATAAATAAACAATAATGTGATGGCTGAATTAGTTTTCTTTTTTAGGCATTCTTTCCTCTATATTCACCTGGTGATCTAGTCAGGAAAGCTGTCCATAGATGCATTGCAATTTGGCCCCTTCAGCAGGGCTTGATAGGCTGCAGCGCTGATCAGTGTATTCTGACAGCAGAGAAACCTAGGTGACTACCAACCGACTGAACCAACGCGTTTTGGGGAAAAAAATGCCTTCCCCTTTTCAGGGCTAAAGGGTATGTGTGAACGAAGGTCATTGGACTCCACAAGGGTACTTGAGTCTTTTGAACAGCACAGATCCTGTCTGAAATGGTACTGAGGCATCCCCAGTGTGTTCAATCCACCTGATTGTGGTGTGGGGTCACACACTAGAAGATCTGGTGCCTGAAAATAATTGGTGGTGAAGTATACTTTTTAGCACAAGAATTTTTATGGCCATTTCTGATACTTTGATTCATTATAATGATATGTTATATTTGTCACTGATGGATATGTAGTGGTTATTTGGGGTTTTTTTTTTCACTTTATTATATACAGGCCCCTAGTTACAAACATCTGACTTACTCCTACTTACAAACAGAGGACGACAACAGGAAGTGAGAGGAAATTTACCCCTAGGAAGGGAAATTCTCACCTGTAAGCGTTATTATGGGAAAAAGGTGTCTCCACTGTAGAGGTGCACGATTCTGGCTAAAATGAGAATCGCAATTTTTTTGCTTAGAAGATAGATCACGATTCTCGTGGCGTAACATCATCATTCACATTAAAACAACACAAAATTGGGCTAACTTTACTGTTTCATTTTTTTTTTTTTTTTTTTTTTTTTATTCATTGAAGTGTATTTCTTCCCAAGAAATTGCGTTTGAAAGAGCGCTGGGCAAATACAGTGTGACTTAAATTATTGCAGCAATTGAGGTTTTATTCCTTAGGGTCTCTATAATATATGTAATGTTTGGGGGTTCCAAGTAATTTTCTAGCAAAAAATATTGATTTTAACTTAAGAAAAAAGTGTCAGAAAAAGATTTAGACTTTAAGTGGTTAAACTTCCTGCATTTACATGTGGTTAAAAACTTGGCAGACTGCCTGGATTTTCTCTTTACTCACAGAAGTTTATCCCTTTGATCTAAGAAGGAAGAGTTAGTTACAATGTTTCATGTTAAAAACTTGGCAGACTGCTCGGATGTTTTCTTTTGACAGCTGAGTGAGCAGATAAGTCTCTCCACTTGTTATATAAAAGAATCGTCTGCAATGGAGATCGTCAGGGGGGTTGAATCGAGATCACAATTTTTTAACAATTAATTGTGCAGCTCTACTTGACTGGTGCTTTATCACCAATCCTTGTTTCCACAACAACCCAAAATTTTCAAAATCCAATTGTCATTGGGACAGAAAGTGAGGTGAAATCTTCTGAACAGGGGCACAGACAGCAAACAAATGTTACAGGGGTGTTAACCCTTCCCTATGCTATCCAAAAAGCTTAAAAATAGTTTTTTTGGCTGGAGCTAAATTTTAAAAATGTACCTGTTCTGACTTACAAACAGATTCAACCTAAGAACAAACCTACAGACCCTAACTTGTTTGTAACCCGGGGACCGCCTGTATCATTATTTCTCATTCCGTGATACAACACATTTAATTATTAGGTTTATAATTTTAGGTGCCTCATGAGCATTTTTTTCTGATTGCATAGGATTTGCATATTAATCCTTTTGTTGGCTGCCTATTATCACCCTGATGCTGACTTCAATCTTTGAAATGAAAAATTAAAAGGCAGAGAATAGCACAGATTCAGGTATATATGGTAGCTGTATGTGAAAATACATTTTGTATTTCTTGGTAATACACAGCTGCTTTTAGTTTTGTATATATCTGCTTGGAGTTCGCCTTTCAAAATAACTGAGGAAAGGATGAAAAACATGTCTCGTTGAAAATATTATAAAGCTGAACTTGCCCTTTAAAAGGATAGCTCATTAAAGTGCCTGTGCTTCCCTTCTGGGTAGCAGATGGGTTGCTTATTTTTCTTTAATTTAATTTTTTTTTTTTTTGTTATTATTATTTTGGCTGTTGCAAAGCAAATGAACAAATAATGTTAAAAGAAACAAGTTTGTGCACCTCCATTTTCCTCCAGTAGGATCGGTACAGCATACATTTCCATTCATATTAATTGAATTTTAAAATGACCTTGCACACGTATTGATTTGAATTAAAATTTTCCACATCAAGGTCGTGCTGGCGCTCGTCCTACGGGGGAAATATTAAAAAGCAAAGGGCTGTCTAACAGGGTATCGACGGAACAAGTTTAAGGCGTAATAGGAAAACTTTCTCGCCGGCAAGAGGGTAGGCTGTCATCATTAATGTAGCTCAAGCGGACGGCTTTTCTGAGTCTGCAAACACTTCATTATACAGACTTGGCTTTGATTTTCTTTATTTACGCCAAGCCTCTGGACAGCCTCACCATTTCCGTTATTTCACAACCCCAGTGCAATTTCCGGGGTGGAAAAACATTTTTTTTACTTAAAAGTGCTGTCTGTGGACTAAACCTGTCTTTTTTTTGATACTCACCTAAAGGGTGCTGTACTTGTACAGTAAAAAGTTCCAAAACTACTAATTTGTTATACCTAAGTCTAACAATAGGCAAGACTATTTTTGGATATGGAAAGGGTTTAAAACCTTGGGAATTTATTGCTGTCCTCCCTGTGGAGATTTCCCTTTATTTCCTCTCTCTGCATCATCAGAACAGAAAGGCGAGTAATCTCTAAACATTTGTACACAGGCAGCCATAAAAACCCAACAGAGGATCTAGCCCAGTGGTCAACGACTTAGTAAAGATAGGGGGTCTCAAGTGTGGCTCCTGACATGCTCAGAGACCTGCACAGTAGTGTTGATTCATTTTTGATTGCGTCACCAGTGCAAATGTGCTGTGCATGTGTTCTGCTATTGATTTTAAATGGCATCCCAACACACTGTTGCAGTACCAGACAAGGCATCCACACTGATGCAAGCCACAATGCACAGACCATGTGGTGCAGTAAAAAAAGAGCAATGTCATTTTTTTTGTGTGTTAAGGTGTGTTGATGATCTATTCAAAATGAATGTGATGCCCTAATGTAGAGCACACCATAATGGACAGCATGGCATTGTCTTGGCACACATGCATTAAAGCGTAAATCCATTATGCTCTGAAGAGGACATCCAGTGCTGGACCAAGGAAGAAATTGACAAGTATAAGCGCAGTCACTCAGGGTTCTCACAAGATCAAATCTACATGTATTAATGGATCAGTGTCTCAATCAAATAGTGAAAAATGGGAAGTGGTAGTCCATGTAGCAGGCACAAACCAATAGTCTATGTGGTTCTGCTGGTAGAGGGCTAAAAAACGTCCATAAGGAGCAAGCAGGGCTGCCATCATAATAGGAAAGAAACCATGTTCCCGAGGCTGTAAAACAAACAAATGGAGAGGCGCCTCTGGGTGCAGTCGTTTTTATATATATATAAAATGCTTTAATACAATGTAAATGAACTCACATTGTAGCAGTAAAAACAGGCATGGTAATAAAAGTCATGGATGGCGCTCCCAATCCTGTGCCTATGGACAGTCTCTGCGATGAATGTAATGACAGCTCTTCCGGATGTAATAAGCCGGCTTCAAACAACGGAGGAGCGGCCTCAGAATGAGGCTTGTAACACACGAGACCGCTGGCTGCAGGGGGATGACGTCATCAGTGATGGACGCGTTTCTTGGGCATGCGCACTTGGATGGCTTGCAAGTCGCGCCCCTTAACAGACCTGTTGAGAAAGGGGCGCGACTTGCAAGCCATCCAAGTGTTGGACCAAGGAAGAAGTCTTGGACAGTGCTGGAATGTGGAGAGGGTAAGATTGATTTTTTTTTTTTTTTTTTAACTGGGATTGGGAACTTAGTGATTGTAAAGTCTCCTTTGTTTTTAAACCTAAAATAAAAAGGGGTGGGTGTGGCCAGCGTCAGGGATGTGAGCAGCATTTTCTCTGAGCTCCCACAGCACCGCTTACTAGTCATCCTGTTGATATTTTGCAGCAACTCTGTTGCTACTCACAAACCCTGCTTCTGTCCTGCATAGTGAACTACAGTAGCTCACAAAAGTGACTACACTCCTCACATTTTTGTAAATATTTTATTCTATCTTTTAATGTGACAACACTGAAGAAATTACACTTTGCTACAATTTAAAGTAGTGAGTGTACAGCTTGTATAACTGTAAATTTGCTCTCCCCTCAAAATAACTAACTCAACACACATCCATTATAGTCTAAATTGCTGGCAACAAAAGTCAGTACACCCCTAAGTTAAAATGTCCTTATTGGGGCCAATTAGCCATTTTTCCTCCCCCGATGTCATGTGACTCCTTAGTGTTACAAGGTCTCAGGTGTGAATGGGGAGCAGGTGTGTTAAATTTGGTGGTATCGCTCTCACTCTCCCATACTGGTCATTGGAAGTTCAACATGGCACCTCATGACAAAGAACTCTTTGAGGATCTAAAAAAAAGAATTGTTGCTCTACATAAAGATGGTCTAGGCTACAAGAATGCCAAGACCCTGAAACTGAGCTGCAGCATGGTGGTCAAGACCATACAGTGGTTTAACAGGACAGGTTCCACTCAGAACAGGCCTCACCACGGTCAACCAAAGACGTTGAGTGCACGTGCTCAACGTCATATCCAGATGTTGTCTTTGAGAAATAGACGTAAGAGTGCTGCCAGGGGGGCGTGGCCAGGCAGCGCATGTAGCAGGACGCACTTCTCCTCTGCTCCGCCGAGAATCCTGTAATTGATCCTGCGGATCACTCATCCGACCCGATAACACCCCCGATCGGAACCGCACACTACGGGTGACTAACCCGGTCCATATCGGCGTTTGATCCGCGGCTGTTTAGCATGCCAAAACGGGGAAAAGAAGGCACCGGCCCGCCTGTGACTCAGGCCCAAGATGGCGCTCTGCCACAGAGATCACAGAAGGAGAAATACAAGGAGGCCGCTCAGAGACTCCTGTTTGGCAACAAGTCTTCCAAAGAGCCATCCTCGCCCGCATCCGACCTCAGTGAAGAGGAGGGAGGCCAGCTGGAGTTAGACAACACTATACCACTAGAGGATGGCACTGGATCCCCTACAGATTGGACCGCAGTGAGTACAGTATCACACACATGTCAGGACACCCAGACACCAAGCATGCCAGTGGATAATACTGAACCCACTCTGAGACATTCTCTCAGCAGTGACTGTATGCAACAAATCCATATCACATTTGACGGATGAAGTTAAAGGAGTCAAAGCTGAGATATCATATGTGAGACAGGACATGCAAAAACTGAGAGAGCGCACAGCTGCAATAGAGAGCAGGGTCAGTGTGATGGAAGATGATCTTGTACCCATGCAGAGGGACTTAAAGTATAACTGTCATGTAGTAGACCAGCACGCAGCACGTTTGGATGATTTAGAGAACCGCATGCGCCGCAATAATGTACGCGCACTGGGATTCCCAGAAAGAATAGAGGGTAAAGACCCGGTCACCTTCATAGAGCAATGGCTTCTCAACACATTCGGAAAAGACGCTTTCTCTCCATTATTTGCAGTTGAGAGAGCGCATAGAGTCCCATCTCGTCCACTACCACCTGGCAATCATCCTCGCGCTTTTCTCTTTAAACTTCTCAACTACAAAGATAGAGATGCCATCCTTGCCAAGGCCAGAACCATGGGAGGCAAACTAGCTATAGAAAACTCCAAGATATCCCTATTCCCGGATTTCTCGGCTGAACTCCAGAAACAGCGAGCAAAGTTCATGGATGTCAAGCGAAGATTAAGGGATCTAAACTTGCCCTACGCCATGCTGTATCCTGCCCGCCTGCGAGTAGTCGCACTTGGAGAAACCCGTTTTTTTGACCGGCCGGATATGGCGGCTCAGTGGCTGGATAGAGAAGATAGAGCCCTTAAAGCAGCTAGACCACAAAGAGATGTTCCCCCCTAAGCGCTATGTCTTGTGTTGATGTTAGACTGATGGGATCCAGCATGCTGTCCCCCCCTCCCCCATCTTTCTCTCTCCCCCCCCCCCCCTTTTTTTGGAGAGGGCGCCTGAGCCGAATGCGGACCTCAAGACCTGAGCCTGCTGGTAAATGTGGACAGTTCCTACACCCATATCCGTTGCTTAGGCGGATGAGGAGTCCTGTTCATCTCAACTTACTCTTCCTGCTTTTTTCCCCTTCCCCTCACCCTTCTTTATTTTTCATTTTTTTGAATTGCAAGCAAGGAAGGATTACGTGCCTGCCGCTTCTGTAAAACACCTGCAAGAACTGACCTGCTGGTTAACCGGGAGTTTTCAAGGCTTTTACCCCCCCCCACACCTGTTGTGTGGAGGAAAAGCTAACAATGCAACTGTTACAGTTGGGTGCACTATCACCCTTTAGAGTTACGCCATACAGAGCAGTATATTTTGAGCTAGAAAGCTATTTTTTTCTGTGCCTATACCCTAACATATTGAAATATTTTTTCTTGCTGTTTTGTATTCTGATTTCATGCCCACAGATGCCTAACTGTCCCAAGAAGAGGGAAATTAAGTTTGATATGTTTTTTCTATTATACAATTGGTATCATACCGGTACACAACTTGTGGGTGCTACTAGAGGTTTTATTAGACTGCCTAAAGTTTCTAAAGTGACATGGGGATGGCTAAGCTAACGATCGTGACTTGGAATGTCAGAGGGCTAGGTAGTCCAATTAAACGGATGGCGGTCCTCAGGCATCTCAAGTCGTTGGGCGCGGGGGTGGTCTGCCTACAGGAGACTCACTTCTCGGCGGACCCTACCCCCAGCCTCAACCCACGATTATATGTGACCCAGTTTCATGCAACCCATTCCACCTATTCTAGAGGTACAAGTATTTTGATCAGGAGGGATGTTCAATTCAATTGTATACAAAAACGCATAGACACGGACGGTAGATATATATTTCTCCTATGCACAATATCAAACCTAAAATGTATTCTTGCTAGTATTTATATTCCCCCACCGTATACATCCGAGATTATTAAACATCTGGCAAGTTTCATGGCCCAATACCCAGAAGTACCCCTGTTGGCAATGGGAGATTATAATAATTTTTTAAACGCCACTAAGGATAAAATGCCTATACCCATTGTTAATACAGGTCAAATACAAAGCAAAACTCCTTTTGCTAAAATGCTTGAAGAAATAGGATTGATAGATGTGTGGAGATGCAAACATCCTGAGGACAAAAAATACTCCTGCTACTCGGCCTCCCACGCCGGATTGTCTAGAATAGATTTGGGTTTGGGAAACTATAAGATGCTACAACTGGTGTTGGAATCGAGATATGCAGATAGGAATATCTCTGATCATTCTGCCTTCTGGGTGACCATTTCATTGCCAAATAAGACCAGCCGCCCAGTCTGGAAGCTTAATCCCTTCTGGCTTTCGCTGTTTGCCGAACCTGACCCCATACATGCAGCACTCAGGCTGTTTATGCAGGATAATATTGGCACTGCTAAGCTGGGGGTGGTCTGGGATGCAGCGAAGGCCTTTTTGAGAGGACAACTTATTAAAACAATCTCACAAATCAAGACTGACACTAAGGCTTGGGAATTGCTGGTACGAAATATGGTCACCGAGACTGAAAATACCTACACTAATGATCCCACGGAAGATACCAAAAGAGCGTGGTTAAGCGCGCAGACAATGTCGGGCCAACTAGCACTGCAGTTAGCGGAAAATAAACGCTTTTTTCTGCAACAATCACACTTTGAGGAGGGAGAGACAACTGGACATATGCTTGCAGTAATGGCAAGGTCCCAGCAATCATCCTCTCTCATTCCCGCCATTGGAGATGAGCAAGGATCCTTGAAAACCTCTACCTCTGATATCCTGAAAGTATTTAGTGATTTTTATACCAATCTGTACTCCTCAAAGGTGATGCCCACTGAAAGTGCAATAGAAGATTTTCTGGGAAGCTGTGAGCTCCCCAGTCTCCAGATAGAAGACAGAACCATGCTTAATGCCCCTCTAACGGCAGAAGAACTAGACCTTGCCCTATCCCAAACCAAAAATAACAAATCACCAGGCATGGATGGTCTCCCGTCAGAGATATATAAACGTTACGCGGACTCTATGCTCCCTGCACTACTAAAAGTCTATAATGAGGCACTAGAGGAAGGGTCCCTACCAAACTCAATGAACGAGGCAATCATCATTGTCCTCTTAAAACCAGGTAAAGATGCGAACTCCCCTGGCTCTTATAGGCCCATATCATTGCTCACGTCAGACATTAAACTGCTGGCTCGTATGTTAGCAAACAGGTTAGCCAAGGTAATTCACAAACTAGTACACAGAGACCAATCTGGATTCATACCCACGAGATCCACGGCCCAAAATATAAGGCGGCTATTCCTAAATCTACAACTCCCAGTGGACAACCCAGGCAATAGGGCAATTTTTTCACTAGATGCAGCTAAGGCCTTCGACAGTGTCGAGTGGCCTTATCTGTGGAAGACACTACGGAGCATGGGATTGGGGGACACCTTTATCCGCTGGATACAGCGTCTGTATGCCACACCCACCGCCAGGATCCGCATTAATGGGGAGCTCTCGGAACCCTTTCCTCTGTTTAGGGGCACCAGGCAGGGGTGCCCACTGTTGCCCCTGCTGTTTGCCCTGGCCTTAGAGCCTTTGGGGGCCAAAATTAGAGGGGACTCAAGAATAGTGGGTTTTCAGAGGGGTGGAAATAGAGATGTGGTATCCATGTACGCAGATGATACTCTACTGTACTTAGGAGACACAAAAGATACGCTACAAACGGTCATGTCCCTCATAAAGGATTTTGGGGAACTATCGGGCTTCTCCATCAATTGGGACAAGTCGGTGCTGATGCCGCTTGACCCCCTGAATACCCCGCTGCCCCAGGGTGCAGAAATGATACAACAGGTGAGCTCATTTCGCTACCTAGGGATTCAGGTGACATCGAGCCCGGACACCTATATTGATCAGAACCTAACGCCCCTCCTGACTAAATTCCGGGAAAAAAGCAGAGCATGGTGTAAATTACCATTGTCAGTGGCTGGGAGAGTTAACCTTATTAAAATGGTTTGGGCGCCACAACTATTATATATCTTTAACAACTCCCCAATATGGATACCTAAGAGATGGTTCGATAGGATAGAAACCCAGTTCAGGGAGCTTATTTGGAAGAAAAAGGTAGCAAGGATAAAACTATCCACATTACAATACGGCAAGGAGGAGGGGGGACTTGCTGTCCCTCACCCTAGAACGTACTACCTGGCATCCCAACTGCAACAGTTGGGAGGATGGGGTCTATCAGATCACACAGACCCGATTCGAATGCTTGTGGTGGGGAACGAAAACGAAAATAATTATTCAGCACTGGCAAATTTGGAAGCGGGGTTCTTACATCTAGACCCTGAGGCCCCTACAATTAAATTGTTGATCATGCTATGGTCTTTTGTAAAAAAACTACTGGGCGTTACAGGTTTTTTGTCCTGCACACCTCTTTGGAGAAACAGGCAATTTAAGGAAATACAAAAACTAAAAGGTTTTAAGAACTGGGAGGACGCAGGTATCAAATTTGTTTCGCAACTATACCAAAATAATACCCTCAAATCATTCCAACAGATCCAAATAGAATTCGAGATTCCACATAACAATTTTTATAAGTATCTCCAATTGCGACATGCTTTACAAACCCAGAGCAGAACTGTCAGAATCCACCACACAGAACATCCGATTGTTCAGGAAGTTCTCATGGAAGAAAATAAAAAAGGAACGATATCCCACTGCTATAACACCCTTGTCACGCGAATACAAGACCCCTCTAGACTACCATGTAGACAGCGCTGGGAGGAAGACATAGGGGCAATAGACGGAGATAGTTGGGATACATGCTTGGCAAACGCCCCCTTGGTCTCTCTATCTGCATCTCAGAAAATCTCACACCTTTATTTACTTCACAGAGCATATAGAACGCCACTCCAATTATATAAGTGGGGAATTAGAGATTCTCCCATGTGCCCAAAATGTGAACGTGATCATGGAGACTTACTCCATATGATATGGAAGTGCCCCAAACTATTTAGGTACTGGAAAGATGTACTAGACACAATAACAGAAATATTTATGATACCCCTTGAGAGAAACCCAGTAACATGTATATTAGGAGGGATAGAAGACGAGTCGATACCACCACCCACCCGCATAGCGCTCATCCGAATGCTGTATATGGCAAGAAAATTAATTGCTCAGTGGTGGATCACTCCGCGAGTGCCCACCAAGAAGCAATGGATAGACAGTGTCAATAGGCTCTTAATAAGAGAAAAGACTGCTTACCAACATAGAAAAGTCCCACAAAAGTTTCTATCGATATGGCAGGCATGGTTGGATGTTCCTGGTCTAGCCCCACACCAACTAATCAAAGATAGGTTACTCTTGGGCTAATGTGGACATGACCACTATATGGATAATAAAAGTATGTAAAAAGAAAGGGATAAACAAGGCAATACACTCCCCGAGAGGTATGAGACAGATTATGCAATATTACAATGTATGGCAAGATTTGGTTTTGTTTTGTTATGGTTTTTTTTTCCGATTTCTTTCCTTCTTTTTTCTTCTTCTTTTTATTGATTGATATTTTCTTTTTCCTCCCTATACTGGAGAATGTTATTGTCACGGAACGGCCCACACTCCGCTTGAGTGCTTCCGTCATATACCGCTTCCTAAGTTCTGGAACACGAGTCCAATGGATCTGGCTATAGGAACCCCAAGAACTAGACAACACCAGTCTTGGAGTACATCAGAACTGCCTTTATTTTGAGATCTCACAGACCTTTTTATATCAGGGATGACTCAAAGCTAACCTAATTAACATGACCTAATTTACTACAAAATGTACCCAGACCAGATGACAGTCTTGTGGGCACCGGGCTTCACACATTAATACAATTAACAATACAAACAACAATCTCCCCCCTCCTCAGCCTAGACCATTCGTCTATTAGCCAGTGCTGGTGGCTAATGTGATCAGCTCTCTCAATTAACATAAACAACAATGGGTGAAAAGACTCTTAGAGCCACACTAAACACATTATAGCAGAATTGATGACATTAGCATTTAACAGTACGAGTCCCAATGGTATAAATCAGTCACCATTCTAATATGGCATATAAAGGGTTCCAGAGTCTGTGTGTTTTGGGGGGACATGGAGCTGAATCCATAGTAACATCAACCCCAGGGTCCCCAGGCATACAGCTCACAGAGAGCACCATTCCCCCAAATGCTAGGGCCCATAATCGGTGGGCAACAGGCTTGCATACAGTCCTCTCCAACAGCCTCCGTCCCGGCCAGGTCCGTGACATTTCTCCCCTTTCGGCAGGAGACTAACACAGGAGGAGACCCCAGACGGGTTGACTCCGAAGTTAGTAAACAGCTCCAGTCCTCTACTGCCTGTACCCACACCGTACCCCAAATAAATTATTCCAAACAGAGTATCACTCACCCAGCCAACCTCTCTGTCATGCTGTTGGGGATCTGGGCCCACTGCCCAGCATCCCTGGGGTATACAGGTGGAGACTGAAGTCCCATCCACCTTCACAGGAAATCCATCCTCTGTTAGTTGAGGGCAGAGTCCAGCAGTCCTCGGCCCTGTTGCCAGCCCTTCTGCTGGAAACTCCACACCATCTGTTCCGGCTAACTGTTGGAGAGGGAGGCCGACTGCCCCGCCTCCCTGGAACTCTGTAGTTGTTGCTGGTGCTGGGCAGAGGTTGGTAGCACTCTGCCCTGTTGCCAGCACTTCTGCTGGGGACTCCGCATCCTCTGCTCCAGCTAACTGTTGGGGCAGGCAGCTGGCTTCCTCCCCTCCCAAACTGTGTAGCTGCCATTGGGGAGGTGAGCCGGCTGCTTCCTTTTCCATTCCCTCATCTGGCTGCTGGGACGACATGTCGATGGTACTGTCTCCCAGGTACACGGATCTTTGCTGGGGAGGAAAGCCCACTTCCTCCACCCTGGCCAACTGTTGGGGAGGGACAACACACACCTCCTCTCCATTCTCCCCCTGTATCTGCTGCTGGGAAGTGATTGCCATCTTCTCACCCTGAGCCTCCACAATTGCTGCAGATGTGGGGCAGAGGTCTTGGACCCTCTGTCCGGTTGCCAGCACTTCTGCTGGGGGTTTGCTAGGTGGTTCCTCCTCTACAGAAATGTCTATTAAATCCCCAGTCTCTGGAACTGGTAAAAGTGTGGGACAGAGGTCTTGGACCCTCTGTTCAGTTACCAGATCTTCAGCTGGAGAAGTTTGTTTTAACTCCATAGATGCTGCTGGCAGAAAATCACATGTCCCTGTCAGTGTTGTGGGAGAAAGGCCGACTACCTCTTCTCTCAGGAAGGCCGAAGCCACTGTTGGTGCTGGGCAGAACACAGTGAACTTTGGCCCTGATAGCAGCTCTTCTGCTGGAGGCTCATCAGGTTGTTCTTCCTCAGCAGAAAAGTCTATCAAATCCCATGTCTCTGCAACTGATGTCGGGGAATAGGGGTTCACCATCTCCTGTCCATGGAACCCAGAAGATGTTATCATTTCTGGACAGAGGTTAGCAGAGCTCTGCCCTGTTGTCAGCACTTCAGGTTTGGGGACGGCAATCTCCGGATTTTCCACTGCCGATTCTCTGGCATGCTGCTGAACTTGTTCTAGCAGTTTCCTGTATGCCCTTTCCAGATGCTGTTCCTTCCTTAGCAAATGGTCCAGATCAGGTTTGAGCTCTGAGACCCCTGCAAGACCGAGCATAGACTCTCTATAGTCTCTCATGTCCTCAAGGTCAGGTTCCCCTTCATCGCCAAACATAAAAAGATCTGTAAGGTTCTCCCACAGCAATCCAGGGCCGCCAAAGTCATATCCCTCCGGAGAGCATTCTGTTGTCTCCCCTAAATATCCCTCCTCTGCGTGCCATTGCAGAGCCCGATAACGATTGTCCAGCTCTATCTCCTGCTGGACCAACCTGTCCAACTCAGTCACCCATTGCTCCTGGGGCTGCTCTCCCAGGAATGCCATCCGCAATGCCCGTTGGTCACTGGCCCGTTGCTCTTGGGTTGGAAAGCACTTGCCTTGTTTTATACCAGCAAGACGGAGGGCTGCCATCCAGAGCTCCACCCGAATCAGCTGCCTGAGCTCCAGGTATTCATCCTCAGACACAGTCCTGGTGTACGTTGAAAGGATGATCCGCAGCAGCCCCGGGAATTCTGATGCCAGGTCCATATCTCCGCTGGGGTGACTGAGGTCTGCTATGCTGATCTTGGATCCAGTTGGAGGTTTGGATGTCCCAGACTTCAGACTTCAGGAAGCTATCCCACTGCTGCCACCAATGTCACGGAACGTCCCACACTCCGCTTGAGTGCTTCCGTCATATACCGCTTCCTAAGTTCTGGAACACGAGTTCAATGGATCTGGCTATAGGAACCCCAAGAACTAGACAACACCAGTCTTGGAGTACATCAGAACTGCCTTTATTTTGAGATCTCACAGACCTTTTTATATCAGGGATGACTCAAAGCTAACCTAATTAACATGACCTAATTTACTACAAAATGTACCCAGACCAGATGACAGTCTTGTGGGCACCGGGCTTCACACATTAATACAATTAACAATACAAACAACAATCTCCCCCCTCCTCAGCCTAGACCATTCGTCTATTAGCCAGTGCTGGTGGCTAATGTGATCAGCTCTCTCAATTAACATAAACAACAATGGGTGAAAAGACTCTTAGAGCCACACTAAACACATTATAGCAGAATTGATGACATTAGCATTTAACAGTACGAGTCCCAATGGTATAAATCAGTCACCATTCTAATATGGCATATAAAGGGTTCCAGAGTCTGTGTGTTTTGGGGGGACATGGAGCTGAATCCATAGTAACATCAACCCCAGGGTCCCCAGGCATACAGCTCACAGAGAGCACCATTCCCCCAAATGCTAGGGCCCATAATCGGTGGGCAACAGGCTTGCATACAGTCCTCTCCAACAGCCTCCGTCCCGGCCAGGTCCGTGACAGTTATATTGCACTAAATACAATGAACACAGACAATCATAATAGAGCTGTATTATACTGTGGTGGATCTCGCTGATTTTATAGGAAGATAACTGTGTCTCCCCCTTTTTACAGCTTAAAGATACTGTATAACACAGGAGTTTTCCTATACAAGGGAGATAGTATTCTAGTCAATATCCGAGTACACCATTTGACAATCAGACATGTACTTTCTAAGAGGCATATTATATGTCAAATTTATTGTTCAAGGATAATAATGCAATTACCTTTACTTTTGGTGGAATACAAATAGAACCTCCTCTTGACAATCTTAAAATGTGGCCAACTGTGTTCATGACAAACTGCACTAATACTCTAAAATATATGTACAATCAATATGTTAACATGTATGATGTATGATTTTGTTCCCTATGCAAAATAAAAACCTTTCTGATTTAAAAAAAGAGTGCTGCCAGCATTGCTGCAGAGGTTGAAGGAGTGGGGAGCCAGCCTGTCAGTGCTCAGACCATACGCCGCACGCTGCATCAAATTGGTCTGCATGGCTGTCATCCCAGAAGGAAACCTCTTCTAAAGGTGATGCACAAAAAAGCCTGCAAACAGTTTGCTGACGACAAGCAGACTAAGGACATGGATTACTGGAACCATGTCCTGCGGTCTGATGAGACCAAGATAAACTTATTTGGTTCAGATGGTGTCAATCGTGTGTGGCTGTAACCAAGTGAGTAGTACAAATACAAGTGTGTCTTGCCTACAGTCAAGCATGGTGGTGGGAGTGTCATGGTCTGGGGTTGCATGAGTGCTGCTGGCACTGGGGAGCTACAGTTCATTGAGGGAACCATGAATGCCAACATGTACTATGACATACTGAAGCAGAGCATGATCCCCTCCCTTCGGAGACTGGGCCACACACAGGGCAGTATTCCAAGATAACGACCACAAACACACCTCCAAGAACACCACTGCCTTGCTAAAGAAGCTGAGGGTAAAGGTGATGGACTGGCCAAGCATGTCTCCCGACCTAAACCCTATTGAGCATCTGTTATGCATCCTCAAACGGATGGTGGAGGAGCGCAAGGTCTCTAACATCCACCAGCTACGTGATGTTGTCATGGAGGAGTGGAAGAGGACTCCAGCGGCAACCTGTGAAGCTCTGTTGAACTCCATGCCCAAGAGGGTTAAGGCAGTGCTGGAAAATAATGGTGGCCACACTAAATATTGACACTTTGGGCCCAATTTGGACATTTTGGACATTTTTACGTGGGGTGTACTCACTTTTGTTGCCAACGGTTTAGACCTTAATGGGTGTGTGTTGAGTTATTTTGAGGGGACATCAAATTTACACTGTTATACAAGTTGTACACTCACTACTTTACATTAGTAGCAAAGTGTTATTTCTTCAGTGTTGTCACATGAAAAGATATAATAAAATATTTACAAAAATGTGAGGGGTGTACTCACTTTTGTGAGATGCTGTATAGTTAAAATCAGACACACCGCTAGAGATACACCGAAATTTCAGCCACCAAAACATATCGGCCGAAAATGGCCCTTTCGGCAAAAAGCCGAAAGAGAATTTTTGTCGATACTGGTGCAGAAAAAAGGGACGGAGCCATCCCGCCAGGTGCCGCATATGTTTCATCCCATGCGCCCCTCAGAGTTTCCCCTCCCTCCTCCTCTCACTTCTGTCCTACACAGCCTCCCCAGTGCCTGGTAATGAATGTCACACTCACACGCTGTGTGTCAGAGATCTGAATCGCCGTGCAGCTGATGTCCCGCCTCCTAGACCGCCTCTTCTGATAGATGGCACTCTGATCCAATGCCAGGGATCATTGTGCTGTGTGTCATAGGAGGCGGGACATCGGCTGCACGGCGATACAGATCTCTGACACACAGCGTGTGAGCATGACATTCATTACCAGGCACTTCGGAGGCTGTGTAGGACAGAAGTGAGAGGAGGAGAAAGAGGGAGGGGAGACTCTGAGGCGCGTACCGGGATAAAACTGGCTGCACAGAGATTCAGATCTGACACACAGCATGACATTGCATTACCAGGCACTGGGGAGGCTGTACATGATGGGCACTGGCAGGCTGCATAACATGGGCACTGGCGGGCTGCTGCATTTGATGGGCACAGGCATTGGTGAGGCTGCATGGCATGGGCACTGGCGGGATGCTACATATGGACACAGGCACTGGTGAGGCTGCGTGACGGGCACAGACAGGCTGCTACAACTGACTGGTAGGCTGCATCTGACAGGCACTTGTGAAGCTGCATTTGATGGACACTGGTGAGGCTGTATTGATCTCCTGTACCACGTCTGCAGTCTCTGACCATCTCCTGTACCATGTCTGCAGTCTCTGACCATCTCCTGTACCATGTCTGCAGTCTCTGACCATCTCCTGTACCATATCCCCAGTGTCTGACCATCTCCTATAATGTGTCTGCAGTCTCTGGCCATCTCCTGTACCATGCCCCCAGTCTCTGACCATCTCCTGTACCATGCCCCCAGTCTCTGACCATCTCCTGTACCATGCCCCCAGTCTCTGACCATCTCCTGTACCATGTCCCCAGTCTCTGACCATCTCCTGTACCATGTCCCCAGTCTCTGACCATCTCCTGTACCGTGTCCCCAGTCTCTGACCATCTCCTGTACCGTGTCCCCAGTCTCTGACCATCTCCTGTACCATGTGCCCAGTCTCTGACCATCTCCTGTAATGTGTCTGCAATCACTGACATTCTCCTGTACCATGTCCCCAGTCTCTGGCAATCTCCTGTACCATGTCCCCAGTTTCTGGCAATCTCCTGTACCATGTCCCCAGTCTCTGGCAATCTCCTGTACCATGTCCCTAGTCTCTGATCATCTCCTGTATAAAAATATTTTTTAAAAACAGTCACTTTCTGTTTCGGTGCTGTTTCAGTATCGGTTTCGGTTTTCGGGATCAAGGAAGATTTATTTTCGGTATCGGTTTTGGCCCCCAAAAAAACATTCGGTGCATCCCTACACACCGCGCCCAAGCCTACAGGGAACCGTCCGCTTAAGTTTCCTCCTGGCAGTTCTAAAGATGGTGCCGGAGTTTCCTCCCTGTGTGCTCTCCCGCTGAGAGAGAAGCAAAAGAAGCCGCCGATGAATCTATTACATCTATCTCCAAGCAGTCTCACTCCCAAGTAAAAATGATCCTCCTAGTACCATCTAGAACCATTTTGCAGAGACTAGCACGACTGTCTCATTACCGAATACTGTACACTCACTTAGTAATGATGACTTTGAGACCTGGGCTAATGCAGGGAACTGGGAAGATGGTGTTCCCTCTGACTCCTTTTTTTCTCCACAACGAGTACCTGTGCACTTGTTGCCATCCGGGGCACCACATTGTCCCCTGCTAGCAAAAATCCTTCAGTTCAAAGATCAGGAACTCATTTTGTGCACTGCTTATAACCTGCAAGATGTTACTTACAATGGGAATAACATTTCCACCTTCCTGGATTTCTCTGCTGCAACTCAAAAGCAAAGAGCTGCATTCTCAGTGGTTAAACGCAGATTATGGGATAAACGCCTCATCTACAGCATGATTTACTCCACAAAACTGGTATTGATCAACAATAGCAAAGCACAGTTCTTAACCTCATCAGAGGAGGCGTCTGCTTGGCTAGACGGCCTAGGGTAGGCTATCACATCATAGGTGCCTGTTACACCTTGATTAAAGCTGGCCATAGATGAATCAAATCTCGGCCAGTTCAGCAGAGATCGCTCGAGATTCGATCCTTCTCTGGGCATGCTGATCCATTGATCAAATTTGGTACAACCAGCATGTCAGGTTTTAAGCATGTGATTCTTGTCAGCGACTATACCTGTGCCCCAAATCGCATGACCCCCCCCCCCCCTGCTGGGAGATCACAATAGCTCCACAGGAGATATTCCACCATCAACACTGACTCTATTGATGGGGGAATACAGACACTTTTTTCTTTCATTTCCTTACTCTTTTTCAGTTTGTTTCAAAGGGTGCAGCCTTCCACCCTTATACAGTTATGTTCATAAGTTTACATACCCTGGCAGAATTTATGATTTCTTGGCCATTTTTCAGAGAATATGAATAACACAAAAACATTTCTTTCACTCGTGGTTAGTGTTTGGCTGAAGCCATTTATTATCAAGCAACTGTGTTTACTCTTTTTAAATCATAATGGCAACAGAAACTACCCAAATGACCCTGATCAAAAGTTTACATACCCGGGTGATTTTGGCCTTATAACAAGCACACAAGTTGACACAAAGGGGTTTGAATGGCTTTTAAAGGTAACCATCCTCACTTGTGATCTGTTTGCTTGTAATTAGTGTGTGTGTGTATAAAAGGTCGATGCATTTCTGGACTCCTGACAGACCCTTGCTTCTTTCATCCAGTGCTGCACTGTTTCTGGATTCTGAGTCATGGGGAAAGCAAAAGAATTGTCAAAGGATCTGCGGGAAAAGGTAGTTGAACTGTATAAAACAGGAAAGGGATATAAAAAGATATCCAAGGAATTGAAAATGCCAATCAGCAGTGTTCAAGCTCTAATCAAGAAGTGGAAAATGAGGGGTTCTGTTGAAACCAAACCACGGTCAGGTATACCAACTAAAATTTCAGCCACAACAGCCTGGAAAATTGTTCGGGATGCAAAGAAAAACCCACAAATAACTTTAGGTGAAATATAGGACTCCCTGAAAACATGTGGTGTGGCTGTTTCAAGATGCACAATAAGGAGGCACTTGAAGAAAGATGGGCTGCATAGGCGAGTCGTAAGAAGAAAGCCATTACTATGCAAATGGCAAAAGTATCCCGCTTAAAATATGCCAAATGGCATAGAGACAAGCCTCAAACCCTCTGGCACAAAGTCATTTGGAGTGATGAGACCAAAATTGAGCTTTTTGGCCACAACCATAAACGCTACATCTGGAGAGGGATCAACAAGGCCTATGATGAAAAGTACGGAGGTGGATCACTAATGTTTTGGGGATGTGTGAGCTACGAACGCACAGGAAATTTGGTCAAAACTGTTGGCAAGATGAATGCATTATGTTATCAAAAAAATACTGGAGGAACATTTGCATTCATCAGCCAGGATGCTGCGTATGAGACGAACTTGGACATTCCAGCATGCTAATGATCCAAAACACAAGGCCGAGTCGACCTGTCATTGGCTACAGCAGAATAAAGTGAAGTTTCTGGAGTGGCCAATCACAGTCTTCTGACCTCAATATCATTGAGCCACTCTGGGGAGATCTCAAACGTGCAGTTCCTGCAAGACAGTCCAAGAATTTACAGAAACTGGAGGCTTTTTGCCAAGAGGAATGGGCAGCTTTACCATCTGAGAAGATAAAGAGCCTCATCCACAAATACCACAAAAGACTTCAAGCTGTCATTGATGTTAAAGGGGGCAATATACAGTATTAAGAACTGGGGTATGTAAACTTTTGATCAGGGTCATTTGGGTAGTTTCTGTTGCCATTATGATTTAAAAAGTGTAAACACAGTTGATTGATAATAAATGGCTTCAGCCAAACACTAACCATGAGTGAAAGAAATGTTTTTGTGTTATCATTCATATTCTCTGAAAAATGGCCAAGAGATCATAAATTCTGCCAGGGTATGTAAACTTATGAGCACAACTGTATGTGTATCTTCAATTCGAATGTTTTCAGGATGTCGTCTTTTGCACCCTCTATACATTGTGATCTACTGAATCTACCCTGAGGAATCCTTTTCACAACATGCTACATTTCTTCTGGATGCCCCCTATGGTGGGTACTGTGAGTACAAGGAACCACCTCCTTTACTGTTTCTCACGGAGATAGACTCATGCTGTTTTGTAGCCAGGTATCACTGAGCGGTGTGCTTTTGATTTTTTGGCACAACGGTACATCCTGTAAACTGCTTTTTGGTCCATGGCTTTCATGACCCCAATCATAATCATTAAATGACTTGGAATGTCAAGGGCCCTTAACAAATTAAAAGAACAAAATCACATATTCTACTTCAAGAAAATCACTTGACTGGCTCAACAGTAATGACATTCAAAAGACCTCAGATAGCTTATGTTTTTCACGACATTTGCTACTCATATTCTAGAGGAGTCCCTATTCTGATTAATTTACAGGTTATGGCCACCAACGTTCAAAGTTTGTATGCTATCCTAACATTTTGTTGCTTAGATATGTACTATACTGTAGTGAATATCTATATATCCCCTCCTTTTGACATCCAAAATTTGACCTAATGCATGGCCAAAGTCCTCACTCTTTCTAGAGGAGGGTGATTTTAATACAGTGATGGACTAATTTCTTGACAGACTTTGCAACATTAAAAGTCACCCCCTCCACTTAAAGGAATGAGCTGAGGCTTAAAATTTAGTTGAAGTATGCAGATGGAACACCCTGACTGTAGGGGATATTCATTTCAGTCTGACTCTCATAAAACCCTGTCCAGATTAGATGATTTTTGTGTCTCCCAACATATTGACCAAAATTTCCAGTATTTCTTATTTACCCAAAGCAGCGTCAGGCCATGCTCCCCTGCAACTCAGCCTACAAGCTGTGCAGCCACCTGGCTCATGTATATAGAGGATAAGCCCGCTGCGCCTATAGTCCTTTATAAATGGCAGGAAGCTATGACCCAAAATTGATTAGAAAAAGGTCACTGAAAGCAAAGCCATCTACACTTCAAACTTGTCTGCAAAACTTTAAAATCTGGAAGGATTCACATAGAGCATATGAGATGGTGTTCATGGCAAAAATTCAAAAAAATTATGTCGGGTGCAGCATGTCTTTTCATCTGGAGACAGAAATGGTCATCTACCATACCTGAACCCCTTACCGTTTCTAGAATTTATGACCATGATTCAATTTTACAAACCTCCAATGATGAAATGTGCATGGCCTTCTTAGATTTCATTATGACCTAAACGAATCTCAGGCTCATTATATACTCTCAGGAGCTTTCCACGTATCTGGACTCCATTCCCTTCCCTACCCTCACCCCTTCCTAAAAACTACTTCTAGAGGATCGTATCTCCTGTGAGGAGATACCATGGGCCTTTTTTGGCTTAAAACTTTTGCCAAAAACAAGATGCGATGCTCTATTAGGTTTTCTATTGAATGGTACTTCACACTAAACTAAGGAAAAAATATTGCCAGCCTCTGAGGGAAGTGCTGATGGTCTTAATCCTCAAACCCAAAACTGACTTGTTTATCGTATAGACCGATTTCTCTAATTAACACGGATCTCAAAAATCTTTTTAAAATTCTTGCCCTCAGACTAAATTCTTTGCCTCAGATGGACTTCATCCTGTCCAATTCCATGAATATTAATATTTGTAAATTGTTTACCAACCTACAAATACCCAATCTTTCCCTTACTCCTAGAGCAGCAGTGTCCCTAGATGCCAAAGCATTTGACTTGATTGAATGTCCCCTTTTGTTCTATACCCTATGTAAGTTTGGATTTGGGGATAATTTGGGTATACAGTGGATACAAATACTGTGTATCCAACCTCTAGCGCCTCTCTGAGTTAATGGCTGCGTTTTGGATTCTTTCCCCATCCATCAGCGAACCAAACAGGGATGCTCCCTCTGTCACAGAATTTTAAGGTGCCCTGTGAGGAGGGAGAGAGATTCTGCTTTCCTTCCCAGCACTGGATCGAAAATCTGGCTCAGGTAAGTATGAGGGGGGATCCTGTGGCAGACTTTTTTTTACCTGAATGCATTAAGGTAACAAAGACTTTAAATAATGCAACTAAGGCGGTGATCCTACAAAACTTTGGCTAATTTGATTTACAGGAAAGTCTTTACTGCCAGTAGAAGGAACAGATGTTTTGATGGGTTTGTTAAAAATCTATACCCAATGTGTATCCCTGATGCCAGACTACCTATAGTTCCTCCTAATCAACCACAATATGGTTCAATTCTCCATTGCTAACCTTCTACTCAAACTTCTAAAGTTTTGAAATATGTTAACCAGCTTTTTGAACATGGCTGCTTTGAATCCTTCTCAGTGGTTCAGCAAGAGTTTGGCATCACTGAATCATGGCTTTTTTAGATACCTTCAACTGAAGCCCAGTTGGGGACCAGAACTGTGCACCTTTACAACTCTGTACTGGAAAAAGTTTTACTTCTGCCAGTACACACTACATTTATTTCTACCTTTTTGTATTACTCTGCTTTGAGCCAAACCCACCAAACTTACCAATGTGCAAGGTAAATAGCTGAAAGACATTCCTGTTGCTTCAGATGAAAATTGGAGTGAGTTTACTAATTCTTATTTTGACACTACTATATCAGCCACAGATAGATGCATTCATTTGGGATTTTTTCATAGAACATATTATACCCCCTTGCGACTGTTTCAAATGCGCAAGAAAAACACGCCAGATTGTCACAAATGCAAAAAACAAACTGAGGATTTCCTACACATGATTTGGAGCTTTGAAAAGGCCAGACCATTCTGGTCTCAAATGACTAACTTTATTGCCACTCTCTTTGATTTACCCAATATTTCCAACCCTGAATGGTGCATATTAGGTATCTTTGAAGGCCTGGATCTTCGTGCCACATGGAAATAAATGCGCTATGCTAGGAGAACAGTGGTTCTTCACTGGATTTATACTGATTTCATCAACATTAAGACCCCTTTCACACTGGGGCGCTTTTCAGGCGTTTTAGCAATTAAAAATAGCGCCTGAAAAGCACCTCTCAAGCCACCCCAGTGTGAAAGCCCAAGTGCTTTCACACTGGAACCGTGCGCTTGCAGGATGGGAAAAAAAAGTCCTGCAAGCACTATCTGTGGGGCGGTGTATACACCGCTCCCAAAACGCCCTGCCTTTGAAATGAATGGGGAGCGATGCCGAAAGTTCCTGCAAAACGCTTCGGCAGCGGCGCAACACGGGCGCTATTAACCCTTCCTTCAGCCGCTATCGGGGGTTAAAATGTGCCTTCTGCTATTTGTCATTCGCAGGTGTGAATGCAGGTTGCTTCTTTATTTTTGCAAAATTATCTGACTCGCTATATTTTTCACTAAAACTCAGTATTAGAAAAAAATAAGAAAAAAGAGGTTTACACTGATATTGCACAGAGTGTTCCCAAACCACCCCTTCTGGGGTTCCCCCTGGTTCTCTCTGCTTCTCCACTTCTCCTCTTCTATGTTTACCCCCACAGCAAGCTGCTCGCTATGGGGGCAGACGTGCGGGCTTGCTCCCGAGCCAGGCTGTGTGTGTTCATAGACACACATAGCACGGCTTGGCCCTGCCTCCTGCTCCCTCCTCACTGGATTTAATTGACAGCACCATCTGCCCTGTGAGACCAGTGAAACAGAGCAACGTTGCTGCAGACGGGCACAGCACTGGATCGATACAGGATTCGGGTAAGTATTTGGGGGGGGGGGGGGGGGTACAAACAACCTGTGAAAGGTCTTGTGACTTTAGAACCACTTTTGAATAAAAAAATAAAAAAATCATGAAGTTCCACTTTAAGGCAATGCATAGTTTAAATGGGCACTTAGACAAGATCAGGTCTGATTCACGCCAACAGAAATTAGCATGGCAGTGACATTTTCAAAGGTTTGCAATCGTTAAAATTCTGAATGACATTGCACTTGCTTACATAGTAAACGCAAATGTCATCCAGAGCATCTGATGTATTTGGTGTGACCTTGGGATCATGGGGAGAGGGTTTTTTTTAACTACCTCTTGCCCAGCCTATAGTTAAATGACTGCCAAATGCAAACACTATTCTTGCAGGAGGACATCTTATGACGTCCTCCCAGTGTCATGCCTCAAGTACGCTCTAGCGAATGAGCTGCATCTCGGTCTGTCACTTGCTGTGTCCACCGGGCACAGCGGATGACAGATTGTTGTACCAGGCCGGCCCCCAGTACTATTTAATCACTGTGGCCAATCAGCAATCGCATGTCAAATGTACAAAATGAACGGCTTTTATTCATAGCCATTCATCATGTACTATTATGATCCCTGTGATTGGTCACATGGTACAGATGAGGCCAATTACAGCACACCTGTACCATATGATCACAATTGTGCATAATGGCACATGAGAATAGACCCCTGATGTCTCCAAAAAGAGTACCTGTCGCTGATCAAAACTATCAAAAAGGGGTCATGTTCACCACTTTCAGTTTCTCTGGGATGACAACATCATGGTCTCCCTCGCTTGTTCCTTTTTCACCTATGTAGTAACCAGCCATAAACCTTACCGGCACTAGGCTCCACTTTTTGATATCTTACAAATGCAGTGTGTATGCTGCACTGCAACTACATAGGCAGCAGTGCTCATACAAAAAACAAAATTGCTTGTTGAAGGGAAATGGTTCTTTTTTTTTTTTTTTTTTTTTTTGCAGAACATACAACATATAAAAACGTTTTTTTTTTTTATCTTCTTCTGTTCCACCTTAGGGTCTGTCATGCCCCTGTTCATGCCAAGGCATATAGGATACATTTAAGTGTGAATTATACAAATCAGCATATTTACTAGAAAACACCTTAATAGAACAGCAAGCATATTTTAAAATGCATTTTATTTTGCTTTCTTTCAAAATTCCTAAATTCATTTTAGTTACCTAATTGTAATTACCAGTCAGCTCTTATTTACACCTGAGCGTTTTGTAGGTTGAAGCTTAAAGTTCCAAAACACTAAACAACTAATATCTCATGCTTTTAAACTGTTCCTGTTTACATGTAAGTGTTCAGGCTGTAGTTCAAAGCTTGAAGCCCAAAAATGTACGTGAGCTACTTTTAAAGCAAAGAAAATTTGGAGTGCAATGGAGAAGCAAGATTGTTTAGGTACTGTCAAAGGACATTGACAGAGTGTTATTAAATATACAATTTAAAACAGTCCATGTAGCTAATCGGGCTATATGAACACAGTGTATGAAAAACAAAGAAAAATCCCTTATAAACGTGACAAAGTCCAGACCTAAATCCCATTGAGAATCTGTGGCAAGACTTGAAAATTGCTGTTCACAGATGCTCTCCATCCAATCTGACAGAGCTTGAGCTATTTTGCAAAGAGTGGGCAAAAATGTCACTCTCTAGATATGCAAAGCTGGTAGAGACATCCCAAAAAGACTTGCAGCTGTAATTGCAGTGAAAGGTGGTTCTACAAAGTATTGACTCAGGGGGGATGAATACAAATGTACGCCACACTTTTCACATATTTATTTGTAAAAAATTCTGAAAACCATTTATCATTTTCCTTCCACTTCATAATTATGTGCCACTTTGTGTTGGTCTATCACACAAAATCCCAATAAAATACATTTACATTTTTGGTTGTAACATGACAAAATGTGTACAATTTTAAGGGGTATGAATACTTTTTCAAGGCACTGTATGTGTTTGCTGTAGCTCAAAATTCTGGGTGTTCCGTGTGGGGGAAGGTACAGCCAGCACAGAGCCCTGATCCCTCTCTAAGCTGAATGATCTTTCACTGTTATGAATGAGCAATCAGAGGCTTGCTCATTCATAATACTTAGTTATCACTTTGAGCTGTGGCTCTGTGTTAAGTATCTGCCAGTGTCCTTTATGTGGAAAAGCAGCTGCAGATTGATCAGAGACACAGTTTTTGAGTGATCTTTTACTAAAATGAGAGAACAAGCAATGCTGACTATTCATCATACTAGTAACAGATTACTCAGCCCTGTGGCTCTTTGTCTCTGTTAGTGGCTACCCTTGCACATACACATCCTGACCGATGGACACATAGTGCTGTAATGCCCTGCACACACGATCGGACTTTCCGACAACAAAACCGTGGATTTTTGTTCGTAGGATGTTGCTCCAACTTCTCTTGCATACACACGGTGACACAAATGTTGGCCAACAATTACGAACGTAGTGATGAACAAGACGTACGTGATATCTCCATTACGAACGCTAGTTATATCTCCGGCTCGTACTTGATTCAGAGCATGTGTGGACTTGTGTACACACGATCAGACTTCAGCCAACAAGCTCACATCCAACATTTGTTGTCGGAAAATCCGATCATGTGTACGGGGCATTAGAGTTTTCACTTTTATGAATGACTGATCAAGGATCTTGCTGCTGGAAACCAGTGCTGCCTGTTACACATCTGTCTCCTTTCTAGTGGTGGCGTCTGTGCTATATGCACTTGGTCCCCTGGGGAGATAAATACTTTTCCTTTCTCTTTTTTTTTTTTTTTGTGACCGTTCTTCCTTTGATTACCTTCCACTGAGACTGATTTGTGTGTGTGACTTTGGTAGGCAACATTCGGTACTGATGTGAAATTCTCAGTGCTATAAAAGTGAGAAAAATTGTTTATCTCTCCTATGGGGGGGACACAAAGTCTTAAAACTTTGGGATATTCTGCTGCTTACAGGAAGATTGGACACTGGTGAAAAAAATTATAGACCAGCCCAGGGTAACATGTCTTGCTACATGCCTCAGTTTTTTTTTTGCTACAGTCTTGGAAGGTTGGACATCATCTCTTCAGCTCTGCTGTGTTTTTTTTTTTCTTCAATTGATTGCAGCTCTCTGGTGCAGTCACCTTCAGCCTGGCTTTTGGATTACTGCCTCCACACCTCTTTGGACAGCACACTGTAGAGATAGTCTGAAAGTGAATATAGGGCAATGGGTACCACATAGGACACTTTCCAGATTTCATTCTGCTAACAAGTTAGCTTTCTCCCATAGGCTTTCAGGGCCAGAGTTGCCTAGGACTTGCCTTGTCTCTGAAGACTCAGTTCGCCCGATTGGACCCAGCAGCAGATGCTACCTTGTACATAGGTCACTGGGTACCTTTTTTCCCTATTCCTGACAGTTTTTGCCTGCCAATCCTGTGGGACTGAGCACAGACATCATCCCCTTGGTGGAGTGCAGAATCTCTTTCCCACCATACTGCTGCTTCTGCTTACAAGCACCATGTGGAACTCTGATCTTCAGTCTACTCCAGCTGCTTGGCTACAGTGACCTCGGTCACCTCCAGCCATTTGACCCTCACCTGATACAGCACGGACATAAGGTCATTCAGGTGACTTTTTGAGCTGCAGGCAGTCCCCAGTTCTCTGTTGTTTTCTGGACCTGTTAGCATTTGTTTGTGTTGCCCACCCCTCAGGTGGACTACATTTAGAGGTCCTGAAGGTTTTAAAACTTCCTGTGTCCCTCAATGGGCAACAAAGAAAACAGAATTTTCGTACTCACTGTAAAATTCTTTTCTTGGAGTCCCACCCCTCTGTGTTTATGATTATACTTTGCTACAAAATTGAGGCTTGGCTGATCTGCAGCTTTATATTTGTCCGCATTCAATTCTCCTGTAGGTGACAGAATAACTTTTTCCGTGTCTTTTAATGGACTCAGAGAAAAGGATTTTATAGTGAGTAAAATAATTAAATTTTTTTTTTTTTTTTTGACTGGTTACCTAAGATTCCACTACCTGGTTACCAGGCAGTTCAGTATGCATCCTCCCCTACCATACACACACCATTGCACATTTAGTAAAATTTTCTGATCTTTCTACAAGTAGCCATTTTTTAGTTTTTCTTATAGACTATCCCTTTAAATTAGGGAGCAGCCAGACAGCAGACCTCTTTGGTATAGGTCTCATTTTATAGTCTCCTAGCAGTGATCATTGTGAATTATCTGCAGATGCTTCTTGCTCATTACAGAGACTGATGTAACAAAATGTATATTTATAAGTGCCAGCACAATTCTCTTCCCAGCCAAGCACAATGTCACTGGCATTTAAGGCGCGCACAATCCTCAGAGCCCGTCAGCAAAACTTTTTCTCAGAAGATCCCTTGTCAAACGAGAGATGTTTTGGGAATAATTAGGCCATTTAGCGACTTGGAGAAAAGTCCAGGCAATTCTCGAGCTTTCCTTGAAAGTTGCACATTACAAGGCGAGGAGCTCTCCATTTTTAAAGAGATGTATTGTAATGTGCACTTAATTAATATTTCAGCACCTTACATTTTTGAAACATCAAAGTGACTCCTAAGGCTGTTAATGCTCCTTCGATCCCGCTGTATTTTACGTAGCGCATTCCCTTGTTCTAACTCACTTGACAAAAGTATGCCGATCGTCCTTCCTTGACATTGTAATGATAGCAGAAATCTCGAACACATTCGCCATGCTTCATTCATGTGGTTGCTTCCAGGTTGTGCTAGCAAATAGGGAGGTGCATCTATGGTTTCACAAGAGGTGTGAAATGCTTCCAGTTTGGTTATCCAGGTTAAATTCTTCTTTATTCTTTTTAGAATAAATCCCTAATTCAAGAGACCCTGTCTGTAAATGAATCAAAAGGTCAGCTGCCTGAAAGACAAATGATAGTATACTCACTTCTCTGGTGGCCGTGTCTCCTATGTCCCCTCTGTCTTTTCAGCATTGAACACTTCTGGGGCTGTTGGATGCCTGTGTCGCTTGCCACGCACGATGGTCTTGCCCACTGATTCTGACATCACTACAGGACTTAACAGTGATAGACGCGTGTGAGGATGGAATTACAATGTGTAGCAGGGCACATAGGCATCCGACACTCCCAGAAACGTTGGGAGGTGGAAAAGACTTGCCTGGTACACACAGGGAGACCCAGTGGGCTGAACGAAAAAACTATTGATAGATCGCTGTACTAACACAAGCAATCTACCCTGGTGAGCTATTGTGTTCTGACAGGGGGACTACCCCAACAACCCTGTTCTGTTAAAACAGCAAATATTTGCCCTTTGTGTACCAGCCTTTACAAAGGGAAGGAAGGGGGTCATAGGCTGCTGGAGAGATGACTGTACTTCCTCTTCTCTAGCAGAAAACTGGGCTTTTCATTAATTTAGAAACCTGACATAATCTCCTTAAAGTGCATCTAAAGCAACATATTTTTTTGATTACTGTAGGAAAGGCCTAGAATCTCTGTTAGGTTTTTATTACTGTCTGTGATCCTAGAGGGAGATACCTTTTTTGTGTTCGTACTGGTAACAGAAAGGGATGGGAAACCCCCAAAATCTTATGGTTGTCACTGGAACTAAAGGTGAGAGAAAATTAACAAGGATGCCTGTACTGGTGACAACTGTCTGAGAACAAATTTCCCTTTAAATTTTGTATCTCTAGCACAGGAAGTGAAACAAAATCTTCACAACAGGACAGACGGCGCAAAAAAAAAAAAAAAATTACAGTGAATTTATCAGTTTCCCAATCTAAAGCTAAAACGGGTTTTTAGTTTTGGGTAAAAATACTTTCACAATCATCCTGCTTTGGAAATTTCCTTTTGTGGTTTGCAAGGTCAGCGTGTTGTGACTTTTCTTTGGCCTCAAAGTTCAGCTCTTCTTGGGTTCTCCAGGCCATTACAAAGACAAATAAAATGTATCCACAAAAAATAAAATGTCCGTTTGTAAAAAAAAAAGCTGCTAGCAATAAAGACTGATGTATAAACTGTATGTCTCATGTGAAAATATATTTTGTGTTAATGCAGCACCAGTATATATGCCCAACCTGAAAATTCTCAGTGTTTGTGAATCAAAATAAATGTCTAAATTAGAAATAAAGTTAAACAGTTACAATGTGAAGTTAATGCAATGCTAATATATACTCCCAACCTAGAATGTCTGACTGTAAACCAAAAATGTGCTAAACACTTTGTGCAGATAAAAAGAAACATTAACAATAACTATGTAACATGTCATACATAATCAAATGTAGATAAGTCCACACAGAATTGCTGCAAATCCTCAGCTGAGCTGATCCTTCGCCGCAGTGAAAATAAAAATTTGATTGCAAAATCTTAGAATATGTGTCTGACACTGATTAAATGAAAAACACACTCACCAGAAATCTAGCTGTTAAAAATACAAATGCACTCTCTAATATCAGCATGCACTTAGCCTGAATCACTGCAGGGCTGCAACCAGAGATTCCACTTCTCTGAGGCCCCTTTCACGCTTGTGCAACTTGTCCTGCGACTTGGAACTGCAAAGTCGCATGACAAGTCGTACCCCATGATTTCCATTGCGTGCCATTCATATCTGTGCATCTTCAAGTCACAGCGACTTCAATGTAGTCTGACTTTGATGCGACTTTAGGTCTATAGACCTCAAGATTACACAGGCATTGCTTCAAGTTGTGGCAAAAATCGAGCGACTTTTAGGCCACTCAAGTGTGAAAGGAGCTTGAAGCTGACCACTTCAACCTCCAGATAAGACTCGCCCGATCTATACATCAGAGTTGGTCCTGAGCTCCTAAGAGCAATGTGCTCCGCCACTCACCAAAACAAAAGGAGCAAGCTCATAGTTCAGCAAGGTTTATTAAAAATGAATGGTACATCAAACAAAACATACAAGCCTGTTCAGTATTATATTATCTGTTAATATATAAAATATATCACTCTTCTAGTACAGTGGGGCAAAAAAGTATTTAGTCAGCCACCAATTGTGCAAGTTCTCCCACTTAAAAATATGAGAGAGGCCTGTAATTGTCATCATAGGTATACCTCAACTATGGGAGATAAAATGTGGAAACAAATCCAGACAATTACATTGTCTGATTTTTGAAAGAATTTATTTGCACATTATGGTGGAAAATAAGTATTTGGTCACCTACAAACAAGCAAGATTTCTGGCTCTCACAGACCTGTATCTTATTCTTTAAGAGGCTTCTCTGTCCTCCACTCATTACCTGTATTAATAGCACCTGTTTGAACTTATCAGTATAAAAGTCACCTGTCCACAACCTCAAACAGTCACACTCCAAACTCCACTATGGTGAAGACCAAAGAGCTGTCAAAGGACACCAGAAACAAAATTGTAGACCTGCTCCAGGCTGGGAAGACTGAATCTGCAATAGGCAAGCAGCTAGGTGTGAAGAAATCAACAAATCATACAAGACCACTGATAATCTCCCTCGATCTGGAGCTCCACGCAAGATCTCACCCCATGGGGTCAAAATGATCACAAGAACGGTGAGCAAAAATCCCAGAACCACATGGGGGACCTAGTGAATGACCTTCAGAGAGCTGGGACCAACGTAACAAAGGCTACCATCAGTAACACACTACGCCGCCAGGGACTCAGATCCTGCAGTGCCAGACGTGTCCCCCTGCTTAAGTCAGTACATGTCCGGGCCCGTCTGAGGTTTGCTAGAGAGCATTTGGATGATCCAGAAGAGGACTGGGAGAATGTCATATGGTCAGATGAAACCAAAGTAGAACTGTTTGGTAGAATCACAACTCGTCGTGTTTGGAGGAGAGAGAATGTTGAGTTGCTACCAAAGAACACCATACCTACTGTGAAGCATGGGGGTGGCAACATCATGCTTTGGGGCTGTTTCTCTGCAAAGGGAACAGGACGACTGATCCATGTACATGAAAGAATGAATGGTGCCATGTATCGTGAGATTTTGAGTGCAAACCTCCTCCCATCAGCAAGGGCATTGAGGATGAAACGTGGCCGGGTCTTTCAGCATGACAGTGATCCCAAACACCCCGCCCGGGCAACGAAGGAGTGGCTTCGTAAGAAGCATTTCGAGGTCCTAGAGTGGCCTAGCCAGTCTCCAGATCTCAACCCCATAGAAAACCTTTGGAAAGAGTTGAAAGTCCATGTTGCTCAGCGACAGCCCCAAAACATCATTGCTCTAGAGGAGATCTGCATGGAGGAATGGGCCAACATACCAGCAACAGTGTGTGACAAGCTTGTGAAGACTTACAGAAAACGTTTGACCTCTGTCATTGCCAACAAAGGATATATAACAAAGTATTGGGATGAACTTTTTATATTGACCAAATACTTATTTTCCACCATAATTTGCAAATAAATTATTTCAAAAATCAGACAATGTGATTGTCTGGATTTGTTTCCACATTTTGTCTCTCATAGGTGAGGTATACCTTTGATGACAATTACAGGCCTCTCTCATCTTTTTAAGTGGGAGAACTTGCATAATTGGTGACTAAATACTTTTTTGCCCCACTATATATTCTGTGTTATCTGTGGGGCCAATTCCAAGTTGGCATAACCTAGTATTGGCACATTAACTTCCTTGACTAGTTTAATCTACCTAGACCATTTCAGATGGTTATGTTCTTTTCCAAGGAGCATCAAACCTCCCAGGACACCGAATCTCTCAAGCTTTAGTGAGGAGCCTGCCTACTGACCCTTAAGCCCCATACACACTATTAGATTTTCTGCAGATTTTTTTCTTCAGATTTACCAAAACAATGTAGTGCAAGGGCCTGCCTGATTGCATACAAATTAAAACTCTTAAGGTTTGACCTCATATTACATGGTTTTGGTAAAGACAAAAATCTGCAGAAAATCTGATAGTGTGTATAGGGCTTAAAGCTGGTCATAGATATGTGTGTGTAGGAGTACAGTTTTTGTTGCCACTGTAAAAAAAAAAAATTTCTTTTAGAATTTTTAAGGAAATTTGGATGCAATTTTATAGGCACCAAAAACAAAAAATTTATAAAACGCTTTCACTTTATTATTACAGAACAATAAAAACAGAAATATATCAAACAATACAACATCTTGCTAAAAGCAGGCCGCAAATTGTGTAGTCACATGACATTTTTAACTGTTGTTAGTATTAAGCAAAGAGCGTTGACGCATTTCAACTCAGTTTTCTTCAGGGGACAAACAACGCTTTTATTTCTAAAATACGAACAGACATAATAAAATATACACAATTTACATAGTCAGGTTGAAAAAAGACATAAGTCCATCTAGTTCAACCCAAAAAAAAACTTCACTCACAGTTGATCCAGAGGAAGACAAAGAACAACAACAAAGCATGTTCCAATTTGCTAGAGCAGGGGAAAAAATTCCTTTACATGAAACATATTATGATATATAAAGTAATATAAATAATAGAGATAAAGGAGACGCAGTGTGCGGCAGTAAACGAATATATAAATTAATGACTAGATAAAAAATAACAAAATTTTTATAATCAGAAATTAAGAGATGCCAAGGAAACTCTGCTGATCATCACTCGTGGATCCAAGCTTCTAGAAAAAGAGAATATATTTTTTTTTTTTTTTAAATCCTGAAAAATAATGGAGCCCAGCCAGTCACTGAGGCTCCACAATAAAATCTCCAGCCAGCCAGTTGCTGAAGCTTCAGCTTCCCTGAAATAAGGTGGTGAGTATTTCTGAGAGTTTAGCTTTGCTTTAACCACTTGCCAAGCGGCAATATACGTCCTCACTTTGAAGACAGATTTCGTTGTTATGGCAGCAGCTAGCTGCCATAACCCCGGTATCCCCGTGTTCGGCCGGCGGTCGGCTACAAGATAAAAGTGGTCTCGCCACGAGATCACTTTTATCGGAGGGCCCCCCTTCTGCCACTCCCCCGTGCCCTCTGCCGCTTACTGGAGCCATGGCAGCGGCGGAGGCGATCCGGTCCTCTCACTGGCTGTGCATGGAGACGAGTGAGGGGAAGATAGCCCCCACCCATCTCCATGACACTGTAGGGCGAAAGCGATGTCAAAACGTCACTTCCACCCATAGCTCTTAAAGGACCTTTTTTTTTTTTAAATCATTTTTTTTAAAAGACAATTTTTTTTAAATTTTTTTTTTTTTATTGCATTTTAGTGTAAATATGAGATCTGAGTTCTTTTTGACACCAGATCTCATATTTAAGAGGTCCTGTCATGCTTTTTTTTTCTATTAAAGGGATATTTACATTCCATGTAATAGGAATAAAAGTGACACAATTTATTTATTTTTTTTAAAACCTTGTAAAAATAAAAGGTAAAATAAATAAGAAAAAAAAATGTTTTAAACACGCCCCGTCCCACCTAGCTCGCATGCAGAAGCGAACGCATACATGAGTAGCGCCCGCATATGAAAACGGTGTTCAAGCCACACGTGAGGTATTGCCGCGTTCAGTAGAGCGAGAGCAATAATTCTAGCCCTAGACCTTCTCTGTAACTCAAAATATGCAACCTGTAGAATTTTTTAAACGTCGCCTATGGAGATTTTTAAGGGTAAAGGTTTTTCGCCATTCCACGAGCGGGCGCAGTTTTGAAGTGTGACTTGTTGGGTATCAATTTACTCGGCGTAACACTATCTTTCACAATATAAAAACAAATTGGGCTAACTTTACTGTCGTCTTATTTGTTAATTCAAAAAAGTGTATTTTTTTCCAAAAAAAGTGCGCTTGTAAGATCGCTGTGCAAATAGGGTGTGACAGAAAGTATTGCAACGACCGCCATTTTATTCTCTAGGGTGTTAAAAAAAAGTGTATAAAGTTTGGGGGTTCTAAGTAATTTTCTAGCATAAAAAACTGTTTTTAACTTGTAAACAACACATCTAAAATAGAGGCCTGGTCCTTAAGTGGTTAAAGCTGAACTCCATGGATTCAAACACTTTCTAAAATCTGCTGGCTTACTATGGGTTAAGTCCAATGTAGTGTAATCCACCTCAGGGACTTATCTCTTTTATTAACAACTGGCAGTTTTGAGAGCCCTGGAAGTTTAGCCTTCACTATACTCCCTGGCACTTGACACGAGCGACTGCTTTCTAACACAGCACCATCGCTGCCTGCCCCTCCAAGCTGCTGTCCGTTCACAGAAGGCTTTGTATTTTGTGAATTGATTCTGCAGCTGCATTCGACTCGACAGCTACAGAAGCTTAGACTAGAAGGTCCAGCGTCGGCATCTGAAGCATAACAATAGCTATGCTCTTTGTGCTCAGTAAAAATATAAATTGTAAGGTAAAGGGATAAGTCCACGAGGTGGCATGCGCATTGTTGGACTTAACTCATAGTAATCCAGCATATTTTAGAGAGCGCCTGAATTCCTGAAGTTCATCTTTACTTTTTTGCACTCAATTGTTAAACTCAGTCTGATCAGCCGTAATTTATGCATCATCAGATCCGTCCCAATTCATGCATCTTCACACCTTAGATCAGCAACAAACAGACATTTCTTTACACTATACACTTACATCCGCAGCCACTGGAGGTAATTGAAGGAGAGCGGGCACCTGAATGTCAGCTGTGTCAGGGAGTATAGGGTGGGCTGTGAACACAGAAGGGCCATCCAGGCTTAGTAATTGACACATAGCAAGCTGTATAATACAGCCTATGGCAGTGTCGCTTCTGGGTGCCACTGTAAAAGACATTGCGTGCCTGTGTGGACATGCGTGCCATAAGTTTCTCACCCATGATATAGCAAAAATAGAGCCCAGCCACTTAAGCCTTGAAGTCATGACAGACTACAAGTGGCCAATTATCAGCAGAGAATTTTTAAGCTGACCTTTTGTTCACGACGGTTGGGCATTACATTGGCTAGTAATCTGTTCACACTGGATCAAATGTGAGTAGTCAATATTGGCGGTGTATTTCAGGGCAGCAGAATTAATGCGCAGGTAAGATCCAAGCTATTGTTTTCTTATTAATAAGTATCTGGTGCATTTCCCTCTGGGCTTTTACACGCTTGAAATTCATAGCTTTGTTGTAAAACAATATAATGAGCACGGCGCAGAGCTACAAGTTGATTCCCTTGGTATAGTCTGTGTTTCTGGTTCTAATTCAGGTATCTGGATAAGCATGCATTTAACCCACTGATAACTCCAAAAGCTTAGGCAATGTGGACAGGTAGAGTTGCCATGATAAAACATACAAAAAGTTAGTTTCATTGTAGAGACTCTTCAGTTAAAAAAACCAAACAAAAAAATAAAACAGTGCAAAACGGGTCCATAGCATACTTTCAAACTAGCCAGAAAAAAGAACAAATATGGTTATTACATCTGTGTATTATGTTCATTTCAGATTCAGAGCTGTCTTTTCCTGGCCACTGGAGCCAGGATAGTCTCTAATGGAACATGAGCTGTGCTTGATTACCCGCAGTGGAAGGACGAGGGGCCTACTATGGGTGTAATTAGTCCCCTTATATCTCCATAAAGAGGACCCATCACCTTCCCATGTTATCACATAGGGGGCTTGTTAAGCCCCTTTGTAATATCAGTTAAGTTAGCCACTTAAGGACTGGAAAGATTTGCCTCCCTTAATGACCAGGCCATTTTTTGCGATTCGGCACAGCGTCCTTTTTTTCCCACAAATAGAGTTTTCTTTTGGTGGTATTTGGTCACCTCTGCGGTTTTTTATTTTTTGCACTATAAACAAAAAAAGACCAACAATTTTGAAAAAGAAAAAACAATATTTTTTACTTTTTGCTATAATAAATATCCCCCCCAAATTTTTTTGTTGTATTCTTCTACATGTTTTTGGTAAAAAAAAATCACAATAAGCGAATATTGATTGGTTTGCGCAAAAGTTGTAGCGTCTACAAAATAGGGGATAGCTTTATGACATTTTTAGTATTCATTTTTTTTCTACTAGTAATGGCGGTGATCAGCGATTTTTAGCGGGACTGCGACATTGTGGTGGACAGATCGGACACTTTTGACACTTTTTTTGGGGGGACCATTGACATTTATACAGCGATCAGAGCTAAAAATATCCATTGATTACTGTATAAATGTCATTGGCAGGGAAGGGGTTAACACTAGGGGGTGATCAAGGGGTTAAATGTGTGTCCTGGTGACTGTTTCTGACTGGGGGTGGGGAGTGGGAATGCCTGGAGGAGGAGACCGATTGCTGCTCCTAATCAGTAGGAACAACAGATCTGTCTCCTCTCTCCTGTTTACATTGACAGATCTCCGTTCTGTCTCTCTCAGGAGCGATCACTGGTGCGTCGTCGCGGGCACGCACCCCCTAGAGCTCTTAAAGTGGCCGACATACCATGATGGCGATTAGCGCAGGGGAGCCAACCTGTCACAGTATAACTGCAACAACTGGTTCTTAAGCGATTCAATTAGGAAAAAATATAATAAGAAAAAAATAAATAAATATAAGTACAAAAAAAAAAATCTAAAGCACCCCTTTCACCACCATAGACACTGTGTAGGGTGTGCTCCGGTACATAAATATAAATTACACCTCACATGTAAGGCATCAATGCAGACATCCAAGTGAGAGCAATAGTTCTATGGCTATAATTCATGGTTAGCGCTAAACTAATAAGCTGTAAAGACTTGTAGAACATTGCCTATGGTAAATTTTGGGTACCATCATTTTTTGCAATTTCATGGGTGTTTTTAAGGTTTGACCTGTTTCACATCCAGTTTACTCAACGAAACCCCCATCTCTTATATTTAAAAAAAAAATTGAGCAAAAAATTGTGTTTGCACTAAAATTTATTTTGGTGTATTTATCCCTGAAAGCGTGCATTTGATAAACAGTTTTACAAATATCATGCAACATGATTTTATTCTCTAGTACAGGGATAGGCAACCTTAAAGAAGTGGAAATCTACCTGAACAACATGGGAAAAGTAAAAAAAACACCGGGCAGTGTCGCCTCTTCACACCTGATTTCGACCTCTAATTGCTGTGCTACCATGTCGCAATTGCAAGCTTCGCACGGCAATCGTAGGTTTAAATCAGGTGGTGAGAAGGCAACATACTGTGACATGTGTACACCCCTGGTCACTGCAGCCAAAGGTGGTGCAGGGAGGGGTAAAAACATACATAAACTCTGGGTTTTTTTCACCCCCCCCCCCCCCAAACTAGAATTGTACATGAACCCTTACTGTTCTGAACCCCCCTATAAGACTGCTTTCATACTTATGTGGTGCGGTTTACCTGCACTGCGAGTCCAGTGCATCTGCGACCTTCCTGGATTAGCTGCACTTTGCTACAGACTTCTATTATATCCTGCAAGTGTGGTGCTCTTTCTGAAAGCGCATCAAAACTCCTGCATTCAGAAAGTTCACCAAACCCGCAGGACAGAGGTGTAGCTAGAACCTTCAGGGCCCTGGTGCAAGAAATCATGAAGGGCCCCCCGTCCTCCGACCTGAGCCATTCCCTCCGAGCCCAACGCCCTTCCAACTGATCCCATGACCCTTTACGGCCCACAGCGGATCCCTTTCACATGTTGTGCAGTCCTTCAGTCTTGGGCTTTGCCATGGTGGCGGAAGGCCAGGGCCCAGTCACAAGTGCGACCTTTGCAACCCTAGTTCGGCCAGTGGTGTCAGTGTGGACTGAGAATGTCAGTCAGTAGGGCAGTGGACGTGGTCAGTAGGGCAGTGGACGTGGTCAGTAGGGCGGTGGACGTGGTCAGTAGGGCGGTGGACGTGGTCAGTAGGGCGGTGGACGTGGTCAGTAGGGCGGTGGACGGGGTCAGTAGGGCGGTGGACGGGGTCAGTAGGGCAGAGAATGGGGTCAGTAGTTTTTTTTTTTTTATTATTATTTTTCACCATTTTATTTTATCATTTTATTTTTTATAGTTTTTTTTTTTTACAGTTTTTGATGGGAGGGAGGCAGTGGAGGGCAGTGTGGGGGGACAGCATGATGGGAGGGGGGGTAGTATGGGAGGGAGCAGAGTGATAGTCAGCAGCACACCTGGAACACTATACTCACTGGGCAGTATTCTTTTACTCTCTGCTGTGACAGAGAGTTTGTGGCTTACCAGGAGCGGCCTCGGGCAGGGAGCTTTTCTACTACCATTCCGGCAGCAGGAACAGCCTTGAGACAGGAAGCGGTTCTCATATATGCCGGCCCTCCTATCCAGCCTGGTGCTAGCTGCATCCAGAGTGAAGAGGCAAGCAGTCTTCCGTACCTAGGACCGCCAGCTCCGCCCCCTGACTCTGGCTCACACAAGTGTAAACAAAACTGACAGGGGAGCCGCATGGGCCCCCCACAGCCTGGGGCCGAGTCGCGATCGGGACTCTTGCACCCTCTATAGTTACGCCCCTGCTGCAGGATATAATTGAGGTCTATGGCTAAGCACAGCAAACCCACAGGAAAGCTGCAGGTGCACTACACAGCACCTGCACCCACGGTGTGGGTAAGCCACAGCACATTTCTGTGAAAGCAGTCCTATACTATTATGCCCAGTGTATTGCTTCACACTGACCCGAAGATCTCTTCTTTCCTGCTGCTGGCACCACTTTGGAGACCACCAGCCGGGATAAGAGATTGAGTGCAGTTTGTATCACTCTGTATGGGACAGGAGCCAGCACTACAGAGGAGGCATCCGATTATGCGGCTCTTGTTCCCTACTACAACTTTACAAATAGTCCCTCTGCATTGTTTTATGCTCTGGGATGTGGGGGGGGGGTCAGCAAGCCCCGTCCGCGATCTACCAGTCACCTGTCCATGATCTACTGGTTGCTGACCCCCCGCTCCAGGGTCTCTGCTTGAGCAAATATGTATTTGTCTGGGGGTTTAAGGGTCATTTCTAGCAAAAAATGCTAAATATTTCAAAAAATTGTCCTGGTAGAAAAGTGACTAATGCTGTACAGCAAAAAAATAAATAATTTTAAAGCCGTTACAGTGGTTAAGAAGTATTAAACCCAAAACCAAAGGTGTAATATATTGCAGCTTAAAGCGGAGCTTCACCCAAAAGGGTAAGTTGCAGTTTTTAGGCCTCCTCCCCTGCTCCTGTTTACAGAATTGCATTTTTGGGGAAGGGGAAGCTGGTACTTGATTTTGACCAGTTCCTGTTCCTAATTCTGCTCCGCTTTATATACAGTTACAGCAAACAGTTTTTTATTTGCTTTTGGGATAAAGGTTTTACATAAGTAAATAAAGCTGATCATTGTAAGCATCCCTGCCAGTGTTAAATGGTCTGTCTAATCCTTGTAATTGCAAGAGAGCTTTTCTGGTAAAAAACAGACTTATTGGTTGGATCACCAAATGAAAATAGTAGAAAGAAAGCCTAAAAAGGGTAACTGATGCAGTCATCACATCTAAGAATTCAATGGAGAAAGGTGCCTCAACAGTAAAATTTATATTATAGTACCTTCGTCCCAACAATATGGAGTAAGATTAGAGGGGGAGAGGCCTTAATGGACTTTGATGGTACCGTATACCAACTACGATAAACAGTTGTGAATAATTAGTAGTTTTTATTACTATATATATATATATATATATATATATATATATAACATACACATTTAACACTTAAATATTAAAACTCCAATGATAATCAAAAAACCTCTTAGTTCTGAAATCACATAGAGGTGTAATAAATGATTCAGTTGTCACACCTCTATGTGATTTCAGAACTAATGCCGTGTACACACGAGCGGACTTTTCGACAGCAAAGGTCGGACAGAATGAATCCGCCGGACAATTTGATTGTGTGTGGGCATCATCAGACTTTTGCTGTCGAAAAATCAGACGGACTTTAGAAGTAGAACATGTTTCAAATCTTTCCCACGGACTCGAGTCCAGTCGAAAAATCCGTTCGTCTGTATGCTAGTCCGATGGACAAAAAGGGACGCAAGGGCAGCTGTTGGCTACTGGCTATGAACTTCCTTATTGTAGTCCGGTCGTACGTACGTCATCACGTTCGAATCCGTCAGACTTTGGTGTGATCGTGTGTAGGCAAGTCCGTTTCGTCTGAACTCCATCAAAAAGTCCTTCGGAGTTCAGTCCGACGAAAGTCCGCTCGTGTGTACACGGCATAAGAGTTTTTTTGTTGATTATCATTGGAGTGTTAAATGTGTGCACATACATACATATATATATATTTGTAATAAAAACTACAAATTATTTTATTCACGACTGTTTACTGCAGTTGATATATGGTACCATCAAAGTCCATTATAGCCTCTCCCCCTCTAATCTTTCTCCACATCTAAGAATTTGTAAACTGCAGCAAAATAAATGCTTGCTTTTGGGTTTAATACTAGCCCTGCTAGTAATCCTGTGCATCAAGTTCTTGGTTCATCAGTGTTCCCCCGTGTAACATGTCTTCTGTATCCTGAAGACTGAGACTGTTAATCACTAAGGTTACAAATATGTCTGTAGAACCCTGACTTGTATGTTGTCCGTCATCACCCAACACCAGAGTATTTAAAATTACCCCTTCAGAAATGTAGACACGATGTCTGTTATCCCCTGTTATGTGCCTGGATTCTCTAAACTGAACACTTCAAGGTAAGGTAGTTGTAGTAAATGTATACATTAGTTTGGATACTTCTGAGTACCTTGAGAGCCCTATGTTGGCAATCAACACACGTCTCTGTACAGAAGGAACAATCTCTTTGCTTCTTATCCCCAAACCAGGGATAAGAAACAAAGAGAGATTTAGTAGAAACTAACACTTGTTAGGCACACATTTAACCCCTTGATTACCTGAAATGTTAACCCCTTCCCAGCCGGTGTCAGTGTACAGTGACATTGTACAGATTTAGCAATGATCACTGTGTTAATGTCACTGGTTATGTCAGTGGGAGTTCCCACCCAGTGTAAGTTAGTGTCAGATTGTCCGCCACACAGTCCTGCTATAAGTCACTGATCACTGCCATTACCAGTATAAAAATCAATAAAAATTCCAGTATATGTCTCATAGTTTGTAGGCGCTATAAGTTTCACACAAACCAATCAATATACAGTTACTGGGATTCTTATTTTTTTCTTACCAAAGACATGTAGCAGAATACATTTTGGCCAAAGTTGATGAAGTTTTTTTTTGTTTTTTTTTTTATTGGATATGTTTTATAGCAGAAAGTTTAAAAAAAAAAATTTTTTTGTCTTCTTTTTTATTTAAAATGTATGTTCTTTTTCGTTTATAGAGCGAGAAAAACCAAAAAACCCAGTGGTGATCAAATACCAAATTTGTTTGAGTACAGCGTTGTATGACTACCAGTTAAAGTAGCACAGTGCCGAATAGCAAAAAAAAGGGGGTAAAATCTTTCGGAGCTGAGGTGGTTAAAGTAGTGCAGTGCTAATAGCAGAAAATGGAACTGAGGTGGTTATTTGCAATTGGGTTCTGGAGCATTAGTACAGTGTTGTTGTTCCGTTCCTTGTACTTTCTGAAGAATTGAATATCTTCAAGTAAGAAATGTGTTCTTCCCAATCCAGATTGGAATTTTGGCTTCTATACACACCTGCTGTTCACAGTACAAAGGAACGACTGCAGATAAAGATCACTCAGATACAATTAGATCACGAGCAGTCCGTACATCAGAAACCCCACGCCTGCCATCACTAGCATTACAGACACCCAATTCCTTCCTGCCTTTGTATTTTGGTCTTTGAAGGCCATTTAACCTACTGTGTATCCGAAGGATAAAAGGGATAATTGTCTGGTGACCTGCAACTTTTCTCAGGGCACTGGGCAGAAAATTGTTTGGGGATTTAACATCAGTTGTGGGCTTCGGAAGTGTTCAGATGCATCTATATTTCATGCTCCCCCGTTGTTGGGCAAGTTTTTCTTTCTTTCACCGATCTCCTGTCTGGGGCTTTCAGAGATGTCAATCTGTCATCCCATCCCCTTTGCTGCCAAGGTGGTGTCACACTTTATTAGCTGTCCTGATGGGGTGATGCGCAAAGTCCCTGTGCCACCTGCATACCCTCCCTGCATCAGGAATTAATTTGGAGGAAGGGAGGAGGGCCAGGAAAATCTAAAGACGCTGCCAGGATTGCTTTCAAAACTGTTTTGTCGGCCCTCCAGCAGTCCTGATGTTGCGAGTGTTTACTTAAATTATATCATGCAAATCTTATTGTAAATAGCATGAGTCAGTAATAGAACTTGTAATTTTATTAGCAAATGACTTAATTAAAATGACACCATTTTCTCTATAGAATATTCACAGCATAAGTATCTTTTTAACAGTTGTAGGTGTGAGAATGCTTATGAAATAAAGAGAGTAAGCCTCATTTGAACTACATCTCCGATTTTTCTTTCCCCTTGCTTCAGTGAGACCACTTGGGAAACGCCACTTTTTCATAATGCTACATTTACTGCATTCCAAAACCACTTTGTTAAATTCTGATCTTTTGCAAATGCGTATCTGCCTTTTCTTATATAGTATATCGCAGGCTGTTGCCTTTGACTTGTTAGAAATGTGTGAATATCAAATTGCATTACTTTTAGAACTGTCAGGTATGTACACACTCAGTGACAGCTACAAGTCAGACTATGCTAATCTAAAAAAAGAAGAGTGGCTTTACTTGGTTAAAAAAAAAAAAAAAAAACATTTCCCTGTTTAATTTTACCAAACCCACCTCCTACAAGCTTTAACCAGACACTGATAAGGAGTCGCAAGACTGCTCCAACTGCTGATAAGAAAAGGTATTTAGTAGTTTATATTTACTAAAACTATTGCATTTCCATGTTCTGTGGGAGACCATATATATAGTGAATGCAGGGTCCTGGATTTAGTGACACTTTAAAATTACATTCGGTGACCATGTCATGAAGGTACTTCTTCAGGCATATTCGGATATACAGCGACAACACTCAACCCCTTGCTCCCCCCCCCTTTTTTTTTTTCTACTGCATTGTTTCCATGTCACACACTTTTGATGGTGACTATAAGTGTCCGTTTCAGAACATTATGCAGCCATGATCCACTCACCCTGGGAAATGCCATGCAGCCAGTCACAGGAGGGCATGCATGTAGATAGGACAAAGACAGTGCAAAGAAACTACTGGAGATTTTAGTGGTTATTAACCAGTTCCCACTCAGGCCAATTCTGACATTTACTTCCTATAATTAAAAATCTGATTTTTTTTTGCTAGAAAATTAATCGAAACCCTCAAACTTTATATATGTTGGGTTTTTTTTTGGCAGAGACCCTAGAGCATAACATGTTTTTTATGAAAAAAATGCACTTGAATTAATTTGAATGCAAAAAAAACCCACAATATATAACCCAATTTGTTTAAATTACGCATGCTCGTCAAATGAAGCCAAACTGTGATACTTTAAAAGCTCCATAGGAAATGCTTTATAAATGTTTTCAGGTTACCAGTTTAAAGTCAAAGGAGGTCTATGGCTAGAATTATTGCTCTCGCTATAACGTTCGCAGCAATGCCTCATATGTTTCGTACAAACCATATTTTTCATATGCAGGGGCGACGTATGTATGCGTTCACTTCTGCGTACGGGGACGCTTTACATTTTTTTTTTTTTTTTTTTTTTTTATTGAACACGTTTATTCCTATCAGAAGAAATGTAAACATCCCTTGTGATAGAAATAAGGGATGACAGATCATCTTTATGGAGACATCATCTCTGTGTCTCACCTAAAGCCAGTCACTTCACTGGATATATGTAAGGGTTTACAACCACTTTAAAGGTCATCCATAATATTTCTTACCTTAACAATACATTTAGGAAGACCATTGTTGCAGCTTTGCTGTTAGCACCCCTTACTTTGGAAAGTCAAAAACTGCTAGCAGATAGATATTTTACAGTGGAAGAGACAATGTATGTCTATTCTAGCATAAAATCTCCATCCCTGCCTGCTAGGAGTTTTTTTATGAATCATACACTAGCATTCATGCACAATGTGGGAGTCTGTGCCGGTGTTCTGTCAAAAGAGCCAACTCGTCAAAATCTCCAATTACGTCAATTCCGGTGACTCTCCAGCAGCTGTAATTGCGGATTTAGACGACTTGCCTGTTTTTACAGAACACCGTCAGCGTATACACTACGGTACACGATATAATGAGAGGAAATTGTTAGTCTGCCCGCTTCTAACCAACAACATGGTGGCCTCTAAAGTGGCGACAACTTTTTTTTACTCCTTACCCGGTGTTCAGTTAAAACAGCCAACTCGTCGTGTACAGAAGTGTATATACTGCTGGTTTTCTGTGAAAACAGCAAAATCATCGAAAATCTGCAATTACTGGAGAGAAACCGGTAGTAATGCAATTGGAAATTTTGACAAGTTGCCTGTTTTGACAGAACACCTGTGTGCATGCGTGTTGTTACTCCACTTCGCTCTAGCCATTCAAGATTGGCAAAGATTCTTGAACCAGGGAAAAGATGAAAGAACCATTGACGAGGGAGACCGAGGATGACACATCGCTGGGGGGAACTTTACAAGGCAAGTCTGCTACAATGTGCAAATATACTGCACATACTTGCACGGTATGACTGAGACCCCATTCACACAGGGGCAACACGACTTGCAGGTCGCCTCAGCGAGGTGACCTGCAAACGACTGCCCGGGTGACTTGCAAAACGACTTCTGTATAGAAGTCTATGCAAGTTGCCCCAAGTCGCCCCCGAAGTCGTACAGGAACCTTTTTCTAAGTTGGAGCGACTTGCGTCGCTCCCCTTAGAACGGTTCCATAGCACAGAACGGGAGGCAACTTGTCAGGCGACTAGGTCGCCTGACAAGTCGTCCCTGTGTGAATGGGCTCTAAAGATCCTGTAAGCACAAAAGTTTAACACGCATTGTTAATGCACTGCAAAACCTGGTACCCAGGTTTAATAATCCTTTTAAACATAACAGCAGTGGGGGGGAGGGGGGGGTTGGATGGATTTCAGTTGGAAACACCATGGAAGTGGGTTCCTTCATGCCACAAAACTGCATCTGCTGTTTGGGAAAAAAAAAAAAAAAAGATCAGTTATCCTTTTTAATAGACAAATACAAAATATTGTGATTCAAAAACAGCCAGTCGACTCAGAGAGAATAAATACTAACCAGTAATAGTAATACTAATAGTAACCAGTTCTTCAGTTCACATAAAGTATGATGTGAATAAAACAGTAGGCTTGTCCTTAAAGCAGCTCCGCGGCAGGTAGAAGAGATATCTGTTGGTAAAGAGACAGAAGAAGAAAGCACATCTATGTGCAGCAGATGATATAAAAAAGCAAAACGGTCACTCACATGTAGGATTAAGAAGGCATATCTTACATCAACACTTGTGCATTCCCGTGCCAGTGAAACATGGCCCTACACGGGGAATGGACCAAATTGCCCTGAATGAACAAGGCCTTACAGTGAGGGAGAAAAGTATTTGATCCCCTGCTGATTTTTTATATTTGCCCACTGACAAAGAAATGATCAGTCTATAATTTTAATGGTAGGTTTATTTTAACAGTGAGAGACAGAATAACAACACAAATATCCAGAAAAATGAATTTCAAAAAAATTATAAATTGATTTGCATTTTAATGAGTGAAATAAGTATTTGACCCCTTCCTAAAACATGACTTAGTACTTGGTGGCAAAATCCTTCTTGGCAATCACAGAGGTCAGACATTTCATGTAGTTGGCCTCCAGGTTTACACACATCTCAGGAGGGATTTTGTCCCACTCCTCTTTGCAGATCTTCTCTAAGTCATTAAGGTTTCGAGGCTGATGTTTGGTAACTCGAACCTTCAGCTCCCTCCACATATTTTCTATGGGATTAAGGTCCGGAGACTGGCTACGCCACTCCAGGACCTCAATGTACTTCTTCTTGAGCCACTCCTTTGTTGCCTTGGCCGTGTTTTGGGTCGTTGTCATGCTGGAAGACCCATCCACAACCCATTTTCAATGCTCTGGCTGAGGGAAGGAGGTTCTCGCTCAAGATTTGACGGTACATGACCTCGTCCATCGCCCTTTCATTCGGTGAAGTTGTCCTGTCCCCTTAGCAGAACCCCCCCCCAAAGAACAGTGGGGATGGTGTTCTTGGGGTCATAGGCAGCATTCCTCCTCCTCCAAACATGGCGATTTGAGTTGATGCCAAAGAGCTCAATTTTGGTCTCATCTGACCACAACACTTTCACTCAGTTCTCCTTTGAATCATTCAGATGTTTATTAGCAAACTTCAGACAGGCTTGTACACGTGCTTTCTTGATCAGGGGGACCTTGCGGGCGCTGCAGGATTTCAGTCCTTCATGGCATAGTGTGTTACCAATTGTTTTCTTGGTGACTATGGTCCCAGCTGCCTATAGATCATTGACAAGATTCTCCTGTGTAGTTCTGGGCCGATTCCTCACCGTTCTCATGGTCAATGAAACTCCGCGAGGTGAGATCTTGAATGGAGCCCCAGAATGAGGGAGATTGACAGTTATTTTGTTTCTAACATTTGCAAATAATCACACCAACTGTTGTCACCTTCTCACCAAGCTGCTTGGCGGTGACCTTGTAGCCCATTCCAGCCTTGTGTAGGTCTACAATTTCGTACAGTGGAACCTTGGATTACGAGTATAAGCCGTTCCAGGAGAATGCTTGTAATCCAAAGCACTCGAATATCAAAGCGAGTTTCCCCATAGAAGTCAATGGAAACGAAGATAATTTGTTCCACATTGACTTCTATTGCATGCAATACCGCATGTGGCCAGAGGTGGGGGATGCCAGAGAGACTCTGAAATACTCGGAGATGGCTCGGATAGAAGACATCTGGGAACCAGAAATTTTGCTAATTAATAGGGGATCAAATACTTATTTCACTCATTAAAATGCAAATCAATTTATAACTTTTTAGAAATGCGTTTTCTGGATATTTTTGTTGTTATTCTATCTCTAGCTGTTAAAATAAACCTATCATTAAAATTATAGACTGATCTTTTCTTTGTCAGTGGGCAAACATACACAAAATGAGCAGGGGATCAAATACTTTCTAACCTCACCGTAGGTGATTTAACTTTTAAGCTCCTATTCAAAAAAAGGTTAAGACAAAAGAGGGCGCAACTAAGTGCAGCAGATAGATAATGTAATAATAAAAAATCAAAATGGTCACTCACATGTTGTAGGATTAAAAAAAAGCATATTACATATAACAAGGTCATCATCTTTGGAGCCCAGGCTGAGCAGCAAAGGAGCGCAGAACCACTGGCAGCAGAAAGCTTTAAAAGCAACACAAGCGGATCTGACAGTATGGGAATTGTTGGCGATGACATCAGATGCCGGTGTTTGGTCCATTTTTTTTTTTTTACTTGTGTTATTAAAGAGGAACTGCAGTCTGCTGACATAATTTATAATAAAAACATGTTTGCCATTCTGAAGCTTCACTCCAACCACTTTGCATATTATTTTATATATACTGTGATTCTATTTTATATATACTGTGATTCTGTACTTGCCAAATATGCTGCAGAAATCTCCCTCCACTAAGTCTGGCTGCAGCCATTTTAACTGTTGGCATCTGAAGCTGCTGCCTGTTCACTTCCTGGATTTACACAGACACACCTCCAGCTCTGCAGCTTTCCTTGGCCCTCTTATGACTCATCCCCCTCCCTTCCTGGCCAACTCTCTCAAACTCTGAGAGAGAGAGCTGTGCATGATGTCATAAGCCTAGGCTAATGACCAGACAAGAAACAGGAAGTGGACTGTATAAGGTATTTACTGGCAGAAAAAAAATGTTTTACTGTCCAAAGTTAAAACAACAAGGGCAGAAGATTTAATAGATGGAAAGTTGAAAAAATGACTGAAGGTCCACTTTAATGACTGTCATTTTAATGGGTATCATCCCATTGCTTTATTTAATTGACTTTACTTAAATGTGTTTTACTTATTTATAATCCATTTGTAAAATTTGAATGACTCCTATTACTTGTCACTGTAGTAGTTCCATCAGCTCTCCCAATAGTGTTTACAGTGGTTTGCAGATTCTCCTTCCCCTCCCTATCTTTGACTTTGTTTCCCAATGCATCTGTTCCTAGTGATTGTTGTTTCCCAGTCTTTCTCATTGTATGCCTAACCCCAGGGGTGCAGACTCCTGCTGCCCACTGCATATACAACAGAGAGTACTAGCTGTAGATAGGTAGACTTGAAAAAGAGATGTTGGGTCCTCAAAATGTGTAGCCACCCCCAGGGCCACTTTTTTGCATGGGCACACTGGGCAGTTGCCCGGGGGCCCCACCTGCCTAGCGACCCCAGCCAAGCATGTCTGTTTGTAATACCAAAACAATGGTTAGCACCGCGGCTGTCCGACTTTCCGCCCGCCGAATCTCGACTCACTATTGACTGACTGTCAGTCTGTCAGGCGACGTCGCGTGAGACGGCCGCCGCGGTTGATTATGGGAGTTGTGGTCCGCGGCTGCGTGCTCAAGCTCCCTGCTCACGGGGATGGAGTCAATCACTCTGAGGAGAGCAGCGCATCCAGCCTACCGCGTGCTACAGCTCCCAACGCCGCTGCGCCACAGTCGGATTGTTGCCTGCCTCTGCCACAGGAAACGGTAGGTAAATCAAGGAATAAAGGAGTTATTTTACTGGGCAAATAGTTTGGCAGTGGCAAGAGTGGGTAAATTACAAAAAAAAAAAGAACCCCGATACTTGACATTTCTGTTCTTCTGTCCAGTAAACCAGCCTCCAGGATCCTTGAATATTAGTGCGCTTTTCTCCTGCAAACAACTTCCTGGTCACAGCAGCCTCCTTCTCCATTCTGGTCCTGGGGCACTGTTTTTTTTCTTTTTTTATATATTTCATAGGTCCTAGGGTACTGTTTTTTTTTTTATTTCCTTTGCCAGCTCCCTTACCCCTTCTGCATGTCCCAGGGGGTACTTTTTTTCTTACCTTCCACTGGTCTTGGGATACTGTGTTTTATTACCTTCCATAAGTCCTGGGGTGCGTGATTGTGTAGACAGGGCCCCAGTGCACTGTATTGCCCGGGGGCCTATAATGCTCTTAAGATGGCACTGGCCACCCCACCCCCCAGTGTCTGAAATCATCGGCAACAATTCTCATGCTGTCAGATTGGCTTGTATTGCTTCTGGTTTTCTGCTGCTGGAGGTTTTGCTAGCCTCTGATCACTACTGCTCAGCCTGGGCTCCAGAGATGATGACCTTGTTGTATATGATTTGCCTTTCTTAACCCTACAACATGTAAGTGACCATTTTACTTTTTTATTAATGAATAATCTGCTGCACTTAGATACGCCCTCTTGTGCATCTTAACCTTTTTTTTAAAAATTTTTTTATAGATGCTGAATAGTTAAATCACCTAAGGCCTCCTCCACACAGGGTGATTTGCTCCGTGCCCTGTGTAGGGCCACGTTTCACTGGCATGGGGATGCACAGGTGTTGCATGTATCCCCACCCGGCAGTCCTGTAGCTGTCCATTGTCTGCATGGACACAGCTGCTGCTCCCACCATGACATCTATATTGGTCTAGCTGCATGCACCCAGGGTGAGATTGGGGATACGCACCGACACAGATGTCATATTGGGAGCTGTGGCACAGAACACTTGTCCATCCCTGTGCAGGTTAACACATTCCTGCACAGGGCATGGATCAAATCGGCCCATGTGAATGAGGCCTTACAGTTTGTGTTTCAAGGTGTCTAATGCTAAGAAATGTGGTAAGCACTAGGTATAAAGGAGTACATAATGTACACCTCGAGAGCCCACAACTCTAAAACAAACTTTTACACATCCCTGTTATTTTCTCAGGACTACTTTAGCCACCCGGAGCTTGCCTAGCGGTCTGCCATCTGGGCACATAGTGGGTCCAGCTCTTTTCAGCAGCAATTGGTAGAGTCAGTGACCCCAGGCAGAAATTGCCCATCTGCACTGGCACAAGAACACAGCATGCTTGGGCTGACAGTCCAGCGAGTGGAAGAAACATGTCTTTGTGCCAAGTAGTTCATTCCATCAGTCTTCTAGGATAAAAGGGTCTTTATCCTCCTTCCAGCCTCATAGACCTCAACTACATACAAATCTCCACCATACTTCAGCTGATTATTCTACCAGATGGACAAACAGAACCCGGACTTGTTTGTCCTCGACGCATTCGGAGAAATTCATGTAACAAGGAAAAACATATTAGCTCTTAATGCACAATAACTGCCAAGACTCGTTAATACTCAAATTTATTTGCCTTAATGCACAGTAATTAAGATCAAATATTTCTGTCCCTAAAGTGACTTTTTCACTTTTCCCCTTCCAAATGATTCACTCTGTTTCTTTAGCTGGGAAATCTTGACTGCTTGAGGGAGTTTGAATTTATTTCTGTGCTGATAATCCTAAGGCAGATTTTAAACAGTGAGATTTTAATTGGTCAGCCCAAACAGTTCTTCCAAGTGCCAGGTAATATGACAATGCTATAAAGTCATTTAATGGTTTGGAGCAACTTGCCTTCTACGCACTTGTTGATAATTTTGGTGGAATTGTTATATATATATATATATATATATATATATATATATATATATATATATATATATAATATTAATGCACAATAACTTATATTCACTATATATAGTGGGATTGGGGAGCTTAAACTCAAGCAGTAGGTGCGTTTGCAATGAGTTGTGCCAGTTCAAAATTGTATTTTAGGGCAAGGTAGCCCACTTTTATTCAATAAATGGAGAAGTTCACATGTACATCAGTTGCCCATGCAGCGGTTTCTTCCACACAATGTGCACAAATGAAGATACTGAGCCACCTTGCTCTCTTTTTGGCAGCACTGCTGCTCCTCTTACCAGTCCCTTTGACTGTGTTGTCCAGCTCTCCTGGAACACTTGGCTCTCTAGCCTTTAGTTCCAGCACCCTCCTGCACGGCCCACCTCTGGTTTATGGATTCGGGTTCTCCTGACTCCCCCGATAGAAGCCAACCTGACTCCTGGAATTGAGACTTTTGCTGTCTCTTGGTTTCTGTGTGGGCATTCGTGACCCCTTGATGAGACCTCTGTCTCGTGGCTTATGGCTGGGGCCCCCTAACCCCGGATGAGACCTTCCATCTCCAGCACTGGAGGGACCTGAGTATATAATGACCCTGCACACCTGTAGTCAGCCAGGTTGCAGGTGTCTAGCAAAACCCGAATACAGGATTGACTGTTCTGACCCAGAACTTCGGAATCTGGAGAGAGCCACAAACAGCTTTCTCCACTCAGAAATAATAGTTCTGAACCTCACAATAACCATAAATGTGAATCCTGTGTCACATTTTCCTTTATTCTTACAGTGACAAGGCCTCCCTCTCACATAATAAGTATATATACACTATATTACCAAAAGTATTGTGACACATAAACTTTATTGGCATCCCAGTCTTAGTCCGTAGGGTTCAATAATGAGTTGGCCCACTCTTTGCCGCTATAATGTCTGTCCACAAGGTGTAGGAGTGTGTCTATGGGAATGTTTGACCATTATTCCCGAAGTGCATTTTTGAGGTCAGGCACTGATGTTTGACGAGAAGGCCTGGCTCGCAATTCATCCCAAATGTGTTCTGACGAGTTGAGGTCAGGACTCTGTGCAGGCCTGTCAAGTTCCCCCACCCCAAACTCGCTCATCCATGTCTTCATTATCCAAATCATTTGGTGGAGGGGGGATTATGTTGTGGGGTTGTTTTTCAGGAGTTGGACTTGGCCTCTTAGTTCCAGTGAAGGAAACATACCAAGACATTTTGGACAATTTCATGCTTCCAACTTTGTGGGAACAGCATCAGGATAGCCCCTTCCTGTTCCAACATGACTGCGCACCAGTGCACAAAGCAAGGTCCATGGATGAGCAAGTTTGGGTCGGAGGAACTTGACTGGCCTGCACAGAATCCTGACCTCAACCCGATAGAACACCTTTGGGATGAATTAGAGTGGACACTGTGAGCCAGGCCTTCTCGTCCAACATCAGTGCCTGACCTCACAATTGCACTTCTGGAAGAATGGTCAAACATTTCCATAGACACACTCCTAAACCTTGTGGACAGCCTTCCCAGAAGAGTTGAAGCTGTTATAGCTGCAAATGGTGGGCCAACTCGATATTGAACCCTACAGAATAAGACTGGGATGCCATTAAATTTCAAGTGCGTGTAAAGGCAGGTGTCCCAATACTTTTGGTAATATAGTTCAATGCACTGTGTATGACCATCTTTAAAGCTGAACTTCAGGTAGGTATAAAAGATGCAGAATAAGCTGCTCTGTATTCATTAATACATCACTGAATTACATTTTTTTAAATGTACAAAATGTAAGTTCCGAAGTTGAATTTGGTATCAGCCACTTGCAATCCTCCGCACAGTAGAACTCAGACTAGGGGAGAAGAACAGTTGGCCAATTTGTTATGTGGCAGTGCCTGTGTGTTGACAAGAGACACGTTGATAGCGGGAGAAAGCAGAAGGAGAGAGAGAAGATTACAGCTCCCACCAGAAGAGGAAGTGAGGGGAAATTTTTCCGGTGGGGGGGGCAGAATTCCTGTGTCATTGGACAGGAAGTGAAAGGAATTCTGCCCAACAGGACACGGCAAAAAAATAAATAAGAGGAATGGTAACCCCTTTACTATAGCAAAAAATAGAAAAAAAAGTTTGGGCTTTAGATATACTTTAAAGTCGAACTCCAGAAAAAAAAAAAATGTTTGCAATAGCACCAATTGAAATAAGTTATTTCTAATGCTGAGTGTTCACTGCTGTCTTCTCCGCTGATTACTTTACACATCTTAGTTTCTTTCATCCAGGATACTACTGGTAGAAATTTTCTTCTGGCGCTGCAACCCACAGTTCTAGCTAGTGTACAGTGCAGGGATAGTGTGATATGTTCTCCCTTTATCCATTCACAAAAAGAATACAAGGTGTTCTGGGAGAGGTGGGGGTGAGTACATCTCACCTTGTCCATTCACAGAACAATTTGCATTCTGTGAAAAGAATACAAGGCTTTTGCCTGTAGTAACCGGGATAAAATGATTATGGTTTGTACAGTAATCAGCAACCAACCAGGCATAGGAGTTCTACTTAAAGATATTGACGTTAATTATCTGCTTGAATAACCATCTTCTTTATTTTCTCACTACAGGTGACATTGGGCAAAGTATTGAAAGTGATTGTAGTGATGCGTAGTCTGTTTATTGATCGGACCATTGTGAAGGGTTACAACGAAAATGTTTACACAGAAGATGGCAAGGTGAGTGACTTATCAACTATCAGTCCTTTCTAGGACAACAGGTGAAGTCAATCAGTGATTTCTATCCAGGATTTGGGATTAATTGTTCACTACGGGGACTATTTATAGAAGAGAACAGATTCTGCTCTCTTCTGGATGCTGCACTTACTCTACACCACGTTCTGCAATTTGTCCCCAATTCATGGCCGGACTATGCTCCCGGCTTTTTTTTCCTGTCTATTAATTTTTACAGTGCTGGCAAGAAGCATGCAATGCTTTCTAAGTATTGTGTGCATATACTGTAAATACATTTAAAGTATGGCTGTGGTTAGTTTATCCAGCTGGGGTCCTTAATTTACCTTACTTAGCGTTCTCTGTGATGCATTGCAGCAGGATTCCAGAGAGCTCCTTACCAATGAAGGATGGAGGGTACCAAGCAAGTTTACTCTGTCAGTAAATAAGTGCTGCCCCTGCTGGTCACAGGATTGATCTCCAAAGGCTAGAGTGTTTTTACAGGTTTTTGAACCCTAGGACGGTTTGTTTCCTTCATTCAGGTGACAGAATTTTTAGTGCAGATTGATCTTTTGTAGTTCTAATAGATTATGTGATTATAATAGATTATATGTCAGCGCTAGTCCACCTCAGCAGTTTGCAATTATGGTGTAAGTGCAGAATACCAATGATAAACAGAAAAAAACTTGCAGCGCTAAACAGGGCTTGGGTGTATGTCGCCACGATAACCTGGTACTGTTGGCGGATGAGCGGCTTTCTTTTAATCATAGCTATTTACATTTGGAATGCTGTGTTCTACCTCTGAGACTTATGTGAGATGAACTTTATGGGAAATAAAATACTACACTATTCGCTCCTTTTTGTTTGGGTTTTTCACTTCTCATGAGGTTATAGTCCAGGGATATGCAATTAGTGGACCTCCAGCTGTTGCAAAACTACAAGTCCCATCATGCCTCTGCCTTTGTGTGTCATGCTTGTGGCTGTCAGAGTCTTGCTATGCCTCATGGGACTTGTAGTGTTCTGCAACAGCTGGAGGTCTGCTAATTGCATATCCCTGGGTTATACTTTTGAAGACCGCGGCCCCTAGCAGATAGGAGAAGGAGTTCAGAGCTCAGTTTTAAACGCATTATGCTGCTTAACTTTTGGCGAGTGTGCATTTATACTTTACGGTGGGGGAATTCATCACTATTCCAGGTGGTGTGCTATACTTTTATTGCTGCTTCTAATTTGTCAGCCAGAAATTCTGGTGATTGATCTACGTTGGTCATTTTGAGAAAAAGGATTAGCTTCATTTGAGGCGGAGATTTCACATGGTGGAGGATATTATTTTGGATGGTTTTATTTATGTTTTTCACACTTTTTATGGATTTTGATTTTATATTTGTTTAGCGCCACACTTTTGTAGTGTCAACCTAATTGCTGCTTAAATTATTGCCACTTAAATTAATATTCAGATTAGTTTCCATTCTTGGGTGGTAGATAGCTTTAGTTGAAAACTTCAAGCGTCGTAATAAAAAAAAAACCCTTACAGAAAAGCTAGGGAGGTAGGACGCTTTGAGGCATAGAAGGTTTAAATGTTTTTTTTAAAGTTGCAGTCCTGGAGCCTGATCAAGGATCACTACCTAAAGAATTTTTGAGTCAGAAAAAGCATGTGGACAGTAAAGCCTAAAACGCGCAAGCTTCCCGCTTACATACTTGCTCTGGGTTAGTGATTTATCAAGTAGGAAAGCAGTGATAGAAATTACCGCTCCAGAGCCTATAACTTTAAAATTAACCAGCAGTTGCAGTTATCATCTTTTCACCGAAACCGCTTTCCTTTAAGTATGAACCCTGTCATTCAGCTGTGTAATAAAACCATCGATAAGTATTAATGTCACCCTGTGTCATTATGTGCCCTTTAGCAAAACACAGAAGACAGAGAGGATCAGTCTGTGACAGTCTTCATATTTTCCTCCTCTTGCCCCTTAGCACAGGTTGTCGTGCCCTTCTGCTTTTCTGGCGTGTTGGCCTTAACTGGCGACAATAGTAGTTCGATTCCGAGGTCACAGAAAGCCACAGTAAACACTATCTCACCGAGGTGTCTGTGATATTTACAGAAGGGAGATGAGCAAACTGCACTTACACATCTCTCATCTTCTTGCTTCTCTGGTGTATATATTACTGTCCCCCTGGAGTTATCCAAGTATAAGTGTTCCCTAAATTTGTTAAACAACAAAGATGAATACATTTACGGAGATTTAAAAAAAATTGGTCATCTTATAATCGTCTTATTAAGAATAACGTTTATATTTTTCACAGCCTACTGTGCTCATGTATTTGGCTTCCAGAATTAACACCTCAAGTACTAGTACCTCTGGATGTTATAGTACAGAGTTGTGGAATAAGGAGTCTTATTAGGGCTGCTGTAGGTCAGCTATGTAGAAAACAAGCAGTGTCGGCCGATGGCAATTTTTTTTTTTTGGGGTGGAGTTGGTGGGGTGGGTCTGGTGCACTTACCCCATCTATGGTGCGCAGCGCTTCTCCCAGGCTTCACCGGTAGCTTCCCTTGCACAGCGGCTGTCGGCTTTCCCTTCCCCTGCTCTCCACGGGCATCGCGGCGGCTTCCGTTTCCTCCCTCCTTGACGGCTATTTGGGACTCTTCTCTTTTCAGGCCAGTTGGAAAACGGGTCTCAGACCTGCTTCAAATTGGCCGGATTGAGGATCAGTGTTTTAATAGCGAATGTTCATTCGCTTTTGTAACACCTGGGTGGGCTCCTGGCGCAATGCTCTGCGCCAGGAGCCCACCCTATTTTGAAGCCTATTAGAGGCTCTGGCTCTAATCAGGTGCTTCAAATAATTCCCCCACCACTGTGATTCATGCGCTCGGCGTCCTGAAAGGGGCGGATGCATGAATAGGGGGTGGTGGTGTCCTGTCGGAATAGTGGCAGTGGATAGAGCATGGGGGTGGCGGGTGTGGATAGATGGGGCGGAGCTCCGGCTCCTCTAATGGACAGGCCACCACTGGAAACAAGGTCAATCCATGATGCTTAAAGTACTCAGTGATTTTAATAGCCTCAAAAATGCTGCTAACAGGTATAAAGTGCAATCACCTAGACCTGCAACAACTTTCAATGTCTGACTTTTAAAGCGTAAGTAAACACTCCTATCGTTTTCAGCCAAGGAAGCTGCCATCTTGGCCTCTGTTTAATCTACAACTGCCATGATGCTGCACATGTGATCAGTTATAACACCAGCCATTGGATGGTTTGACAGTTTGGTCGAGAGCACAACCAATGGGAGTATTACATTTCCGGCACGTGCCATACATGAAACGGTTTTATGGATGGGTTTACTTCCACTTTAAGTTGGTCTCCTCTTTAAAGATAGACTGTTACCTAATTATGATCAAAACAGAACATAGAAAAAGCATGCGACTTTCTTGGTGCCATCCAAAACCAGCAACACAAATTATTCCATAAAATGTATATTTATTTAAAAAAAACATGTAACATTCCATGAATAAGTCTATACCAACATAGTTACATCAAAGTGAAATGGCTCAACATACAATGAAAGCCTCAAATGATCACTTGTCTTTTTAAGTTCTTAGTTTGTCATGTAGTGTACGAAATTTCCTTCATTCAACTTTTTTATACAGACTTGAATACAGACCAAGTCAAGACTCAAAATGTTTAGCTGAAGAGCTTCATTAGGAGTATAGAGGTACTAGTGAAAAGAACAATCACATTAATACAGCATATTCTATTTCATAATTCCATATAATTGCATCACCTTTAAATCCCACTTGTGTACTTGATGTTAGAAAAAGACTTTTACATACATGTGCCAATAGGAGCCAGGCCACTGTTTCATTTCATGATATAAAGCAAATCAAGAGGGAAAACATTGCTAACACCAGCAAAGTGTAGTCTAGAAATAATAACAAAGGGAATATCTAGTCGTCATATCACTAATATAATAATGTTGATGGATAATGATATTATGTATAGTTGTTGAGAAGGCACAGCAGTGCAAGTGGTAAGTATTCAATGATGTGCCAATTCTCCCTGCACAACCCCCCCCCGCATTTCTGTCAGATAATGCACCACTTCACCCAGAAAATTCTTGCAATTATAAATGTTTAGACATTCTCATGTTTATTTCTTTTGTTCATATTGGTATGAGACAAAAAAGTCGAGAAACAAAAGCCAAATCCTGACACATTCCACGCAAAACTCCAAAACACATCAAACCTTGATGCTCATCCATGTCTTTACGGACCACCTTGCTTTGTGCACTGGTTCAAATCATTTGGTGAAGGTGGGATTATGGTGTGGGGTTGGGTTAGGCCTCTTGGTTCCAGTGAAGGGAACTCTTAAGGTGTCAGCATACCAAGACATTTTGGACAACTTTGTGGGAACAGTTTGGGGATGGCCCCTTCCAGTTTCAATATGAGTGCACAAAGCGAGGTCCGGAAAGACATTAATGTGCAAGTTTGGGGTTAAAGAACTTGACTGGCCTGCACCTCAACCCAATAGAACACCTTTGGGATGAATTTGAGCGGAGACTGCGAGCCAGGCCTTCTCGTCCACATCAGTGCCTAACCTCACAAATGCGCTTCTGGAAGGTTGGTCAAACATTCCCATAGACACACTCCTAAACCTTGTGGACAGCCTTCCCAGAAGAGTTGAAACTGTTATAGCTGCAAAGAGTGGACCAACTCAATATTGAACCCTAAGACTGGAATGACAAAGTTCGCATGTGTGTAAAGGCAGGTGTCCCGATACTTTTGGTAATATAGTGTATATCCTATCTCTCCCAAATTTTTCCAAAAGACCATTCCAATTGGTTGTGCGCGAGATTAACAAAAAAAAAAGTTGTACTTGAAGTAAAAAAAAGGGTCTCATTCTTGTGAAAAAAAAAAGGTCCCAACCAAAGCCTAGTCAAGGTCTCATGGTCTCCGGCTGCGGGTGCATGGTAAGTGTTTAGAATCTATAGAGGTTTTAGAGAGTCTGTTTTAGCTAAACAGACCCTGTCTTGTAGACTTTCAGTGAGGTAAAGAATCGGTAAGGAACAGGAAACCTGTATCTGCAATGCATAAAACCAGAGTTATCAAACATGAACAACCACTGATAAGACAGTTTAATATTAAAGTGGAGTTCTGCTTAAAAAAATAAATAAAAGTCAGCAGCTACAAATACTGCAGCTGCTGACTTTTAATAATCGGACACTTACCTGTCCCAGGGTCCAGCGATGTGGGGGAACGAAGCCCCGCTTGTCTCCCCCTCCTCTCTGTGGCGCCAGCATTGTAACTGTGGGCGCCCGGCTGTCGCTTCACAGCCGGGCACCCGCTGCGCATGTGCGAGCCGTGCTGTGACTGGCCGGGCAATCATCTGGAACCTGTGACGTGCCCCAGATGATTGCCTTGAGGGAGGGGGAGAGATGATCTCCCTTGCGGTGCGCCGGGAGGAAGTGGGAGCTGGGACCCTCTAAAAAGAGAATATCCGCTCCCGCCCCAAAAAAATGACATGCCAAGTGTGGCATGTCAGGGGGTCACCTCCCTTACAGCGGAAGTTCCATTTTTGGGTGGAACTCCGCTTTAAATAATAATGTTCACATTCTTTAAAAAAGTAAAAACACAAAATGCAGTTTCGTTTATCGGTGAACTCCTTCCAGCATCCACTATCTGTTGGTTTTAAGTTGAAGAACTGCGGTGTGAAGAACGTATCTTGTGTTCTGCTGCTCACAATCAAGCAGCTAGTGCATCTAACCTAAGATTACGTGTCATTGTGTTTCTTTCTTCTTTAAATACAACTGTGAGGTCTATTGACTTTGCAATAATGTCTTAACCTTGAATTTGCTGTGTCAGCAACAGAAGGGGTTAAGGATTGGATCCGCAAAGCTTAACCTAGGTCTTTCCCCCGGGAGCAGATGGTTTAACTGGCCAGCAGAGCATACAGTACCTCTGTCCGAGCTGCCTGCTTTATTGAAGGCATTAATATGGGAATCAGGTCCGCTGACTGATTATGGCTCACACAGTGCTCTTTCAGACCCAAAGGCCACATTCTAATGAGTGCGGGGTGCTGCAGGAAGTGTAATTAGCATGCAGATGTTTTACCTTGCCCTGTTGTATTTAGTGCTGTGTGGGTTATATACAGAATAAAAAGTCTGCAGTGAAGGGTGAAATCAGCACTGTGTAAGTTTTCCTACCTGTTTCATGGGTTTGACATCTTGAAGATAAAAGATATTTAAACTATAAATCTTAAAGCATACTTTAGCCATTGCTTTGTCACCCCTTTAAAAAAAACACTACAAATACCATCCTTTTTCAAAGTAATTTAGCTACATTATCAGAATTACCAGTGTCATTCTCTAGTCCACATATGGTCTGAATTCCCTGTGCAGATTGTATTCTGAAACTGCTCATGTTCAGGCTGCATGGGACATCTCTGTCTGTTAAAGTGGAACTTAACTGCACCTGAGCACCACAAACTAAAAAAAAATGCTATTTAATTAATTTTTAATATTCAAAGCAAACACATTCATCTTTGTCTCCATGTTTTATTTTGTAGAGAATCACAAGTCATGGCCATATTGAGTAAGGGCAAATGATTAATTTTAACCACTTCAATACCAGGCACTTAGACACCTTCCCGCCCAGGACAATTTTCAGCTTTCAGCGCTGTCACTATTTGAAGGACAATTGCGCGGTCGTGCTACACTGTACTCAAACAATTTTTTTTATCATTTTGTTCCCACAAATAGAGCTTTCTTTTGGTGGTATTTGATCACCTCTGCAGTTTTTTTTTTTTGGGTAACAAATTAAAAAAGACCGAAAATTTTGAAAAAAAAACAAGTTTTTCTGTTTCTGTTAAAACTTTTTGTAAATAAGTATGTTTTCTTCAATGACGGGCACTGATATGGCTGCACTGACGGGCACTGATATGGCTGCACCGACGGGCACTGATATGGCTGCACTGACGGGCACTGATATGGCTGCACTGACGGGCACTGCTACGGCGGCATTGATGGGCACCGATGAGGTGGCACCAACGAGGTGGCACTGATGATGGGCACTGATAGGCGGCACTGATAGGTGGCACTGGTATGCGGCACTGATGGGCACTCATAGGTGGCACTGGTATGCGGCACTGTTGGGCACTCATAGGTGGCACTGGTATGCGGCACTGATGGGCACTCGTAGGTGGCACCGATGGGCACTCGTAGGTGGCACCGATGGGCACTCGTAGGTGGCACCGATGGGCACTCGTAGGTGGCACCGATGGGCACTCGTAGGTGGCACCAATGGGCACTCGTAGGTGGCACCAATGGGTACTTATGGGTGGCACAGATGGGCACTGATAGGTGGCACCGATGGACACTGATAGGTGGCACTGATGACACTGGTGGCACTGATGCTCCTAAGGTTGGCATTGCAGGGCATCTAGGCAATTTTATGGTGCCAATCAGTGCCCATTTGTGGGCACTGATTGGCACAGATTGGGCACTGACTGGGCACATGTGGATGGCCATGGGGTACATACCTGGCCATCCACATGTTGCCCCTTCCCTGGTGGTCCTAGTGGCGATCCCTGGTGGTCCAGTGTGGTCATCTGAGGGGGGGCTGCGCTGATAAACAATCAGCGCAGACCCCCCTGTCAGGAGAGCCCCCGATCGGCTCTCCTCTACTCGCGTCTGTCAGACGCGAGTGAGGAAAAGCCGATCAATGGCTCTTCCTCTTGACATCGTGATCAGCCGCGATTGGACACGGCTGATCACGTGGTAAAGAGCCTCCTCCGGAGGCTCTTTACCAAGATCGGTGGAGTGGTGTGTCAGACTGACACACCGCTCCACCGATCGCTGGGATTCGCGGGCGTGCGGCGGTATGTTATCCTGCTGGACATCATATGACGCCCAGTCAGGATAACGGAACCACTTCCCGGACGTCAATCCGCTATAGGCCGGGCGGGAAGTGGTTAACATTTACTTCCTAGAATCCATTTGCCCTTAGCTCAGGCATGCTTGCAGGAGGATGTGCTTAGCTGAAAAGCCCCTCTTCCAAATGAAATTTAAAATACTCATTAAGGCTCCCGGGATGTTTCATTTTGGCCTAAGTCAGAAACCAAGAAGCCACTGAAGAAAAGTAAAATAAAAGAAATTATTTTATATATACAGCGGGTAAAATAAGTATTGAACATGTCACCATTTTTCTAGGTGAATATATTTCTAAAAATGCTATTGACATGAAATTTTCACCACATGTCGGTAACAAGTTACGTGTGATAAAATGGAATGACACAGTGAAAAAGTATTGAAAGAAGTAGACAGTTTTGCAAAAATTTGATTTATTTTGTTAGTGATATTAAAGTGTTACCAAACCCACAACATTAAAATCAGTTTGTATATGCGATAAACCTAAGGGGTTAATCCTCTGCATTATGTAAAAAGGCTGCTTGATCCTCTGTCCTTTTACTGACTCCAACCCATTTCTCGATAGAACAGAGCATTAGGAGTCAGGCTGCACATGCTCAGTTTACTGTGTATTGCTAGGGAGTTGTTTTTTTTTTTTCTTGGGATAGAGCATGTAATCGGCACAGGGCCAGACAGGATCGGGGAGAATGAAAACTCCTACAAGCTTAAGCAAACAGTGATACAAGTCACAAGACTCCTATATACTGCTGATGAGAAAAGGTATTTAGCCGTTTATATCTAATAAAGCTATTGCATTTTTATGTTCTGTGGGAGACCAGATATAGGGAATGCAGGTTCTGGGTTCAGTAACACTTTAACCACTTACGGTCCGCCGACCGTCGTTATACATCGGTATTTTGAAGAGGAATATCGTTGTTATGGCAGCAGCTAGCTGCCATAACCCCGGTATCTTCTTCTTCAGCGGGCGGTCCGCTTCAAGATAAAAGTGGTCTCTGCAGCAGATTCGCCGCGAGAACACTTTTGTCGGCAGCGGGAGAGGGCTGACCCCCTCCCACCGCACTCCGGTGCCCTCCGCCGCTTACTGGAGCCGGCGGTAGGCGATCGGATCCTCTCCCTAGCCTGACATGGAGATAAGTGAGGGAAAGATGGCCCCTACCCATCTCCATATCATTGCAGGGCAGAAGCTACTTCAAAACGTCACTTCCGCCCATAGCTCTTAACCACTTCCCGCCCGGCCGATCGGCGGCTCTCCTGACAGGGGGAGTTGCGCTGATTGTTTATTAGCGCAGCTCCCCCCCTCAGATGACCACACTGGACCACCAGGGATCGCCACTAGGACCACCAGGGAGAGGGGCAACATGTGGATGGCCATGTATGTACCCCATGGCCATCCACATGTGCCCAATCTGTGCCCACAAATGGGCACTGATTGGCACCAGTATATTGCAGTGATGCCCAGCAATGCCACCCTTAGTGCCACCAATCAGTGTCATCAGTGCCACCTGTCAGTGTCCATCGGTGCCACCTGTCAGTGCCCATCTGTGCCACCTGTCAGTGCCACCCATGCCACCTGTCAGTGCCACCCATAAGTACCCATCAATGCCACCTACGAGTGCCGATCAGTGCCCGTAAGTGCCACCTCATCAGTGCCGCTGTATCAGTGCCCGTCAGTGCAGCCATATCAGTGCCCGTCAGTGCAGCCATATCAGTGCCCGTCATTGAAGAAAACGTACTTATTTATAAGAATTTTTAACAGAAACAAAGAAAAACTTGTTTTTTTTTTCAAAATTTTCTTCAATTGTATTTTTTATTTGATGCGCAAAAAATAAAAAACGCAGAGGTGATCAAATACCACCAAAAGAAAGCTCTATTTGTGGGAACAAAATGATAAAAAAAATGTTTGGGTACAGTGTAGCATGACCGCGCAATTGTCATTCAAATTGTGACAGCGCTGAAAGGTGAAAATTGGCCTGGGCGGGAAGGGGTCTAAGTGCCTGGTATTGAAGTGGTTAAAGGGCCTTTTTTTTTTTTTTTTCAAATTGCAAATATTTTTTTTTTTTCTTTTTCTTTTTTTATTGCATTTTAGTGTAAATATGAGATCTGAGGTCTTTTTGACCTCAGATCTCATATTTAAGAGGTCCTATCATGCTTTTTTCTATTACAAAGGATGTTTACATTCCGTGTAATAGGAATAAAAGTGACACATTTTTTTTTTAAAAGAACAGTGTAAAAATGTAAAATAAGAATTTTTTTTTTTTTTAAACGCGCCCCATCCCACCAAGCTAGCGTACAGAAGTGAACGCATACATGAGCAGCGCCCAAATATGAAAACGGTGCTCTCAAACCACCCATGTGAGGTATCGCCGTGATTCTAGCCCTAGACCTCCTCTGTAACTCAAAACATGCAACCTGTAGAATTTTTTAAAGTAATTTTCTAGCAAAAAAATGTTTTAACTTGTAAACAACAAATCTCAGAAAGAGGCTCGGTCCTTAAGTGGTTAAAGCTGCAGATTTTTTACATTAAAATAAAAAACATGCTATACTTACGTGCTCTGTGTAATGGTTTTGCAAACAGTAACCCTGATCCTCCTCTTCTTGGGTCCCCTACAGGCGCTCCTGGCCCCTCCCTCCTGCCGAGAGCCTCCAGAGCAAACAGCTTGCTATGGGGCACCCAGGAAGGCTCGCTCGCAAGCTGCTACTCTGCGTCTCCATTCACACACAGAGCTGTGGCTGGGCCCGCCCCTACCTCTTCTCATTGGCCCGCTGGCTGTGATTGACAACAACGAGCACCAGTGTCGCCTGCTGCTGTCTCAGCCAATGAGAAATGGAGAGCCAAGGCTCTCATACACAGAGGAGGATCAGGCTCAGGTAAGTATTATGGGGGCTTGGGGATGCTGCACAGAGAATGGGTTTAACCTTCATGCATAGAATGCATGAAGGTAAAAATCCTCGAGCCTTTAGAACCACTTTAACTTTATTTCCTGGTTTTAATGGTTATTGAGAACAGTGAGGCTGGATTCACATATGTGGGAACTGGATGCGGGTTTCCCTGCATCCAATTCGTGTGACCCGCTCTCAATGGCGCCAGTTTACACAGGCTCGGGGCAGGAGCGGAGCGGATTACAGAAGGCTCCTGTGTGTGTTTGGGTCCAGTTCAGGTGTGAATTCAGGCAAAAATACGGACCTGAATCACACCTGACCCGGTGAACAAACATGCACCGGATCCCAGGCACGAACCACACATATTTGAACCTGGCCCGAGTCCCTATGCTATGGTGGCATATGGGACTTGTAGTTTCTTCATTCACAAATCACTGTAAATGGATGGCACGATTGTGAGACAAAGCCTCATACAGATATGCCAAATTAAAAAAAAAATGACAGGAGCCTGCAGGGAAAAGAACACCCGGATTCTGTAGAAGGGGGCAGTTAGAGGGTGGAGGGCTGCGGACTCCGACCATGTTTCCTGTTACACCCTACATATGGGTGAAACATGGTCAGAACGGTAGACTTTACTTTTAAATGTCAGGTTTTACATCTGCTCTAAATTCAACAAGAGAATTGCAGGAGAAGCTGGTGCAGAGTATTACGGGAGAAGTCAAAAGGTTCTTTACAGTTCTTGAAACCTTCTCTCCATGTTGTACAATAAGAGGGTAAATGTCTCCTGTGGGGACATAGACCGCATTAAAAAATGTGACAGGGGTTTCAGCACATCCCCACTCTTTCCAAAGCTTGTAGGTCTTTAGGTATACTATAAATAAGTCTCAATCCTTTATGTATAGCTTTGTTCTGTAAACCATGATTTTATTTCTAGGAGCTTGCCTATTTTTACACCTGAAAGGTCCGGATCTCTTCTCAGATTTTTCTAAGACTTTTCAAAGGCCTCTCATATAAACCTAGCCTTTAAGTTTATTGATCATTCAGAGGAGAAAAATGTAGCCTGTGTGTAGCTATTTGTACATGATCATCTAAAGATGCTGGGAGGTCCATTTCTGTGCTCATATTTCTTTTTTTGCACCACGAGCTACTTTGAGGATTTTTTTTTATCTTTTGAACCCCTGTAATCGGCACCTCGGTAGGACACAGGCCATTCCTCCTGGGTTCTGTAGTGTATTGAAAGGTAATAGCATGCAGCAGCTCATCCTCTCTTGTAGCAGTTACAGAACCTAAGCGTCCTCATTGAATTCTCTTGTTAAGCAGCACCAGCTCCTGTTAAAACTACAGTTGCATTAATTACCCCTCCTCGGCTAGGGAGCCGCTGCTCGTCTCCGGCCGAACCTCAGCAAGTGAAAAGCACAAAGTTATCAAAGCCGAGCTTCAAAGATCACCACAGCCGTCTCTGGGGTAATTTCTGATCCTTGCTTCCCTACCACTTCAAAGACGAGCGTAGAAGTCGCGTGGGAGGGGGGAACGCTCTGGCAGGGAGGGGGCGGAATCTGATTTCTATAATAGGGGTTGGCATCGTCCCTGTTTGATATGAGATGCAAGGAAGGTTGTGATTCGTTATCGACTTTGAAATCATTCGAAACGACCTTCAGAAAAATGGCATGGCGTCCCGCTCTGCTAGTAAACGAGAGGAGGACGCAGGTCTGGCCAGGAATGGGGGGGGTTTATATTAGGGGGGGGGGGCCTCATTATCGTGCACAAAAGTTTTCTTGTTTTTTTTTTTTTCCTTTTACATTGACTCATTAAAATTCTTTTTTATGGGAAGTAAGGGCAGGAAAGGAAAACAATAAACAGAAATCAAAGTGCAGTTTTGATCCAGTTTTTTATCTTTGAATTTGTCAAAATTAGCACTACACAAGCACAAAATAGTCAGGGACAGTCTTCAGCTGCTGAAGGACTATAATATTCAGCATGCCAGATGTTGAGGTGAGCCATATTGTAGTATTTTTGACAGTTCTTTGTTTTTAGAACCTGTGCCAACAGTGTTTTGTGGACTACAAGAAGCTGAGGGCATAAAAAATCATTGCTCAAGGAATACAAAACTAAACTAAATGGTGTTTTTCTTATCTGCATGGAATTCAATGTTAAAGTGACCTGGTCAACTACCAATGGTAGGTTCCAAGAATACCAATACACAGGCTAGTGCTTGCAAGGGCTGTGCCTGATTCCTTAGTTAAACAAACTGTTATACAAAGTATCTTTCCGCAAACATTTTATTTTTCTCTACCAAAAATATTATAAGATGTTACCAGAAAATATTGAAGCATTACTTTCAGCTCCAGCAAATGATTCATTTGTATAATGGCAGTATCTGAACCCAACAGCAAAAATGTAAGAAATTGCAGCTTTACCAGTCTTTAGATGTGATTGCTGCATTACTTTTCTTTTGTTAAAGTATAACTAAAGGCAAAATTTTTTTTTAGTTTTGCATAGTGTACTGTAGAGGGATTAGAATACTTATCAGCTTTTATTGCTGTGCGCCCCCGTTAAAGAGAGTCACCCTATCTATTTGTCCTGTTTACCATTATCATGTAAAAGTAAAAGAAAATCCCACATTTTTGGTTGTCCCCAGAAAAGTAAGAGGGGAAATCTTTAATGGGGACAGTAATTCTGGGGACCAGGGGATTCCCAAGGAATTCCCTTAATCACTTCCATACTGGGCCTATTCTAGCACTCCTTTTTCCTACATGTAAAAATCATAATTTTTTGCAAGAAAATTGCTTAGAACCCCAAAATATTATATATGTTTTTTTTTTTTTTTTTTTAGCAGAGACCCAAGGGAATAAAATGGCAGTCGTTGCAACTTTTTATGTCACAGTATTTGCGCAGCAATTTTTTTTAAACGCTTTTTTTGTAGGGGAAAAAAAGTTTAACCACTTGCCGACCAGCCACTGTCATTATGCTGGCAGGTCGGCATAGCTGTATGTCGGCTCCTTTAAGCAGGATAGCAGGTGGGTGTTAGCTTATTATAGCAAAAAGTACAAAATATTGTGGGTTTTTTTTTTTTCAAAATTGACGCTCTTTTTTTGTTTATAGCGCAAAAAATAAAAACGGCAGAGATGATCAAATACCACCAAAGCTCTATTTGTGGAAAAAAAAACGTCAATTTTGTTTGGATACAGCATCGCACGACAGCGCAATTGTCAGTTAAAGCGACACAGTGCCGTATCGCAAAAAATGGCCTGGTCATTTAAGCAGCGTAATCTTCCGGGGCCCGAAATCTTCTGGGGCTTCCAGCAGTTTAAATAGGGTGATTGGCACCAAATGCCGTGCATGCGCCCGCACAACGATGCGCAAGGGCGCGTGCCAGCTCGCACCCCAGGGCGCCTGGTACTGGGTCTATTTCGGGAACTTCTCTGACAGTGCCCCCTCCTTAAGGGCAGCCTCCGGATGCCCATCTGGGCCAGTCTATTGGTGTGGGCACTCCAAAAATCCCTTAAAAGTTTTTCAGCATGCAGATTGCTTTCCGGTTCCCAGGAATTATCTTCTGGTTCATACCCCCCTCCACTTAATTAAGTATTGGACTTGGTTGTGCCTCTTCCTGCAGTCCAGGATTGCTTCCACCTCAAATTCTTCCTCGTCAATGATTACAGGTTCAGGTGGGCCGGTATTTCGACCGGGGAAAGAATTGGGGATAACAGGTTTCAGCAAGGACACGTGAAAAACAGGATGGACTTTCAATGTATCTGATAAGTCAAGCTCGTAAGTCACATCATTAATTTTCCTCTTGACTGAAAAAGGACCCATGAATTTGGGACCCAACTTCCTTGAGGGGCAGGCCATCTTTAAATTAGCTGTAGACAGCCAAACCTGGTTGCCAGGTTCTAGGATGAGTTCTCCTCGCTCCTTCCTATCAAACATCCTCTTATTGTATTCCTGGGTTTTAGCCATGGTCTCTTGTAGTAACTTATTGTTGGTGAGGGAGAAGTCCATTGTTTCAGAGACTGCGCGAATCGTACACTCGGTTAAGGAACCGGGCAGAAAGGATGGATGGAAGCCATAGTTGGCAAAGAATGGCATTTGCTTAATGGCAGAGTGCAAAGAGTTGTTGTAGGCAAACTCGGCAATAGGCAGCAGAGAGACCCAATCGTCCTGTGAGAAGGCAGAGAAGCAGCGGAGATATTGTTCCAGAGTCTGATTAGTTCTCTCCGCCTGCCCATTCGTCTGGGGATGGTAGGCAGACAAGAATGCCAATTCAATTTCGAGAGACCCACAGAGAGCCTTCCAAAACCTGGAAGTGAACTGAACACCTCGATCAGATACTATACTTGATGGAACTCCATGCAGTCTCACTATTTCCTTAATGAAAACTTTTGCTGTTTCCAATGCCGAAGGTGTGCTTTTCATGGGTAGAAAGTGAGCCATTTTAGACAATCTATCCACAACGACAAAGATGGTAGAAAAGCCTTCTGCCTGAGGAAGTTCTACGATGAAATCCATCAAAATCATTTTCCATGGCCTTTCTGGAATAGGTAAGGCCCCAGGCCTTCGTTCAGCTATTCTTATTCCGAGCACAGGTAGTGCATGATTCTACGTAGCTCTTGCAGTCGTTTGCCAGCTGAGGCCACCAAAATGTGCGTTGTACCAGCTCCGTCGTTTTGAGAACACCAAGATGTCCGGCCAACTTATGGTCATGGCAAAGTTCCAGAACTGCCACTCTCAGATTCTCTGGAACCAAAATTTTGTCCTTGTGCCAGAACAAACCATCTTGCATGCTTACATTGTCTTCGGAAGATGGGGACCAACTCATGGAGGCTTGTCTTATTTGGGACAGGAGATCCACTTGAAGTAAGAAATTTCCAGCAGGAAGGATAGTGTCTGGAGGTAAGGATTCCCCATAATCATGGAACATGCGGGATAATGCATCCGGCTTGATATTTTTAGAGCCAGGTCTGTACGTGATATGGAACTGAAATCTGGAGAAAAACAGAGCCCACCTTGCCTGCCGTGGTTTCAATCTCTTGGCCGTTCTCAAGTACTCCAGGTTCTTGTGGTCGGTATATACCAAAATGGGATGTGCAGCACCCTCCAGTAGGCAGCGCCACTCCTCCAGAGTGGCCTTGATGGCCAGAAGCTCCCGATCTCCTACATCATAATTTTTCTCCGCAGTGGATAGCTTACGTGAAAAAAAAGCTATTGGATAGAGGAGGGCCTTGCCGCTGGGAAAGTACTGCCCCTACTGCGACCTCTGATGCATCCACTTCAAGGACAAATGGCAAGGCAGGATCTGGATGTTTCAGGATGGACGCGGAGGTAAATAGCTCCTTAAGTTTTTCAAAGGCAGATTGCGCCTTAGGGGACCAACAGAATCGGTTACCTTGCTTGGTCAGTTCAGTGATGGGGGCAATTATTGCAGAAAAGCTCCTTATGAACTTCCGGTAAAAACTAGCGAAGCCAACAAAGCGTTGGACTCCTTTCTTATCGGAGGGAGCGGGCCAGTCCAGGATAGCTTTTCCTTTTTCACTTTTTGGGGATCCATCTTAATGCCATTGACAGAAATGATTAGACCGAGGAACTGGATGCACTGGAGTTCAAACTCGCATTTTTCCAACTTGGCGTAAAGTCCATGCTGCCTGAGCCGGGTTGATACATTTCAGACATGCCTGCGATGCTCGGTGACTGAAGAGGAAAAGATTAAGATGTCATCTAAATACACTATAACATACAAGTCCAGAAGGTCACGGAAGATATCGTTAACAAAGTGTTGAAATGTCGCTGGTGCGTTGCACAGGCCAAAGGGCATGACGAGATACTCAAAGTGCCAGAACCGGGTACGGAAGGCTGTTTTCCATTCATCTCCTTCTCTAATGCGGATTAAGTTGTAGGCACCACGGAGATCTAGTTTGGTGAAGATTATTGCAGAACCTAGTATTCGGAAAGTTTGGGCACAAGAGGTAGAGGGTAACAGTTCTTGATGGATATTTTATTTAGTTCCCGGTAGTCAATACATGGCCGTAGAGAGTGATCCTTCTTCTCGACGAAGAAGATGCCGGCCCCGGCCGGTGAAGTGGATGGATGGATGAAGCCTTTTTTTAGATTCTCGTCAATGTAGATTTTAAGGGTATCCAGCTCCTGCTCTGTTAGTGGAAAAATTCTTCCAAAAGGGACTTCAGTTCCAGGCAGGAGTTCTATCGGGCAATCATAAGGTCTGTGGGGAGGAAGGGTCTCTGCCCCCTTTTTGCTAAAGACATCAAGAAAGTCCCGATAAGGAGCAGAAATCGCCTGCTGCGATTCAGTGTTAATGTCCAGACAGAGAAGTTGAGAGGGTTTGTCAGGGGTACTGTGTAAACAGTGCTGTTGGCAATATCTGGAGAGAAACTTGATTTCCCCAGTGACCCAGTCGATGTTAGGAATGTGGGCCTGTAACCACGGCATTCCCAGGATAATGGGAAAAAGTGGTGAAGAGATGGCGTCCAATCGAAGAAGTTCCCGATGATGAGTGCCCATGATGGCCAGCAATGGGATAGTCTCCTGGGTGACAGGACCAGAACTAAGGGTGGAGCCATCAGCAAGGTGTACTGCAAGTCCCTGAGTCTTCAATTGGAGAGGGATGCGGTGGTTAGCAGCATAAGTTAAGTCAATGAAGCAGCTGCATGCTCCAGAGTCAATTATGACTGAAACTGGAAGATCCTGTCCTGGAAGCTGTAGAATAATGGAGAGAGCAAAATGATTAGCAGGATTAGGCAAGGCAGGTGCAAACTTAGGAGAGGTTGAGAGGGACTTACGTGTCTTGTTAGGGCAAGATCTCACGTAGGGACTCGATTCCCCGCAGTACATACACAGATTGTTGACACGTCAGCGCTGCCGCTCTTCCGAAGTAGAGACGGGCGGAGAAGACCGAGCTACATAGGTTCAGGAGTATCGAGGACCGGAGCAGATGGTGCACGAGGACTTTGGCCGACAGAGCTGGTAGCACTAGGAATCTTGGGGAGGACCCAGGTAGGGCGGAGTTGGTTGGTGGACCTCTCGAAGCGGCGTTCCCTTAGGCGCCAATCTATTTGAACGGACAGGTTAATAAGGTCATCCAGAGATTGGGGTATTCCAACCCATGCCAGCTCATCTTTAAGCGAGTCGGACAAGCCCATGCAAAATTGATAACGCAGGGCCGCGTCATTCCAGTCCGTATCCGAACTCCAGCACCTAAATTCCAGCACATAGTCCTCTGCAGGTCTACGCCCTTGTTGTAGGGCGTACAAGGCGGATTCAGCGGTGGCTTTTAACTGGGGATCCTCATATAGCTGAGACATAGCGGCAAAGAAGGCATCTAGGCTATCCAGGAATGATGACTTCTGCTCCAGAAGTGTACAAAAGAGAAAGAGGACAAAAGGACAAAAGAGAAATCACAAAGTCCACCTTAGTCGCTTCCAAAGAAAAGTTGCGCGGTTGCAAAGTAAAGTTCGCAGGCGTTGGACCGGTATTTACTACGTTCTCCAGCGAATCTTTTGGGTGTAGGGACCCTAGGTTCAGTGGGTAGCATTACCACAGAGGGTGCAAATGAGAGTCCGGCAGCAGAAGCACCCTGAGGGTTGGCAGGTGAGGACAACACCTGGACTCGTTCTTCCAGTCTTTTATAGCCTTCCCGAAGGCTCTTCATGGCTTGTGTGAGACCCGCCAGGTGTCTACACAGTTCCTCCATGGGAGAGATTCCCTGCTTGGGCTCGGACATGCTGTCCGATACTGTCAGACTTTCACGTACCTAACTGACGAGCCCGATACAGCAGGGGAAGGTCTCCCTTACGTATCTGGTTCCCGGCCCCTGATAGTATAAACAGAAGGCACGGGAGCACAGAGTGGTATGAGAGCCTGGCGGGTGGCTTGCAGAAATAAGGCCCAGGATCCTAGTGCAAGCAGACTGGAAGTCCTTGGTGAGCTGGAGCACAGGCAGCAGATGCAGAGCAGGAGCAGGATAGGCAGGTCCGCTCACAGGCAGAGTTGGCAGCAGGCGGTCAGCATGGTACAGAGTAGCAGGCGGGTTCAGAGTCCAGGTCACAGGCAGGGTTGGCAACAGGCGGGCAGCGTAGTACAAGGGAGCAGGCAGATTCAAGGTCAAAGGCAGGCTGGGGTCAGGTGCAGGCAGATAGCAGAGAGTAATCCAATAGACAAGCCAGGTATCAAGGAGATCAAACGTTCAGACAGGTAAACAGGAATGCACAGGTACTGGGAGCTGCTCCCAGACAGATCAGACAGCACCGAGCAAAGTGCTCCAGCAGTTTAAATAGGGTGATTGGCGCCAAACGCCGTGCGCACGCCGACGGGCACGCGCGCACCCCGGGGCGCCTGGTACTGGGTCTATTTCAGGAACTTCTCTGACAATTTTTAGGGGGACCCCTACGCCATTTTTTTTTTAAATGGCGCAGGGTTCCATACCTGAAGGGCCTGGTATGGAATTTGGGGGGGACCCCCACGCAATTTTTTTTTTTTTTTAATTTTGGTACGGGGTTTCCCTTAATATTCATACCAGACCCAAAGGGCCTGGTAATGGACTGGGGGGCCGTTTTTTTCAATGACTTTTATCTGTATTGCCGAGCCCCAACAATTCATTATAGCCACGAGTACTTTTAAATTAATTTCTTTTCCTTTAGAAATGTCCTTTTGTGCAGGGACTGTTCTAAACATGGGAAAAATGTGCCACTTTACAGGCATACTATAGACACCCCCTAGGGACAAAATTTAAAGGAATATTTCACTTTTATTGTTTCAGTTTAAGTATTATTAAAATCATTGCTCCTGAAAAAACGGCTGTTTTTAAAACTTTTTTTGCATCGATACTTGTCCCCTGGGGCAGGAACCGGGTCCCCAAACACTTTTTATGACAATAACTTGCATATAAGCCTTTAAAATTAGCACTTTTGATTATTCTTGTTCGTGTCCCATAGACTTTAACGGTGTTCGTGTGTTCTGCCAAATTTTTTGCCTGTTCGGTGTGTTCTAGTGCGAACTGAACCTGGGGGTGTTCGGCCCATCCCTATTCTTTATTGGCTATGTTTTGTAGCAGAAATGAAAGAATATTGCTTTTTTATTTTTATTGTTTTATTTATATTGCAAATACCACCAAAAGAAAGCTCTATTTGTGTGAAAAAAAATTATACAAATTTTGTTTGGGCAAATATCCATTCACAGATATTTATCTGATGAAAAATGACATATGTCGCATATTGACACGTTTTCTTTCTATGGATAACTAAGCAATATGCTTCCCACATTTGCATTTTGAACTCCAAATGTATCTTTCCTGACACATCCTCCAGGACAATCCAATGAGTGAAGGCAGGAATTGTTTTAAAGTGGTAATAAAACTTTATATAAATCAAAAATCATATAGGATATCCACGCTAAAACATATAAATTATAAATGAGCAGGCACTTAAGCAATCTGTGACACTAAATGCAAGAATTGTGATGAATATATGAAGAAGCGCTAAAAAATTGAACTCCAATATTGTGAAAACACAAAAATGAATCAATATAATGAAATCAAACTTATTACACGTTTTTGTCATTATAGTGACTCATTTTTGTGTTTTCACAATATTACGTTCAATTTTTTAGCGCAGCTTAATATATTTATCACAAACCTTTAGATAAGCCCACTGAAATGACAAGCCTCACATGATAAACAACGATGACACAAATCCTCCTAACATGAGCTGTACCTCCTAAAGCTGAATATATCTCTCCTCCAGAGTCCTCCAAAATACACAGAGCAGATCATAATTCTCAGGAGGCAGTGGGTGGGAATCTGGAGGAGTAGACAAACCTGCCTTCCCCTACATCAGGGATATGCAATTAGCGGACCTCCAGCTGTTGCATAACTACAAGTCCCATCATGCCTCTGCCTCTGGGTGTCATGCTTGTGGCTGTCAAAGTCTTGCTATGCCTCATGGGAGTTGTAGTTCTGCAACAGCTGGAGGTCCGCTAATTGCATATCCCTGCCCTACATTATCATTCTGGGAAACATGCACATCATCAGTTCACTGAAGTTGTCAGTCACCTCCAGTGTGCTAGAAAGAGGTGGGGGGACTGGTTTTGGATAAAACAGTCAGGAGTGACATGGGCAGATACAAGAGGAAGAAAGGGAGGCCAGGGTCCATGCTAGGCGCTATGGATTAAAGAAAGTACACTTTATATGAAGATATGCTTTGTTCATTTTGCATTTCAAAGGCTTACAACCACTTTAATTAACCTGTGATATTTTGCTGTGTAAAAGCAGAAATGGGTGGACCTAAATGAAAGCACTACTAGGCACACTTTCAGCTGGTGGTGGAGGCAAGAGATTATGCAGTTAGTAAGTGTTGACATCACATGGGACAATGGCTGTTAAAGCTGAGAGAGTTGGTGAATTTCAGACCAGAGTTGCCCTCTGTACCAAAAAGTTAGGTATAATTTCAGTGAAACATTAGCGGCCTTGGAGATGTTTGGATTGTACATTTATACAATGTGCAGTCATAATCTTTATTAGCTAGCGGACTCTTCTCTATAAGCACACATTCATTCAGTCACCTGCTGAAAACTATCTTGAACAGGAACCCTTAGTCCATTCAGAAGCTTTAAAAAAATTGAAAGCACTGGTCCACACAAATCTAAAATTTCATCTATGAATAGTTGCTAAGGGTAGTTTTAATAATCCACCGATTTTGCTAGTAGTGCAGCAGTTGCTGGCAAGTTTGGTTGTGTACTGCATGTAACACCAATCCCATGTATTCTTCATACAGTGGATTTAAAAAGTCTACACACTCCTGTTAACATGTCAGGTTTCTGTAATGTAAAAAAAATGAGACCTAGATAAATCATTTCAGAACTTTTTCCACCTTTAATGTGACCTATAAACCGTACAACTCAATTAAAAAGCAAAATTAATTTTTTTTTTGGCGGGGGAGTAAAAAAAAAAAAAAAAAAAAAAAACCTAAAATAAAGGTGTTGCATAAGTATGCATATCCTCTTATAACTGGGGATGTAGCTATGTTCAGAATTAAGCAATCACATTCAAACTAATGTTAAATAGGAGTCATTACAAACCTGCCATCATTTAAAGTGCCTCTGAATAACCCTAAATAAGGTTCAGCTGTTCTAGTAGGTCTTTCCTAACATTTTCTTAGTTGCATCCTACAGCAAAAGCCATGGTCCATAGATAGCTTCCAAAGCAGCAGAGGGATCTCTTTGTTAAGATGTATCAGTCAGGAGAAGGGTACAAAAGAATTTCCAAGGCATTAGATATATCATGGAACACAGTTATCAACAAGTGGAGAAAATATGGCACAACAGTGACATTACCAAGAACTGGACGTCCCTCCAAAATTGATGAAAAGACGAGAAGAAAACTCGTCAGGGAGGCTGCCAAGAGGCCTACAGCAATTTTTAAAGGCGCTGCAGGAATATCTGTCAAATACTTTGTTATGAGGTACAATGTGACAACAATCTCCTGTATTCTTCATATATCTGGGCTATGGGGTAGAATGGCAAGACGGAAGCCTTTTCTTCCGAAGAAAAACATCCAAGCCTGGCTAAATTTTGCAAAAACACATCTGAAGTCTCCCAAAAGAATGTGGGAAAATGTGTGATAGTCTGATGAAACCAACGTTGAACCTTTTGGCCATAAATCTAAAAGATATGTTTGGCGTAAAAACAACACTGCACATCACCAAAAGAACACCATACCCACCGTGAAGCATGGTGGTGACAGCATTATGCTTTGGGGCCCCTTTTCTTCAGCTGTAACAGGAGCCTTAGTCAAGGTAAAGGGAATTATGAACAGTTCCAAATACCAGTCAATATTGGCACAAAACCTTCAGGCTTCTGCTAGAAAGCTGAAAATGAAGAAGAACTTTATCTTTCAGCATGGCAACAGCCCAACGCATACATCCAGATCAACAAAGGAATGGCTTCACCAGAAGGAGATTAATGTTTTGGAATGGCCCAGCCAGAGCTCAGACCTGAATTTGAAAATTTGTGGGGTGATCTGAAGAGGGCTGTGCACAGGAGATGCCCTTGCAATCCGACAGATTTGGAGTGTTTTTGCAAAGAGTGGGCAAACATTGCCAAGTCAAGATGTGCCATGCTAGACTCATCCAAAAAGACTGAGTTCTGTAATAAAATTAAAAGGTGCTTTAACAAAGTATTATTTTAAGGGTGTGCACACTTATGCAACCATATTATTTTAGTTTTTTTTTTTTTTATTTCCCTCCACCTAAAAGATTTCAGTTTGTTGTTCAACTGAGTTGTACAGTTTATAGGTCACATTAACCACATTAATACCAGGCACTTACCCCCCTTCCTGCCCAAGCCAATTTTTAGCTTTCAGCGCTGCCACTTTTTAAATGACAATTGCACGGTCATGCTACACTGTACCCAAACAAAATTTTTATCATTCTGTTCCCACAAATAGAGCTTTCTTTTGGTGTTATTTGATCATCTCTGTGGTTTTTATTTTTTGCTAAACAAAAAAAAGAGAATTTGGGGGAAAAAAAGTTTTTCTTCGTTTCTGTTATAAAATTTTGTAAAAAAGTACGTTTAAGGGGGTCTGAATACCTTCCGTCCCCATTGTAGCTTAGAGCTTCCTTAATATCATTACTTTTTGCCTTTGGTAATGTTCCCCACTGTAGGATATAATTTTGGGATGAAGCCCGCTCGGTTCTGGTTCAGTCTCTAGTTGTCTCTTTGAGATATATTTTTGATTTTTTTTTTTTCTCTATGTCCTTGTGCGGCTTGTGCGCTGAGGATCTTAAAGGGGAACCCTCACCAAAATGAAAACAAAAACTGTCGTGGGGTCCCCCCCTAAAAGCATACCAAACCCTTTGGTCTGGTATGGGTTTTAAGGTGAACCCCACAGCAAAAAAATTGATGTGGGTTCGCCCCAAAAAATCCATACCAGACCCTTATCTGAGCACGTAGCCCGGCAGATTAGGAAACGGGGACCCCCCTTCTTGACCATACCAGGCCACATGTTCTCATTATAGGGGGAGTGCTTTGGGGCAGGGGGGCCCTGCGCCTACCACCCCTAAGCACCTTGTCCCCATGTTGATGAGGACAAGGGCCTCTTCCCGACTAACCTGGCTGGTTGTTGTTGGGGTCTGCGGGTAGGGGGTCCCCAGATCACAGCCCCCCAACCTATGTGAATAAGTATGGGGTACATACACCCAAAAAAAGTGTCAAAAATTTTAAAAGTACACAGGTTTTTGACAAAGGCATTTATTAATGCAGCTCCAGCATGTCCTCTCCTCATCAGCATGGGGACAAGGTGCTTTAGGGTGGGGGGTGCAGGGCCCCTCCTGCCCCAAAGCACTCACCCCCATGTTGAGGGCAGCCTTGCTCGCCCCCCCCTTCCCTGACCTACCGGGCTGCGTGCTCAGATAAGGTTCTGGTATAGCTTTTGGGGTGGACTCCACGCCAATTTTTTTTTTCATTTTGGCGACGGTTCCCCTTCAAGATCCTCAGTGCACAAGCCGCACTGCAAGTCGGATAACTGTTATCCGACTTATGGTGCGACTTTTATTCAAATCAATGATCTCTCATAGGGAACCATTGATTTTGACTAGAGGCAGAGAAACTCTGCTAAAAGCCAGTGCAGGTAAACATGCATTAACACCAATGCAAAACGCTACTAAAAAAAGTTTTTACAACCACTTTTTGCCTGGCGTTGGTAGTGGCTTTGCAGCTCATTTTTTTTCTTTTTTTTTTTTTTTTTTAAATCAAAACTTTTTTTATTTGTTAATGCACAAAATGACCATACAAATGTATGCCATAGATAGACAAATCCAATAATAGTTACAATCTGTCCAAAAACTGTTTAAAGATCAGCAGATGAAAACATATAGGTTGCAATTCACCTAGTCATAACAAATAGAAAGAACCTTCAGTACCTGGTATAACATCCATTGAATCAGTAGGAAACACTTTTTTTAAGCTATCGTATTTAGATAAACCAAGTGTCCAACAAAGCAAAATGAAAACACGTTGTAACTGCTTTTTCTCTTTCTGCCTATCCATTCCACCGACTCCTAACAGTTTAGAGCCGCAATAACCTATCCATTACTAACTGTGGAGGGGTAGGATTAGGATCAGCCAACCAGGGCTGCCAGATTAAATCAAATTTTGACACATGGCGATAAGCCAATTGTTCCCTAAGGAGAAGTGAATTTACATCCATTGTTTCTCAGTAGGTACTGTAGGTGCCATCCAGTGTCTAGCTATGAGTTTTCTAGCTAGGTACTGTAGTCTAGTAATCATAATATACATTCCTTTCTGGTACATTCTTCATCTACTGCTCCCAATAGGCACTCTAGAGGGGTGGAAGGCACAGGTACCTGGACTAGACGGGAGACATTCTGTATAACCTCAGCCCAATAACGATTGAGTTTTGGGCATCTCCATAGCATGTGAAGCAGCTTGTTTTTTCTAACACCCTGTGCATGAGGCCTTAATGCTGAGGTATCTTCCTGACAATACAACTGAGGAAGTGGCTTGAAGACGTTACAAATTCAGCTTTACAGAACAAGTCCAGCTGAACCTACTACTGGCTGTATCATAATGTGAACCTTCACTGACAACTGATTATTTCTCTCTTGTGATTCTTGGTGGTGAGATCTCCCAGCCAAAAAATGTAACCACCTATTTGCCCGTAAGCTCTGTGAGAGAGCTTCCTTGACCCAGGAGGATGTAATGATACGTCTTTACATTCTTGCCACACAGTGGGGCTACCTGTGATTGCTGTGTCCCTCGGCCACAGCGATCATTCATGTAAACAAAGGCTGCAGTGCTGGGCACTCTACTACACCCTCAAGAAGTAAAATAAATAAATAAATATAAATGATCACTGTCGCAAGAGCAGTGCAGTGTCACTATGGCGATGCGCTGCTCTGGTTAGTGATCAGAGACACAGTATGCCAGTAAGGCATGCAGTGTATCTGATCATTGAACAGAGCAGTACAGTGTCGCTATGGTGACACTGCACTGCTCTGGTTTATCTAGGGCTCATTTACACTTGCCGTGCCCTGTAGAGTGATCCATGTTCAGATTTCTCTTCAAAAAGCATTTAACATGCAGTGAGGAGCTGCTGTATCGTCTCACTGCCCATTTTTAACCCCCTAAATGCTGGACTACCACGCTGCAACTCTGGATGTGGGGCAGTTACAACGTGTCCCAATTATTTAAATAAGTTGTTTTCTAACAGAGAGGATTGTATGTACTTTACAAAGTAATTTCAGAAGCAGGAGGGGAGGGGTGGCACTATCACAAGCTGATGGACAGGGAGAGAGGAGCGCTGCGGATGACTGACCACGGTGTCAGGGCTCAGCAGCCATGATAAACCGTGGTCAGTTTACAGGGGAAGGGCAGAACCAGGCAGGATCAGCCAGGTATTTCATGTGATAGAAAGGGCCAAATGACACAAGCACTGTGCTGTTCATGCTTTGCAGGAACAAGATCAATATTTTTTTTTTTAGGGTAACAAGCAATTTAAGGTGTTCCTTGGATTTTGAAAAAAGTTTCACGTGTGGTATCCCCATACTTGGGAGGAGTGACAGAATGTGTTTTGGGGTGTAATTCTAAGTATGCCTATGCGCTGTATTAGAAATATGTGTAAAAGATACATTTTGATTGTCTTTCCACATTCTCCAGAAGCTTGTGGCAAAAAAAAAAAAAAAAATTACATTTTCAAAAAATTCACCATGCCAAAAAAAACCTTGGAGTGTTTGCTTCCCAAAATGCGGCCATTTTGTGAGCATTTCCAACATCCTGGTGCTCCAGGGTCTCCAGAAATGTGTAATGTTACTCAGGAAATTAGATCAGTAATCTATGTCCCTAGAAAGCCGGAAGGTGCTCCTTGGATTTTGGGCCCCTCTAGGTGTCTAGGCTGTGAAAAAGTCTCATACATCCACCATACTTGGGAGAGAAATAACTTGTTAAAATGACAGTGGCTAAGTAATTAGTACTTCCGCCAGGGTCATCGGTTCATATTCCAACCATTATACTACCTGCCTGGAGTTTGCATGTTCTCTCTGTGCTTGCGTGGGTTTCTTCTGGGTACTCCAGTTTCCTCCCACACTCCAAAGACATGCTAATTGTTTAATTGGCTCCTGAATTCCCCCTAGTATGTGTATGTATGAATGTGAGTTAGCAACCTTCGATTGTGAGCTCCTTGAGGTAAGGAACTGATGTGAATGTACAATATATATGTGTAAAGCACTGTATAAATTGATTATGCTATATATGTACCTGTAATTAAAAAAAAATTCTCTGAAAAAAAAAAAAGTGTCTACTTTCATAATTTTCCAAAGAATTGTGGCAAAAAAACACCTTCAAAAAATTCACCATGCATCTTACAAAATCCCTTGAACTGTCTGCTCTTCAAAAAATGGGTCATTTTGGGGGTATTTGTACTGTCCTGGCATTTTAGGGCCTTGAGAATTGAAATGGGCAGGATGGATCAATTTTTAAATAGTTTGTAGACTCTATAACTTTCACACAGACTAAATAATATACACCAGTTTTTTTACCAAAAAAAAGTAGCAGAATACAATATTGACCTAAATTTATGGAGAAAATTTATTTGCAAAGTTTTCTAGCAGAAACTAAGAAAAAACATTTTTTTTCAAAATATTTGGTCCAAAAAAAGTAAAAAAAAAAACAGCGGTGATTAAATACTACCTAAAGAAAGCTCTATCTGTCTCAAAAAAGTTATGCAAAATTTATTTGGGTACAGTCTTGCATAACTGAGTAATTGTCATTCAAAGTGTGACCACGCTGAAATCTGAGAAATGGTCTAAGCGGGAAGGGGGTGAAACGGTCCGGTCTTGAAGTGGTTAAATATCTATAGAGTTTCCCTGGTGGTGTCTGTGGGCTCCCTAACAGATGTCAACAGCTGTTGATCGAGTCAACCCACCCATGTCTGTCCATAATATATTTTTGAAATAGATTCTGAAGTAATGCTGGACCAACATCTAACCAGCTTGTTTCTTCTGTTACAGCTGGACATTTGGTCGAAGTCCAACTATCAGGTCTTTCAAAAGGTAAGATCAACATAATTTGCTATTATGCAATATTGTATGTAAATACTATGCCTACAAAAGGTCTGTTATTGCTCTGATCTTCTAATGTACAACCATCACAACCAACCTAATGGTTAAAGAACATCATTGCTCGCCCTTGCTGCTCCGCAGAGACCTGTCCAAATAATTATAGCACATTTGCTTTGCTATGTCAGGTAGCGCTAAGACAAACACGAATAATCCTTTGTCAATGCAACTTTGATTTTGTTAATTAAAGTTCTAGAGATAGCTATTTAACTCTTTCTTTGGCATGTCTTATTTTTCTACTTCATTTTTTCACTTGACTTTTTTAGTTTAAATTTCAAAGATTAAACCCTTTTCTTTTTGTAGATCTTGCAATATATCTTATCCTAGTTGAGTAATGTAAAGGGTAACTATGAGCAAGGAAAAAAAAAGATAGACAGTACAGGCTGCCACTAACATTAACGCAGCAGTTATTATTTTTCGGAGTCTCCCCTGTAACATTGCTTTATTACCTGTTATTAGCCGGTTTAACAGAAACCAGCCAACATTCAGTGAGTGTGTACAGCAGCCTGCCCGACACAATAGCTCAGAGGCGAGATCGCTGCACTAACATCTCAGTTAGTACAGCGAGCTCTTCAGTTGTTTTTAGTTCAGCACCCTGGGTTGACCAAAAAAAAAAAAAAAACACCTGTGTGTACCAGGCTTAACACCTGTATTTATTCTGACCATCAAACACTTAAGCCCCGTACACATGGGCCAATATTAGTATGGTAAAAAAACGGCCGACATTTGGCTCATGTGTGCAGGTCCTTGTCTGACAGAAGCTGATCTCACGGACAGCTTCAGTCGAACATGCATGTTGGAAAACCAGCAGCTGACTGGTGTGATCTGGCAGGAATGCGGTCCCCCTGTTACAACACAATAGTTCAGTGGGAAGATCGCTATACTAACATTGCATAGTTAGTACAGCAAGCTCCTCAGTTTGTTTGTTTTTTTCGTTCAGCTTGCTGATTTGAACGAAAAAAGACGTGTGTGTACCAGACATAAGACTGGGAATTGTATCTGGAAACAAGATGGTAAGGAGTTCCCCACAGATCTGTCTCTTGCCTTCTCCTGACTCTCATGTTTGGGAGACATCAACCCCGCAGCCTCACCAGATCCAAGACAAATTCATTCTGCAGCTCGCTTCTCAATACATGCTGAGTCAGCAAGTCTGCCTTATTAGTTAGGTTTGTTTATGAAACCCCTGCCTTGGCAGAAGGGCCCGGAGCAGTGAGTTTTTTTTCTGAGCCTGTGCATCTTCTATTCCATATCTCATACAATGCCCATGCTGGTGGAAAAATAGATTTACAAGAGTAAGCTCAGTCTTTATCCACTGAAGTCAGAGCTGAAAATATGAAAGATCTTTCCAAAAGTATGCATAGACATCCATTGGCTGTGCCCTGTTGCAGTCTTTTACAGTTGATATTGTAGCTGACATAACTTGTAATTGAGCATAAAGGAAGCGTATCATGAGTCAAATGCAGGGGCTTTGCTATGTGCCTGGCTGTCATGTCGATTTTCCTCAGTCTTCAATACCCTGAGAACGAATATGCAGACCTTAAGTTCTCATGTCACTTGCCCTATACCTGTAATAAAGCCCAAGGATTTTCAAAGTATGGGGTGGCATGCAGTGGCTTCTGGTGTTTTTTTTTTTTTGGGGGGGGGCGGCAAACAAAAACCAACCCCTCCCCCCTCGCGCGGGAACCTCCAACCCCCTGTCTGCTGGTCCACCAGCACTTACCCCATCAGCGGCGGGGATCAGGCTGCGACGGGCATTTGGCAGCGTCTCCTGTGTCCTCTTCTCTTCTGAGATCACCACGGCTTCCGCCGTGCATCTTTTCCCCTCCTCCTAGGCATCCAATAGGATCTTTCAGCCAATCAGGAAACAGGTATCAGACCCGCGCCTACTGATTGGCAGAGAGGCGATTTAGTGTTAGAAAAGCGAATATTCATTTGCTTTTCTAACATACCTGGGTGGGCTCCGAGCGCAATGCTCTGTGCTCCGAGTCCACCCTATTTTGAAGTATGTGGCTCTAATCAGGTGCTTCAAAAAAACACCCCCGCCACTGTAATTCATGCGCCCGGCGCCCTGAAAGGGGCTGAACGCATGAATAAGGGGTGACCGTGGATAGATTCATGCTATGTATTAATCTGTCCATTAACCATATAGTTGGTGGCATAGATAGAGGGGGCGGCACCCGTGCGCCTTAATGGACGGGCCGCCCCTGTTAGCATGACTGCCAAGTAACTTATATTTCCAGGAAGAGGAGAGCAATGGTCGTGTATTTTTTTCTTTGGACAGATGTCATTCAAAGGCACTCCTGTTTAGTAAAATGTTTTAGCCTTGCATATATTGTTTTCATATTTTGTTACCTCCAAGACAGTTGCAGCTTATTTTAGTTTCAACATGCCTGATATATACAAGTAAATTCTCTGTTCCATTCAGTTCTGATTTTTAGTGAAATTGTGCTACTAAAATCACCAGCAATTGTGACATATAGTTGCATGTAGTAGCAATTGGTTGCCCAAATTGTGAATGTTGCATATTCATTATCGATTTATTGCCCTACATGCTACACTCCATCGCTATAGATGTGTAATGGTAATTCACGAATGGCTGCACCTAGATTTGGACTTCTGATCAAGGATACTTCTGCCTGACTAACAAGAATATTGGCAAGTGCAGAAGTTTAGTTTTAGTTTATACTAGCAGCCAGCTTCACAGAATGAAAGCTAGAGTTATTCGGTGGGTAGGCACTGCCCCACCTCCTCCAGTGAGGTCAAATGTAATTTTTCAATTTTTACTAGGATATACATTTAAATACACTCTTGGCAGTTTGTGAAATACTATCTCTGCATTGAAGTGAAAGGCCCATGCAAAAAAAAAGTTTCCATCAGAAACCGCCATCCTCAATCAGTTTACAGGGAAAGCACTTTACCATTAATAGTATCAATACTTTATTACTCTTCTATTCTGCTCAGCATGGCATGGGTCAGGAGTGGGACCAAGCCCTGAATATCCTGTTGACATTGCTGAAGCTTTCTCATTCCCTCCCCTCAGGTAATGCAGAACAGAGCAGCCCTACCTGCAGGGCCGTCTTTAACGCAGGGCAAAAGGTACAGCTACCCCGGGCCCAATCATCGTTGTAGAACCCAAAGCAGCTGCCCCATGAGCCTGTGATGCCTGCCAATTGGGGACCCGGGAGCTCTACTGACACTCTGACCCCACCCCATACAGCCTTTGTATGGTTGGGAGGCTAATGCTGCACTAGTAGCTGGGATAGGAGTGGGAGAGGCAGCACTGAGAGCCCCCACACCGCAGATCGGATGGTGACAGGTAAAGTCTTCTCCCCATGTCATTATGTCCCATAGACTGCCTCTGGATTGATTCCTGGTCTGTGCCAGTTAGAGCACATAATGAAGACACACTGCTTGATGTTCTTTAATTGGTCTTTAAATATTGCTGATGACATGTGTAATAGCTCTGAATGTGGGTAATCCAATTGGCAAGAAAGATTTTTCACAGCAGAGGAACACTGCTATCTATTGTCATCTCTGAGATGTCCAATCCATATTTTATCCTAAGACTTAAAGTGGTTGTAAAGGGTGAAGGTTTTTTACCTTCATGCATTCTTTGCATGAAGGTAAAAACCTTTAGCCTGGGTTCACACATTGGGGGCACTTGTGCGTGCTAAAGTAAGCAGCTTGCTCTGGAGTTACTCTGTGAAGAAGAAGGGACCAGAAGTGCCAGCGAGGAACCAGAGAAGTGGAGGATCAGGGCTGCTCTATGCAAAACCATTACATTTAGCAGGTATGATGTGTTATTTAAAAAAAAAATTAAAAAAAAACCTTTAGAACCACTATGATTTAACTAAGCCTTTTTTTTTTTAAGTATCCATAAGGAAGTAAAGTCATTCTATTGGTTTCATTGACATGAAATCTGTTACATAAGTCTTTAGATGTGTTATCACCACTTGAAGCAGTGGTCCCCAACCTTTTTGGCACCGGGGGGAAGCAATTTTTTGCGGGCAATAGCTGGTGTTCTGGTGTTGGCGTTTCAGTCATCATGGCATCATGATTGGTATGGTGTCAGAATGATTGAAGTGCATTATTTCTTATATTACATTGTAATATAATTAAAATAGTTCAACTCACCATAATGCAGAATCAGTGGGAGCCCCGAGTGTGTCACTTGCCACGCTGCCTGCCACCAGATGAGGAATGCCACTTGCCACGCTGCCGGCCACCAGATGAGGAATGCCACTTGCCATGCTGCCGGCCACCAGATGAGGAATGCCACTTGCCACGCTGCCTGCCACCAGATGAGGAATGCCACTTGCCACGCTGCCTGCCACCAGATGAGGAATGCCACGCCGCCTGTAACCAGTGGAGGAATACCACTTGCCATGCCGGCTGCCACCAGATTAGGAATGTCACTGCATTGCTGGCACTGATTCATTTAGCACAGAGGCAAGCCTCTGTGCAGTGGTCATTCTTGAGTGAGGGCAGGAGAGTGGTGATGCGAGACGGGTGGTGAAAGATGGTGTCATCTCTTTGCTCCCCGCCGCACCTCCGACATTCCGCACGCTGTGAGGGCGGAAGAGCGGTGATGCTAGGCGGGCGGAGAGAGATGTCATCTCTGCTTGCTAGCCCACTTCTCTCATCTGCCCACCTGCCTGCCTCTCTGATCCATCGGGCTCTCTCGCCCGCCTGCTCACCTTGCAATTTCATGCCGCCTGCCACAGCCCGGCTGCAGGGATGCTATGGCCAGGTAGTGGGTCGCGGCCCCCTGTGGTTGGAGACCCCTGACTTAAAGGATGTTTGCCTTTTTAAAAAAAATAATAAATGCAAATATTTTTGCAGGTAAAAAATTGTGCATTTATTTATTTTTTATTAGGAGCCTGCAAAGCATTGCACTTGCGATCAGCTGATCACGGGTACGATGTAGAACTCCTACAGACTGTCAGTGTATGGCGCTGTCTGCTTGTACCCCGCGCAAGCAGACAGTTACTGAATGACAGGAAGCATCAATGAACTGCCTAGAGTACCTGGGATGTTGGGGTGGAGAGAGAAATTGCATGGGGGGGGGCAAGAAAATGTTTGCCCAGGGTCCAATCAATGAATAAAGATGGACCTGCCTACCTGTCAGACATTTTCTCTCTCCTGCAGACGTTACTGCGGTGATTTGAGTGGCTGGGAGCATTGCGCCCACACAGTAAGCCACGTGTAGACACAGCTTACTTTCTAGAGAAAGGGGGGCACACTGTGGCAGCAATGCTGCAGCAGCTTAATGAGTCAGCTGATCGTTGACACTTAGGAGGAGGACGTGTTACTGATTATCAGGATCAGTGGCTTATCATCCATTTGTGCAATATGTGCAGTGCATACAGGCCTTGAGGGGGGGTGGGGCCAAATATGTCTTCACATATAGAGGCCTTTGCTGCTCCAACTGCCTCCTGCACTGAGCCCCACTTACCAATCCCCCAGCACCCCCTCCCTGCCGTGCTACCAGCTTCAACTACAGCAGGGGAGCCTCAGAGACTCTCCTATTAGAGGAATGGACGCATTGGAGCGCAGTCTGTGTGCTGATATCATGCCGCTGCACGATCTCTTGTCAGCAGTGGCTTTACATGTGAGTAAGTTTTATATCTGCTATACCAGTTTGTTTATGAAAGGAATGTTTTTATGCTCTGTCTTTTAATAAAATACTGCACTATTGGTACATTCGCACACTTGCTTTTGTGTGATTAGTGTCCAATATTGGAAAGAAGGTGCGAATGTGAGCTGCTACGGGCTGGTGCTGATATGGTCTTTACCTGAAAGAAAATTCTGTGTTTGCTATGCCATTTGTAGCATTGGTTTCTGTTGAGTGGCCATTGGATAAATTAGAGGACAGAATATATATATATATATACACACACAGACGAATCTGAATACAACCTGGATTGGTTGGTGGAGGATCCTTTTATTATACACACCTGAATCATTTTTACTCAATTGATGAGTGTTTGTGTCACATTTTCATATTTTTGCGTGAATGGACTTGCTTTGATTTGAAGGGGTTGTAAAGTCAGAAGGCTTTTTATCTTAATACATCCTATGCATTAGGATAAAAACCCTTCTGTGTGTAGCAGCCCCCCTAATACTTACCTGATCCCCATCTCTATCCAGCGATGTCCACGAGTGTCTCTGTCTCCCGGGACTCTCCCTCCTGATTGGCTGAGACACAGCAGTGGTGCCCTTGGCTACCGCTGTTGTCAATCAAAGTCAGTTAGCCAATGAGGAGAGAGAGGAGGCAGGGCCGAACCACAGCTCCGTGTCTGAATGGACACACGGGGCTGTGCCTTGGCTCAGGTGCCCCCATAGCAAGCTGCTTGCTGTGAGGGCACTCAACAGAAAGGGAGAGGCCAGGAGCACCGAAAATGCACCCGAGAAGAGGAGGATCCGGGCTGCTCTGTGCAAATCCACTACACAGGGCAGGTAAGTATAACATGTTTGTTATTTTTATTAAAAAAAAATGACTTTACAATCACTTTAAGGGACTTTATTTGCTTGCATTTATGGTTAATATTTTTGTTTATTTTGTCACCATACTGGGATTTTATATTTATTGGGATATTATATTGCACTGGCGCTGCATGTTTCCTTTCTTATTTTATTTTGGGATCTGTATATCAATCTATATTTTATGCTAGCTGCCAGGCTGTACCATGGCGCAGACTACTAATGTAGACTTGATGTCATGTTTACCAGCCCCTTCTAAAATAAACACAATGAGTGATCGGTATTGATCATTACTGTGTTCATTCGTCACTGAAGCAGTGTAAACTGTGTTTAATATGCTTCAGTTTATGAATGAATAGGAACCTCTGTACAGAGACTTCATTCATTGGCAGTGCAATTGAGGCTGCAGAGAAAGAGGACTCTATGTCCTCATGTGTGTCAAAAAAGAGACATCAGGGTTTTCTTTGGACCCTTGATGTTTTACCAACCCCACCCCTCCTTTCTCCCCTAGGAAAAAAAAAGTAAAAAAAAAAAAGTAAGGCCTCATTTACATGGAGCATACTATAGCGTACACCTGTGCAAGACTGTGTTTACCCACAGGGATGCACAGGTGTTTCGTGCTGCTCCCAATTTGGCATTTATGTGGGAACGGGTGCATGTCCCTGAACTTTCACACTGTTTGCATTCTGGGCTGTGCACCCACACAGATCTCAGATTGGGAACAGCAAATGTCCATGCAGGTGCGGTGTCCCAAATTACGTAAACCGCTCCTGCCTATTGAAATCAATGGCACAGCGCGGCTATACCGCCGGCAAAGTGCCTCAGCAGAGGTGCTTTGCGGTGGTTTTTAACCCTTTCTCGGCCGCTAGCGGGGGGGTAAAACTGCCCCCCGCTAGCGGCCGCATACCGACGGTAAAGCGCTGCTTACAATAGCGGCGCTTTACCGCCGACCCCGCTCCAGTGTGAAAGGGCCCTTAGTGGGGATTTAAACTGGCGGGGAGATTGTACTGGGGGACAGACTGACTTGGGCGGGTTATATTGGAGGACAGATTGACCTGAGGGGGAAAGGATTATCCTTGGGTTACAGACTGACCTTGAGGGATTATACTGGAAGAACAGATTGACCTGGGGGTGGGGGGGATTGTACTGGGGACAAAAGGGACCTTGGTGAGAGGGTTATGCTGGGGGATAGACTGAACAGGGGGTGGGATTATACCGGGGAAAAGATTAACCGGGGTGGGGGAAGACTATACTGAGGGACCGACTGATCTGGGGGGATTATACCAGGGGACAGATTGACCTGGGGGTAGAATTATACTGGGGTATAGACTGACCTTGGGGAGGGACTGAACTGGAGGTAGAATTGTACTCGGGTACAGACTGACCTGGGGACTCCCGGGTGCTGTCCCGCCATTCCTGGTAAGGGAACTCAGCAGTGAAGCCTTACGGCTTCACAGCTGGTTCCCAATTGCGCAAAGCACGCTGCCCTTTCTAATTGGCCCGGTGGCGGAGGAAGGAGGAGGGGGGCCAAACTTCCGGGAGATCAGGCCGCGGCCCTGTCTCCAGAAGTGGGGAAGGGGACCTGTCATAAACAGGTCCCCTTTCCCCCCTCCCCCTGTGGCATCAGAGGTGGGAGGAAGCGTATAAGCGGAAGTTACACTTTTTGGGTGGAACTCCGCTTTAAGCAATCCCTGGCTATTTTAATGAAGTTCTTTGGCTCCGACAAAGTGTTAGCTCTCTATTTTCAGTATGGATGAAAAATCATAAGTAATAGAAGAGTTTTTTGCTTTTAGGTTTACAAGCACTTTATTTTAGCAGCATATTTTCTAAATTGTTATATTTTTGTAACAAAAAGGATTTTTTACCCTACAAATGCTTGGAGGTTGGATGGACATATTGGGGGAGATTTGCTAAAACTGGTGCACTCAGAATCTGGTTCAGCTGTGCTTGGTAGCCAATCAGCTTTTAACTTCGGCTTGTTCAATCGAGCTTTGGCAATAAAACCTGGTTTCTGTGCAGTTGCAACAGGTTTTGCACACTCTGGTTTTAGTAAGAAAACCCCAATATATTAAGAAGGGAATGCTTGTTTATCATTGGTGGTCACCACCAAGGCTAAATCTATACTTGCAGTCAAAATACACTTTGCCATTTTTCAATAGGCAAAACCAACAGCATGTCAGAGACAAACCTTTCCCAATAAGGGCAGACTGACCATTCGGGCACTCTGGTACGGACCGAGGGCCCTATGCCACTAGGGGCCCCCATCAGGGTGGCCAGCCTCAGCAAAACTAGGGACAGTATGTAAAAAAATCTATGTTTTTTTTTTTTACATCTGTCCCTGAAATGTCTGACACTGACATCATTTTGATGTGAAAATCCTGAGATTATATCTGCTCCGCCTCTGCACTGCCCCCTCAGCCAATAGGAACATGCTGTACACGCCCCCTTCCACAGCGCTGCTTTTTTGACACAGGAGCAGGCGATGCTGCCTGCTGGAGGAGAGGAGAGGGAGGCGGGGACACAGCTTGCAGTGTGGGACGGGCTGCTGCCTGATAAATGTAAGCTGGCTGAGCAAATGGATTCTGGTCAGTGGATTACCCTGGTGAGCAGAGAGGGAGGATGTGTTACCTCTAGCAGAGCTCCTCCTGTCTCTGAGGCTATTAAATTGATTTTGTGTGCGAGAAGTGCAATGCTCCTGTAGGAAGAACATGTCCTGAATTTCTCCCCCAATCTCTACTACACCACCTATGTATACCGTACAGTGGCGGCTGGTGCTCAAAATTTTGGGGGGAGCGCAAACAAACTGAAAAAAAAAACATCAAATGCAGCCACTGTGCCCATCAAACGCAGCCACTGTGCCCATCAAACGCAGCCACTGTGCCCATCAAACGCAGCCACTGTGCCCATCAAACGCAGCCACTGTGCCCATCAAACGCAGCCACTGTGCCCATCAAACGCAGCCACTGTGCCCATCAAACGCAGCCACTGTGCCCATCAAACGCAGCCACTGTGCCCATCAAACGCAGCCGCTGTGCCCATCAAACGCCACCGCTGTACCCATAAATTGCCGCTGCTGTGCCCATCAATTGCTGCCAGTGTGCCCATCAATTGCCGCTACTGTGCCCAACAATTGCTGCCAGTGTGCCCATCAATTGCCGCTACTTTGCACATCAAATGCTGCCAGCGTGCATCCCCCACACGTCCGGCACCTACCTTGTCTTCGTGGGTCGCGGCGAGCGGTGTTCGGTGTCCTCCACGTTCTTCGATGTCTTCTCCCGTCGTTCCTTCCTGTCCTCTGCGATTGGCTGAAACGACAGGAGCTGTGATCCGACGCCTATCAGGTAACAGACCCGAGCACCTGACTGGCTGAGAGGCAGTTCAGTGTTAGGAAAGCGAATATTAATTCGCTTTGCTAACCCAACGCTTAGTAAACAGCAAGCGCCAAGCATTTTTGCACCTTTTTGGGTGCCTATTATTAGAGCCTATGGCTCTAATCAGGTGCTTACAAAAAATATCCCGCTGCTGTAATTCAGGTGCCCGATGCTTGGAAAGGGGCCGGACACTTGAATAGGGGGTGTCAACGGCGACCATAGATTTATGCAATGCATGAATCTATGGTGATAGGTGACAGGAGAGGGGGGCGGCGCCTGTGCGCCCTTTGTGGACGCACCGCCACTGATACTGTATGTGTGTGTACTGTGCATGTATACTGTGTGTGTGTATTTATACTGCATGTGTATGTATACTGTATGTGTGTGTGTATAGTGTATTTATACTGTATGTGTGTGTGTATAGTGTATGTAAACTGTATGTATACCTTATATGTGTATGTGTGTATTTATACTGTTTGTGTGTATACTATATGTATAGTGTGTGTGTGTAATTTTTTTAAAAATCTTTCTTTGCGTTTCAATGCTGCTGATCTTCAGCTGATTTTTGCCTCTTCTGTCCATGTTTTACTGTATGTGTCTATGTATACTGTGCATGTGTGTCTATATGTATTTATGCTGTGCATCCATGTGTGTATACTGTATGAACCAGGTGTGCCCACTGCTGCTCAACCGAAGTCGATCTAACAATCCCATGCCCGTGAAAAATACACTTGTTGCCATTTGGAGCCATCTGATTAGTGTACTGCAGAGCTCGGCCTTGGATCAGGCAGCAGGTCTGGGTATACACCTGTGCAGTGATATCATGGCACACATCAAGCATGGCCTTTATTCACATGCCCCGCTGCCAGATCTGAGGCCAACCACAGCAGTTCACTATTCCGCTGGCTCTAAGACTCGCTTGTGCAGTATAGAGGCTGCAACAAGTGGATTTTTTTCTAATTAAAAGCCTTTTCCAGACAGCTGCCTGCCACACCAAGCATTGTAACAGTTGCAAAGGTGTGTGTAAGGGGATATTGATGGAAGGTGACACTCTGGGGGCTCTGCCATAAGGTGGCACTCTGTGGCTTGTGATTTACAGGGAGAATGTTGGGACTTTGATGTAAGGGAGGACTCTGATGTGAGCGTGGCACTCATCCTGACTGCTGTACTCTATATGTTGTTTTGTTTGTTATTTACTCTTGGCGTGACGGCCATCTTTAACCCCGGGGGTCCCATAATCTTCTATTGCCCGGGGGCCCCATGAGTTGTCATTCCGCCCCTGTTTCCCAACCTCCTCTCCCCCATGTGTCACCTGCTCACCACCGTGGCGACACAACAATAATTTCATCTACCTGGTGTCACTAGGCTGAATAAATCATACTCTTGGTGCCGCTAGACAAGAAGGAAATTAAAGTGAACAGAGAACACAGAGGCCCTAGCAAAAAAATTATTCTTACTAAAATTGTTTTATAGTATACTGTCAGTTAACTATTTTAATTGGTCTAAAGAGCCACATTAAGACTGGACTACTGTTTATTTTTTCTGATATCACATTTAATAGCAAGAAAATGCTTTATTTGGTGTCCTCTTTTTGACATTATAGCACATTATATCTTAAATAACAGCTCTTACTATGGATGAGGAACTGGTCTCATAGCTACTAATTTTAAGCTTCACATTACTGAACACCCTCTGGAGTGATCATGAACTTCATACCAGGGAGCAGAGCCCTGCCTCTACGCCTTCCCTTTGTATGCAGCAAGTCTAAATCTAACTGGCATTGTCTGTTAACAATAGAGTCAGGATAAAAGGGAGAGTTTGATTCTCAAAGGGGAGCTGGCACAATAGAGGATGAATAGGGTTCCCTGTTGACCACAGATAGGCATATTCCACTTCTCTTTCTATTTTTTCTAACTTGGCATTTAAACTTTCCCAGTAAATGGGCTGTTTAGAGTGTGTTCTGTAGCTCTGGCCAGCCTCCCTGATCGCCTTTGGGCATAAAGGGTTCTGGAAGATATGCCCTGTTCTGATGGAACTCCAGGTAGCCAAGAGAAGGATAAATAAATGACGGCGAGTAGTAAACACAACAGTCAGCGGCACGCAGAGCTTTAAAAACACCAAACAAAAGCTCTGAATGCACCATTGGGAGGATGGCCTGATTAAGTTTATCTGTTCCACATTAACTATTTCACAGATATTTCATTAGGCTGATAAAAGCCCAACATCTAGCAGTGAGTTAAACACATACCCCTATGTCCTAATAAATGTTAAGTGCACTTTAGTTGACAAGTTATCCACCACCACCCCCAGCTTATTTACAATGAAAAATGTAATAAGGTATCATACCTTACATAGATGTTTAAAAACCTACACCTTTTACTGCATGGTCTGGCAAGAGCCTGAAATCCAGGATGGGGTACAGATTTCTTATGAGCAGACTAAAAGCACTGCTTTCAGGACTTCTGAGGTGATCTCCTGTTATATTTAAGCTTGTCATACACTAGTAGAATATTGTTCAAAATGTGGGGTTTTAAGAAAGTTTGTTCAATTTTTTATTTGTTAGTGGGATCAAATCAGCGTTTGTTTTGAACCACAGTCGCATGAGATTTTGGAGGAGCTGGATGGACAATTTTTCCTGAAAGAATTTCTAACCGTGTATGTGGCGTTCATTTGGGAAAGGCCATTCATTCCAAAATTGAATGTCAAAATTTTAAAGTTTGCAAATTAAGTTATGAAGCTATGCGGCAACATGGCTCGGCTGCGCTGTCATGTTACATTGCTTCTGTTTGTGGCCACTAGGGGCGCCCGCTGCTTGCCCCCAGAGCCGATACGGCAGTCACGATGACCCTGGGCTCCTGCGATCGCTCGTGACACAGCGAGAACCGGGATCTGTGTGTGTAAACAGAGATCCCGGTTCTCTGAGGGGAGAAGAGACAGATCGTGTGTTCATACAAAGTATGAACATCAATCTTTTTCTTCCCCTAGCAAGTCCCATCCCTCCTTCAATTAGAACATTTAGCAGGGAACACAGTTAAACCCTTGATCGCACCCCTAGTGTTAACCCCGTCACTACCGGTGACATTTTTATAGCACTGATCACTGTATAAATGCCCGTCGTCCCAAAAATGTGTCAGAATTGTCCGATGTGTCCGCCATAATATATCCGAACCTACTACTGGTGCTCTACAGATCCAATGCCGCCGTGTGTCTCGAGGCAGCTGTCCTGGGATCACTTCGGGAATTGGGCAATTTAGCTTATAGGGGTCATCGGGCATATGGTAGCCTCCCACACCCTACTAGAATGACCCTCGAGGTTTGGACAGTAGCCAGACGGCGGTTTGTGAGTCCTAATAGATGGTCCCCCTTCTGCCCTCTCTGGGGGAATCCTAGCCTCCCACATTTCAGATCTCTTCCTGATCCACAGATTTTGGCTAGATATGGAGTTAAATTACTTATTAGATATTTTCTCGGTGGGTGTCTTGCTCCCCTTCACAACCCTTAAAGCCAAATACCATTTACCTGGGTGGATGTATTTTAGATACCTACAGATACACCATGCTGCTCGGGCCCAGTTCCCGACCCCTCCTCGGTTGAGTATGGATCCCATAGAGGAATTACTAGCCCAGGAACAGCTGTCAATACCCCTGTCCGCTCTATACTTGGACTTACTGAGGGCTGACTCCACCAAAATAGACCTTCCAGACCTAGACAGAAAGGACTGTTTAGCAGATAGTACTAGCTTGTTGATTTCCTCTAAAGAAAAGTTAATACAGGTCAAATTTCTACACAGGGTTTATTACGCACCTCAGAGACTGCACAGGGTGTACCCACAAAGGTTGCAGGACTGTCCTAGGTGCCGGAACGGAGTAGGAACATATATCCACATGTTCTGGAGCTGCCCGATGATTGCCAGATACTGGAAGGAGGTAGTGGAATCTATTAATGGCCGCCTCCAGCTGCCCCCCCCCTCCGTGGGCTCATGGGAAAAATCAATAAATGCTGTTTTACCACTTTATAAAATGACGTACCTCAATAGGAACTGCCCTAAGAAGTTCAACAAAATATGGCAGCCATGGACAGCTTAGGAAGGACTTATCTCCTGCTGAAGGACTTCGATAATGTAGGCTGCTATGCCTTGTTGTGGTCCTAGCTAAAGCAGACTAAGGATTGAATTAAATTACACGACTGTGGATTGTCGTTTAGTTGATGTACACGCTATTACCTGCCTAATATGCTTGCCTGTACTATGTCTTTTGATTTACCTTTTTGTCTCAATAAAGGAACATTCTGTTTCGTTAAAAAAAAAAATCATCAAGGGGGAGTGGGGCTGTCGTAAGCAAAATTTTTTTTGTTTATAGTATTATACAGTGGGGACGGATAGTATTCAGACCCCCTTAAATTTTTCGCTCTTTGTTATATTGCAGCCATTTGCTAAAATCATTTAAGTTCATTTTTTTTCCTCAATGTACTCACATCACCCCATATTGACAGAAAAACACAGAATTTTTGACATTTTTGCAGATTTATTAAAAAAGAAAAACTGAAATATCACATGTTCTAAGTATTCAGACCCTTTGCTGTGACACTCATATATTTAACTCAGGTGCTGTCCATTTCTTCTGATCATCCTTGAGATGGTTCTACACCTTCATTTGAGTCCAGCTGTGTTTGATTATACTGATTGGACTTGATTAGGAAAGCCACACACCTGAAAGGTAAAGAAGAACCCAAAGATCACTGTGGCTGAGCTCCAGAGATGCAGTCGGGAGATGGGAGAAAGTTGTAGAAAGTCAACCATCACTGCAGCCCTCCACCAGTCAGGGCTTTATGGCAGAGTGGCCCGACGGAAGCCTCTCCTCAGTGCAAGACACATGAAAGCCCGCATGGAGTTTGCTAAAACACCGGAAGGCCTCCAAGATGGTGAGAAATAAGATTCTATGGTCTGATGAGACCATTCTAGAACTTTTTGGCCTTAATTCTAAGCAGTATGTGTCTAGAAAACCAGGCACTGCTCATCACCTGTCCAATACAGTCCCAACAGTGAAGCATGGTGGTGGCAGCATCATGCTGTGGGGGTGTTTTTCAGCTGCAGGGACAGGACGACTGGTCGCAATCGAGGGAAAGATGAATGCAGCCAAGTACAGGGATATCCTGGACGAAAACCTTCTCCAGAGTGCTCAGGACCTCAGACTTGGCCGAAGGTTTACCTTCCAACAAGCCAATGACCCTAAGCACACAGCTAAAATAACGAAGTAGTGGCTTCACAACAACTCCGTGACTGTTCTTGAATGGCCCAGCCAGAGCCCTGACTTAAACCCAATTGAGCATCTCTGGAGAGACCTAAAAATGTCTGTCCAACGTTTACCATCCAACCTGACAGAACTGGAGAGGATCTGCAAGGAGGAATGGCAGAGGATCCCGAAATCCAGGTGTGAAAAACTTGTTGCATCTTTCCCAAAAAGACTCATGGCTGTATTAGATCAAAAGGGTGCTTCTACTAAATACTGAGCAAAGGGTCTGAATACTTAGGACCATGTGATATTTCAGTTTTTCTTTTTTAATAAATCTGCAAAAATGTCAACAATTCTGTGTTTTTCTGTCAATATGGAGTGCTGTGTGTACATTAATGAGGAAAAAAATGAACTTAAATGATTTCAGCAAATGGCTGCAATATAAGAAAGAGTGAAAAATTTAAGGGGGTCTGAATACTTTCCATCCCCACTGTACATGTACATGGAACAGCCATATTTGCTCATTACTAATCCAGGCTGTGCTCCCTGCTTTGCTATGCTACACAGTGGTTGTGCTTCTATGCTCTACCTTATAAGTACAGGACTGTTTCTTGCCCGACCTATTACAAACAGTGTTACAAGATGATGATTATATGGAGTCAAATCTAAAGCTTCTCTATAAACATGCAAACATCTTTATTTAAGACCATAACAAAACGACAGTGCCTTGAAAAAGTATTCATACCCCTTGAAATTCTCCATATTTTGTCATGTTACAACCAAAAATGTACATTTATTTTATTTGGGTTTTAAGTGATAGACCAACACAAAGTGGCACATAGTTGTGAAGTGAAAGGAAAATGATAAATGTTTTTTCCAAATTTTTACAAATAAATATGTGAAAAGTGTGGCATGCATTTGTATTCTGAGTCAATACTTTGTAGAACCACCTTTTGCTGTGATTACAACTGCAAGTCTTTTTGGTTATGTCTCTACCAACTTTGCACATCTAGAGAGTGACATTTTTGCCCATTCTTCTTTGCAAAATAGCTCTGTCAAATTGGATGGAGAGCATCTGCTAACCTAACTGTGCTTTAAACTTCTCCACAACTTTATCCCTGACCTGTCTGGTCTGTTTCTTGGCCTTCATGATGCTGTTTTTTCACTAAGGTTCTGTAACAAACCTCTGTGGGCTTCACAGAACAGCTGTATTTATACTGAGATTAAATTACACGCAGGTGCACTCTATTTGCTAATTAGGTGACTTCTGAATGCAATTACTTCCACTAGATTTTAATTAGGGGTATCAGAGTGAATGGCGCTGAATCCAAATGCACGCCACACTTTTAAGATATTTATTTGTGAAAATTTTTGAAAACCATTTATCATATTCCTTTCACTTCACAATTACAGTGGGGACGAAAAGTATTCAGACCCCCTTACATTTTTCACTCTTTGTTATATTGCAGCCATTTGCTAAAATCATTCAAGTTCATTTTTTTTCTTCATTAATATACACAACACCCCATATTGACAGAAGAACACAGAATTGTTGAAATTTTTGCAGATTTATTAAAAAAGAAAAACTGAAATATCACATGGTCCTAAGTATTCAGACCCTTTGCTCAGTATGTAGTAGAAGCACCCTTTTGATCTAATACAGCCATGAGTCTTTTTGGGAAAGATGCAGCAAGTTTTTCACACCTGGATTTGGGGATCCTCTGCCATTCCTTTTTGCAAATCCTCTCCAGTTCTGTCAGGTTGGATGGTAAACGTTGGTGGACAGCCATTTTTAGGTCTCTCCAGAGATGCTCAATTGGGTTTAAGTCAGGACTCTGGCTGGCCATTCAAGAACAGTCACGGAGTTGCTGTAAAGCCACTCCTTCGTTATTTTAGCTGTGTGCTTAGGGTCATTGTCTTGTTGGAAGGTAAACCTTCGGCCCAGTCTGAGGTTCTGAGCACTCTGGAGAAGGTTTTCATCCAGCATATCCCTGTACTTGGCCGCATTCATCTTTCCCTCAATTGCAACCAGTCGTCCTGTCCCTGCAGCTGAAAAACACCCACAACATGATGCTGCCACCACCATGCTTTACTGTTGGGACTGTATTGGACAGGTGATGAGCAGTGCCTATTTTTCTCCACACATACCATTTATAATTTAGGCCAAAAAGTTCTATCTTGATCTCATCAGACCAGAGAATCTTATTTCTCACCATCTTGGAGTCCTTCGGGTGTTTTTTTTTAGCAAACTCCATGAGGGCTTTCATGTGTCTTGCACTGAGGAGAGGCTTCCGTCGGGCCACTCTGCCATAAAGCCCCGACTGGTGGAGAGCTGCAGTGATGGTTGACTTTCTACAACTTTCTCCCATCTCACGACTACATCTCTGGAGCTCAGCCACAGTGATCTTTGGGTTCTTCTTTACCTCTTTCACCAAGGCTCTTCTCCCCCGATAGCTCAGTTTGGCCGGACGGCCAGCTCTAGGAAGGGTTCTGGTCGTCCCAAACATCTTCCATTTAAGGATTATGGAGGCCACTGTGCTCTTAGGAACCTTAAGTGCAGCAGAAATTTTTTTGTAACCTTGGCCAGATCTGTGCCTTGCCACAATTCTGTCTCTTGCCACAATTCTGTCTCTGAGCTCTTCAGGCAGTTCCTTTGACCTCATGATTCTCATTTGCTCTGACATGCACTGTGAGCTGTAAGATCTTATATAGACAGGTGTGTGGCTTTCCTAATCAAGTCCAATCAGTATAATCAAACACAGCTGGACTCAAATGAAGGTGTAGAACCATCTCAAGGATGATCAGAAGAAATGGACAGCACCTGAGTTAAATATATGAGTGTCACAGCAAAGGGTCTGAATACTTAGGACCATGTGATATTTCAGTTTTTCTTTTTTTAATAAATCTGCAAAAATGTCAACAATTCTGTGTTTTTCTGTTAATATGGGGTGCTGTGTGTACATTAATGAGGAAAAAATATGAACTTAAATGATTTTAGCAAATGGCTGCAATATAACAAAGAGTGAAAAATTTAAGGGGGTCTGAATACTTTCCATCCCCACTGTATGTGCCACTTTGTGTTGGTCTAATCACATAAAATCCCAAAAAACACTTTTAAATTTTTGTTTGTAACATGACAAAATATGGAATACTTCAAGGGGTATAAATACTTTTTCAAGGCACTGTAGGCATATAAAAATATATCGTATCAAAAATTGCTTTAAAGGCAAATAGTGTGATTTCGATAGCAATTACTTTACACTTTATTTTTTTTTTATATTCATTGCAGGAGCTTCTGGGTTTATAGTGTTTCCGAACCTGCAGTTGCTTTCTTTCTAAGCTATCACTCTCTTTCCTGGTAACCTTTTTCCCCTTTTAAAACCTTTCAAGAGACCCCTTTTTCATGACAACTGTCCAAGGGGGATATCCCCTTATTTTGGAGAGCATTTCTTGCACTTCCAGTTGTGTATCCAAGACAGGAACCCAATGGGACACAAAAAACGATAACGTATGTTTTAGATATATTTGTGTGTGCACCATTCAATGGCTGTCAGTCAGCACAATGAGTAAAATATGGCATATAAATTTAGGTTATATGTAGAAATAAGGGAATAAAAACCTTAACGCACAAGATTAGGAGGTTTACATAAAATAAATCGCATTTACATTTTTTTTTTTTAAATGTGATTTCCCTGTTCTAAAGAAATAATTAAATCTGAATATTTTCTAATTCTCACCTTTTCCTGAAGGCTTGCTATTTTTTCTTGTTGCTGTAATAATCAAACACAAAAAATTAAAATATTAAGATCTCCACAGAGACCCCTTAGTGTAAATTCTGCTTGTCCCACAGACTGGCCTGTTTCCTGTGGCCAGGTAAATGAATGTGAGATGTGACTGGGTAAGGCCGCAGGGCAGAAGCGCCCCCCTGCTGTACAGAAGAGGTGCTCTGGGGCCCTTGCAGAGACAGAGTTAGCTGCGTAATGTATGAAAATGTATTCTCATCAATATTGTGCAAGTAAGCTAAAGTGCCAGACGATGAATGCATTCATGAGGCCCATAGATCGGCCTATTGATAATACGTGCTCAAGGTGAGAGAGGGCACAACTTCATGGTCATTCACAAAGCCGTCCCCCATCTGTCTTCCCAGAAGCCTTCAAATGAGACTAATAGGGTCGGAATGTTACAACCAAATCGTATTTATCAGTTCTCCTTTGTGCAGTGCGATCAATACCCTTCGTACAGTCAACATGAAGAAGCATATGTCACATTATCATCATGTCCGGGCGGACGTACATTAGCAAACATCAATAGCTAAAAGGCAAGTTGCACTTCAGTACAACTGTTCAGGGTGTTCTGCAACTTTGTAGGTAATAAGGGTTGAATGTTACACTTGTCAGACTTACTCAGACCTCAAAGGAAAATTTTAGTCTTATTTTTTTATTTTATTTTTTATATATATGTAATAAAGATCAGCTTGATGTAAAAATATAATCTCTGTGCTAATGTGCTAGCTTGGGGAAGAAAACTAATTTAAAGAGTAACTTATTATTTTTCCATGAATAGGAAATGTGTCAGGATCACTCTAGGAAAACTGTGATTTAACAACAAATCCTCTATTTGGAACAAAAAAATAAGCTGCGCTCCCTGAGTTTCTTACCTACCTCCTGAAGCATAACTGCATCCTGTGCAATGTTTACTTCTCCGTGGGCAGAAATCAAATTTGGCATTGGTCATCCCTGTGTACTTGGCCTTTGTAGACTTTTTCCAGGCTGTCCCGGAAAGCAGTAGATTGCTCACTGAGCTACTTCATCAATAGGAAGTCACAAAATACAATGATCTTCCCAGGTGTGCTTTTTTGGTCTCTTTCTTTTAATAACCAACAATATTCTTTTGACTTCTGCACTGAGATGATTGAGCAGTCATCAGCTCGCTAAGAATCTCTCACATTATGGACACCCCTTCAAATTATTGAGTTCAGGTGTTTCACTGAAGGATGGTGTTAAAGAGAAGTTCAGGATTTATTTTAATTTTTTTCAAGAATCATACTTACCTAGGTGGATGCAGCATCAGTCCCCCCGCTGGCTCTAAGACTGAAAACTGAGCTGATCACCGCTGATCGCTCAGTTAGATGTGATTTCCTATTTGGAGTATCTCACCAAAAATTTTTGTTGCAGGGGATGCCGGAAATCTGACTAGCATCTTGTATCTTAGAGCAGACTTCTGGGAAAATCAGTGAGCTAATTGCACAAACAGGAAATGATGTTTCTGGTGGGCGTTCTGTACACATTCTGTGTACAGAACACCTCCAGGTAGCCATATTGCATTGCATTTTACAGAAAATTAAAGTGCTGCAGATTGAAAAGGAAAGGTCATTTTTAATAACATTCAATTACAATATGTCTCCCAATTGTATATACTATATTATTATTTTTTTACTTGCTATTTTTTTCTCCCGAAAGTGGAGTTACCCTTTAACCACTTGCCTACCAGGCCAATTCTGACATTTCTCTCCTACATGTAAAAATCATAATTTTTTTGCTAGAAAATTACATAGAACCCCCAAAACATTATATATTTTTTTTTTTAGCAAAGACCCTAGAGAATACAATGGAGGTCATTGTAACTTTTTATCTCGTACGGTATTTGCACAGCAATTTTTCAAATGCGTTTTTTTTTTTTTTTTTTTGTGCTTTAAAAAAAAAAGGGAAAGTTAGCCCAATGTTTTTGCATCATGTGAAAGATGAAGTTATGCCGAGTAAATAGATACCTAATATGTCACGTTTCAAAATTGCACACGCCCGTGGAATGGCTCCAAACTTCACTACTTAAAAATCCCCTTAGGCGACGCTTTCAAAATTTTTATTGGTTACATGTTTTGAGTTACAGAGGAGGTCTAGGACCAAAATTATTGCTCTCGCTATCTCACATGAGTGGTTTGAACACCGTTTTCATATGTGGGCGGGACTTACATATGCGTTCGCTTCTGCTTCTGTGTGCGAGCTCAAGAGGACAGGGGCGCTTTAACATTTTTTTTTTTTTTTATTGTTAATTTTACTTTATTTTGGCTTCACCATTTCCCAGCCGAAGCGGCACCATTTTTTTTAATACAGAGGCCGGGCGTGATGTCATAACATCGTGCCCGGCCTCCGAACAATCACAGAGACTCCGGTGACCATCTGGTCCACCGGAAATCTCTATTCTGAACATCCGGGGCCGGCGGATCCTGTGTCCGACTAACTGATCGTAGCGGTGAGTCGGTAGAAGTACCAAAGGGCAGCGGGGGGGGGGGGGAGTCCCCTCTCGCCTCCCGCCTCCCGTAAGAACGATCAAGCGGCGGAACAGCTGCTATGATTGTTCTTATGGTGCACAGATTCGCCGGCTCTAAAAGACGATATCTGAATGATGCTTGTAGCTACAGGCATCATTCAGATGTCCCCGCTCAAAGCTGAGGACATCATTTGGCATAAGGCGGGCGTGAAGCGGTTAAATATGCTTTAAAGTGTAAGTCCATGCAAAAACTAAAATCCCTTCATCCATAGCCACCAGCATTCTAACGCTAACCTCTCTAGCCCTGAAAAAAAGAAAATAATCAGTATACACACCTTTTCTACAGGCAAACCCGACCTGATCTCCAGAGGCGGAAGCTCTGATCCCACACCAAGCTGTCAGCCGCAGCTTTGCTGTGTGGGTGGGTGCAGAGGACACGTCTGTCAATGGAAGCCCCATAGTAACTCTATGGGTGACGTACAGTGGGGACGGAAAGTATTCAGACCCCCTTAAATTTTTCACTCTGTTATATTGCAGCCATTTGCTAAAATCATTTAAGTTCATTTTTTTTCCTCATTAATGTACACACAGCACCCCATATTGACAGAAAAACACAAAATTGTTGACGTTTTTGCAGATTTATTAAAAAAGAAAAACTGAAATATCACATGGTCCTAAGTATTCAGACCCTTTGCTGTGACACTCGTATATTTAACTCAGGTGCTGTCCATTTCTTCTGATCATCCTTGAGATGGTTTTACACCTTCATTTGAGTCCAGCTGTGTTTGATTATACTGATTGGACTTGATTAGGAAAGCCACACACCTGTCTATATAAGATCTTACAGCTCACAGTGCATGTCAGAGCAAATGAGAATCATGAGGTCAAAGGAACTGCCTAAAGAGCTCAGAGACAGAATTGTGGCAAGGCACAGATCTGACCAAGGTTACGAAAACATTTCTGCTGCTCTTAAGGTTCCTAAGAGCACAGTGGCCTCCATAATCCTTAAATGGAAGACGTTTGGGACGACCAGAACCCTTCCTAGAGTTGGCCGTCCAACCAAACTGAGCTATCAGGGGAGAAGAGCCTTGGTGAGAGAGGTAAAGAAGAACCCAAAGATCATTGTGGCTGAGCTCCAGAGATGCAGTCGGGAGATGGGAGAAAGTTGTAGAAAGTCAACCATCACTGCAGCCCTCCACCAGTTGGGACTTTATGGCAGAGTGGCCAAACGGAAGCCTTTCCTCAGTGCAAGACACATGAAAGCCCTCATGGAGTTTGCTAAAAAAAAACACCTGAAGGACTCCAAGATGGTGAGAAAAAAGATTCTCTGGTCTGATGAGACCAAGATAGAACTTTTTGGCCTTTATTCTAAGCGGTATGTGTGGAGAAAACCAGGCATTGCTCATCACCTGTCCAATACAGTCCCAACAGTGAAGCATGGTGGTGGCAGCATCATTCTGTGGGGGTGTTCTTCAGCTGCAGGGACAGGACGACTGGTTGCAATTGAGGGAAAGATGAATGCGGCCAAGTACAGGGATATCCTGGACGAAAACCTTCTCCAGAGTGCTCAGGACCTCAGACTGGACCGAAGGTTTACCTTCCAACAAGACAATGACCCTAAGCACACAGCTAAAATAACGAAGGAGTGGCTTCATAACAACTAAATTGAGCATCTCTGGAGAGACCTAAAAATGGCTGTCCACCAACGTTTACCATCCTACCTGAAAGAACTGGAGGGGATCTGCAAGGAGGAATGGTAGAGGATCCCCAAATCCAGGTGTGAAAAACTTGTTGCATCTTTCCCAAAAAGATTCATGGCTGTATTAGATCAAAAGGGTGCTTCTACTAAATACTGAGCAAAGGGTCTGAATACTTAGTACCATGTGATATTTCAGTTTTTCTTTTTTAATAAATCTGCAAAAATGTCAGCAATTCTGTGTTTTTCTGTCACTATGGGGTGCTGTGTGTACATTAATGAGGAAAAAAAATTAACTTAAATGATTTTAGCAAATGGCTGTAATATATCAAAGAGTGAAAAATTTAAGTGGGTCTGAATACTTTCCATCCCCACTGTAACTTCCCATTCATTTCACAGTCATTGTCGGACATGTAATCAGTAGAGCTTCCACCGCTGGAGATCAGGTCAGATCGCCTGCAGAAAAGGTATGTATACTGATTTTTTCTTTTCAGGGTTAGATAGGTTAGTGTTAGAACATTTGGTGGTCATAGATGCAGGAATTTTAGTTTTTGCATGGACTTTTACTTTAAATCTAAAGTAAAATAAAATATCCTTGAATCTTCGCCCTTAAAAGGCCTTTTCTTTTAGCTCTGCGCTCATTTTGCTGAGACCAACAACTGGAGTTTTACCTGCAGCACTACCAGAATGCCAACAGTGAATGGAGTTTGTCACAGGGGGGACTATTTGCGGTTCAAAAAGTAAAAACCCTTTAAGTGTGATCTCAGACTAAAATATACACCCAATTTCATATGGAAACTCAAGTGACTGAGCACCAATCCTATGGTGGAATTAAGAGGTCATACTTTATCTGCAGGGCCTGTGCAACAGCCGCACAGATTACTGACACATGGCACTGCCTACAGACGCATTTCTTTTTTTCTTGGAAATATTTCAAGAAATTTGGGAGCGCAATTTATTTTGGCCCACAGCAACGTCAAACGACAAGCAAGAAAATTCAAGAACATGTCTTTCTTAAGACAACGTCTGACGATGGTGATGATAAACCTGTTTCTCACTTTCTTGTTATCATTGATCTGTATCTTTCCTTGTAAGCTGTCGACAATGTACCACCCACTTCTCATTTCTGCCCAGTGCGCATTTCTCTTGCCAACTACCTTCTTTCTTCTTTTCCCATCACTCTCTCGCTCTTTTTTTTATTTTTGAAAGCACCAGCGTCTCAGTGTTTCTCGGCCTTCCATCCAGCATTGATCTCAGTGTTTTTCTTGCTCATGTTTGTTCGGATAAAGGCTGTCTCTCCGATTGACAGCACTGTTGCCTGCAGGCTTGTTTTTTGCCAGATGTGTAGTTACACGCTTTAGATGTGTCAAATTATTTTCGGGGAATGTGGGAATATTCCGCGGGGCAGCTGTCTGCGTCTGCCTGTTATCGGCTTTTTAAAAGCGTGAATGGAAACAATCCGTTTTCTCTGGTAAATCATCTTATATAAAAAAAAAAAGGGGAAAAAAAAGTCTTTCTACCATCTTGGCACAGCTTCTTGTTTTTCATTAGTCAGTTCATAATTAGTCCCAATCAGAGATTAGGCTTGCTGGATACTGCAGGCGTTTTATCCTTTTGTTCGTGGGGTGAAAGCCATACTTTTTCTGTGGTATCGTTTTAATCCAAACTCTATTTATGAAGTGATTAGTTTTATAAGGTGCATTATTTCTTTCTAAAGAAAGCCAATTGAACACAAACTTCTGGAAGGTATTACAGTAGGTCAGAAGTCTGTACTCTTTATCCATATACTAGTTCCAAGTCAGTAACACAAAGTATTGAAGTCAGCATGACATCCAGGCAGCTAGCATCTGCAGAATAAAGCCTCATTCACACAAGTGTTCTTAAGCATAAGCCTCTGTGAGGGCTGTGCACACAAGGATGCACAAGTCTTTTGTGCATTCCCATGCAGGCAGCCCCATTTGTTTTACTTGGGACACAGTGGCTGCATGGACACAGCCGCTGCTCCCAATTTGACAGCAATCTGGGTATGGGTGTGTTCCCTTAAACGCAGACAGCATGCATTTGTTGACACAGATGTCATATTGGGAGCAGCAACTGTGTTCTAATTGACAGATCCTGTTCCTTTAAAGCATATTATACAGCACAATGCTTGTGCTGTGTAATTTGGCCCCCCTGTATCACCTGAAATACCTGGCTGGTTCTGCCCTCCCCCCCTGTAAACTGATCACGGTTTATCATGGCTGCTGAGCACTGACACCATGGTCAGTTTACGCACCTCCATCATCCGAAGCTCTCCTCTGTCCTCTCCCCCCTTCCTCCATGCCTGTCAGCTCCCCAATCCTCCCTTCCTGATAATAGAATAACAGTGTTAAGTTTCTCCAATCCCCTCTGTTAGATAATGCTATGTTCACTCAGGTGACCGCCCAGCGCTCTCCTCTCTTGCTCCCAGCTGACATCAGCCGGAGTTCTCGGCCCCTCCCACTGTAGCTGTCAGCCTGGTAAAGGAGAGAGCTGGGCAGTCACGTGAGCAGCGATCGGTGCTATGGAATAAGGTACACAGCAGCTTTTTTTTTTTTTTTTTTTAATCACACACACTAGGGAACATAGCATTATCTAACAGAGGGAATTGGAGAGACTTTACAAGTGGCTTGACAATCACTTTAAGTTTGCCCATGTGAACAAAGCCTAAGACAAACAGTGGCATTGTCCTTAAAATCAGTTCCTGAGTAAAATCCCTCCCTATAAATAATACAGTAAATACTTACATCACCTGGTACCTGTGCCACTGATTGCTGCTGTAATCCAGAGAGCTTCCTGGTCCCAGACTGCACTCAGTTGTTCCTTCCACTGACCCCTATGTCATTTCTGTATACTTTGGTTGTGTAGGGTTGGCAGGAGGAGCCACTGAGTACTGCATGAAACAGAAAATACACAGTGTTTTAAGTCCTAATGCAGTGTTGTGTTGTAATGTGCTGACAAAAACACCCTTGTTAATGCTGTATTTTAAGCATTGACAAAACAATATTTCTTAATCCTTCAGGTTACCGATCATGCCACAACTGCCCTCCTGCACTACCAGCTGCCTCAGATGCCAGATGTAGTGGTCCGATCTTTTATGGTAAGAATGGAATGTTCTAATTTATATCTATAACTTGAAAAATAATATTGTGTGCTTGCTGAATATTTTAACCAGCTAAAGTGTATTTTTAGTGAGTACATATTTTAGTACAAGGCACATTTAGAGGGTTAGTTTACCGCTGTCCGTGCCCACGCAGCCGGTGTAGAGGTCCAGGGATTTAAAAGCTCTTCTTCCCCTTCTTTCTGACAGGCTTCCAGGATGGATTAGAGCAATTCTTTGTGCCACTGACCAATCAGAATTGCTCTGATCCGTCCTGAAAGTCCTCTGGAAAGAAGTAGGAGGAGAGCAAGGATTTAAATTCCCAGGACTGCTATACTTGTTGGGCAGGGCATTGACAGCCCATCACCCATGGAGGTAAGTACAGCAGGGACCGGGGGGGGGGGGGGGGGATGAGGAGGGTGTAGGGCACACTTTTCAAACACAAGGCCCGTGGACTGAATGAACCCCGCACTCTGTACCAGTGTTTCTCAATTCCAGCCCTCAAGGCGCACCAACAGGTCATGTTTTTAGGCTCGCCATTATTTTCCACAGGTAATTTGATCAGTTTCAATGCCTTCGTAATTACCACAGCTGTTTCATCTGAGGGAAATCCTGAAAACATGACCTGTTGGTGCGCCTTGAAGACTGGAATTGAGACACACTGCTCTGTACACCCCTGAACCCTGCACTCTGTACATAGCGCACCCCTGAACCCTGCACTCTGTACATAGCGCACCCCTGAACCCTGCACTCTGTACATAGCGCACCCCTGAACCCTGCACTCTGTACATAGCGCACCCCTGAACCCTGCACTCTGTACATAGCGCACCCCTGAACCCTGCACTCTGTACATAGCGCACCCCTGAACCCTGCACTCTGTACATAGCGCACCCCTGAACTTCCAGCATAAGCACTTCTGGCATTTAGATAAGATCTTCCCACGGGTGTGGGGGGCTGCTTGAGTTCCTGCACCTATTGAGAGAAAAAAAATTACAGATGGATATAGTCTTAGAGATGCAACTGGCCAATTGATGGCAACTATAATGCTGATGCTGAATTCGACACCCCTGGTGAAGGGTGTTCATCTTCTCGTTTTTATTCTAAAAAGGTGAATTTTTAGGTTAGTGAAGGTGTAAGTATAATTTTTTTATAACTTAGAGCTTTCTGAACAACAGTTGCCAAACCAGGATAAAGACAGTTTCACGACATCTGATCCGACTTTGCCCTACGACTTCATGTCCGACGTCAATGAACAGGATCCGACAATACCAGGCCCTTTGAGTCTGGTATGGGGGGGGAACCCCACGCTAAAATCTTAAAAACAATGGCGTGGGGTCCCCCTCCCAAAGTCCATACCAGACCCTTATCCAAGCACACAGCCGGATAGGTCAGGAAAGGGGACGATGAGCGAGCCCCCCCCCCCACTCGACCATACCAGGCCACATGCCCTCTGCGGGCCCCCACCCCAATGCACCTTGTCCCCATGTTGTCTACCCAACAACAGTGGGCAGTGTTTGTGGAGGGCTCATCGCAGATCTCGGCCCCTCATCCTATGTGAATGAGTATGGGGTACATTCACCCGAAAAAAGCGTCAAAAATAAATAAAACCAGTACACAGGTTTTTGACAAAGTCCTTTATTAAAGTAGCTCCAACGTGTCTTCTTCCTCCAGTTCTTCTCCCTCCACTGTCTTCTTCCTTTGGTTCTTCTGGCTCGGGTTCTTCTCCCCCCGCTGTCTTCTTCCTCTGGTTCTCCTTCCGGTTCTTCTCCCTCCTGGTGTCTTCTCCCGATGATAGCTCCCACTGTTGTGTTAGCTCTGGCGTGTGCCATTACTTGTATAGCCATGGGGCGTGGCCATCTGGTAGTGTCATCGGGAGAGCCTGCCCTCATGTGACGTTACCGCTCATCATGCCCCGGGGGATGACATCACAATGGGGCGGGGTCACCGGATGACGTCACCGGATTGCCACAGGCTGTGGGGCCTCCTTGTTAAAGGGGGCTTCCAGATGGCGATAAGCCCCCTGCCCGCAGACCCCCACAACCACCACCCACGGTTGTCGGGAAGAGGCCCTTGTCCTCATCAACATGGGGACAAGGTGCTTTGGGGTGGGGGGCCCCTATGTTGAGGGCATGTGGCCTGGTATGGTCCAGGAGGTGGGGGGGCTCTCGCTCATTCCCCCCCCCCCTCCTGACCTGCCGGGCTTCATGCACGGATAAGGGTCTAGTATGGATTCTGAGGGGGACTCCACGCCGTTTTTTATTTTATCAGTTTAGGCATGGGGTTCCCCCCTCAAAATCCTCAGAACACAAGTCGTATGCCACATGTCGGATCAGTTAGGAGGAAGATATGACTTGGATGCGACTTACATGCAAATCAGTGGGCTGAAATCATGCCCAAATCAGAGTAGTGCAGGAACCTTTTTCAAAGTTGGACCGACTTATGTCAGACCACTTAAGACGGGTCTCATAGGGAACCATTGATTTGTACATGTCATGCGACATGTGCTCCCAAAGTCAGAGCGTATGTCACACCAGTGTGAACCCGGCCTTAGCCACCTAGATATCGTATCGTTTTCAGCCAGTTTGATAGACTTGCATTGATGGATAGCAGAAGTAAAACACGATCACCTTTCATCTCTAAAAAACACAGTTTGAATGTTTCAATATGGTTGCCCCGATGTACATATACGATATGACTAAAGTGAACCATCATGAGCCTGAGCAATTCAGACTGAGAATATTTTAAGAAGACACATAAGCAGAAGTTATACTTCTGTAAAAACTGCGTTTCAAAAAGCTTGATAGCTACAGAGATATAGACAGCTACATTTTTTTTTTAAATTCACTTCTTTTGGTAAAAGTTGAGTTGGCCCCACCCCTTCTACACAGGAATAGGCATGGACCAAGGCTGTGGCGGACATTTTCCAAAGTACAGACCTTAGTGAAGGACACCAAGGTACATTTCAAATTAAAACCATCAAAAAACACTGTCTACTCTCTGGCCTAGTTCTACAAGTACAAATAAGTTTAAAATAACATTTATATAAAAACTGCTTGTGGTATGAGATTGCATGCATGTCACATGGGACAGTCAGCGATTGCATGCATGGCACATGGGACAGTCAGCAATTGCATGCATGGCACATGGGACAGTCAGCGATTGCATGCATGGCACATGGGACAGTCAGCAATTGCATGCATGGCACATGGGACAGTCAGCAATTGCATGCATGGCACATGGGACAGTCAGCGATTGCATGCATGGCACATGGGACAGTCAGCGATTGCATGCATGGCACATGGGACAGTCAGCGATTGCATGCATGGGACAGTCAGCGATTGCATGCATGGGACAGTCAGCGATTGCATGCATGGGACAGTCAGCGATTGCATGCATGGGACAGTCAGCGATTGCATGCATGGCACAGGGGACAGTCAAGAGATTGCATGCATGGCACAGGGGACAGTCAAGAGATTGCATGCATGGCACATGGGGCAGTCAGAGATTGCATACATGGCACATGGGGCAGTCAGAGATTGCATACATGGCACATGGGACAGTCAGGGATTGCATACATGGCACATGGGACAGTTTCTCACTGTGCTACATGAAAAGGAGATGCAAACCCCATTTGTGAGCTAGCACCTCTATGCTAAGCTGCAGTAACTCAGCAGACTTAGCATAGAGGTGGTATTAAGTGTAAAGTGTGCTGTCAAAACTAAATGTGTAAGTTCTTAGACTTTTATATGCAAATACCAGACGTGTATAAACAATTGATAAATAATTACAAAAAAACCTGAAACAAACCAGTGAAACAAAGTTTGAAAAGCAAGAGTCCTGAAATGAAATAAAATTATGAGTACAAAAAAACTCTAATAGGTGTAGCACCCTGGGGTTTAGGCAGGGAGCTCCTCACAAATTTACTTGCCAGGAGTAGTTATCCTGGTTGATTGCTAGAGATCTATTGATTTATCCCTAAGTTTGGCCTTGTTGCACTTTTCTCTTCTACCACTAGGTGGCCGTGTACTTGGTGGTACTAGATACGAGAAGGGCAACGGAAAGGTCAGGTTATGGGTATATGGGGTATCTCAGCCAATGGGCAGGGGCTTTCCCAATCCCAGTTGATGCCTATTCAGGGGAAACGCGTTGGACAAGGAGCTAGCAGCGTGGCGTTTTAGAGCACAGACCGTACTGCAGGCGGTCATGCACACACTATTGTGCTATTTTAATTTTTTGTAATTACATCTTTTAGTTAAACTTTTATCTGTTTAAAAAGTTAATGCACTATGAGCTTTTTTATACCTCTCCAACACGCTTAATTTTGAGCACTTCAAGCCAGTGTCTAATGTGAATCCCAGCGACTGATCATAACTACCTGAATTACCCTGGTGGGGATACACATATAAATCCTGTTGGAATTTTTTTATCAGCAGGGGGAGTCAGTGTTCAGCCTGAGTTTCAGCAAGTGATCACTAATTGCTTGTGGAGACACGTGCATATAGATCCTTTTAGGATCTTTGGATCTGGTAAGCTGCCATCTATTTATTCCTTAGCATGATGCTGAAGCATTTTTGGATATGTTTGCACTGAAACTTTACTTTTGTATTGTTTTGGATGGACATTTTCATTGGATCTAGCAGTTGATTCACAGATGGACTAATTTTTATACACACATTTTTTGTCATTAAGGTTGTTCTTAACATACCCATCATTTTGAACTTTGAACTTTCTTTTCAGGACTCTTGCTTTTCAGACTTTGTTGGTTTGTTTCAAGTTTTTTGTCATTTTTTTTATCAATTGTTTATACACCGCAAGTTTTTTGTCATTTTTTTTTATCAATTGTTTATACACCGTTGGTATTTGCAGATAAGTCTATGAACTTATACATTTAGTTTTGACAGTGCACTTTACACATAATACCACATTTACCACATCCCACCAATCCAGGGATTTTTTCAGTGCTGCAGTCTTTTACTATATTGGCCAAGCGCACCCTTTTTTAAGTGTACAATTGCCTTAGAGGTGCCTGTAAATGAATCCACGATGTACCGCTAGCTGAGCTTACCTCCAGGAACATTCACTCGGCTCCCTCTGCTCATCTGCTCACACCTCCCTCTTCCAGGTGGGCGTGACCCCCAGGGGTCAGGAACATCCCCATTCTGCCCACTCAAGCAGCAGAAGCCAGGAGGCTCCCACCCACTCAAGCAGCCTGCAGGAGAGAGGCTGGAAAACTGCTGGGGGAGGTACAGGGGGCAGAGAGTCCAGTGCCCATGTCTGTGTAATGGGTGGCCGCGGACCCTGCAAGGACCGCTCAAGGACACCAGTGTCCGTGTACGGACACCTTGCTGATCCCTGCTTCCACATATTTTTACCCAACTAAAGCTGGGCACACACTGTTAGATTTATTTCATTCAAACTGAATAAAAGATATGTAAGATTCCTCCATCCATGCGCCATCCACCCCCTGCTGAGCTTTTGTATGTTGACAGCAATCAGCTTACTCCAACAGCAGCTGCATCTGGTTGGACGCAACTGCTGCTGAGTTGAAGGTTTTCCAACAAGCTCCTCCAGCAAAAGTTGATTGAGGAATTGACTTATCAGGCAGAACAAGGCCACCCACTGAGCAAATTTTGGACAGAAACCGGACAAAATTCACTCAGTGTATGGCCAGCTTAAGGTCCTTTCACACATGCAGAATGTTCGTTTCATCAGTTTAGTATTTTTTTTTTCAAAGAAAAATGTATGAAGTTTACATCAGTTTTTCATCTGTTTTTACATCTGCCAGCTAGAGTCCTTAACCACATGAGTCCTGGAGCCATTCTTTCATGCAAAAACAAACCGTTTGTCCTTTTACATCCATTTTTCGTCTGATCCAATTGTTTAACGGAAGAAACATAGGGTTTTGATCTGTTCTAAAAAAAGGTATGTTGACGGAAGCAAATGAAGACAAATGTAAATGGATTATCATCCATTTACATCCGTTTTTTTTTCGATTGAGATGCATTGATGTCCATTTTTTCTTTCGTCAACGGATGGATAAAAAACGGGCAAACGGTCCGCATATGTGAAAGGGGCCTAACTCTTTCCCAACTACGTACAGTATATCAAAGCCTAGCCATAAAATACTTGTTTCTGAATATTTATCCAAAGCAGTCCTCATAATTTATCCCAAGGAAAGGGCATATCTTTCTTTTTTTCTTTTGTACAATATTTGTTTTATACTTAACTGCTAATTGGAGTCATTGCATTTGATGTTAACATGGAAAAGCTGAAAGTTACATCGATCTACTCCGATTTCTCGTCTTGTCCCATTATGAAGTTAGCCAATCTGGTCTGACAGGTGGAAAGGTCTCATAATCACCAGACTAGGGAAGAATCAGCAAGCGGATTCAGTGTTTATTATCAGTAGGGGAAGGATGGCTCCTTGATTGATCTGTAAAACTCCAGCTGAGTCCAGCTTCCTAAACATCTGACAGACATTCAATGGAAGTGTCAATATTTTGGTTCTTGCACCAATCAGCAGAGCATTGAAGCTTGTAAAGTACCGACATGTCTTAATTACCCTCAGCATAGGGGCTGCTTTAATTTCATGGTGGATCTCACAACCTGCTGTACATGTTATGTGCATATCCACTATGTTTCCTTCACTTCAAGTAAAAAAAGAAAAAAAAAAAAAACAAAAGAAAAAGGGAGTGATAAGCATGAGATAGTAGATATTTAAGTTGAACTCCATGGAAATGTAAAAACTACCTTATGCAGTGTGGATTCCATCATGTTGCAATGGTTAAATGCTCATTGTTGCCTAGGGTACTAGTAAGAAACACTTTTACTTATCTTACTCATCGCACCCTCAGCAGCCGGCGCTATCCTCCTAGATTGTGAGCTCGCCCTTGTTATCCTTACTTACATGCAGGAATGCTTGTCCTGAATTATACATGATGATGACAGAGGCCTGGGGGAGCGAGGAATATAGTAAGTAATAGGGCTTTCTTATCGTACATCAGGGGACACAGAGCCATATGTGGGTTATAGGCCACCTTCAGGTGATGGACACTGGCACGCCCTAAGACAAAAAGTGCACTCCCTATATAACCCCTCCCACTACTGGGAGTACCTCTGTTTTTTTGCCAGTGTCAAAGGTGTTGTTCACGAGTAAAGATGTGCTGTGCTGAGCTCCACTGGAGCAATCCTTGCTGGGGCTAGCCATGCAGCTGGATCCATTCAAAGTGTCTTTTTGGCCAAATTGAATGGTACCTGGGCCTCGTGTCTGAAGAAATGAGGTTTTGCCTGTAACGCTTCTCTTCTAGAGAGCTGGACCCCGGGATCCAGTACTTTTTGGTATTAAGGCCATGACGGTGGTGCTATTACGGGTCCAGGATTGTGGGTTTCCTCAAGGATCACCAGCTCCTGAAGGTTTAACAGAACCCACCGTGAAGGGTGAAGATTGGGTCTGTTGGTTTACCACAGAAAACTCTGTGGCGGGAAAGGCAAGTGGAGTCTTCTAAGAAATTTTTAAAGATGTCTCCTTTAATTAGAAAATGTTGTCATGCCTATGTGTCACCACTGGGGGCTGTGTAGAGCACTTACTGTCTCTTGCTTCTCAGAGAGCTCACGATGTGTCCAGGAAACAGCAGTTTTCTCTTCCTCCGGCCGGCAGCAGACCTCCGGTAAGTCTGGGGGGCTTTTACCTCCCCACCATATGCTCCCCCTGTGCTGTTTTTTCTTCCTCTCTTCTTGGGGAAGGAGCGCATGAAAAAAAGGGGCGAACGGCACGCCGCTCGGCGGCTTCCAGGCCCCGCATTCGCCATTACCGCCTCTCTCCCTCTAATACCATAGGATCGGAGCCTGTGCTCGCGCAGGAAAAACTCTTTTTAAAATAAGAGGAAGGGCTGTAGACGACAGGGGGGGCAGGGCTTAGCGCGGCGTTGGCATCCTCCAACACCCAGCGCGGGAAGGTGTGTTTTAAAAACCACCATTGTTGCTGTTGCAAGAGGGACACAAGAGCAAAGGTGGCATGCAAGAGGTTTTTAGTAACACAGGCATTCCTTTTGACACGTTCACTACTGCATCAGGCTGAGCATTAATAGCAGCGGCAGAGCTTGACTATTGCTCAAGCAGTGGATGCATTCCTTCTGATAGTACCTCTGCTTTGTGCATCGGGCTATGGTCGGAAGAGGGGTTAAAAACACCTCAAAAAAGGGCTCTAGAAAGACTATAGTCACACGGCAGCCTAGAACCATTTCAAAAAAGATGGCATCCTCCCTAAGAGTAATATGGCTGGTCAGAGTGAGCCATCAGAAGGGGCAAGTGTTGCCGCTGTTCTTAACACTGCAGCCCCTGTGTATATTACTAAGGAGGTTTTTTTCTTCAACCATCTTAAGTTTGGAGCAAAAAATTGATGCTTTAATCGCATCTCAGAGTGGAATTAAGTGTAGCAGGTCCCCGTTCATTGCTCAGGACCCTCATGCTGAGGAACAAGGGGCGAGAGATGATGAATTTCTCTCAAAGGACCAGGAAGAGGCTGATGTCTCCTCTTCCAAAGAACCTAATATGGAAGGATGAGGATTGCAGGAAAGATTGTTGGTACAATCTCTCACTGAATTGGTTCGCTCCACATTCTTACTGCCAGTAACGCAGTCAGTCGATGAGCCCACCTCTGGTTTGGGTTCACTAAAGCCTCCCCAATCTGTTCATGCCTTTCCTATCCATTCATGGCTAAGAAAGCTAATGTATTCTCAGTGGGAGCACCCAGATAAACAGTTTTTCCCTCCAAAAAAGTGTTCAATACTTTATCCTATGGAGGAAGAGTTCTATAAGAAATGGGGAATTCCAGTAATTGACGCTGATATATCCTCTGTAAACAAAAACCTGACTTGTCCAGTGGACAATGCTCATATGCTAAAGGCTCCAACAGATAAGAAGTTGGAATTTCTTTTCAAAAACTATATTTCGCTCCCAGGTTCAGTCGTTCAGTCTGTGCTGGCAGTGATTGGAGTATCTCAGTCCTTAAAGGAACATTTTATAGAGGTACTCAAGGTTATTCCTGATCAGCAGGCCCAGGATTTGGCCGGTATATCAGAAGCGTTGTGTTTTACAGTAGAGGCTATGAAAGAGTTTATTCTCCAGGCCTCACGGCTCATACTAGGGCTGGTACATGTGCGTAGAATCCTATGGTTGAAAAATTGGTCAGCCGAAACACCATGCAAAAAAAGCCCTTGGCCATTTTCCCATTTCATGGTGAATGGTTATTTGGAGACGATCTGGATAAGTATACCCAAAGAATTTCTAATGGGAAAAGTTCCCTTTTACCGGTTAAGAAGCATTTTTCTTTTAAACGTGCTTCTTCTCCAGTGCCAATGGCGTCAGGTTCAAGAGGTAAACCTCAGGGTCAGTCCCAGGGCCAAAAGAGGACCTGGGGGAGGAAACCCACAAAACAAAATACTAAAGCCTCCTTATGAAGGGGCGCCCCCGCTCACTCAAGTGGGGGGCTTCTACAGTTTTCAAGGATCTGGCAGGAACAATGTCAAAACAGATGGGTGACTTCCTCAATTTCTCTAGGTTACAAACTAGAGTTCCGAGAATTCCCGTCTCCTCGTTTTCTCAGATCAAACGTTCCCAGAGATCCAGTAAAAAAGGAGTCTCTCTTTCTAGCTTTGGATCATCTCTTGTCTCAAAGAGTGATATCGGTGGTCCCCTTGGAAGAGCAAGGATTAGGGTTTTATTAAAACCTTTTTACGGGTTCCAAAACCAAACGGGGATGTCAGACCCATTTTGGATCTCAAAGATCTAAACCAGTTTTTGAATATCCGTTCCTTTCGCATGGACTCCATCCTACAAGGGGGAGAATTTCTTGCATCAATCAACATCAAGGATGCTTATCTCCATGTGCCAATTTTCCCTGCTCACCAGAAATTTCTACGCTTCGAGGTAGAAAATCTTCATTTCAGTTTGTAGCTCTGACTTTCGGTCTAGCTACTGCACCTCAAGTGTTTACAAAGGTCCTGGCTCCTCCTTTAGCCAGGTTAAGGGCTCAACGTATAACGATACTAGACTACTTAGAAGATCTACTCTTGATAGATCAGTCGGTAACCCGCTTAAACCAAAGTTTGGTCACTGCAGTCTGCTACCTAGAATAGTGAAAAGAAAAAACAATGCAGCACTATACATAAAAATCAACACAAATGTGACTATCAGCTGTGCAGCATGATAGTATATAACTAAATATAAAAAATGCAGGAAGCAAAATACAATATTGTATTATTATAGTGAGTCCATGATCATATTAACGACCAATAACGTGAACATTGTGATCATGTAAATGTTCAACAAAGGTGAGCAGTATAAATGTAAGATGAGTGAGAAGTATCTCAAGGGTGCTACGTGGTTTCACAGAGGTGGTGTTCCAATACTCAGTATCCACAGCAAAGAATGAATGGAGCAAATATGCTTACCGGAACAGGTGGACACGTTTGCCGTACGGCTAGGTGTCATACAGGCTTAAGGATCGATCGATCGATTCAAATAGGTGTTTGTTGTAGAGGCGTATACGGCAGGTTCCACTGGTTCCTTTGTAGCAATGGTAAACGAACTAAAGACATCAGATGTTCCAGGTCTGGTTGTACGCACTTCTCCGACAGGTGTATATAGGAGAAATGCACCTTTCACAAAGCCATCATGGGGACATGGAAAAGGAAAAAAAGGCTCCACATAGTGCTTAAATCCAAAGAAGCAGGTTTATTTTAAACCAAATAGAGTAAAAATCCAGATAACAGCAGCCAAGATAAAAGTGATCACAATAAAAAGTAGCGTGGTACCAGGAACAAAAAATCGATCGCAACCCGACATATTTCGGACTAGAGGTCCTTCTAATGGGGCATATTGTCCCTTGTCTGGTATCACGCTTGTGTATATATAGACACATAATTGATTTAAAATCTGTTTCAGCTGTCAGACTATAATCAGCTGTGAGAGAACGTTGTGAAACGGACCTCACAGCCAATAAACAACCAGGTAAGTAAGAACAACATACACTTATTCAGCTATCCAATCACAAGAAGCTGAGTATGTCCTATCAGCTGTGACTGATCGCTGTAGGGCGGACCTCACAACCAATCACAATCTAGGTGGATAGGAGTGGGTTGTGGTGGTATAGCAGCCCAATCACGGGCTGCCAAAACCACCACCTGACATCACATTGCAGGAAGTCCTCCCCACGCTCTGGCTCTCTGTGTTTCAAGCCTCAATATCATACAAGGAAGAGGCTAGTGTGGATGTATAATGTGGAGGGGCGTAGCTCCGCCCACCCATCGCGCTCTATCATCTTTGCACAGAAGGATCGAGTGCAGGTGGACAGCTATATGTGACACCGGATGTCCTAAATTAAGCACAGATGTACTAGCATGGCGAAACTGTTGTAAAGATCAGAATGAAAAAGCATAGCAAACATATTAAAAACATGGGGACATCAATTCCTGAACTCATATACTCCTTGGTAACACTCAAAAACATATACAAGAGGAACTTTTATCTCATATTTGATGCACATCATAGCGGTATCTATAGAACAAATATGACTTATGAAACAAAAATCAATCTATCTCAACATCCATCTTGAATAAATGATAAATATATAAAAAATATATAAAAAAATTATAAAAATAGTGTATCTGGTAACTATATGTGACCCCAAAAGAGGCCAAAAATACTGTATCAGTATATGAATCATGCCTTACTTATTTAAATTGTGCTGAATAAAAATGGGTGAATAAAAAGGGGTAAACAGTGATGGGTAAAAGGTGGAACAACAAAGATGAATGCAACCAAACCCAGCTACCTAGAATACCTAGGTTGGATTCTCAACCTAGAGAAATCCTCCTTAAAACCATCAAGGAGATTGCAGTACTTGGGGCTGATCGTAGATACAGTTCAGAAGAAGGTGTTTTTGCCCCAGGAAAGGATCAGTTCCATAAAGAAACTGATTCAGTTGGTCAAAACAAAGAAGAGTCCTTCTATTCGACTTTGCATGAAGTTATTGGGAAAGATGGTGGCTTCTTTCGAGGCCGTTCCTTATGCACAGTTTAATTCAAGTCTGCTGTAAAACAGTATTCTGTCAACTTGGAACAAGAGGGTCCAAGCTCTGGACTTCCCAATGTGTTTATCTTCTGCAAGAAGAGTATCAAAGTTGACCGCTCTTTCTTGTAAAAGAGCCATATTTGATTATTCATAAGGATAAGGTTGTATTGCGGCCTCATCCTAAATTCCTACCGAAGGTAGTGTCAGGTTTTCATTTAAACCAGGATATTGTTCTGCCTTTATTTTTTCCAGAACCTCATTCTGCGGAAGAAAGGTCACTACGTTCTCTTGATGTGGTGAGAGCCGTCAAGGTCTATTTGAAAGTGACTGCTCAGATTCGTAAAACAGATGTTTTGTTTGTGTTGCCAGACGGTCCTAAAAGAGGAAAGGCAGCGTCGAAGTCTACTATTTCTAAATGCATTCGTCAAGTGATTGTTCAAGCTTATGGTTTAAAGAGGAAAATTCCTCCTTTTCATATTAAAGCGCACTCCACCTAGGCTGTTAGTGCTTCTTGGGCAATGCATCACCAAGCCTCCATGGCTATGATCTTCAAGGCCGCAACTTGGTCTTCAGTCCATACATTCACCAGATTCTATCAAGTAGATGTAAAAGGTCATGAGGATATCGCCTTTGGATGCAGTGTACTGCAGGCTGCAGTATAAGTTCTCTTGTCTCTTGGTGTCCTACTTTTGTTGTTTCTCCCTCCGTTCAGTTGGCATTATGGGACATCCCACATAGTAACTACTATGGTAATGTGTCCCGTGATGTACGATAAGAAAAATAGGATTTTTATAAAAGCTTACCTGTAAAATCCATTTCTTTGAAGTACATCACGGGACACAGAGGCCCCTCCCTTCTTTGGTATACATGTGTAGTGCTTTGCTACAAAACTGAGGTACTCCCAGTAGTGGGAGGGGTTATATAGGGAGTGCACTTTTTGTCTTAGGGCGTGCCAGTGTCCATCACCTGAAGGTGGCCTATAACTCACATAGTAACTACTATGGCTCTGTGTCCCGTGATGTACTTCAAAGAAAAGGATTTTACAGGTAAGCTGTTATAAAAATCCTATTTTTCAATGGTACCATAAGAAAAAATGCTGCTAGTGTTCGCTTTTTTTTTTATTATTATTATTATTCAGAGTTCATCTGTAACCAATGTTGGGTGGCTTTTACATACACTTCCAACGGGCGCTTGAGAAAGTATGTGTATTTCACATTTGGTAGAAGTTATTCTGACATTTGTAAAGTCACCTGATTACTTCACAGGCATTAGAACTCCCCCCCCCCCCCCCCCACATCATGTATCCTAGGCTTTGCTGTCCCAGCACCATGCCTAGAGCAGACAAGATGGGTCTCGCTGGGTAGGGCAAAAGAAGCTCAGTAAACATCCGTTTGCTTAATCCTCTCTTCGGTGAATGAACGAGAAAGCAAATGTGTATTACGTTCCTTTACGCTCCTTTCTGGTTCAGAGACGTTTTTCCGTTTGGGAGCATTGGTTGGGAAAGGAGCTAATGGAGCACCATCTGTGCTCCATTAGTTTCACTGGAGTGCAGGGGAGACATCATGGGTCCAGTAGATGTTTGATGTCTCATTAAAGAGAGCCTGTAACAAGTTATATCATCACATGGGGAGGGCTATTGGCCCGCTATGTGATAGCAATAAAGTAAAAAAAAGTGTTTTAAAAAAAGCCTAGTGATGAATATAAAAACAAATGATTCTTTTAAACCCTCGTGTACATGCGTATACATGTTTCAGGTGTGGCTATATATGAAATGGACTATTGCGCTACAGGTGTTATATATTGCTGCGCAAGCTGCAGTGGGAGCAATAATTCTAGCGCCATTATTCATGGTCAGCCCTAAACTGATGACTCGGAATGGCATTTAAAGTACTGCCTATGGATTATTTTCCGTACAAAAGTTTGTCGCCATTTTACAGGCGTATGTAACTTAAAGGCTTGACATGTTTGTTATATATTTACTTAGCACAACCTTATCTTTTATCTTTTTACAAGTATAAAAAAAAAAAAGGAATATGTTGTGTTTCTGTGCACTAATATTAAATTTAGTGCATTTTTACTGAAAATATGCGTTTGATAAGCCATTGTGCTAATATTGCGTGACATAAAAAATGGAACTACCACCATATTATTTTTCAGGGTCTTTGTATTCAGAAAATATATAGCATTTGAGGTTTTTAACTAATCTTCAGGCCTAAAGTGTATATTTTAACATGTGCAAAACAAGCTTTTTCTCATAGATGCTTCTACCTGCCTGTCAGAACATTTTTCTGCAATGTACACTTGCATGCACAGCTTGGTGTATAGTCTTAGCATGATGCAGTCCCTGGATAATATAACTTCCATGCTCATGTGTGGAAGTTAGGTCATCCTGGCTAATTGAAGTGGCCAAGGACTATGAACATCAGAAGAGGATTGGGAGAGGATAGACATACCATCAGTGGGAAGGGGTTCATGGACAGCACAGCGCTGGAGGTGATCGCTTTGTTGGGTAAGTCTGCCATAATTTGCAAGTAGGCAGCACATACTTGCACATCATTGCAAAAAGCTGTTGGGAGCTCGAAATTGTTCATTCAGTCTGTCAAGTTAGTTGCAATTTAAAATATATGTAGATCTAGTTAATTACATTTTAGTAAAGCTTTAACATGTTTAAGCTCACTGAACTTTCAGATTAAATCTGCTAAATCCATTCCAGGGGCATAAAAAAAGTGTTCAAAGCCTTGCAGTTAATTTTCTGTAGAAGGCAGCCAGAACCTCAGGAGAAAAGTGTGACCCCTGCCAACCTGCTGTAGGGGAAGGGCCCTTGCTCTCTCTGTGATAACAAAAAAGAACAGCAGAGGGCGCATCCAAGTGCAGTAAAAAAAAAAAAAAAACATACACCCTTGCTCTCTCTGTGATAAAAAAAGAACAGCAGAGGGTGCATCCAAATGCAGTAAAAAAAAAGACATACTTTATAGATAAAAACAACAATGGCAACTCAAATTTAATAAGGAGTAAAGTACTTCTTAGAAAGAAATCAACCCTGAATATTCACTGGAAGTACAGATCCTGAAGCTGAAACTCAAATACTTTGGCCACCTAATGCAAAGAGGATTCTTAGGAAAAGACCCTGATGCTGGGAAACATGGAAGGAAAAAGTCGAAGAGACGACAGAAAACGGGATGGATAGATAGCATTGTTGAAACAATGAACATGCAGTTAAGCAAGCTCGGGGAGGCAGTGGAGGACAGCAATCCGTGGCGCACTATGGTCCATGAGTTTACGAAGAGTCGAACATGACTAAACGACTGAAGAACAATTAAGCATATGAACTTTATCCACTGGTGGGTGTCATGTTTATCAATAAATGTGAGTGTTTTTACTACACTCGGATGCGCCCTCTTGTTTCTTTTTGTTGCTTTATAGAATTTTTCACTCTCTTGAGCTGCACTGAGTGTTGGAAATTAGTTAGCCTATGATGTGTCCCATATGAACGTTATGAACTCTTTGCTGAACATCCATTTTAGAGGAGTTACTGTTCGACAGCTAGCGCCACAATATAGTGTGATGAGTAAAACATGTAATCAGCAATGCTCAGGGCTACTTACTGATTGGAGAGCTCTGTCGGACATCCACAGAGAGACCACTGCTCCCACATAGAGAGCGATGGGTGGCTTTTTTACTCAGAAGGAGGCTGATTTTTAAAAATAAACTGCAAGGCTTGGAAACCTTTTTGTTTTGATGCATCTGGAATGTATTTAGTTCATTTAAGCAAAGTACAGTTTGGCTTTAAAGTGGAAGTACAGTTGTAAAATAATATAATAATTGGGCTAACCTGTACGTACTGTGAATATCTCCTAAACTTGCACTGCTTAGGAGATATTCACACTGCATGCAGCAGGTGATGTCACTGGCACATGCACTCTGAAGGGATGGCATATCCGTGCCATCCCGTGAAAGCTCTGTGACTCCCATGCGCAGGAGTGATGCATCGCAGTGCGCCCAATCAAAAGGCCAGAGGAAGGAAGACCAGGTGAAGATGGAAGCACCTTCAGCAGTGACAGCGTGCCGCTGAAAGGTTTTGTTCTAAGAAGGGGCCTGGGCCCGGGAAAGCTGCATGTGGGGCCTGTAGTGCCAAGGCCCCACTACTGATCCAATGGAGCCTGGGTCCAGTTCAGGCTGATTGCCTTTACCCTAGAGTTGCCACCTCATCCCTTTAAAACCAAACACACATTAATTACACAGGTTCTGTTAGCCTCAGAACCTGTGTAATTTTATTCGTTCAAGTTTAAAGGGATGAGGTGGCAACCCTTCTTTAAGGGTTGCCACCTCATAAATGTCATAACACTATTCATAAATGTGATTATGAATAGCGTTCCTGCATTACACCACTTGTATGCAAAGGGGTTCCCAGATCATTAGGTCACCAACAACAGAGAAGAGGCATGGATTACGATGCCTCAATGTAAAACTGAAGCCCTGAGTAAGCGGCATTTAGTCTACATTTGCATTGCAAGGCTTTAATTTTCTAATAGGACTGGATCGTATCGTACCTTTTAATCCCAATAAAATACACTGCAGTCAGCTTTTTAGCTGCCAGTGTCTGAAAACAACAAACCGAAGGGGAAACTAACCCAAAAAATATATAGATATCTAGATATAGATATCTATATATTTATATATAGTCAAGCATATAAAAATCAAATGATATCATTGCTGAGTCTTTCGTATAAAGCTAACATTTAATGTAGGTTTTTTTTCTGGCTCTTTAAGTGCTTGGCTTGTGATAGAAAAACATATTGACAGATACTGCAGGGAAGCAGTTTGCTGAGCACAGACAAATGCAGGACCCAGTCTGCAGCCAATCCCTAATTTTCTCCCAATTATTGATTGGGCAAAGAAGACTTTGCATAAGAATACTAAATGTGTATTCAATGCCCCCTCCCCAACTGACTGCAACTAAAATGTTTCCAATTAAAGTATATCAAAACTTTTTTTTTTTACGTTTGGATAGAGTAGGGAATATTTAAACCCCTTTCATTTCATCGTATCCTATTGGGGACATTTCCTTTCACTTCCTGTTCTGTAGACACAACAGGAAATAAGAGGAAATCTCTCCAAAATGGGGGAAATGCCCTCTTGTCACCAGAGTAAGTGCCTTTAAAGATTTGCACGCAATTCCTGTTACGATAACACAAATTGTTGGGTTCCCCATCACTGTCAGTCCCGGAAACAGTGGTCAAACAGCGAGAGTAAATCTTGCTAACTGGGGCACAGCCTGCAATAAAAACCTGACAGCAATGGCATTTCTAAGTGCAGGTTTCCTCGGGGGACTGTGCACTATGCCTGTGTAATTTGTGATGGTGCAGCAACTTTAGGTTCACATTGATGTGGCTCTGCAAGCCGTGTTTTGAATGGGCTGCCATGCTTCTTTTCTGGAATGGCAACCTGTACGGAAATTGCAAGTGTAGTGCAGTTCCCAGTGCGGGTGCGATTTCCAGTGTGTGCAAAGTACTGCAAAAATGAATAGCACCCACACACATCAGGCATGTTTTTTCTGTACGGGTGGTTGCTGCTTGCCCAGATGTGAACTTGGGAATAAGAAAAAAAATTGTGTTGGCGCTTAATGATAGATAATATATATATATATATATATATATATATATATATATATATAGCTGCTAGCACTTAGTGCAAATATACAAGACACTGGGATAACAACAAAGAAAAATTGCATCGCCCAGCACAGTATGATAGAACTCAAAACACCTGAAGTGTTAAAATAGTGAGTCTAACATTGAAAATATTCAAAAAATCAAATATAAAATAGTTCAGAATAAATCTTGTAAAGAAGTATTAAGTAATATGATTCAGGTGATCTCCCTCCTCTAGTGCTTCAACCACCCAATGCGACCTCCACCAATGCCAGGAAAATGCACTCATTAAATATAGTTGCTGTATAATGAATAGAATAGGAAAAATTGCGTATAAGATAAGATCTAGGTCATCAGAGGTATGTAGTCATCATTTAGCTCGCTCTTTCCACCTCTATCCAACTCAAAGGACCTTCTTTTAGAATGTATGCAGGTGCATGGATCATGACCAGACAGCTTTATTTCTCCTGGTAAAAACAACTCGGTTTATCCCATCCATAGTAATAAGTCACCAATGACAAAAAAGAAAAAAATCTCATGATGCAGTATTTATTGGTGAACTAGCATAAAAATAAACCTATAAAACAATTGTGCCTATAGCACTTACATAAAAAAAACACCAATCCAACCAGGGAAAATGGTGGCAGGACCTCAAATACAAAACATCATGTGTGGATAGTAAGCTTACACTTACATGAAGCACTGCCGATCTGAAGCAGAGTGGCAGCCAGGATCTCAAGTGTTGTATAGTAACACTCCTCTACAGCTGTTTCAGCACACACACATCATCAGGAGTATAAAAAGTTTTGCATGCATAAGGAAGCAGTGATTTATATAGCCCAGGTACATGGGAAATTCATTTCCGGGGTCAGGACAAGTCCAGAACGTCTGCGGGGGCACTTCCAGCACAATAGGAGATACCCAAATATGCGGCAAAAATCCCTGTGCAATGGGGCTGCATATTTGTACCACTTCGGCGTCAAGGGGTTAATAAAATCTGCTGATCTAAAAATGTTACCTTTTTAAATGACATTTTAGTGATTGGGTTTATGTATACTTGAAAACATTAACACACATCATTATGAATTTGTTTCAGGAAGATGATCACTTTCACGCATATAATTTATAAAGAAAGCAACAATGCTGTAGCCCCTGTCTCTGACCTGCAGCATAATTTTGTGTTTTTGAGAACTTGTTAGAGGCATAACCTCTATTTATTAGTCTTCAACCTCCCGTGTAAAATTTCATGCTAAAAAAAAAGGGGAAAAAACTGCAGCAAAAAGTAAAAACTTACCACAGACCCTTGCTCCCACACATTCATTTGCCTAGACATCATAGACGCCACTCTGTCCTTTCTGCAGCCACCTGGGAACCCTGCGGACTAGACCTCACAAGCCTACGCTCCTGCACAGGTTTTAATTAAAAATCTTATAAATATGGGTTAGATCAGTTTTATTTAAAAGGTCTACGTTTTGCAAAACTCCTGCGTTTTAGCTATATATTTATAGCATAGTCTCTATGCAGCTTTGCTTATTTTTGGAGAGTGTGGAGGTTTTTCTGCGTGTTGAATAAAAAGTTCCCTACCAGATGGAAGGCCAATTTTAGGACAGCTGAGTCTTAGAGAAAAAAAAAAGTCCAGTCCAAAGCCTTCAGCTCAGCTATCTTGTGACCTTGTAAACAGAGGGGGGACACAGTTTGTATGCTCCTGCAGATTCAGTGTGTCTTTGCTGGATTTGGGCCAGAGTGTGTCATCTTGTTACCACGAGCATTAAACATGACAGCGAGGGTGATGCTTGTAATTTCACCACTTCTCCTTCTCTCCCTCCTCTTTGCAGACCTGGTTAAGAAGTTATATCAAGCTGTTTCAGGCTCCTTGCCAACGCTGCGGGAAGTTTTTACAGGACGGCCTGCCACCCACATGGAGAGATTTCCGTACTTTGGAGGCTTTTCATGATACCTGCCGCCAGTAGTGTCGAAGAGCTGATCTCTGTGGGGGCTTTTGGGGACACCATCTTCATGCCACTTTATTGTGATTGTTCTGGACAAGTTTGAAACCCACAAGTGGACCTTTGAACCCCACAGATGAGAAAAGAAACTCTCTAAAGGCTCAACTAATGTACAGCCAATTCTCAGTGACTGGGGCACATCAATGACATTTAGATATGGCTGAATTCTAAAACTAAGGGGAGGTTGGGAATATCCTGATTTATACAGCTGTTTTCTCATCTTATCAAATGCCATCTTTATCTCCGAAGAGACCAGAAAAATATAGAATTTTCTATCCTTTATCATGTTTTGCTACATATTGAGCTATTGTATATCTTTGTTTTGCTTTTGATAAAATGTTTTTATCATCTTTGTAGCTATGAATTTGTCCATAAACTGGAAAATAGAATTCAGTAGGGGTGCATAAGGCTGTATAAATGTGTTTGCCTTTGTTCAGGGCATCTTCCCCATGGACTGTCTTTAATGCTGCATGGAGCATCACTTATGACTATGCTTTTCACGGACAGCTATATGCACTGGTTGTTCTCTTTTCAATGAATGTGTTAAATGCCAGACCTATAGAGGCATTTAGAGTGTGTGGTATAATTTAGAGGGAAAGTCTAGATTTATTTTGAAGTGAGATTCCTGTTTAGGAAACATTATAATCAGTTGTCAGGTATGACTGTGTATTTGAAACATGTAAGTGACTTTAAAGCCGAAATCCAGGATACTAAACATATTATTTATTCATTAGCCTTATTCTTCCATTGTACATTAGCAACATCCCCTTCCTAAAAATATACTTTGTAAATACTATAGATAAGAATCAGCAACATTTCACATTAAAGCAAAGTTCCGCCCAAAAGTGGAAGCTCCGCTTATCTGACTCCTCCGGTGCCACGTTTAGCACCTTTCGGGAGGGAAGAGGGAGTGGGTACCTGTTTTTGACCGGTACCTGTCCCTACTCCTGGGAGGAGCAAGGCTTCATTGCCGGTTTCCCCTACAGACAATGGTGGTGGCAGCACCCAAGAGCTGACATCGATGGATTCCGGGACAGGTAAGTGTCCAAATATTAAAAATCAGCAGCTACAGTGTGCAGCTGCTGACTTTGAATTCTTTGCTGGGGGGTGGGGCGGAATTCCACTTTAAGGGCCAGTTCACACCACATGCAGTCCAGTGCGCTTTTTTTCTGCATCAATTCGCATGGAAAGTAGATTATATGGTTTTCAAAGGCATAGTTCACACCAGTGCTTGCAGTTCCAGTGCGTTCCAGTTCCATAAAAAAAGAACATGCTAGAACGCACTGGAACACACCGGAACGCACCTAAATGAACCAAAAAACGCACTGCAACACACTTGTCCTTATTTAAGGGTAAGAAAAAAGATGAGGGAAAAACGCACTGGACTGTATCAAAAACGCATCAAAAATGCTCATGCAGAAAAGCATCTGTAACGCATCCGGACTGCGTTTCTATGGTGTGAACTGGCCCTAAGTGTCAATTTACAAGCATTAGACAACCAGTGAGCACTAGAGCACTATATTCGTATAGTTTATTTTCAAATTCTGCCCTCATAGTTCTGGTAATGGCAGGTTGAAATTAGTTTTTTATTTTATCAGGTGCACACATAATTCACGTTCTGTACTGCACAGCAAGCTGAACTTTCAACATGATCCCTTTCTCTTTCTTTCACAGCTTAGTTGTGCAATGTTTGGCTGCAATTTCAGCTGCACACATGCTGCTATATTATCTGTTGTAAGGGCTGGTTCACACCAAATGCAGTCCACTGCATTTTTATTCTGCATAAATAATGTATGAACAGTGTTTAAAGTAGTTGTAAAGGCTCAAGTTTTTTTTTTTTTACCTTCATGCATTCTATGTGTACAGCAGCCCCCTCTAATACTTACTTGAGCCCCATCTCGATCCAGCAATGTGCATGAGAGCAGCAGCTCTTCCGCATTGGTTGAGGCAGAAGCGGGTGCCATTGGCGCCCGCTACTTTCAATCACAGCCAGTGAGCCATCGAGGAGGGATTGTAGGAAGTACTGAGCAGCACTCCATGTGTGAATGGACACACAGCAGTGGCTTGGGAGTGAGCCTGCTCAGGTGCTTACTCCCAAGCTTCTTGCTATGGGGGCACTTGGCAGGGCCCTAGTTCACACCAGTGCAGTGTTCCAGTGAAGTCAACAAAAGTAGAACATGCTGCATGCCTTTCTGTATGGAACACAACTGAGATGAAGAAATAGGGGAAAAATGAAATGGAATGCTTGGAAAACGCATGCATAAACACATCCGCAATGCAGAAATTGTGGTGTCAACCAACCCTTAATCGACTTTGAGATGGACATTGTTTTCAGGTATGAAAAAATCTATTAACAAGGAGTAGAATACAGCTGGTGTCAGTGCTTCAAGAGCCACCACACACAGACGTATCCAGGACATGGGCTACAACTGTCACATTCCTTGTGTCAAGCCACTCCCGAGCCAGAGACAGTGTCTGAAGCGTCTTACCTGGGCTAAGGAGAAAAAGGATTGGACTGTTGCTCAGTGGGCCAAAGTCCTCTTTTTGGATGAAAGTAAATTTTGCATTTTATTTGAAAAACAAGGTCCCAGAGTCTGGAGGAAGAATGGAGAGGCATATAATCCATAATCCAAGTCGCATGAGGTCAAGTGTGAAGTTTCCAGGGCCAAAAAAGATATAAATTGTATTTATCAGCGCTGCCTTGGAGGGGGAGGGACGAGCGCCATCAGATTACATACAGGAGAATCTCCTTTTTACTCTGTGGCGTCTGTAACAGGAAGTCCCATCTCCTGGGCTGGCATTGGACGACTGTTCTGTCTATCATAGGAGGCGGGACTTTGTATTAAAGAGGCCGCCGAGTAAACAGGAGTAAACTATTGGCGCTCTTCCTGCCTCCCTCCCTGTCCCCTCCGAGGCTGTAGATGGGCATCGATCAGGCTACAATGGTGAGGCTGCATTCATGGCAAAGGTAAGGCTGCATTCATAACAATGGTAAGGCTGCATTCATGGCAATGGTGAGGCTGCATTGATTGCAATGGTAAGGCTGCATTGATTGCAATGATGAGGCTGCATTGATTGCAATGATGAGGCTGCATTGATTGCAATGGTAAGGCTACATTGATTGCAATGATGAGGCTGCACTGATTGCAACGGTAAAGCTGCATTGATGGCAATGGTGAGGCTGCATTGATCTAGAGATATATATATATTGTAACATCGGGGGTTCATTTAGCTTAAAGGTAGAGCTTACCAGTGAGCCGAGTCCACGCCAGATACGCAGTTTTAAGGGCTTGTAGGCCCACTTTTATTAAAGAAAGAAAATGTCCAATAACAGAAGTGTTGCCCACACAGGGGTTTCAGCTTTCCACAGCAACAATGTAAGTTTAATCAAAAATACCAAGCCACCTGGCTCTCTTCAGCAGCACTGCTGCTCAGACTTATACTTCAGCCCTCTCAGCTCTATAACAGATTTCCTGTACACATGCTTCAGCCCTCTCGGCTCTATAACAGATTTCCTGTACACCCAGTACCTCAGCACTCTTTTCCAGCCCACAGGCTTAGACCCTCTGTCTGCTCTGACAGACAGACCTGTGCAGACATGCACACTTCTCCCTTGCTTGCCTGGACTCCTCGGGAGGGTGGAGCCCAGAACTATGGTCAGGTGTCTACAAATAGCCCAACACACACCTGACCAGTCAATATGCTGGTGGATCTCAAAATCTGGAGAAAGCTGCGAAAGCAGTTTTCTCCAGTCCACATTTATGCTCTGCAGCCTTGCACCAAGCAAATGTGCATATTCTGTGTCCACTTTAACCCCATTTTCATAGTGACAGGGACTCTCACCATTACATATCCCCCCCCTTTGTTTCGATCCGGAGGGAGGAACACCAGCACCCGTCATGGTTGGGACACCTCTGCGCTGGCTGTCAGCCACGTAGGCCCAACCTTTTTTCCGGGTGCGCTTCCAGGTACGTCCCACCCTGGATCTTAACAGGGTCCTACATTTTCCTATACTCAGCCTATTCCCTCTGTCCTTGGGGTTCCTGAGCTCACATTTCTTTTCTGTTGGCCCCCTGCCTTTTCTGCTACTTCCTTCCAACTCAGTTTCCTGATTCTGTAGAGAACCTCCTCCAGACACTACGCCTGATGAGTAACCACCTTTTCCCTCACTGGTACCCGTTTTCCCCATCACAATAGGTCTCTTGGGTTTACCAACTCTTTTGCCTCCCCGCTTCAAGTTTCCTGGTTTCCCAAAACCTCTCTCAGCATTACTGTTCTGAGACTGTAGGGGGCCTATTTTTATGGTGTTTTTAACGGGACTCCTCCTCTTATTTCTGGTACCTGACTCAGCAGTCACTAATTGTTTACCAGGTTTACCTGTACCTTTGGACACCACATTATAATGTACCATTAACACATTACTTGATTCATCATTGATAGACATTTTCAAACCAACATTACACCTCTCAATGTTGCACATGTCACCAATGCCTTTTTTTTCAGCATTTGCTAGGGCAGAGTCTGCAGAGGGCACACATACTGGAGGGCCGCCATCACCCACAGGAACCTCACAGGATGTCACCTCCCCTGGGTTCACCCACTCTGCAGACAGCTGTCCTACCACTTGACCTTTAATACCACCTGGATTTCTATCCAAAACCGGAACAGGCGAGCTCTCGTCTGATCCGCGTACCAACCTTATTGCACTTTTTACCCATTTCCCTGTCTCAGGGACCATATCAGGTTTGTCACATAAACCTACTATTGGACTGGTGACCCCAGTCTCTTTAACCACCTCTGTCTGAGCCCCGGTCAGGATTTCTGCTGTTTTCTGGTCCATGCTCGGCCCTTCCATCTCACGTGGTTTTTCCACCGGTGCAGTATACGCGCCCTTCACCGACAACTGACCAGCACCACCCTGGACCATAACCGCAGAAATGCTTCCCATCGGGCTGTTAGGAGGTGAAACCTCAGACATTGACTCATTTTTAGTTTCTCCAAAGCATCTCCCATATACCATTTTTTCAGGAATTAACCCAGCAGCATACCCAGAAGCAACTTTTAACAAGAGTAATACTTTCAAGAATAAACCATTCCTGTCTTGTTCTCCTTTGTTCTGTACAGCCTGCCATTTAGTGCTCCACCTAGTGGTACTCCACAGTACCAGGCCATCTGACTGTGGAGGAGACACCCCAATATAGATTGGCTGTACATCCCAAAGTTTAAGCAGCTCCTTTAATGCTTTGGTTACAGACCAGACCCTTAATCCTAGACCCAAGTCCGTTCTGGGGACTTTCATTAGATTGGGAATGCAGAGAGACTCATTGGCTGAGACTTGAGAAGTTGCAATTGTCAAACCAACATCCTCCCAGCTGGAGGTAACCACAGCCTGGTGCTCACCCAGAGCGCTGCCAGGTGCTGGACTCATACCCAACTTCTCAGGTTCAGCATCAGTGAACGGCTCCAGAACATTACCAGTGACAACGTCACTTTGACACTCCATGACAACCTCAGTTTTGTGCATAAAAACCTCATCTATCAGGGAGATAAGATATTTACTCCAACTATCCCAATCCATTGTTTGTGCGCTCCATTCACCTGTACTCCTCAGAACCGATCCATCCGCCCAAGGGGACACATAACAGATGGGCTCAGGCTCATTACACAAATCATTGTGAATCATGTTAGCCTGTGGTAATACATGTTTTAACACAGAAGGTTGCAATATACCATGTTCACCACCTTGCTCGGCTGGTGCTTCATAAACCTCACACACCTTTGCATTTTTCACAGGTTGTGTTAACCCACCATTTACCTGCACATTTTTAGTACTAGCAGTTTGCACTAACACATTACCATTACACGGTACAGTTCCACACTGTCCCACCAGAGTGACATCGCAGTTGTCCAGGGCAACCTCCGGCTCCAATAAATGAAGTTCCCTGGAGATGTCTAGGGACAACTGTGATGTCTTACTACCAGTTGCTATGGGCAATGGCCCATTTTTGACTACAGCTTTTGCTCTGCAAGAACCTGGGGGTTTCCCAACAGCAATACATTTTCCATAATCATCAACATTGACAGCATTTGTACCTCTTGCAGGCTGTCCTAGCCCACCGCCAACTTGAGACTGGCAGACATTAGACACATCACTATTTTCCTCTTGAGATGCACACACAGGTGCAGGTTTGACTTTAACCCCTGCCTCCCCACTGCACAGGGTACTGCACAGGGACAAGTCACCCTCAAGAACACATTCAGTGGCCCCACTAACTGGGGTCACTCTCACATCATCAGGGACAGTCTTGTAACCAGTCCTTTTATACCGGAAATCAACAGTTCCAGCCACCATTTCATTAAAGACAGTCTTACCCACCGCAGTAGTTGGGGTCACCATCTTCATTTGAGTACGTTGTCTTATGAACCAATCCTCTGCTGCACTTTTACTGGCCAACTCCCCCTGGTGGCCACGGGATGAAACTACAGCAGGCATCTTCCACTGTTTAGCACCACCTGCCGACACAACAGGAAACTCCTTCTTGTTGCTAGGGGTGACTGCAAACATATTTTCACAGGAATCTGGGCCCGCAGATAAAGACCTTTTCTCAGCAATATTATCTCCAGCTGAATTCCAGAACCTAGGACAAGAAAACATGCCACGCCCCAGCTGGCCACATTCCAGGCATGGTACTGGACGACTTTTTCCCAGAGCGCTTCTCTCCTGGCGATTCCCAGCTGGCTGGAACGCACAAGCCTCTTTGCGGGGACGCTGAGCCAAATCTCCTCTGCAGCTTCTCCTGTCCGGCACCACTTTCACTCTCGTCGCCATGGGAGATCGCGCTCTCCCAGCAGAACTTTGCTGGCTCTCTCCAACATGATGTATCGGCTTCTCCTGAAGCCACTTGCCACGATCCTGGTTAGACATACCCCATGGTACACAGACAGCCCGACTGGCTTCCTCTCTGTTGCTACGGGCAACCACTCTTGGTCTCAGCCTTTGATCAGCCTCTCTCTTTGTAAATAGCATGGGCTTCTCTCTGCTGGATCCTGACACGTTGACATTTTTCACAATAGCTACTGTTTTAACTGCAGCAGCGTTACCAGGGGCAACAACACCCCTCTTCCAGTTATGGACATCCAGCCGCTCTCCCCTTACACTGAGGGTTGGCTTTCTTTCCTCTGTAGCTTTGTCCAGCGCTGCCAGGTGCCGTTTGCACCAGTCCACAGCCGATTCAAACACTGGTGGACTTTCCATATTCGCAGTCACTCCACTGCACTTTTGCGGCCTCCAGCAAAAAATGAAGTACTGTCACTTTAGAGCAAGTTGCTTTTCACTTCATGCAAGCTTTCCTCACCTGCACAGTGCACACACAGATTGTGCTGTCTCATGCACACAAACACAGTTCATAGCAGAGAAAAAAAAAATTTGACTTTTCATTCACAGGTACACCACCTGCAACATGCAATGCCTTTTGCCTGGCTGCACTTCCACACACAGCCAATAGTTCCTGACTTGAACTCACTGTGGAGCAAGGACCCGGATTCCACCGTCTTCTGCCCGCATCCAACAACCACTTGTAACATCGGGGGTTCATTTAGCTTAAAGGTAGAGCTTACCAGTGAGCCGAGTCCACGCCAGATACGCAGTTTTAAGGGCTTGTAGGCCCACTTTTATTAAAGAAAGAAAATGTCCAATAACAGAAGTGTTGCCCACACAGGGGTTTCAGCTTTCCACAGCAACAATGTAAGTTTAATCAAAAATACCAAGCCACCTGGCTCTCTTCAGCAGCACTGCTGCTCAGACTTATACTTCAGCCCTCTCGGCTCTATAACAGATTTCCTGTACACATGCTTCAGCCCTCTCAGCTCTATAACAGATTTCCTGTACACATGCTTCAGCCCTCTCGGCTCTATAACAGATTTCCTGTACACCCAGTACCTCAGCACTCTTTTCCAGCCCACAGGCTTAGACCCTCTGTCTGCTCTGACAGACAGACCTGTGCAGACATGCACACTTCTCCCTTGCTTGCCTGGACTCCTCGGGAGGGTGGAGCCCAGAACTATGGTCAGGTGTCTACAAATAGCCCAACACACACCTGACCAGTCAATATGCTGGTGGATCTCAAAATCTGGAGAAAGCTGCGAAAGCAGTTTTCTCCAGTCCACATTTATGCTCTGCAGCCTTGCACCAAGCAAATGTGCATATTCTGTGTCCACTTTAACCCCATTTTCATAGTGACAGGGACTCTCACCATTACAATATATATATATATATATATATATATCTCCAAATAACACGCCCAAGCTCATCTATTCACCACACACAGCCACAAAGGCAAGAGAATTCTTGTTGGGCAGTGTATTAGTGCTCGGATGAACACACTTAGACCGAATTTTAATGGTTCAAAGAATGTCAGGCAAAATGGTCAGCCCTCACGCATGTTTACTTCATCAAATCTGGCCCTCTTTGAAAAAAGTTTGGACACCCCTGCCTTAGATAATCTGTGGGGTATTGCCAAGAGGAAGATGAGACACCAGACCCATCAATGCAGATGAGCTGAAGGCCGCTATCAAAGCAACCTGGGCTTCCATAACACCTCAGCAGTGCCACAGGCTGATCGCCTCCATGCCACACCGCATTGATGCAGTAATTCATGCAAAAAGAGCCCAGACCAAGTATTGAGTGCATACTATTCTGTACATGGACAAACCTTTCCGTAAGTCAACATTTCTGTATTAACCAGTTCCCGACTGCCTCATGTCTATTTATGAGGGTAGAATGGCTCCCCTGTGCAAAAACCCGTACGGGGTTTCCTTTAAGAGGCGCCAGAGGGCGCGCGCCCGCTGCATGGCGGGGGACCCGATGTGCGTGGCCGGCGATCGCCACCGGACACGCGTGAACGCATGCATGAGCGCCAGGACAGGGATTTGTGCGTGTAAACACACAAATCCCTGTGCTATCAGAGGAGAGGAGACATGTTGTTTGTTCCTAGTAAGTAGGAACAGCGATATGTCTCCTCTCCTACTCAGTCCAATCCCCATGCAGTTAGAACACACTGAGGGGAACACACATTTAACCCCTTGATCGCCCCCTAGTGTTAACCCCTTCCCTACCAGTGACATTTACACAGTAATCAGTGCATTTTTATAGCACTGATCGCTGTATAAATGTCAGTGGTCCCGAAAATGTGTCAAAAGTGTCCCGATCTGTCCGTCGCAATGTCTCAATACCGCTAAAAATCGCAGATCACCATCATTACTAGTAAAAAATAAATAAATAAAAATGCCATAGATCTTTCCTATAGTTTGTAGATGCTATAACTTTTGCGCAAACCAATCAATATACGCTTATTGCGATTTTTTTCTTTTCCAACAATATGTAGAAGAATATATATTGGCCTAAACTGATGAAGAAGTTTGTTTTTTAAAAACATTTTTATCTAAACATAAAAGATTGTCTGGTAAACTCACTACACTACAGGCTATATTTCCGTCAAATATCTTTTTATCCAAAATTGTTAACATATTTGAAGTACATATTGTTAGAGAAATGTAGGTATGATAACCAAAAATGAACAATGTATAGATATCTAAATGATCATAATATACAAAATTCAAAGTAAAACGCACAAAAAAAAAAAAAAAAACTGTGAAGGTTTACTGAGCCGAAAGACAATTGTGAGGATTATTTCAGTTGCAAAAGGCACAAGTATAAACGCCATTAAATGGCTAGAGCATTGGGAAATGGGGGGAGGTGGGATAAGGAAAAGTAATTGAACTTAAAACGCTTGAAAAATCTTTGTCAGCTTACTTTGCAACCAAAGCTTGAAATGCAGGTGAGTCACTATACTTCTGCCAGCACATCTACGAGGTACAGACTTTTTTCTGGGTCGGGGCTGAATTCAGCCACTAATGTTTAGAAACCATTGCTATAATGTCCTTGAGTATGTGGGCCCGTTCCAAAAGATGGGGAGGGGGAAGTAGATTTCCAGTGACGGAATATAGCTACCCAGGCTGCCAACAGGCAATGCCGTAAAATGTCTTTTTACATTTTTGAAATGGACCGAGGGATCATCGACAACGGGGCAACCGTTGGGGACGACTGTACATTAGATATGCACATAAAATTTAATGAAGTGAATACATTCTGCCAAAACCACAAAAGCAGGTGGCAACCCACCAGCCATGGAGATATGAGCCTTCTGAACATCTCCAGCACAGGCTAGAGGTGGTCGGGTACATACGATGTAGAACTTTCAGGTGCCAGTACCATAGTGACACTATCTGTAACTCTTCTCCTGGAAATAAGAAAACGTGGAGAGTTTGTGGGTAAGGATAAAGCATTTCCTCCAGTCTTCCTCGTGAAACGCGCTTCCAAGATATTTCTCCCACTTTGATGTAAATCGAGGATCCCCCCCTGGAAGTCCCCTCTCTCAGCACCCCATACAACTGGGATACAGTATGGTCTGGGGGTGCATCCTGTATGAGAATGTACTCTAGCGGAGTGACATCAGGAACTGGACGGGCCTCAGTCCTAAACCTATGGAGAAATACAGAGAGCTAGAGCTAAGGAAGCCTTTGCTGACTGTGCACAGTGGTAGAAGGGCAGGAGGGTCAGGCTTGGCAATCTGGGTAGAATAGAGATACTTAAAGCAAGTCTTTTCTGGATAGAAATGCTTACCGTAGCAGTCTGCAGATCTGGTCCAAAAGATGGGTTGTCAAAAATAGGCATCAAGGGGCCTGGTCTGTGCACGGGTCCACGTGGAAAAACATATCCCAAAGGGAAAGAAGGTGTTGGGTCAGGTAATGAAGGGAGGTTAGCGGCAGTCATTGGGTAATTGACAATCAAGGGAGAGCCCGTAGGTCAAGGGGGGAGAGAGCTTGTTCCAGTTGGACCCCTCTTTTGTCAGACTTGTGATGGAACCCATCGGATAATCTAGTCAGAATGGCTGCTTTGTGATAAAGTTCAAAGTCTGGGAGGCCTAGACCCCCAGCAGGCTAAGATTTACTGAGTTTTCTTATTGGAATTTTTTATTGGGAATTTATACCACAAATTTCTACCATGATTCTAACCTGACCTTAGAGTGATGGATATGTGGTTCCAACACTTGTGTTATTAATCATTGTAAAACACCAGTGCAACAAAATATAGAAAAATTATTAATACTCATATTTGGTAAAGAGCTATTTCTTATAAATAATTGCCAATACCAAATATCCCCATCCCTATTACCGGTTTCCTCTATCCCACCTATGCTAGTCCTATTTTAACTAGGAGATATGTAAAGTGTTTTTAAATCCAGTTTATTCAATTCTACCCCCATGCCCTGCATTCCCTACCCACCTTTTTAGCACCATCTATTATGATTGGTTTATTTAATCGACTGAATCAATTGACAAACAACCAGCCACTAATATCAATAAAATATTTCCCCCTCCCCCCTTTTTTTTTAAATATTTTATACATTATATATATATGATAATATAGCTTAATATATAGTTTAGTAGTTATACTTATGTATTTATTATATAACTTTTAAATCATCCATCATTATTATCATTTTCTTATAGATATAATGTCATGATCCCACCGGTCGCCTGTTGTAAGTATGGTATTGTAGTAGGTTAAGTAGTAATAGATAATACCATATTACAGCCACGCTATTATGCAGGTCTTTTAGTATATTTAGTATAACTAATATTGTCGTGCTATTAAGCCTGGTTCCACCTATTTCTATGGTTACTGGGCATGCTCATTATCCAGTCCTCCTCCCCTGTATGGCATAATTAGCTTACACCAAGATGACCACAACCGAAGCCTGACGAAGGAGCACTCATGCTCCAAACGCGAAGCGCCGCCCACTGACCCTGTTCCCAGAAATGACATCACGAAGCATCACTGAACCACATTCCAGCCTTCCGGAAGCACTGTGAGCATACAGTGCAACCGGATAGAAGCCGGACACCTGAACGCTTCCACCAGCCAGTGATGCCTAGCACCGTTCAGGGACTGTGCGGATGAAACCTGTATTACATATACCCATGCTGGAAATTATCGCTCTCTTGTGAGTGTTTTTAATCTTACCTATTATAAATTAAAAGGTTATAAACTCGCTGCAATTAGAGGGCGCCGTTCTTTGTCCTTTACTAAGATTTTCTGAGGACCATCCGCTTCGGGTGTGGGCAACAAGAACCCAGACAAGCTCCAGGACTCGTAACTGACACTACAGGCTATATAATATTTAACATGTTTTTCTACAGTTATGTTTTTAATGAAAAATATTTTTGTAGATTTGTAACTATTGATATCTCAGGTGCCACTATAATCGCTTTGCAGCACCATGGCATGCATACCCTAGATTGCTGACTCATGAATTAGCTGTACATATTAGCTGCTGCGTGACTGTGAAAGTCCTTGCCAGCTGTAGCATAGGAATGGGCTGTAAGGAGAGATATGGCTCACAGATGTTGCCTAAGCTGTTGCTTTATTTCAGAAATCAATACACAGTTGACAAGACATGCTGGTGACATAGTGACAAAGTACCAGGAGTGTGTTTCCCCAAAGGAGGGGTTGGATAATGCTGGGCATCATAGAGAGCAGACGTTATGTGGCAGCCACATACTGAGTAACAATATTCAAGAATCAGAGCATGGAGGGCAGAAGACAAAGAGTAAAGAGAACTGCTGAGAAGCACCTACAGTCCCAGCTCAATCACTACTTCACTGCTTTGCTGAGAATGAAATTATAAATTGTATACTTAGCCAATGTGTAAGTCCAGCCCAACGCTAAAATCCCTGCATCTACAGACATCCACGATCTAACACTAACCCATCTAGCCCTGTAAAGAAGAAATCGGTATACATACCTTTTTGAAGCCGATCCGGTTTCCAGCAGCAGAAGTTCTGCAGAGGACACAGCCGACATCAGCTGTAAGAAGAATGGGGAGTGACGTCAACCATAGACTGACTATGGGGCTTCAGTTGTCGGATGTGTCCTTTGTACCCGCCTCCACAGCGAAGCCGCAGCTGACAGCTCAGTGTGGGATTGGGTCAGATCGGTTTCAAAAACGTTATGTATACTGATTTCTTCTTTACAGGGTTAGATAGGTTAGTGTTAGATTGTAGATGTCTGTAGATGCAGGGATTTTAGTGTTACAGTGGACTTCTGCTTCTAAGTGTACAGTACAGGACATAGGCAAAATATTCATAGACCGGAATAAGGAAAGGCATTGTCGTCACTCAGGATGACATCCAAAAAATAGTATTCTTTTATTGAAAAGACATGCACAACGCTGTAAAACCATGATCAAGGACTAGCATCCGAAATGTGTAGGCTGTTCTTACAGCGTTTTACATGTCTTTTCAATAAAAGAAGACTATTTTTTGGATGTCATCCTGAGTGCCGACCATCCCTTTCCTTATTCTGGTACCTTAGAGGTGTCAGACGCCTCTAGGTCTGACCACAGGGCAGACCTGTTGTTGGGGGGGTTGGGGGGGTTGTAGCGCCTATACATCTGTTTCCATTTGAAAGTATTCATAGTAGAACCTGGTTAGAGGCTCATACCTTCAGGTGTTTGAACACTGGCAAAGAGTTGGAGGACACACCCCCTGAGTGTCTTCCCTATAACCCTACCACACTCTGTGGGTGCCTTCCCCATAACCCTACCCCACTAGTTTTTCCTAGTTACCTAAGATGATTGGACCTCTTCTCTCTTGTGGAGTAATTACTCTTATATTAATTAGTTTGTTTTATCTTTGAATTCTTCATCTCTTCCACCATCTCTTTCACTGCCTACTATTATCAAAACAAAAGCAGTGCATCCAAATCGGCGTAACCTTCATAAAACCGCGCAAGCTTTACCTGGACCCCATGCCGTTGGGACATCCTGTAGTGTTTCTCAGCTTGCCGCTTGCAATGTGTTGTAGTCAGCCTCAGGCTACTATACAGGTCCAGGGTTGTGGTGCATTGCTATGAAACCCAGACGCTAAAGACCCCTTTGGGGTACACTAAAGACTGAACTTAATATACAGTCCAGGGTTATGAAGAGGTAAGGCAGGGTCACCCTGTATCTCGGATCATTACTGTAAAAACCAGGGCTAGATTTGGAATGTATTCAACTTTACACCAAAGGTTGCAAACTTGCGCAACTTCCTCCTAGAGCCCTTGAAAGATACCCAGGCATTTCCTCCCATCCTTTTACCTCGAGGATTTGTTACAGGACAGTCTACACCTGGGTTGCTGCGTACTCCTGGAAACAATTACCCTATATTATACACGCTACTCCCTAAGAACCCCACAGGGAATACCCTCACCCCTGGCTATGACGGAAACCACGTCAAAGGGAGCCATGGCTAAATCTCAGGCGAACATTTGCTTTGCTAAAAGCTCATTCAACACTCGACTCCAGGGTGATGATGTTTCCCTCACACCAGAGTTGAAAATTATTTTAACACTGGTTTCTACATATAATTCTGCACAGAAGGGAATGAGAAGGATCATTGTAACAGTGTTAGAGGAAGCTATAAATGTTTTTCCCTTCTACTAATAAACTCACTGCTGCTGTGCAAAAAAGTTTTGGCATTGTAAAACTTGATTCTCTCCTGTCTAGCCATGTTCCTTTTGAGAACAAAGAGACCTGCAAAATCTATAAAAAATGTCCCTGTTAATGTGCAATCTATGAAGATTGAATGACTCCAGAAAAGATTTTCACTCCTCCACAAATCTTCGCTAAATTCTATACAGTGGAAAAAGAGTTCACTAAAAAGTGGTCTGTCCCTGTAGTTGATCCTGCCATCAGTCTTAAACATCTCACTGTACCAGTTGAAGATGTTGCTTCATGCAAAGATTCTGAAGATTGAAATTTGAGATGCTCTTAAAAGCTTTCTGTAACCTTGCAGATCCAGCCCTGCAACCAGTTCTCAGAAATCGGAGGTCCACCGAAATTTTTTTTTTAAGTCAGCAGCTACAAATACTGCAGCTGCTGACTTTTAAAATATGGACACTTACCTGTCCAGGGCGCCCGCGATGTCGGCACCCGACGCCGATCTGTCGCTCAGCTCTTGGGTGCTGCCGCCGCCATCTTTGGTAAGGGAATCAGGAAGTGAAGCCTTGCAGCAAGTGCACAAGTAGCGCTGTGCAATCCGGATAGTCCCTGCTGTCTCTGGGACCCGTGTGTTTCCCAGCATACAGCGGGGGGCGGGAAGAGGCGTAGACTCCTGCGGGAGTCTATGCCCGGAAGTGGGTGCAAATACCTGTATTATACAGGTATCTGCACCCCCCCTCCCCCAGAAAGGTGCCAAATGTGACTCCAGAAGGGGGGAGGGTTCCAAAAAGTGGAGGTTCAATTTTTGTGTGAACCTCCATTTTGCCCTGTATTCCAGGACTGTGCTTTATCAGCGCAATTACAGCCGTTATCTTTTGCACTGCTCTTTTGTGTGGATGCCATAGAACATGTCATGACACAAATTTCCAGAATGGTTCTCATTTCTGTTCACATGTGCAGAATCTTGTGGCTAAAACCCTGGACAGCTGAATCTGCCTGAAAAAATCACCTCGTACACATGCCCCTTTAAGGTAGACTTCTTTTTGGGGCAGCAGTTGACCAATTCATCAAAGGTGTCACAGGAGGGGGAATGTTTTACTTCCACAGTGAAGGATTCCAAAACCCCTTCCTCAGGGGGCGTATCCAAGATGGCGCTGGGAGCAGACGTCTTGTTACAGAGCTCCCGTTCCGGAATCCTATCCTGCATGAATCCTAGTGTGGAACCGGCACCGATTGCTCCCATATCCCTCCCTGCTTTCCTGAGCCCCGGGGAATGCGAAGGAACAAAAACAGGAGTCAAAAACGACGTTCCGCTGCTGCTGTGAACACGATGCCAAAACCCAGGCGTACTGCTTTAGTCTCGCCCTGCTGCATGGAGACTCAGACAGAAGCTCCACTGGATGGCGCGATTCAAACCGGCTCTGCTACCTTTGATGCCCTGATGCTGGCGATTACTACTTGCCAATCTACTCTTACCGTCAAAATTGACCATGTACAGACAGAGACGGCCCTCATCCGCTGGGACATTGACAAGTTCAGAGTGCGTGACGGAGGTGGAGAGACGGGTCTCTGGCATTGAGGACATCCAGAGAGACCACCACTCAGACCTGCTGTCCCTAAAATCCAGGGTGAAGATCCTTGAGGCCAGGGCTAAAGATGCCAAAAATCGAAAGCGCCGTAACAATTTGTGGGTGCTGGGCCTTCCGGAGGTAGCGGAGGGATCAGATCCGCCTTCATGGAGCAACTGCTTCCCTCTCTGCTACCTAAGGCGCGCTTCTCCCCACACTTTTACATCGAGAGGACCCATCGCATACTGGCGACCAGGAGGCCGCAGGGGGCACCACCGCGCACCTTCATCTTCAAGCTCCTCCATTACCGGGACAGAGACACGGTCCTCTACGCGGCCTGCCTACAGGGTGAGTTGAAATTTGAAAACACCGGCCTATTGATCTTTCCGGATTATTCGATGGAGACACAGCACCAGCGCAAGTCCTTTGACCAGGTCCGAGCCATGCTGCGGAAGAAAGGGATCAAATACAGCATGCTCTTCCCTGCTAAGCTGAGGGTGCAAGATGGCGAACGAGTGCAATTCTTCACCTCCCCCAGAGACGCGGCTGCCTGGGCCGAGACCCTGCCATGCTGAATCCCCTTGCATCTTTTCTCCCTGCCTTAAACTGTGAGTATTCTGACTGGGGGGTCTTGCAGCCTTTCCAGAGGAGTGATGGGCCACAGGGTGTGTTTTTTTCCCTTGACACTTGGCCACCCCGGGATGCCACCATGCCGTGGAGGCTGATGACTATTACCCGCCATGAGGGGACACGAGCAGCCCCGACTCCAGGATTGTGCCCCCACTTTCCTCCCTGAGCATGTAACTAGACTCCTTCCACTTCCCAATCCTGGTCGACTCCGCCAGACATGAGGGGTTAAGCTCTTGTGCTGCTCTACAGCTTCACCGGAGCACCTTGTGTCACGTCCCCCCCCCCCCTTTTTCCCTTTTCCTGCCTTGGATGCTCAGACTCTGGACCTGTACTGTTATGACCCCAGCCCACACCTTCACATCCTCTATTATATCCATGCAGAGACCCCCCTGGAGAGCTGTTCCCGCCCCCTCCTTGCTTTAATGCTGTTTTGGGAGACTCAGGAATTGTTCTTTTAAGCACTGTGCCCCCGTGGCTCAGGGTGTTCTACACAAACTCTCCTGCAGCAGATTAGTCAGGAACCTTTGACTGTTCTGTCGTAAAAAGGCTGATAGCCTTTTGTTCATTGCCTTCATATCCAGCCTGAGGGCTGGTGTTTGTTTTGTGAAGCAAACCCTCTTCCGTGTTTGGTGGGAGGGGGGGTGGATAAGTTGGGAAGCCCTATTGGCTCTCAGTTTAATGTTTTATGTTGCATGACAGTAATGTTGATGTTTCTTTTAATTGCACTACTAGGGAGACATGGATCTTTCCTCAGCTCTATGCTGGCTGCTTGGAGCGCTCCATGGCTCTTGACTTTTGCTGCTCCTTATTGTATCTCCCTTCTAGGTTTATATGGCTACTCTTGACGTCCTCTCCTGGAACACACAGGGTTTGAACTCCTCGATTAAACGATCCTTAGTGTTCCAATTTATTAAGAAGTATAACCCTCATGTGCGTGTGTTCCATGAGACGCATCTCCTGGGAAGCAAGACCCTCAGCCTTAAGAAACTGTGGGTAGGTCACCACTACCACTCCACTTACTCCAATTTTGCCAGGGGTGTTAGTGTCCTCATTCTTAAATCACTCCCCTTTAAGCTCCTTGATTTAGTCTTGGACCCTGATGGCAGGTTTGTCCTGGTCTATGCTTTAATCCACAGTTTGCCATGGGTTCTGGTGGGACTGTATCTGCCACCTCCTGCATCCCTTAAGGTCTTGAATCAGCTTTCGGCTAGGTTGGCGCAATTCCCTCTGACAATGTGGTGCTGATGAGTGATTTTAACCTTGTTCCGGACTCTGGTATGGACAGGTGCGCCTCAGCTGGCACTACCCGTCAAGGTCTGATGGCGTGGGCCAATACATATGGCCTCACAGATGTGTGGAGGTGGAGGCACCCTATGTCTCGGACCTTCTCTGTGCTACTCACAAATCCTTCTCCTGCATCGACCTGGCCTATGTGGGGGCGCCTGTCTTGCCCATGGTCCGGGACATTACCATCCCCCTAGGAAGGATGGTAATGTCAATGGACCCGACTGACAGGCTATGGAGACTCGCCAGGTTTTGGATCTCGGACGCAGAGGTAAAATCCCAGTTTCACGACACACAGCGACAATACTGGAGTGACAACCCAGGTACGGCTGCTGAGACCTCCGTGTGGGACGCCTTTAAAGCCTCCTCCCAGGGGCACTACCAGTTGATAATAGCTAAGGTGAGGAGGGAGCGTAAGGCAGAGCTCACTAGGGTGGAGGAAGAGGCGTGCAGACAGGAGGCCCTTTATGTTAGGTCCCGGGATCCCCAACAATATGCCCGACTTCAGTCTTTAACCCAGAAGGCCCTCCTTCTAGGAACATCCTTAACGAAAAAGAAACTGCTTCATCAATCCCAGCATATTTTTGAGCAGGGGGAGAGGACAGGGAGACTCCTGGCCTGGCTATCCAGGGAGCAGTTGGGAGTGACCACCATCGGCCAAATCCTTGACCAGGACGGGGCCCTCCACTCTGCTCCTCAGGAGATTAACCAGTGCTTTGCTACTTACTACCAGCAGCTCTACAGCTCCAGAGTGGCATATGACCAGAAGGACCAGACGGGCTACCTGGAGGCTGTTGATGTCCCCGTCCTTGCCCCCTCCTCCGTGAACAAACTAGATGCCCCCTTTAAAATAGAGGAGATTCTGCCGGCTGCTCTAAAAATGATGCAGGTGGGTAAGACTCCAGGTCCAGAGGGGTTCCCAGTTGAGTTTTACAAAACGTACATGGAGGACCTTGCCCCTAGATTGCAGTTGCTCTTATCTTGGGTCTCAGAGTCCAGGGCTCTCCCGGATCCGATGAGTGAGGCGGTGATAGTGGTCATCCCCAAGTCAGGTAAAGATCCCACCCACTGTTCTTCCTACCACCCCATTTCTCTCCTCAACGTCGGCGCAAAAATATTCGCTAAGGTCCTTGCCAACAGGTTGAATACTACTTTGGTCCACTCGGACCAGACGGGCCTAATGCCAGGGCGGGGCACAGACATAATTATACGTCGCTTACACACCCGTATGGCAATTGCAGACCCAGACAACCCTGGAATGGTGGCCTCACTCGACGCTGAGAAGGCTTTCGACTCGGTCGAGTGGGGCTACCTATGGACAGTCCTTTCTAGATTTGGCTTCGGCCCTTGTTTCCTGTCCCGGATACAGATGCTGTATGTCCACCCCCGAGCACGCATATGCACCAACGGAACCCTTTCGGAGTCCTTCTCCCTAGGGAGGGGGATCCGGCAGGGCTGCCTACTGTCACGGCTCAGCTCTATTTGCCTTGGCACTGGAACCGTTGGCTGCTCATCTTCGGAGGGACACAGGGGTTCGAGGCATACGGGCGGGCCCATTGGAAGAAAAGCTGTCACTATATGCGGATGATTCTCTGTTATACCTGGCGGACGCCTCCGCCTCATTGCGAAATGCGTTGACCCAGTTTGACTCCTTTAGACGATTCTTGGGGATTCGCATCAACTGGGACAAATCAGTGCTGTTTCTGCTTCACCCGTCCCTGAATAGACTCTCTCACACCCCTACGCTAGGTTGAGGAATTTACCTATCTGGGAGTGAGGGTGGGTCTCGAATCGGGGAGCTACCTAGCCAAGAATGTGCTCCCGGTATTGGACCAACTGACCAAACGGTGTGCTTCCTGGCGTAACCTCCCCCTCACGCCTGTGGGACGGGGGAACCTTATCAAAATTATTTACCTACCCAAACTGCTATATTTTTTCAGGCAGACCCCTGCCCCTATCCCTCGATCCACGGGTGGTGCGGTGCATCCTCTACCTCCCTTTGTTGGGTGGTGGACTGGCACTCCCAAATTTCTTTGTATATTACTGGACGGCGGTACGTGTTACAGTTAGGTGGTGATTCTCTCAGCCCACACAGAATCCGGCCGTCATATTGGAGGCCACCGTTCTGGGTTCGTACGCGGCCCTCTCCAATTTGTTTTATAGGGGATGTAAGGCACACCCTTCCATTACAGGGAAAACTGTCATAGATGTGTGGCGGTCCTCCAGGGCGACGGGCACTAAACCAAAGACTGTCTCCCCTTACACCCCACTTTGGGGCAACCCCCTCCTTCCTCACTTGCATAAGGTACCTGACCCTGCAATATGGGCTCGACGGGGAAGTCTTATCCTTCGGCATTTGATCCTGGATGGTAAGGTCATGTCATTTCAGGACCTGAGACCGACTTACCACCTCCCCGCCTCCTTCCAATTCCGATATTGGCAGCTGCGACATGCCCTCAACTCGCAGTTCCCGGACCCAGTGACTCTGGAGTCGGACTCGATCAAGCATCTCCTGATATCGGGTGTAATGGGGAAGCCCTTCTCATCCCTTTACCTATATCTCACAGTGGCTCACGATACTGATACTGCAGTGGTTTTGGGTAAATGGAGCACTGAAATCCCCGATCTTAACGAGGAGGTGTGGGAGGACTGTGTCCCCTCCTATGTCCCCTCCATGATTGCCTCCAGGGGTTGTTTCATCCAGCTACAGTTCCTGCATAGGGCACACCCTGCAGAGGTTGGCTAAGATATATCCCTCCAGGAGTCCATTGTGCACCCGATACTCACTTGAGCCCAGATCATTCTTTCACATGGTTTGGTCCTTTCCCAGATTGCACACCTATTGGCAGGAGGTGGCAGAAGCCCTGTCTGAGATATGTGGAGTGGAGATACCACTGGATCCTCGTCTGTTCTTGCTTAACTATTTGGGAGACAATGAGGGAGATAGGTATGTTAAACTATGCATCACCTTCACCTTATTCTACGCTGAAGGGGACCGGAACTTCCCACAAAATCCTCTTGGCAGACTGCAATTAGTAGGGTGTTACCACTGTACAGGATCACGTATGAGAGCAGAAACTATCCAGCAAAATTTGATAAAATCTGGTTGAGCTGGGTCGACCCCTATGGCTGAAGCCCTGGTGACCTCGGCCTACCTTGGTACCATCAAACTTCTCTCCTGCTCCCCCCCCCCTTCCGGGCCGGGGGGGAGACACTGCTGTGGGGTGGTTGTTCGTATAGACTCTGACCAATCCTTTCCCTTGCTCAGCTAGAGAGTCTCAAATGCTCCGATTTCATCTGATTGTATCTTCTAATTGATACCTCTCGCCTTATGTCTGAAATGCTGATGTAAACCTGTGATGTGGTGCAAAGATTTTATCCTTTCAAATGTCATTGCATTGTAAGTTGTTAAAGTGTCAGTAATAAAAAAACTTTACTGTCAAAAAAAAAAAAAAAAACCCTCTTCCTCAGGAGCCTCTACCTCCTCAAACTGCAGAGCACCTAGCTACTTTACCCAGGCTTTAACTTCAATGCCTAAGTTCAGCCTTTCCTTTTGGCACAAAACTTGGGCTGCAAAGCCCACCAAGTCTTCATCGAAACCCTCTTAGTAATGAGCGGCACCCTCATGCCTAAGTGGATCAGTCTGTGTTTTCAAAAGGGTTCAAAACTCTACCCTGACACTGCTTTCTTCTGTCAAATCAACTAAAAACTGCCAAAGGACAGTCAGATTTGCAGAATGCCCAGGGCCATCTCTTGTCCCAGGGAGTACACAAGACCGGTTTAAAGGTTTTTATTCAGACCTGTTCACAGTACCAAAGCTCAACAGGGGGACTGTGTCCTATTTTGGACATAAAACCCCTCAATGAATACCCTGAATTGATTGTAAAGTCTTGTTTATTTTTATTTTTTAACAACAAACCTGTTATACTTATCTGCTCTATGCAGTTGGTTTTGCACAGAGCAGCCTGGATCCTCCTTTTCTCAGGCCCCTCCCTCCTGTTTAGCGCTCCCACAGCAAGCAGCTTGCTATGGGGGCTCCCGAGCCGAGTCACAGCTCCCTGTGTTCATTCAGACATGGAGCCTTAATGTGGCTTCCCAGTCGTCAACGCCCGCCTATATTATGCCCCACCTTATCACATTCTCTGGCAATATGGGATAGGGAACACAATTGCAGTCCCTTATCCATCCCCTCATGCACCACTAGCTCCCATTTTCTGTAACCCAGAGTTTCCACCTGGTTTGACTCTGCAACTGTTTCAGTGGTGGCTCAATAAGGGGTTGCTGAGAATTGTAGATTTTCTGAATGGGGATCAATTACACACTATACAATATTTTAAAGACAATTTTCTAATGCCTCCTAACAAAATATTTCAGTACAACCAAATCACAATGTTTCCTAGATCAAAACTTAACCAAGTGGTGGGCCCCCTCACGCTTACAACATTTGAATTAACATGTCAGGCCAGAGGCTTTCTCTGGTATATATCTGCGATATATGCTTCTTTCACTGAGCCAGATTCAAAACTTGCCTATATGGACCAGTGGGAAAGGGATCTGAACCTTACTCTTGATCTAACTGAATGGCAAGATATGCTTATCAGTTATCCAAGATTTCCATTAACACTACTCTTATAGAGGCCAACTAAAAAATGCTCCTATGTCGGTACTTGGTACCCACCAGAGTAGCTAAGATGCATCCTTCCACTTCGCCAAACTGCTTCCGACGATGCGGACAGTTGGGGACGATGCACCATATTTGGTGGCAATGCCCCCTCGTAATCAGATTTTGGATTCAGATTTTGAATTTCATCAACTCAGTGATGGGGGTAAACATTCTCAGATCTCCTGAAGCTGCCCTATTCCCCAATTAGCTGACGAAACACCCAAAAAATCAGTAGAATAAAACCAAGAAATTTAATAACAATTGGGAACCATGGATTGACTACATTTCGACTCCATAGCGAATTCCAGGACGACCCCTTTTCTCCTTTCACTTTTTCCCTTGTTTCTTCCTCTCTTCTCTCCACTCTTCTCCTTTTCATTTTTTTTTTTTTTGTTTTTTCAATCTCAGAAATTTTGTACACAATGCAGATGATCACGTATAAGGCCTCCTACAATCGTGAATCCTGTCCCAGAGACCGCGACCGGGACATCCCGGGACTCTGGATCTCTACCATCCCTTCTCACAGGGGTACCTGGTTTATAACAAGAGAAATACCTGGTGTCTGTAGACATCCAAGAAACCTGTCTGCATATTCCCATTTATCTACATAATCAGCGTCCTCTGCTGCTTGCAGTGGAATACAGTCATTTCCAGTTGCACTGCCTTTTGGCCTATCCTTTCCTCCCAGGGTATTCACAAAGGTCCTAGCATCTCTTCTTGCCCTTCTCAGAACTCAGGGCATCCAGGACACAGGATATTTAAACAACCTTCACCTGAAGGACCCATCTCCTTTCCAGCTGTCTGCAATTGTCCACAAGACAATTCAGATGCTCCAGGCTTTCGGCTGGGTGATCAATTTTCAAAATCTACTCTCCAGCCTTCAATTTGCCTGGAATACCTGGGTCTGGTCCTGGACACATCCCAAAACAAAGGTCTTTTTTCCAAATAGGAAAATTCTCTCTCTGAGCTCACACTCTAGAACTGAGGTCAAAGAACATCCCACAGTGGGGGGGCGTGGCCGGATGTGAGCGAGGCAGCTAGCACCTTTACAGAGCTCCGTCTATCCTGAGCACGATCCGCTGTGTTGAAGCAACATACTCTGATCCACAACAGCTCCGGAACCTGGGGGAAGGTGAGAGGATCACAGCGATGCCCTCCACAGCCTCTAAAATGCTCCAGAAGGGGCACACTGATCAGCGCCAGACCCGCTCCACTAAGGGGACGGACAGAGGCTCCGCCCCCGCCATCTTGTCTTCCCGGAAGCCTGAACAGCGCGCCAAACAAGCCACATCCAGGATGGCGCAGGCAGAGGATACAGAGGAGCTGCTGGCTGACACAGACACGCTGAGGAACAAACAGTAGCGATTGATGCAGATGCGATCACCAGGCCTATCCTGGAGGCTATTAGTGCCAGCAAGTCAGAGTTAATGGGGAGAATAGACCATTTGTCATCTGAATGCACACTAATCAGGCACGACCTAGATAAAATCAGAAGACGCCTTACTACAGTGGAGGACAGAGTGTCAGGGGTTGAAGATACCTCCCATACCCAGAGCACCCAGCTTGCTGAACTCCGTGGCTTGGTCAGTTCCCTTCAGCGCAGAGCAGACGATGCTGAAGACCGCCAAAGAAGAAACAATATCAGGGTGGTCGGCCTGCCTGAGGGTACAGAGGGGGATAGACCTGCACTTTTTGCTGAAAAGTTCCTTGCCAAACTCCTCTCACTGGAAGATTTACCCCCCACATACATAGTGGAGAGAGCGCACAGGGTCCCCACTGGTAAAAGACCACCAGGAGCCTTCCCTAGACCCTTCTTGGTCAGGTTCCTAAATTACAGGGACAGAGACCTGATCCTGACACAATCCAGAAAGGCCAAAGAGTTGAAATATGAAAATGCCAAGATAATGCTGTTCCCAGATTTTTCTGCAGCCACGCAACAACAGCGCCGTTCCTTCAATGATGTCCGCAGAAGACTGCGTGAAAAAGAGGTGCAGTACAGCATGCTATATCCAAGCAGGCTCCGGATACAATATAAAGGAAATGTGAGATTTTTTGATAACCCCGCGGAAGCGTGCGACTGGATGGATAAAGAACTCTCCTAAATGCAGACTATGGAAAATTGTGCCCAGATGGTCCATTGTTGTTTAACTTCCTTCAAGGGCATAACTATTAAAGGCAAGGATGGAAGTTTCTAACCCCCAAACCCCGCTGTTGGAGACAGTAATGAGCCACTTGGCTCTTGGTCGTATCTTCAGTCACGAGGGCGTACCCTACAATATTATAAAAGTAAGGACACGTGCTCTTGGAATCATCATCACATTTCAGAGGAGTATTGCCTATATCGGTTGGGTCGGCGAATCCGGTGTCTTCCATACTCCAGGAACCAGCAAAGTTGGGTGGTATGACAGTAGTCCTGACAACCTTCCTGGTTGTTCCGTTCACTTGGTGCCTTACTTTTTCATATTTTGTTTTTCCCCCCTTTTTTTTATATATTTTTTAATTTTTATTTTCAATGCTCCGCCATTGTCCTTATCTTTTACTATGCCGGGGTTTCATCTTGTTAATAGAAAGGTTTTGCTCCCCTAGAGTAGGTGTCACATGGAGGACAATTATTTAGTTCTACTTACCTTAAAATTCTCCAGTTGGTTGATCTCAGAGAAAGGGTTCTCTATACAAGTCCCCAACATTCTTAAATGTTCACACGCTCCACAACTTATGACAATCGGAGCTCCGTGAAGGTTGGAGTTTTTAAAGAGAGCTGCCAGACTTTCGACGGATGCGGCAGATGCCCGCTGTGATTTTTTGTTTTTTGGGATAAAGCTACATGCCAGACTTTTTTGTGTTTTGTTGGGGTTGTTTACTGGTATAATAGCAGGGGGGAGGGGAATAAGAAACTTGTCACGGCTCAGATTCATAAATTTGATGTAGAGTATATTATAATATGGTTTGCAGTATGCAGGAGGGGGGAGTGTTCTTCTATATGTGGTCACAGATATTTTTTTCACTACAATGACTGGGACGGCTAAATTGCACATTGTATCTTGGAATGTCAGAGGCCTGAACCATAAGTTTAAAAGGGCATCTGTGTTTCAATACCTAAAGCAATCAAAACCACACATTGTGTTCTTGCAGGAGACACACTTGGATGGTAGCAAGGTGCTGTCTTTACGCAAACCGTGGATACAAAAGGCGATCCATTCCACCTATTCCACTTTTGCCAGAGGAGTGTCGATGCTGGTTAGTAGGGCAATTCCGTGTAATATACACCAGATTATAACTGACCCCAATGGTCGGTATGTGGCGGTGGTAATGGATGTGTTCTACACTAAGATACTGCTAGTGAATGTTTTACATTTCCCCTCCATTTCAGGTTCAGCTTCTATATGACCTGCTGACCCGATTGGCTCAGTTTCTGCATCTCCCTTTACTCCTGATGGGAGATTTCAATGCTGTGTTGGATGCGGCGTTGGACTCTTCTAATCTGGGTAGAGTGAGCTCGGCGGACCTGTGTGGATGGGCCTCCACGGCAGGTTTAACGGAGTTGTGGAGATGGAAGCATCCTACAGACAGAAGCTACTCTCACCTATCATTGACACACAGGTCGGCATCGAGAATTGATCTAGCCTTTGGTAATAATAATTTATTACAGTATGTGGAAAATGTTGAATATCTGGCGGGGAGCATTTCCGATCATAATCCTCTTTCTCTTGCACTGTCCCTCCCGACCGGGGCAAGGGGGGGAGGATGGCGCCTTTCGGCTAGTTGGTTGCAAAATGAGCGACAGCCCACCTAGAGGGATCCATAAAGTCATACTGGTCAATAAACACTGACTCTACTGAGCCACCAATGGTTTGGGATGCTTTTAAAGCAGTAACTAGAGGTGAATGTATATCAGCTATCAAAACTGTTAGAGTTAATGAAAATGAGGAATTGGACACCTTGAAACAGTACGAGAGGCAGTGCGCGGAGGTTCATGCTGGGTCTCCATCTGGGACCTCCTATGAATCACTGCTGGAGGCAAGAAGGCGATTGTCCTTACATGTGAAAAGTATAACTAGTTCTGAAATGACAAGAGTGGTTCACATGGTGTTTGCAGAGGGGGACAAGAATGGTAAGCTCCTGGCTATGCTGGTGGCGGATCGGTTGCCCTCTGCTCATATCCCAGTTATTAGGAACGGGCAGGGTACACTGGTTAGGGACCCGTCCGCCATAATGCAGGAGTTTGTTGATTTTTTTCTCCTCCCTGTACTCACCGATCCCAGAGTATGATACAGATGCTATGTCTGAGCTATTGGAAGGTTTACCCATCCCGAAGCTGTTGGATGGGGACCGTCAAATACTCTAAGCAAACATAACAGTTAAAGAGATACAGGCAGCAATATTTGCCTTCCCGCCTAATAAGGCTCCTGGGCCGGATGGGTTTCCCATAGATTTCTACAAAGCTAATGTGGAGCAGCTAGCGAGTAGGCTTGGCTGGCTAATGGAGTACTGTCACCAGAATTCCTCCTTACCAAGCTCCATGTTGGAGGCATATATGATTCTCTTGTTGAAACCAGGGAAGGACCCGACGGAATGTGCGTCGTATAGACCAATAGCACTTTTGAACACAGACTTAAAGATTTTAACCAAAATACTAGCGACAAGACTGGCCACGGTAATACCGGCCTTAGTTAATATTGACCAGACGGGATTTATGCCAGGCAAATCTACAGACACAAACTTGAGAAGACTGTTCACCCACTTGCAGTTGCCGCCCACAGACTCGGATACAAGGATAGTGGTTTCCATAGATATAGAAAAAGCTTTTGACTCCGTTGACTGGAAGTATATGCTCAAGGTGCTGGAGGCCATGGGTTTCGGTCCTCATTTTAGGAAATGGATCTCTATGCTTTACAGGAATCCAAAAGTTGCCATACAATTAGGATCTACAGTGTCTTCATATTTTGAAGTGGGTAGAGGAACAAGACAGGGATGTCCATTATCCCCGTTTCTTTTTGCACTAGTAATGGAGCCAATGGCCATAGCTCTTAGGTCCTCTGGTAGTGTAGGGGCTATTAAAGTGGGTACTATTCATGAAACTTTGGCCTTATATGCTGACGACATGCTCCTGTTTCTTGACGACCCTGGGAAATCCTTAAAAGCAGTTTTAGATATTTTAAATAAATTTTCCCTTTTCTCAGGGCTCAGCGTGATTTGGAGTAAGTCATCCATATTGCCTATAGATGCTAAAGCTAAGGAAGGGGCGGACCCAGATCTTCAATTACAATGGGTGGACAATATTAAATACCTCGGGGTCAAAATAACGGCGAAAATACAGGACTACTACACACTAAATTTACTCCCACTAATAACTCTCCTTAAGCAAAAAGTACAGTCATGGGTTAAACTACCCCTTTCTTTGATGGGCAGAATATGTCTTTTAAAAATGAAAATCCTTCCGGTAATTTTATATTTTCTCAGACATGCTCCGGTCTGGATACCAAAGACTTATTTCAAGTGATTAGACAGCCTGTTAGGGTCATTTCTATGGGCTCCTAAGTACCCCCGGGTAGGACTAAAAGTGCTTCAAGAGCCGAGTGCACAGGGCGGGTTGGCTTTACCGAACTGGTATAAGTATTATCTGGCGGGGCAAATGGTTTTTGCTCGCAGATGGCTAATATCAGATGATGGGGATGCGGCCACAGTTTTGGAAGCGGCTCATCTTGGGTCATATGAAAGCCTAAGATTGGCCCTGTTTAGGGGCACAAAAACAGATTTATCTCTCACACTGTCAATGATAGCTACAATTAGGGCTTGGGGACTGGCAGTAAAATTATCATCTCCTAGTTATCAGGGGATGTCGCCATCCTCCCCGCTGTGGATGAATTCCCGACTGCCACATTTTTACAACATGCCGGACCCTGTGATATGGGCAGCCAAGGGTATTAAGACACTTAAAGACATTACCTCATTTGGTGAACTTTTGACTTTTCCTCAACTTAAGGCCAGACATGACTTACCTAACTCATACTTTTTTAGATTCCTCCAACTCAGACAAGCATACCAAACACAATTCAAGGAGTAAAGGGTGGAGTCTCTGCCTTTGGCACTCGAGTCTATGCTTTCCATGGAGGACCTGCCAAAAACCCTCTCAACAACTTATAAAGAATTCTTCAAAACTACTCCCAAGGCGGTACTTAAATGTAGAACTAGATGGGAGGAAGAGGTTCCGGAATTACAGGGGGAGGATTGGGATGATTTATGGGCGCAACCGTTTAATCATCTAGTCTCAGCGAGAGATAGACTGATACAGTTTAAATATCTACATAGAAGCTACTATATACCGGCTAGGCTTGCAAAAATATATGGTAGTGACTCGGCAAAGTGCTGGAGATGCTCTTTCTCTCCAGCTAATGCGGAGCACATATTCTGGTCATGCCCACTCATTCAAGTTTATTGGAAGGAAATAATACAATGTATCTCGGAGCTGATATCAGTGCCCATCCCAGTGTCAATCAAGGTTTGCTTGTTGGGTCTGGTGGATGAGGTGGTCCCAACCAGGGCTCTGAGACCGTTACTTACCATCCTCCTGTTTTATGGGAAAAAGGCTATTTTACTTAAATGGAAGAATAAGAATGCTCCAGAGAGTGGGTTTTGGAAACAGTTAGTCAACGGAATGCTACCATTTTACAAATCCACGTACAGAGCGAGAGGATGTGAGAAAAAGTTCGATAAAATATGGAGGGTATGGTGGGAAGCTGATACTACAGTGGGCTAGGTGACACTTCCACAAAACTTAATTGGTAAAGGATAAATCCTTGTTGAGAAGGTTTAAAGGTGAAATACAATATGTGCACATAAATAGCAGTGATATTAGGTATGAGGTTATAGAAGCTAAAGATGAAATTACTGTGATACCACAAATGGAATATATGTAAGTGCAAAATACAATTGACAATAATTTAGGCAGTATATATATCTGAGCCGTGACAAGTCAGAGGGCGGGGGGGGGGGGGATAAAGGGTATCGGTTAGGATAGAAGTGTATATGTTAGAATTAGGCATGTTAGGCCCAGCGAGGCCAAGTAACTGGGTTAGTGTCACATTGACACACCCAGCTGTATTCATGCTATTGAAAAAATTTAATAAAAAGAAATTTTCAAAAAAAAAAGAACATCCCACAGTGAGATTCGCCATGAAAGTCCTATGTCTCATGGTAGTCTCATTTGAGGCTGTACTGTTTACCGAAATTAATTTCAGACTTTTTGAGCACAACATCTTGTCAACCTGGAACAAGCATGCTTCTTCCCTCGTTCTACCCATGCTTGTACCAGCCAAGGAAGGGAATCTGCTAATTTGGCGGATCTACAACCCAGTCTTAACAATAGAGAAGTCTTCCCTTCCTTATCACTGGAAAGTGATAACAAATGCCAGTGTTTCAGGCCGGGGAGGATTGTTCCAGTCCAACATGGCCCAGGGAACATGGTCATCGGTGGAAGCCAATCTCCCCATCAACATCTGATGCTCAGAGCATGGACAAAAACTCACTGTCCAGTGATCCCTTGGAAGGCCTTGATTATTCAATGGTCTCAGTTCAGGCTAATCTATGCACTTTCCCCCTGTGTGAATTCTGCATTGCCTGCTCAAAAAGTTTTTTATAATTGTATTTTTATTAGATTTTAACAATATACAATGAACAAGTACAGCAGTAGTGTTGTACAATATAAAATATAAAGTTTTGATAGTATCTTTATAGCAAAAACAAAATAAGTACATAAGAACAAAGTTCAGAATTACAGAGCATAAACCGCTCTGTACTTTTGTCCAGGATACAGAAAAATATTATTCCTAAAATAAAAGTGCAGGATCAGAAGTGTAAAATTTAGTTACATAAGAGAGAGGAGCATAGATTCTATGGAGGACATGTGGTATGTGATTTTAAGTTCTAAGTAAAACATATGAAAATGGGGCATGTGGCAGGTGGGGGGGGGGGGGGTGGGATATCATAACTTAAAGAACGGTGTTTGGCATAGGAATCCCAAATTCCCACTCATCCCAGGGTTTCCACAATTTTTCAAATTGGGGGATAGTATCATGTACTGAGGCCGTTAGATATTCCATCCTTCGGATATCAGTTACTAATTGTAAAAATTTGGGCCAAGGGGGAGGAGCACCGGACAGCCAACAAAGGGGGATAAGTCGTTTGGCAGCTAATAGTATATAAGAAAGAAGCCGGTTAGCTCTTTTGGTTAAGTCAGGGAAAGGGAGGCCCAACAAATAGTGTAACGGGTCCAATGGGAGAGATTTATCCAGCACTTTCTGTATCAGGAGCCCCACCTCCCCCCAGAAAGGTTGTATCTTTGAACACTGCCAAAATATATGGAATAAAGAACCCGTGTCAATCCCACAACGCCAACAGCGCGGCGGGGCTGAGGGGTCGTATTTATGAATAACATCAGGGGTTCTATACCAGAACATAAGAATTTTCATAGAAGTCTCCCGTTGGGTCACACACTTAGAAGATTTGGAGACAGAAGACCAAATCTTGTCCCATAGTTGAATTGATATAGCTCTGCCCAATAAATGGGACCATTTTCCCATATAATGATGTGTGGTCTCAGTCAGAGGTGTCGACTCACGAAGGACACGATGGATGGAGGATATTAGGTGTAACTGGTGGGGTCCCTGAGCACATATGTATTCGAAATTAGTTGGACTTTCGAGTGATAATGATGAAGATTTGGAGTGGAAAAAGTGTCTGACCTGCAGGTAGAAGTAGAAAAGGTTGGTTGGGGATATTACATTTCTCACGTAAGGTATCAAAGGAATGTAGCTTTCGCGTAACCGGGTTTACTAAATTTCGAAGTTGAAAAAGGGAGGCGTTGAGCCATGGGAAGATCCTGCTCAAGGAGAGACTATCTGGTATGAGTGGGTTTAACAGTACATTGATGAGCAGAGAGCAGGGTGAGATGAGTTGGTATTTTTTGAAACATTTACGCCAAATAGTTATAGTAAAATTCATTGGGCCAGTGCACTGGTGTCTAAAAGTGGGATCTATAGGAAGGGAATCATCCCAAACCAAGGTACATGGGTGAACCGGGTATATCACACCCTTCTCAATAGCGGACCACTGGTTTGGAGCAAAGAGGGATGTCCAAGAAATAATAGGCCTTAAATGTGAAGCATAATAATATTTGAAAATGTCCGGGGCACCCATTCCACCCCTGGACCTCGGAGCAAACACCACTGAACTGGCTATACGATGGGCCCCTCCGCCCCATATGAACTTTAGAAAGTTACGTTGAAGTGTCTTTAATTGGGATGAGGGTAAAGCAATTGGTAAAGTTTCAAAATAGTATAATAGTCTAGGTAAAATAGACATTTTTAAAACATTTATCCTGCCCAATAAGGATAATGGGTATTTAGTCCAAGACCTCAAGGATTTATTAATTTCCAGAACCAGGGGAGGAAAATTAGCAGAGTATAGAGAAGAGTAGGATGGGGTGAGAAGGATACCTAAATATTTGAGAGAGGTTTTACACCATTTATAGGGATAGGACTCTTTGAGTTGTGATAGTATGGGTAATGGGATATGTATGGGCAGAGCTTCAGTTTTAGACGTATTAATTTTATAGCCCGAGATGGCCCCAAAGGAAGACAACAGTTTGTGTAGAGAGGGGAGGGAAATCATTGGATTAGTGATCGTGAGCAAGATGTCATCTGCGAAGAGTGATAGTTTATATTCCCCTTGTCGCATAACCACCCCCTGAATATCCGGATGGGTGCGAATGGACTCGGCCAGGGGTTCCAGGCAGAGAATAAAAAGTAATGGCGACAAAGGACAGCCCTGTCGAGTACCGTTAGTCATAGGGAAGCTTGGCGACATGAAGGATGACATCTGTACTTGAGCTGTGATTGTTGAATATATAGCCCTCAAAGCCTTCAGATAAGGACCCCGAAAGCCATACATCTCTAAAACATTGAACATATAGGGCCAGCTTAACCTATCAAAGGCCTTTTGTGCATCTAAACTCAAGATCAACGCTTGTCTAGAGGTTCTATCTAGAAGGTCTATTAAGTTTATTGTACGACGGGTGTTGTCCCCCGCATGCCTGCCAGGCACAAAACCCACCTGGTCCCCATGGATCAATTTGGGGATAATCCTAGATAACCTGGATGCAAGAATTTTTGTAAAAATCTTATAATCTGAATTTAGAACAGCTATCGGCCTATAATTATCTGGGATAGAGGGATCCTTACCTGGCTTTGGAATGACAGAGATAAATGAATGAGAGAATTGTGAGATAGGGGATATACCTTTGAGCAGGGATTCATAGAGGGTTAGCATATGTGGAGATAGAATATCAAAAAAAGATTTGTAATAAAAGTAGGGTAAACCATCAGGGCCGGGCGATTTATGTAGTGGGAGTTTCTTAACTACGGACAGAAGTTCCTCAGTCGTTATATCTGTATTCAAACTGTCTAAGTCTGCAGAAGTTAGCTTCGGGAGTTTTATCTTAGAAAAAAATTTTTTAAATTTTTCTTGAGTAAAGTTAAAACCATGCTCAGGAGTGAGGCAGTTGTATAATTTATGGTAGAAATTGCCAAAGACACTAGACATTCCACGGGGGCAGTAAACTCTAGATCCATCTGTCTGCTGAAGGAAATCAGGGAATGAGTTGAAAGGGCGTGGACGGAGTTTGTTAACTAGCATTCTATGCGGTTTATTTGAGTACTCGTAAAACTTCTGTTTTGTCCATAGCAAAGATCTGACTGCCCTACCTAGATGAAGTGATTTGATTTGCTCCCTAAGAGAGGTTACCCTTCGTAATTTTGATACTGTAGGGCCTCTCAACAATCTCTGCTCTGCAGCAACCAGAGCAGCGGTAAGAGACTGTAAAAGACTGTTTCTATCTTTCTTTATCCTAGAGCTTTCGGATATGCAGGCACCGCGAAAGACAGTTTTATGTGCTTCCCAAAGTGTGGAGAAGTCTGAAACTGATCCTATGTTGTGTTGGAAAAATTCTTCTAAATTTTTTGCCAGTATATTACGTGAAACTTCAGATTGTAGTAGATGGTCATTTAGACGCCAATGACATGACTTAGGGTGGGCCTGAAAAAGCGCAAGATGTAACATGATGGGGGCATGGTCTGACCATGTAATAGGTGATATATCAACCTCAGTCACATAAGATATGAGTGGGGCCGATATAAAAAAATGGTCAAGGCGTGAATACATTTTGTGGGCTGGGGAATAGAAGGTGAACTGTTTAGAGGAGGGATGTCGGATCCTCCATGAGTCGAACAACCCATGAGATCTAATGCATTTGCGAAAAGAGTTAGCTTGGGATAAAATCTTTTTAGAAGGCACGGTATTAAAAAGGGTTTGTCTGTCTCTATTGGGGGACATAACCAGATTGAAATCCCCTCCTATAATCATGAAAGGTTGCGATGGGTAGTGAGGAGAATCAAATAATGTGTTAAGGAATTCAATCTGGCCAGTATTAGGAGCGTATACATTAATGAGAGAAAACGATGTAGTTGCATAATCACAATCTAGGATAAGATATCTACCGAGAGGGTCAGCATAAGATCTTTTTACCTTAATGGGACATGCCTTCTTAATCAAAATCGCCACTCCCGCCCTGCCCGAGTGATCCGAGGCAAGGAAGGAAGTGGGGAAAAACCTTGAGGCAAATTTAAGCGTACCAGTAGACTTAAAATGGGTCTCTTGAACCATTACCACATCTGCGTCAGAGGCCCTGAAATCCTTCAGGGCCATCCAGCGCTTGCGAACAGAACCCAGACCTTTGACATTATACAACATAATTTTCAAAGCCATATATATAGACCCAATAGATTCGCTTTTGTAAGGTTGCAGACACCAAGGGGTAAAGAGATACACTCACATGTCAGCAGACATAACCTATAATAAAACTGCATTTGGTTAGACAAGTAAGAACGAAACATTTGTATCCTTAGCACCAGAGTGATATCCTTGAACATGAAAAAAACGAGAGAAAAGAAAAAAAAAACAAGAACCAACTGGAAAAACAGTAAAAACAAAAACAAAAATTCTCTCAGGCCTGAGAGGCAATTGCGTCTCAGGAGGCCTTGAACAGATGTCAAGGCCAGGTAGGGGCGTATACGGACTCCCATCAGGAGATTCCAGGTAGAGAACCAGGAAGTACCCGCCGCTCACCTTATGCGTTCGTTAGCGTAAAAATAGATTCTGTCATTACTAAAGTGATTAGCAAATTAACGAGGTGTATTAAACGGTATGTCAATTGAGTCACTCATGACCGGGAAGAAAAATGAGAATTAGCTATAAGACTTACGAGAAAAAAAAAAAAAAAAAACCAAAGGGAGCAGGGTGAGTGCCAAAAGAATCATAACAGATCAGAGTATTAATTTCTACCACTCTAAAAACATGTAAAATGTTCCGAGTAGTGCAGTGGGTATGGATCCATGGAAAACAAGTGTTGTGCTTTCAAGGAGGTTGCTTGGAGTTACGAAGACGCTGAGGTGTAGAGAAGCGTTTCCTGGACCTGTCTCTCACCGGGGTCCAGATGCGGCTGGGTGTATTGGGAGGAGGACGAGCCTGATTATTTGGGGGGATTAAGTCCTCTTCCGGGAGCGGTGGCAGGCCCAGACTTTTCAAAAATGCCTCACCTTCCAATAACTCACGTAGAGTATGCTGTACTCCATCTTTTGATACGATGAGACGGAATGGAAAGCCCCAATAATATGGGATCTTGTGATGTTGTAGGTGGAGTGTGATTGGGCATAGGCTCCTACGTTTGGCAAGGGTAATGGGAGACAGATCGCTGAAAATTTGAAGTTTTGCCCCCTTGTATGTAAGTTGGGGTTTGTTGCGGGTGGCAATAATGAGTGTTTCTTTGCTTTCGAAATAATGAAATTTCACTATGACATCTCTGGGTCTGGCTCCCACCGGAGGTCTGGGGGCCAGGGACCGATGTGCCCTATCAAGGCGCCAGTCAATATCCACCACTGTAGGGGCCAGAGTATTAAAGAGACCCAGAAGGTAGGTACGTAGATCTGAGTCTCCCACCGTCTCCGGGATACCACGAAAGCGTAAGTTTTGTCTCCTTTCTCTATTTTCCAAATCTTCCTGCTGTAACTGGAATTGAGAAACTGATAGACGCAAATTGTGGTTTTCTTCTTCAATTGCTTGCACATAATTTATCATCTCATCAAATTTATTTTCGAGTGTATCAGTGCGTTCACCGATTTGATCGATCTCTCCTCTTAGTTCCGTAGCTAACTTATTTACCTCTAACGAGACATTATTTGTAATTTGTTGTAACAGGAGCTGTAACTTGGCATCAAGCTTGGCGTCTAGTATGTCTGGGGTAAGAATCTCACGTGGGGTAGAAGAGTCGAGATTTGGACCTTGAGCAACAGTAGATAAGTTTACAGTGTTTTCTGCTCCCATGGGTATGTCCATCCCCATAGAGGGGTCTGAGGGGGTATTTGAGGTCATAAGTTGTGTTCTGGTGACATAGCGTTCCATATTTGGACCTTCACGTGACCCGAATAGGGGTTTATATGTTCGCTGTTGTTGGCCAACTTTGCCCATGTAATAAGGAGGAGTTGTGGCAGGAAATCTAGCTTACCTCTGAATCTATAGGTGCTTAATATGGCGTAGCAGAGGTTTCGGTGAGCAAACGGGTCTCCAAGCTCATTTAATGCACATAGTTCATTCTCAGCGGAACTGCCATCATTCGTTCGTTAATTACATCTGCTTGAGACACTGTAGGGTGGAGTGTTTGAGGTACTGTGGTGTAAGATGTGCTCAGATCACCATTTAAATAGTGCAGGGGTATATTGCGAGCAGAGCAAGACAGGTAAGGTGTGTATAGAATCTCGTCCCCACACAGGCCTATTAAGATATTATAAGTATCCAGATTTAGATTAACAACAAAGCTGTGTGTATAAAGGATCTTGCTGTAGGATGAGTGTAGAGGGAGAGATTTAATAAATAGGTGGAGCAGAGAGGCTGGAGGGGTACTTGGAGTACCAAGATGGCCGCCGTCCTCCAGAGGTAGGCCGAAGCCGGGGACTTTCCTAACGGCTGTAACCGGCCGGGTGAGCGCCGCTGTTATTAGAGAATGTGGAGTGAGTAAGGGGGGAAACTGCTACTCACTGCGGCCCAAAGCGATGCAGATCCACTGTGCGCTAGCTCCGATATGCAGATGGAGCAGATCGGATGTTTCTGGAGGCTTTTGATAGTCTGCAGGCCGCGGGATGGGACTAGGCCTCCGTGGAGCCGGACAGAAGGGCCGGGATCACTGGCGCTTTCTCCCTTTATTATCCCGGGGGGACGGAGGGTTGCCCGACCGGGACGATCAGTCACACAATGCCCGGTTCACAGGGGGAGGCTTGCCAGAGGCAGCGATCGGGACGTAGGCCCCAAGATGGCGGCGGGCCTCTCCGGCGCGAAGCAGTCTGCAGGCCCGGGACTCAGAGAGAGAAGCAATCCGGGAAATAGTTCTCCAGCTGTGCAGCAGAATAGCCCAGGATGCCGCCCAGGTGTAAGACTAGGCTCCCAGGGAGGATTGGAGCCTGGATGGTGCTGGATTGACCAGGCCTTGAAGGAGCTCAGCCGAGACACGTCCTCTCCCGTGCACGTCCAGACACGCCCCCCTGCTCAAAAAGTTAAGGCAAGAAAGAAAGACTGTGATTCTCATTGCACCAAAATAGCCCTAAAGAAACTGGTGCACAGACATACTCGGACTTCTAGCAAACACCCCCTGGCCTCTTCCCAACAGGTCAGATCTACTGTCTCAGGGCCCTCTATTCCATCCTGCTTCTCAGACTCTGGCATTATTGGCATGTTGAAGCCTGGGTCTTCAGAGACAGGTGAATCTGAATCTGCTCTTCCTACTTCACTGAAAGCAAGAAAAGACACTTCCAGAAATATCTACTATTGTACCTGGAAATCCTATAGTGGCACTCTACAAGTGCAGTAGCTCCAGAGCTTAATGAATGAGCAGAAGCTCTGCTGACTTCCATCATCCAATTGTGTATAAGCAAAAAGGTTGTTTTTCCTTGCACGTGATTGACAATTTTCTAATGCCTCCTAACGAAATATTTCAATACAACCAAATCACAATGTTTCCTAGATCAAAACTTAACCAAGTGGTGGGCCCCCTCACACTTACAGCATTTGAATTAACATGTCAGGCCAGAGGCTTCCTCTGGTATATATCTGCGATATATACTTCTTTCACTGAGCCAGATTCAAAACTTGCCTATATGGACCAGTGGGAAAGGGATTTGAACCTTACTCTTGATCTGACTGAATGGCAACATATGCTTATCAGTTAGCCAAGATTTCCATTAACACTACTCTTATAGAGGCCAAATATAAAGTGAAGCTTTACCTCATTTACTAACCTTTGAAGCAACTGCACTTGCAGACTGCGCAGTCTATTTGCCTTTAGTAAATCAACCCCAGAGGCCTGCCTATCCTTATGCCCTTCTTCAAATCATAAAAAGGAAATATGTTTTCATTTCCTGGACATAATCAGAGACATAAGAATCTACCCTAAAAGCTATCTACACTATCAAAGAAATCCTGCTCTTTTACTCACCCATTCCACCAGATCGATGGGAGTTTCTTGGGCTTTCCGGCATCTTGCTCGGCTTTGTAAGGCCCACCTGGTCCTCTGTTCATAGCTTTACAGAGTTCAACCAGGTGAACATCTAATCTTCTGCGGATGCAGCTTTGGCCGCAAGGTTCTTGCAACGGCACTCTGACGTTGGGTCCTTTGACCCTTATTGATGTTGGGCCTTTTTGCCTAGTTGTTGCCCACCCTTCACATTAATTGCTTGGGGACATCCCAGGGTCTATGAAGACTTGTCTGTGTTTTGTACTGTACGAATAAAATAAGAGGAATTTTGACTTGCCTATAAATTCCATGGAGTGGAGTACAGTACAGACACAGACCACCCATCCTTCAGTTCCTTGGTTACTCTGCATTGCTAACGGAGGACTCATGGAGCTAGGTAGGGAAAGCACCAACCCCCTCCAATCACTTGAAGGTACAAGCCTGTAATCACAAGGGACTATAAATACTTTGCATGTGTCTGTACTCCAAATATTGGAAATTACAGGTTTGGATAGAATAAGGAAGAGTTAAACCTCCTGACAGGTTTTTTGTTTTTTTTCTGTCTGTGTACCATTGGGGACATTTCCCTTCATTTTATGTCCCAGGGATGCAACAGAGCATTAGAGTAATTCTCCCAAAGTATGGAGAATTCCCCTCTTAGACAGGTGTCCCCAGAACAAGTGTCCCCATTGGGAGATTTCCCCTAACCACATACCGACTGGGCCATAGCTGAAAGAAGGCTACAGCGCGGTCGGCTTATTCTGTGTGGGCGTCCATGGACGTTCTCACAGAATCACGCTCTCGCGCGCACCCGGCACATCCGTGACTGCTGGGTCCGGGGGACCCTGCGCATCACAAATCATAGTAAATGGCTGCTGATAGCGGCCGTTTACCATGTGATTGCTCCATCTAATGATGGAGCATCACTTATAAACAAACCGGCGTCATATCATGACGCCGGTTCCTCCCTCCCTTCTCTCTACCGATCAGTACAGTGTGAGAGGAGAGGGGAAGAGAGGGAGAGATTGTTTGCAGCACTGTGGGCACTACAGATCCAGCCCACAGCGCTGCTCAGTGCCCATACTCTGCCAGTACTCTGCCATACTATGCCAATACTCTGCAATAAATTTTAACAGAAACAAATAATTTTTTTACTGAATTTTCAGTCTTTTGATTTATAGCACAAAAAATAAAAAACCCAACGATGATTAAATACCACCAAAAGAAAGCTCTATTTGTGTGAAAAAAAGGACAAACATTTCAAATGGGTACAGTGTTGCGTGACTGAGTAATTATCATTCAAATTGTGAGAGCACCGAAAGCTGAAAATTGGTCTGGTTAGGAAGGGGGTTTAAGTGCCCAGTGGTCAAGTGGTTAACTTTTTGTTCTGGGGACAGCTTGAACATTTTGAATTCTCCCTTACGTTCAGTTTTTATGATAATGGTTATCAGTAACAGTGTGGTGAATAAGGCAGCAGTAAAAACTGGGGGTCTATTCGAAAGTTTTAAAAAAAAGTTTTTAAGAGGAGGGTGAGCAGAGATGTTCTGGGTGTGAAAGAATATTTAATTTATAAAAACCTATATTAAATTGTTACCATAAAGCTATATTAAATGTTTTGCTGCCATCAATAATTAGTAAATATAAGAACTGAATTTCTTACCTTTCTTGGAGGAAATGTTGCTGTCAGCCCCTTTCAGTGCTGACTATATGCATAAAGCTTTAGGCGCCATATGATTTCTGCTAAAAAGAAAAATCGGCCAGTCTGAACTCTGACCATTCCTTACAGCAGAGCTCATATGATTGAGTGCCTAGTCATTCACATTTATAGCAAACTGTGATAAATTTACTGATAAAAGCTATGAATCTCAAAACTACCACAGCAACTTTATCTTGCTGAAAATGAATATAGTGGTTTATTTTGGCTTGAAATTGAACATAGACCGGTTAGTATCTGCAAAGAACAACAGGCAGATATTTGTCTCTCCCGATAAGACTTGCTATAGCCCTGGGGCACATTACAGTACTCAAGCGATGCCGACAGTGTGGTACTTTTGACCCCCCCAATGTCTATAGAAGCAACAAGTGCACGCACGAAGTTGGCACGAAGATGTTCCAGCAAAATCTCTGTTCAAACATTATAAACATCTGAAACCCCTGGAGGTGTTCACTATCGCTTCTAAAGAAAGAAGAAACAGCTTAAGTGTCAGTGTACTGTCTGGTACATTTGGCCTGCATTTGACAACAGGAAAGAAAAAAACAGCCGCACGCCAATTAGCTCTTCTTGCAGTATTTTTAATAATCAGTGCATTGACTGAATACAGTAATGTCTCCAACCCAAAACCATCCTGCCTTAATTGATGCGTTTTATCACTCCTGGCTTGCTCACAAGGATAGGGGAATTCCTCTGTCCTGAGCAAGCCAGGAGTGGTAAAACGCACCAAGAAAGGAAGGGTGGTTTTGGGTTAGAGACATTACTGTATGCAGTCAATGCACTGATTATTAAAAATACTGTAAGAAGAGCTAATTGGAGTGTGGTTGATTTTTTCCTATTTTCAATGAGGGTGGAGACGGGCTGTGATAGCCTGCACCCAGGTTATCCGTGTGCGGAAGAGGCCAGTCTGAAGCGGAGCTATGGATCTGTTTTTTTGCATTTAACAACAGTTTATACGTTTCTTCACTTAACCTCCTTCTGTCCTTTCTTATTGATATATGAGAATAGAAGCAGTTCTGAACTCAAAAAAAATCTGTCTACATAGGCCCTTGTTTTTGTAATGCTTGAAACTGAAAGCCTTACTTGTCACAGTTAGGCAGTTTGTGGCCTCTTTATCGTAACTGACCTAAAGTGGATAAAAACCTATCATATACATAGAGGACACAGTCAACATATTCATAGACCCTGGGTTATAAGCTCATACCTTCAGGTGATTGGACACTGGCAAAGCTTTCGAGGATATGCCTCCCTGATAACCCTACACCACACCATAAGTCTTCATTTTTGTGCTTGTGTCCTAAGGTGATGGATGTATTTGACTCCACTGAGCAATCATTCTTAGCGTAACTACATAGACGACTTCAAAAGTGGGGTCCACTGTGATAGGTGAAGCCTGGACTTTATATAGTCCAGGTGGATAAAAGCCTTCATCAAAAGACCACGAGGAAATGCAATAAACTGAAGCAAGGTTATTTTTTATCAGTTTTGAATTGTCTAGTTTGTGATTCCTGCACGACGGTTTTTTTTTGGTGACAAAGTGAGCATCCCCTTAACAGTTTCAACACCCCAGTAGGGTTCACGGAAAGAGCACCAATAAAAAATATCTTTGTGTGTGGAGATAATTAGCTAGCGCAACAACGCCTTAGTCTATCTCCTCTTTAATTAGATTTGGGTGGATCACATGTTCCCGATCGGCCTTGTGCTGAGCTTGGTCATTCTCCTACAGCTGGGAATTTGTTAATGGGGTGGGGGGGAGTCCAGGTAATAAATCCTATTAATCATCTGCTGGTCAACACTTGTCACAGTTCCAATCTTTGAAGAGCATGTGATGCTGTGCAAGATGAGATGAAAAACAACAAAAGAAAATAAACTGATATTTCAAGAGCTCTTATTGGGAAGGTCAGTTTTTAGCAGTTTGCGGTATTTGGTATAGGGTTTTTGAAAATGTACTAATACAGTAGCAGGCAATGTACCCACACTTCAGCACACCACAATGCATATGCCATATGTTGTAGTGCAATAAATTGTGTAAAAAAAAAAAAAAAAAAAAAGAGTCATGCCTGCTGTAGGCTGCATTGTGGTGCGTTGACAGCCCACTCAAAATGAATGGGTTGCCTTCATGAAACACACAAATGTGTGATTTAGCAGGTGTTCATTATTACAGCCCAATGCAGTGGTAAAGTTTGAATGTTCCCTAAAGCTTTCCTTAGATTTTAACCCTTTCTATGACTGAACACATAACCCCTAAAACAATTCTTTAACTGTTAAAGCGGTTGTATACCGCTGGATGTTTCTTTTTTCTTCCTGCAAGGTAAAGTCACAATGTGCTATTATGCACTGCATATTATGTGAAACTTACCTTAAAGCGGGGGTCCACCTATCTATCGTTATTTTTTTTTTTAGTTCATTCACAAACTTTTCTTCTCAGCATTACATACTCACATATTGTGTGTAATATGTCCGCCTGTGTCAGATTTCGTCGGAAAGAATAACTTATATTATTCACTGCAGGCGGTTTCCATCTTCATTGTGGGCATTTGAAGCCCACAAGCATTTATTTCCTGGATGCGGTGAATGCTGTGCTCCCAGCATTCACCGCTCGTTCCCGCACATGCTCAGTGGCATCCTGGGAAGCCTGAGACTAGCTCCCAGGAGTCTGGGAGAGGCTAGAAACACGCCTACTCCCACGGGAGGAGAACCAGGAAGTGCAAAGAAGAATAGAAAAATAAAAGGTAATTACGGCGATTTAAATTTTTTTAAACGGCATGTCAGCATCTATGCAAGGAAGAGAATACATACAGATATTGTTCAAAATTTGGGTGGAACCCTGCTTTATAACGAAGCCAGTGCCGCAATGTCAGCGCTGCAGCCGCTTCCATCTTCATCTGGCTTCTGGGTTTGTGGGCTCAGTGACTGGCTGGAGCCGCGAAGACATTACTCCCAGGCATGCGCACGGGATACGCTGTTCACAGCACAGTACTGAGAAGGAATGGCTCGGGTGGCTGTTCCTTCAGAGCGCATGCACCAGTGATGTCACTGGCTGCATGTAATGTAAATATCTTCTAAATGGTGCACGTTTAGGAGATATTTACACTACCTATAGGTAAGCCTTATTATAGGCTTACCTATAGGTAAATGTCAGCAGAGGAAGTTTACTTCCTCTTTAAAGCCTTCCTCTAGACAATTTTTGCAAATACATTGGAATAGCTACATCTATTGTCAGTTTTTTTTTTTTTTCCTACCCGTGCCTCCATTGGGGAGACTTTCCTTCACTTCCTGTTCCTGTGAGACCAAGACATGGGGTAGAGGTTATCACTGGGACATGAAGGAATGGACAATAATGAAATATTGCCAAAAGTTCTGACCCTTCCCCCACTCTCCTTAAGAATGCGTATTTGTGTCTGTTCCCCTGTTTGAGGGATTTCCTATTACATTCTATACTGGCAGGGAGTGAGGGGAAATCTCCCCAGCAAGGACAGCAATAAAAGACCTAACACTCCACTTCTGTATCCAAAACCTAAAAAAAAGTTTTGACTTGGGTTTTACTTTACCTAATATAACAATAAATATAATGTACATGACTGCTCATAGGTGGATAAAGACAGCCTTTCTGTATTGGGCCAGGACCCCCTCAGTCCAGCAGGGGGCCAGAGGCATGAGGGTCCTCTTTAAGTACCAAGGATCACAGAGTAATTCTGCAGCTCCCAGCAATTAAAGAACAGTTGGGCCTTGTTCAGCAAGGGGCTGGGGACAGAGTAGAACCTATTTACTGGTTTTCTGGAGCAGGTGGAGTATTTCTCCATGTAATGGCTTCCAACAATTAAATTAAATTTCAGGCCTCTTCTTCTCTATCAGTCCACTGAGGCTGTCCAGAACTTTATTTGTCAGGATCCGTGGCATGAAGGATTGTTCTGTTGGCTTTTGACCTCCTGCACTCTGTTCTTTACATACTGTACATCTGACCCCTGCACTCTCAGCATTACACAGCCTGTACTCTGTATGTTAAATACTCCAGATACATGTACTCTGAATGTAGGCTCAAGTTTCAAGTCCCACTACTGTTAGCAAAATTTTGCCTCCCCCAAAAGTGCTGCCTCTTTCTCCTCTTCTGGGTGCCCAGGGGGTGTGGTGTGAACCTGTCAGATAGGCTATACGGGAATCCATGATTTCTAATGGTGGCCCTGCTCATATACCATAACTATACCTCTGTAGGTCACTGATGCACCCACATTGCATTATGAAATCACAATGAATACCAATATTTGCAAGTAATATTGCAGACATGTATTAGGTAGGACAGTAATACACAGACCTGATTCAGTGCTAATGCTAGTTTAGGTAATCTTTGGTGAGGATAGGTTCACTTTAAGAGTCATCTTCCCATAGTAGCATGTAGTCTAGGAATTACCCGATGACAGCACAATTTTGGAAGTTATGTAAGTAGCATAAATTATATATGGGGCTTGTCCTTATCTATGAAGCGCCTGCAGAGCTTTTAGCAGTTGGCCATTTCACCTGCAGCAGCCTGGCGTCTGTCTGCCGTAAAGAACCTTCCCTTGAAGGCTTGCTTAGGCCTGACATACTATTGCTTTCTCTGGGTGACATCTTGGCCTGTACTACAAGCAAACCATTAAGCATAAAAAGCAAATGTATCATGTCCTTACAAAGACTAGTGAGACAAGGCCTTGTTGATAATCATTATTGATCATCCTTACCACACAATTACCTTCCTCATACTATTTTATGGCAGTTCCTGGATGGCCTTAACTCTTAAAGTGCTTCATGCAGATTTTCTCTTACCTGGGAGGAACCGGCCATTGTAAAACTGGTGAGTTCAATTCCGAGAATAAACATATTATAGCAAGCATTCTTTTTAATACAATTCCCTGAAAAATGCTGCAGTCAACAAACAACGTGCAATAAGTAACGTTTAAAGTAAACTACCAATATTGGAGCTGTCATTGTTTATTCTTAAAGGTATTAAAAAAAAGTTGAAGATGATACATTTTCCCCAACAAGCCCAGTGCTTAAAATCAAAAACAAACATGAAAATAAATATATTTCACTGTATTACATAGTGAAACATAAAAACAAACAAAAGCTTATTACCAATCGACTATAGTCCCAATAAACGTGTTTTCTTTAAAGTGTTACTATTTTCTTAAACAACAAAAAAATCCAAAATGTCCGTTTAACAGAGTTCAAAAACCAAATGTAAATGAGTGAATAGTGTAGAAATATATTCCACCACAAAAGTGTCCAAAAATATGTCCAGGTAATCATTACCAGGTAGCTATATATAAATCAATTCCACTATGTGTTGATCTGTTCCATCAACGAATCCCTTGTGCATCCACTTATCGAGACACACCACTGCACTGACCAGATTTATCTGTCTAACTTTTTCAAGTAAGGCATTTAGGCCTAAAGTGCCTATACTATTTTACCTCCAGTAATACAGTCTCACCTTGCTCTGCACATGCTCAGTTGTTCTCTATTTTCAGGCACTGTGCTGAAAATTGGAGCCACTGGAGGCTCATCTGCTGACAGCCTAAAGATTTACTGCTGTTCAGGGGCTCCAGGCTTCAGCAAAATGGCAGCCTCCGGCAAGAAGAAACATAACAATGCTGAAGACAATTTACAGCACACACTAATTGTGGTAGCATAATTATTAATGTGAAATGTATATTCCTTGCTAAGAACGTTATTTTTTTGTCAAGTTGGGTAAAGTTCTGCTTCAATTATCTGCTCCCCCAGGATTCAATCTGCTTGATCCTTGTGCTTTATCTCCTCAGGATATCAAGCTGGCAAGTTGTTGTACCAAAAAAGAGGAATCTCACATAGTATAGCATGTAACTGAATGATTTGTTAAAAACAGCTATACTCATATCCACCATACATACACTGTATGCATGTGAAAAAACACAGCCCTTTTCCATTTGGGCCTGTAGTAGCTAACAAAGCTTGCTTGAGAATATAAAGGCACTTCTTTATGGCCATAACACCAATTTGCCATTACACATAATGAAATTTGATTTACATATCCCTATGAGTTACAGCTGGATCTCGTAAATAGGGAGTCATTTCAAATGTGCATAACCTTATAATATATTTTGTTAGTTTTTTTGTTTTTTTTTTTTTTTTGGGGGGGGGGTAATCTTTACAGGCATTCCTTGTAAGCGGAAATCTTTGTTAACCCAATAATGATCACAGTAAAATATATATATTAATGCCTGAAACCAGTTTTACAAGTTAGGCATGTGTTAGTAAAACTGGAATAGGCATATAAACACAGCACAAGAACTTTGCGGTTGATGAAATATTGTCAGTCTGTTCACAAATAAAACATATAGCCTCAATCATTCATTATAGGATTGATTCAAAGCCACATATGACCAAGTGAGCATTGTGCTATGATGGTTGCAGCACTATAATAAATGTCCAAACTTGCTCTAAAGCTCTTTATTCAATAAAAAATAAGTCCACAAAAAGGATAATAACACTTCACAATCACTATTAAGGTGCTTACTGTGGTATCTGCAATGTGCAATGAGGAACCAGCATGATATGTGCTCAATTGGAACAGGCATGGAGGGCAAAGATGTATCATACAGCTGACTGGTATGAAAAAATCCACAACTGCAGAGGATGAATGTGAGCGCATGCAAGCCAACAAGGAAATCCAGACTGTCACACCGGAAGTATGTCACCGCTTGACAGGAAGTCTTCAATCTTCATGTTTTTGGAGTCTTCAGCACCAACAAGTACCAATAGACATGCACCATCTCCAAAATTACATGTTTCGAGGCACTGCCTTTTCCTCAAACCTTGGATATGGAAACCTAGTAATACTGTACATACAGTATCTCATAAAAGTTAGTACACCACTCACATTTTTGTAAATATTTTATTATATCTTTTCATGTGACAACACTAAAGAAATTACACTTTGCTACAATGTCAAGTGGTGAGTGTACAGCTTGTATAACAGTGTAAATTTGCTGTCCCCTCAAAATATCTCAACACACAGCCATTAATGTCTAAACCACTGGAAACAAAAGTGAGCACACCCATAAGTAAAAATGTCTAAATTGGGCCCAATTAGCCATTTTCCCTCCCCGGTGTCATGTGGCTCATTAGTATTTCAAGGTCTCAGGTGTGAATGGGGAGTGAAAATGTCCAAATTAGGCCCAAAGCATTAATATTTTGTGTGGCCACCACTATTTTTCCAGCACTGCCTTAACCCTCTTGGGCATGGAGTTCACCAGAGCTTCACAGGTTGCCACTGGAGTCCTCTTCCACTCCTCCATGGCAACATCACGGAGCTGGTGGATGTTAGAGACCTTGCGCTCCTCCACCTTCCATTTGAGGATGCCCCACAGATGCTCAATAGGGTTTAGGTCTGGAGACATGCTTGGCCAGTCCATCACCTTTACCCTCATCTTCTTTAGCAAGGCATTGGTCATCTTGGAGTTGTGTTTGGGGTTGTTATCATGTTGGAATACTGCCCTGCAGCCCAGGGAGGGGATCATGGTCTGAGTCAGTATTTCACAGTACATGTTGGCATTCATGGTTCCCTCAATGAACTGTAGCTCCCCAGTGCCAGCAGCACTCATGCAGCCTCAGACAATGACACTCCACCATGCTTGACTGTAACTGTAGGCAAGACACACTTGTCTTTGTACTCCTCACCTGGTTGCTGCCACACACGCTTGACACCATCTGAACCAAATAAGTTTACCTTGGTTTCATCAGACCACAGGACATGGTTCCAGTAATCCATATCCTTAGTCTGCAAACTGAGGGATTGCTTGTGCATCATCTTTAGAAGAGGCTTCCCTCTGGGACGACAGCCATGCATACTAATTTTATGCAGTGTGCGGAGTATGATCTGAGCACTGACAGGCTGACCCTCCCCCACCCCTTCAAGCTCTGCAGCATTGCTGGCAGCACTCATACGTCTATTTCCCAAAGACAACCTCTGGATATGATGCTGAGCACATACACTCAACTTCTTTGGTCGACCACGGCAAGGCCTGTTCTAAGTGGAACTTGTCCTGTTAAACGGCTATATGGTCTTGGCCACTGTGCTGCAGCTCCATTTCAGGATCTTGGCAATCTTCTTATAGCCTAGGTCAGTGATGGCGAACCTTGGCACCCCAGATGTTTTACACTGCAGAGTGCATGAGCATTATGGGAAATGTAGTTTCAAAACATCCGGAGTGCCAAGGTTCTCCATCACTTTATGTAGAGCAACGATTCTATTTTGCAGATTCTCAGAGAGTTCTTTGCCATGCGGTGCCATGTTGAACTTCCAGTGACCAGTACGAGAGAGTGAGGGTGATAACACCAAATTTAACACACCTGCTCCCCATTCACACCTGAGACCTTGAAATACTAATGAGCCACATGACACCGGGGAGGGAAATTGGCTAATTGGGCCCAATTTGGACATTTTTACTTATGGGTGTGCTCACTTTTGTTTCCAGTGGTTTAGACATTAATGGCTGTGTGTTGAGTTATTTGGAGGGGACAGCAAATTTACAGTGTTATACAAGCTGTACATTCACTACTTTACAGTCTAGCAAAGTGTAATCTCTTCAGTGTTGCCACATGAAAAGATATTATTAAATGTTTTACAAAAATGTGAGGGGTGTACTCTTTTTTGTGAGATACTGTATCTTTGCAACTTTTAAAGCCTGCAAGACGACTTCTGATTTTTTTTCTATTATTATCAAAAGAAAACGGGACCAAAATCACAAACAAAATTTAATTTTCAAATCTTAGCTGTATATTTTTTTGCCATTAACATAACCCACCACCAAAGACCAGTGTAAAATATATTTTTCTTCTCATGCTGTGCATGGGGATAACATACACTCACTGGCCACTTTATTAGGTAAACCTTGCTAGTACCGAGTTGGATCCCCTTTTGCCTTCAGAACTGCCTTAATTCTTTTCGGCAACGATTCAACAAGGTGTTGGAAACATTCCTCAGCATTCAGAGATGGTACTCTGCATACCTTGGTTGCAACGAGTGGTTATTTGGTAACAGTAGGGAAGAGCGAGGGATTTTAACGGTGCAGAAAGATCCACAGAAAGGAATGATAATGAATAAAAATATAATTTTTAATGTACATTCAAGGTTAAAAAAACATATGAAAAACACTATTTTACAGGTGTCGCAGTGTTTTTATAATTACGGTGGTCACACAGAGCGCAGATATATTTTTCAGATGATATGGCCGCATACTAGCCCGATATGTTTCGCTGAGTTGCTTTCTCAAGGGATATGTAGGCCAAGGATTATTATCATCAAACACTCTACAATTCTAATGATAGAGACACAAAGGTATGAGCAACAAAATAAGGAATACATATAAATCATGCTTTAAAAAATACAATACAAGAAAATTAGGAAGGAGAGCACAGTGTCCACTAGACATAGCACAGAAAAGCGCTTACCCCACAGTAGTCCTCTCTCAGGTCAATCACCGCACAACCAACAACTGGCACTGAGACCCTGACAAGGCCATATCGGTGCAGTCACAGAGGACAGAAAAGTAAAACTGAAAATAACGTAAAATATATATATAAAGAATACATATATACGTGATAGTATATGTATGTGTAACTATCCATAAGGGGGGAAACGACAGAACAAATCCTGGCTCAATCAAGATAGGAAAACAGCCAGGGAGATCAGACAAGGTCAGTTAGTACTTACTTTTAGACTATTAATTAACAAAGCATGTGGTGGGGGGAACACTTCAGAAAGCCTGCTGATGATGATTGCAGGAAAACATTCTGGTGGCTATTAAATAAAAAAATATATATAAAGATAAAATAAAGGGAATTAAAAAATGGAATGAAAAAGGAAATATAGAGAGGGAATAATTGTCCAGTTATTTAATGAGGTATATAGCCAGGTGGTGAGTTTAAATAAATATCTAAAGTAAATAGATAATACAGGGGGCTTAGTCTCACCAAGTTGTATAGAAGGATAAATAAATGAAATAATAAATCAATTAAGCATTGTTTTTAAAGAAAATTAAGAACCAGCTTAGCAAGGGGTGATAAAAGACTTGGCAATGGATAATGATGCAGAGAGATAGTGCAGTGTTTGGCAAAAACTTACCAGTCACGGACACTGCCTGTGTAGAGTCCTACCCTTCAGCTCTGACAGCAGAACCGACAGAAGGGCCGGCTATATCTGTCCTCCATCATGTTGGCGTGTGACGTCACCAACACGATGCGGACGCGTGGACGCCTGAGCGCGTGTGCACAGAGAGCCGAGGGCCTGAACGACTACAAGCCCCAGGATGCAGCGCGGCAGTACGAGGGCTGTGACCGACACGCAGACTGCTGACTGGGTGAACGGCGCGCCGCCCACACACAGTCCACGGTAGGATCCCGGGGCTGTAGGATGTTACTATGGGACCGCTAAAAAGCATAACCAGAAAAGAGGCTTCTGACCTCCTGCTGGCGAGGCGTGAATAGGGCACAAAGTGAGGTCACGATGTGCCCCGGGCGTCCGTGTGACTGCCATGGACCCGAGCAGGGAAAGTGGAAAAGGGGAAAAGCTGAGATAGACCGAGAAAGGAGAAAAACTGACGGGGCAGATGACGGACTTGGCAAAAGGACCACCCACAGCTTAAGCCCATCAATATGTCGCAAGAACCCTGCACTCTCCAATTATATGTCCAAATTATTGCAGAAATATAAGAAAGTTCCAATAGGTACATTACATAAGCAAGTAAACAATATGCACATAAAAGAGAAAAAAAAAAATTCAAAAAACAGGAAAAGAAGGGGGAAGGGGAAGGAAGGAAAAAAGGCAGACAATGGGAGGTGGAAGGGGGAGGAAACTTCTAAACTGAATTTATAGAAAAGGCCTGAAACTCAAACTTTCGTTAAAACCTGGAAAGGTAGTTGCTCTGAGGTCATATATCCAGCGGGCTTCAAGCTGGAGCAGCGTCCGATCAACGCTGCCCCCTCTTTCATCCAGCGGGACATGCTCTAATGCCAGGAATTTAATGGTGTGAGGGTTAAAATCATGTTGAGTGCCAACATGTCTGCCAATGGCAGTATCCATTTTTCTTTTCTTTATAGGTTTGATGTGATCCCTTATGCGTTTTAGGAATTGTCGCTTTGTTTTCCGGATGTAAAAACCACCACAAACACATTGGGCTAAATAAATAACACCTGGTGTTTGGCAGGTCACTCTGGATTTTGTGGAAAGCCATTTCCCATTGGGGAGTAGAAATCGGGATTTATTGTCCACAAACTCGCAAACATCACAGTGTCCACAGGGAGAGGTAACCCTATTATTTAAATTGTTAGTGATTAGAACATCACTAAAATGGCTATGAACTAGACGGTCCTTCAAAGAGGGAACGCGTCTAAAAGTAATCTCTGGAAAATCTTTAATGTATTTCCTGGCCACCGGGTCTGCTGACAGAAGAGGCCAGGATCTATTCAGAATTTTTCTGATCTCGTTATGTTGGTTTGAATAGCGAGTAATCACTCTCACTGTATCCATTTTTTTGGGGGGTTTTGAGGAAAATGTATTATTTGAGTTACTGTTGCCTTTCTACCATCTTGAACCAGTCTGCCCATTCTCCTCTGACCTCTGACATCAACAAGGCATTTTCCTCCACGCAATTGCCGCTCACTGGCTATTTTCTCTTTTTTGAATCATTCGCTGTAAACCTAAGGGCCCTTTCACACAGGGGCGGGGGCGGTGTCGGCAGTAAAGCGCCTCTATTGTAAGCGGCGCTTTACCGTTGGTATTCGCCCGCTAGCGGCGGCGGTTTTACCCCCCCGCTAGCGGCCGAGAAAGGGTTAAAAACCACCACAAAGCGCCTCTGCAGAGGCACTTTGCCGGTGGTATAGCTGCGCTGTCCCATTGATTTCAATGGGCAGGAGTGGTGAAGGAGCGGTATACACTCTGCTCCTTCACCGCTCCAAAGATGCTGCTAGCAGGACTTTTTTTCCCGTCCTGCCAGCGCACCGCTCCAGTGTGAAAGCCCTAGGGGCTTTCACACTGGAGACAAAGCAGCGGCACTTTCGGGTCGGTTTGCAGGTGCTATTATTAGCGCAATAGCGCCTGCAAACCGCCCCAGTGTGAAAGGGCCCTTAGAGATGGTTGTGCCTGAAAATCCCAGTAGATCAGAAGTGTTTGAAATACTCAGACCAGCCCATCTGGTGCCAAAAACCATGCCACATTCAAAGTCACATAAATCCCATTTCTTCACCATTCTAATGCTCGGTTTAAACTTCAGCAAGTCATCTTCACCATGTCTAGATGCCTAAATGCATCTAGACATGGTGAGTTGAGTTGAGTTGCTGCCATGTGATTGGCTGATTAGCAATTTGTGTTACCAAGCAATTGAACAGGTGTACCTAGTAAAGTTGCCCGTGAGTGTATATGTGTGCATTATTTGTTGTTTATGCTTGTAGTAGGGGCCCCGAAGCAATAGTGTGCATTTTGCACTTTTTTATCCTACCTAAACACAAAGACACCAACACTGGTACTGACAATAAATACAAACATTTTTTTTTTCATCCTAACATACATTAAAAATGGTACACCCACTAAATGCAATACCATTGTTCCTGCCAGTCCCCTTGCTTTCTTAAAAAAAATTATATATATATCTATACCCAAATGTTTTGCCTTTCATTACTGTTATAACCTGAATTTTTTTTTTAATTTTATAAGATGATTGTTTACAATCACTTTAATGCCCCGTACACACGGTCGGACATTGATCGGACATTCCAACAACAAAATCCTAGGATTTTTTCCGACGGATGTTGGCTCAAACTTGTCTTGCATACACACGGTCGCACAAAGTTGTCGGAAAATCCGATCATTCTGAACGCGGTGACGTAAAACACGTACGTCGAGACTATAAACGGGGCAGTAGCCAATAGCTTTCATCTCTTTATTTATTCTGAGCATGCGTGGCACTTTGTGTGTCGGATTTGTGTACACACGATCGGAAATTCCGACAACTGATTTTGTTGTCGGAAAATTTTATAGCCTGCTCTCAAACTTTGTGTGTCGGAAAATCCGATGGAAAATGTGTGATGGAGCCTACACATAGTCGGAATTTCCGACAACAAGGTCCTATCCCACATTTTCCGTCGGAAAATCCGACCGTGTGTACAGGGCATAAGCCTTTTTATTTGTATTGATCTTTTTCTTTTTTTTACAGACCTGATTTTTTAGCGAGGAGAAAAAAAAATACAATTCATTTTTCTTCCTTGCAGAGGTGCAACAGTACAAGTATGGATTTCATTTACAGTCATCACTATGATTGGCTGTCACAGTGGTGATAAATTGCGACAGCACAAAAAATATGCCACACCCTAATGCCGCATATATGTTACATCCAAGTCAGTGTGTTAATCTCCATTTTTCAGTTCCTAGGTAATACTGGTAAATTAAAGCAAGCATTCGCTTGTAATGTTTACCTGGGAGATGCTACATTCCTGGCTTCAACCAACTGGCTACCATGAATAGGTGGTGTTTTCATTCAGTTCACCTTATACAGAACAAAGCCTGAAACAATGACACTAGATTTCCAGAAACCTGGAATATCACAGTAGGTGTTTTGGCTTACCAATTTCCTCATTTGCACCTAATATGTTTAAAATTAAAAATGACATTTTGTGTAGCATTTTTTTTCTCTTGAAAGCTGAACTCCAGTTAAACAGCTAAATACATGGGTGACTTATCTATTTGGAAGCTGATTTTCGTGCCAAAAGGTTTGTATTTCTGCCCAGCCAACCCTGAGGTTTACTTAACCTTGCCAGAGAGGACAGTAAGGCTTGTGACTTGATTTTTCTTGCAGTTATGCAATGCAACCTGGTCCCCTTCCCATCCCTAGCTTGTAAATGGACGGTGAAGGAGAGTAGAAAACCAATATGGTCATCTGTCTTTTATTAGTATGTTCTATGTAAGTATTTGCATACTGCAGCTTGTCCATGATATCGGCACTCCCACTCCCAATATGAAACAATTGCAGGCATTTATACTGATTGCAGTAAAAGGGATATTTTTAAATACATAACTAATACATTTTTTTTTTTAACCTTCTCTGAGTTCAACTCTAATGCAGCGCACACGTGATCGGAATTTCCGTCCGAAAAAACTTGGATGGTTTTTCAGATGGAATTCCGCTCAAGCTTGTCTTGCATACACATGGTCATACAAAAGTTCTCTGAACTTTCGACCGTCAAGAACGCGGTGATGTACAACACTACGATGAGCCGAGAAAATGAAGTTCAATGCTTCCGAGCATGCGTCGAATTGTTTCCGAGCCTGCGTGATTTTTTGCGCGTCCAAATTGCATACAGACGATCGCATTTTCGGATAGGAACTTTCCCCGACCGAAAAATAGAGAGCATGTTCTCAATCTTTTGCTGGCTGGAATTCCAGAAAGCAAAAGACAGATGGAGCATACACACGGTCGCAAAAGCTCCGACAAAAAGCTCTCATCGGAGTTTTGCTGGCGGCATTTCCGATCGTGTGTACACGGCATAAGAGACCTTTCTTTATTACGTTGGGATTTATAACCATTTTACATTAAGCAACACATGTACTTTACAAAGTATGCTTCCTGTACTATTTATGCACATATACTGTATACTCTGATTGTATTGGCATAAATTTACTTTAAATGATACTACAAGAGAATATGGGAAAATGTTGCCACCATATTCCCAGTTTTGAATTTAATCTTTACAGACTACATTCAATACGAATCAAATTTTTGCAGAAAACTCAATATTTTGTGACTTAAATGAAATTACACAAATTAGCCTCTGTATTCAGAGCTAGTGCAAGTGAAGTAATGAAATGGCTTTTCAGAGTATGACACTCTTAATTCAGGGCGAGAATGATAGCATGCTTTATTATGGATACAAAACATCAATCAGAATCAAATTAGCATTTCAATCACACACTTTCTGATTTTTCTTTAGCGTATTCTCTGTATCAGCAGTAGATCTGTCTATAGTGTGTAGGCTATGTTTTACCACTATTTTTCTTATAGCACCTTAACCTCTTCTCCAAGAGCTCCTAAATTCTTCTGAATTCAGCCTGTTGTATCCACGAACCCAATCAATATTAATCCATAACTTCCCCACTAAACCATCATCTCCCCATTACCCCATGCCCTTCCCAGTTCAACAAGTATATAAATGCTTTTCAAGTAACAGCCCATAAATACTACCTTTGTCCAACACCTGTTACACTCCGACACCTTCTCCTATCATCTGTTATTCCTTACTTTCCCCAATACAACACACGCTTCACTAAGTGAACCACAACTTAACCTTATGTAAAACTTGCATTTATCACATCTGATCCCCGTTAGCCTTTACGCCTCCCTTTATTCACCACTCTCTATGTACAATGTTATTGAAATATAGTTTATTTTCATACAACACCCACAATTATCCCTTATGTGTTTGACCCTCTCAGATTCCATACCCACACTTATGCCCAGTAACCCATTCAACACATTTAACATCCCCTTTACTCTCCTTCTAATAATCCCAAAACCCCTCCTATATTTAGTTGCTTTACAGTATGTAGTCTCATGAACACAAACTCTCTTTCTATTCAAAAATGAAACTTACAATAGTATGTATAACTCAGAAACATCCTCAAAAACTGGGATGTCTCTATCCAAGTGTATCAATATAATTTTTTCAACATATCCAAAAATCATAGGCGTGCAAACATGGTGTGCCGGGTGTGTTTGGGCACAACCTATTCACCTCATGTGCATTAGCATTATCACTCTGTGTGCCAGCAGGAAGATGGGAAAGATCTCCCTCTTACCAGCTCTGCAATAAAATAAGTGTTTATGCACTTCTCTTTCACTGTGCCGGCAGGTAGATCAATGTGCCAGGGCCATATATATGTAGACACACACCATTGCCCTGTGCCTCCCCAATCCAGCCGTTTCACATTACAAACAGCAATCATTTTACTGTGTTTACAATCAACCCCTCATTAACCACAGGCAAAAAATTATCAGAACAATCACTAGTCTCGTGATTAGAAGTTCTCTGGAAATATTTTTTTATTGTGTCATTTATAATGGCTTTGTAAAATATTTTTATTAATTATTTTAGCTTTAATTTGTTATACTATTATTTTCACATAAACATTTAATGCTGGCTTGTCCATGACACTAGATTCAGGGAGCATTATGTTTTTTTTTTACATTGGAAGCACAGCAGAAGCTGTTTCCTTTTAGACTATCTCTAGCTAATTTAAACTTTGTATAGGTGTGTAGAGAGCAGGCAGGAAAAGGGTCACTCTGAAGTATTTAGCTACATGTACATGTTCAGCATTTCAGTTGGTAAACGCTCTGGCAATAATAGGCATTTTTTTTTTTTAAGCACAGAAGTTAAAGCTGAACACCAAGGAAAGTAAAAATGTTTGTTTTGCAGGTGGGGCTGCCCTTGTCGCACTGCAAGGATTGAATGCAAGTTGAGGTCTAAGGGAAAAAGAAAAGTAATTTCTGCTTTCTGTGTCCAGGGCCCAGCATCCCCAGTTAATGGCTGCATGAGCAATAACATGCAAAGGGCCGTGAATAGTGGCAGGTGCTGTCAGGCTTCAATTGCTTATAATGGGGCTTCCTGTCTGCAACTATTAGTAGGCATCCCTGCTCAGTCTAATGCCCTGTACACACGGTCGGATTTTCCGACGGAAAATGTGTGATAGGACCTTGTTGTCGGAAATTCCGACCATGTGTAGGCTCCATCACACATTTTCCATCGGATTTTCCGACACACAATGTTTGAGAGCAGAATATAAAATTTTCCGACAACAAAATCCGTTGTCGGAAATTCTGATCGTGTGTACACAAATCCGACGGACAAAGTGCCACGCATGCTCAGAATAAATAAAGAGATGAAAGCTATTGGCCACTGCCCCGTTTATAGTCCCGACGTACATGTTTTACGTCACCGCGTTTAGAACGATCGGATTTTCCGACAACTTTGTGTGACCGTGTGTATGCAAGACAAGTTTGAGCCAACATCCGTCGGAAAAAATCCTAGGATTTTGTTGTCGGAATGTCCGAACAAAGTCCGACCGTGTGTACGGGGCATTATGCAAACAGCTCTATACATAGGTGGGGCCTCTGACATCATCAAGTCCAATGAACAGTTCCATTAGTCTTGCGTTTTACGTGAGGATGCAAAAGAACAATAAGATTTCTTGTTAGCACATGAACACATTGTTCTTTGTAATGATTTTTTTTTCTCACATTCCAACATAGCTGTAAGAAGCTGATACCAGGTCAAAATTGGGTACATACTTTCTTGCATTTCAAAAATGAATTTGACGATATTTAATGTTTACAGATCTACACAAATTTGTGTCTTTTATACCTGCTTAGAGTTTGGCTTTAAGATTAGCCTAGAAAACATGTGAAAAGAGGCTTAGAGCTCCACCTGTTGGATGGAAATATATAGATATATACAAGATACCATGTTCACCTAAATTAAATGAAAAAAAAAGTACCTGCCAAATGCAACATGCCATTTAATGTTTTTCCCGCAGCATGGTACAGCCCTAAGCAGCTGCATTTCTGTGGTTTATGTGGGTGGTCAGGAGGCGGTGAAATCGCGACTCAACTGCCTTTTTTTGGCCGCCGTGTAATAGAGACCTAATGTAGATTTAGCTCTGTTCTACAACACCACAAAACCATGTGTTCTCTGTCTTGTCAATGTTTTTGCCTAGGAAATCTGTTTTTGGCCCTGCACCCTCTCGCTCATCATATCAAATGAGAAGATAGGTCAAGTAGTGACTTCCTAAATGAGGATGAGATTTGTATACTACTAATCTTATGGTACTTTATAATAAAGCTAAATGTGTCTGCTATTGGATCTAATTGGAGATTTAGCACACTTTTAGGCATTGATTAAACAGAAGTACCAAATGAATTGCACATTTTGAAAAGGTCATTACAGCCCCCTGTCTAAATTATCAGTATAATTATATACAAGCAGTGAATTTTTATAACATGGGAGAACTTTCTCTAACTTTTTATTTATGCCCCATTTCTGAATAGTAATTTTCTGTCAAGTTTAAGGATGTAAGACATTTCAAAGTCTTGTAAGTCTTTTTAAAGCCAATATGATCCTTCCTTATATCAGAATTAAAAATTCATACCTGTATTTATTACTTCTTTCCAATAACTAATTTATAAACTGTAAAATATTTCCAGAGTCACGCTGACCTTAAGCAGAGCTGAGAGCTGTTTAATGGGAATTCCCAGAGTATCCTTAGTGTTTACCTTTGCAGAAAAAAATGTGAAGGTGAACTAACACTGTGCAACCCCCCCCCCCCACCCCCCGGTTTCCTGTCTTCTCACCTCAGGGTCTGCTGAGCTTTCATTACCCATGCAGCTGGCCCAGTGGTCCAGACAGTGCTGGGAAAGGTTATCCAGTGCCCAGGGCAAAGATTCCAAACTGCGCAACAGTAAACCATTGTGCCCAGGGCAGCCGTCCCTCCTGCCCACCCCTTGTCCCAGCCCTGGGTCCAGGGATTTGAAATTCTCATGCTTCTCCCTCTTCTCTGTACAATGCTTCTGGGATGGACCAGAACAATAAAATCCCCGGACTGCTGAACCGGCTACATGAACAATGAAAGCTTAGCACCCCCGGAGATAAGTACAGCCGAGACCGGGGAAGATGTACTGTGCAAGTTCACCATCACTTTTAGATGAACTAACACTTTAAATCTGAACTCCAAGATAAGTAACAAGTCTAAATACAAGAGCCATCTTTATTTCTACTTGAATCGGTGTGCTTTGTGTATTTCTTCCAGATCTGTGCAGTAATCCAGTGTGAAATTTGCCTCTGTGCAGAAGCTTCTTGTAATAAAGACAGGTCACTTCTGCTCTCTCTCCTTGTTCAGGGTGGTTGGTCTTGTCTCTACTCCCTCCTGTAGTTTTCTTGGCCAATCCTACAGCTCTACTCTCTACACAGCCAATATACTGTACAGCGATAATGCCACTGCCACTTTTACAAGGTCACTTCTGGGTTTTGCATAGCATATGGTACACAAAAAGTGGATTTATATCCTTTGTGCATTTAAATATTTGTTGTGCCTGTAATTTAGCTTTAAATTTGAACACCATCAAATTATATTTTCTATTTGGCTAGCATTAAATAGGGTAGAACCCAGATAGATGGCTAGCCACACAGATAAGACACTTTCTCACCTCCTCGCATTTCTTGCCTTCCGCTAGTTACTCCACATCTGACTTTGAGAGGTTATATCTAGATCCTGCCCCTCTCCGCCATCTACTGTCATTAATGTACGGGATACTGATTGAGCCCCAAGACAGCTTTATACCTCCCTTTCGACTGAAGTTGGGCCTTTTCAAAGGACCAGAGAGAACGCATTTTGTTTTTTGCTCACCGCTCCTCAATCGCGAGTAGGTTTCAGGAGGTGGGGTTTAAGATTCTGACCCGCTGGTATAGAGTACCCACACTCCTACATAAGATCTACCCTTCAGTTCCCTCCACCTGCTGGCGATGTCAACAACCGGACAGTACACTACTGCACGTATTCTGGAAATGCCCTCGGGTCCGCCTCTTCTGGGACGCTATCCGGCGTGTGATTTTTTGACTGACAGACATTTCACTGGCAGATGAAACTGCGCAGTGCTTACTCCACCTTACTCCAATGTCGAGGCGTCAATATAAGAAGTCCCTCTTGATCCATCTTCTTAATGTCGCTAAAATATGTATTCCACAAAAGTGGAAATGCTCAGAATCCCCTACAATTGTTCAGTGGATAGCTGTGCATCGAAAGGAGGAACAATTTAATAAAACACCTTTGTGACCCCCTCGGTAGAGCAATTGTAACTGTGCATGATTGCATAACCATTCGCTTTTACAACCAACCCCCCCTTTTTTCTTCCCCTCCCCCTCCCCTAAATCTTTTCCCTCCTCTTCTTATGATTTCTATTGGACCTGCTCTGGTTCTTTCTCTGCTTATCCTTACCTGTCTGTCTGCTACTCTCTGAGATGAAGTTTCTTCTTCGTCATGTTTGAAAAATTGCTTGGGTACACCTGACTTGTGGCGATAACAATATTTTATATTGCTGTATCTATACTCAGTCCAACATAGGGGTATTGGAGCTATGTTAACAGCCACCGATTTGCTAGGCCCCTATTAGATGCTGCCACTTTCTTAATGGTGTGTTCATCAGCCTATTCTTAATGTACAAATGTATGTTGTTGGATAGAACCCAACATGGAGTTTTTGTTACTGTCAGGGACCCAGATTCCTCTCCTACCACCACCCCCACTGCTGAGATAGCCAGGGCTTTGCTGTAAGATCCACAGCTTGCGGGACCCCGGACGGCAGATGTCCCGGGTGCCCGCGCTAGCGCACCCCTGTCTGCCCAGTTACCGGAGCTCAGTGCCGAAACTTGTTGTGGCACTGAGCTCCGGAATTCAGCTGTACGGCCCTGCGTGTGGGAGGAGGGGAAGGGATTTTTTTTGTGCCAGGGGGCAGCTTTTTTTGCCCCCCCGCAAAGTGCCACCCTAGGCCCTGGCCTTGTCCGCCTAGGCCAAAATACAGCACTGCCTACATAGATGAATGAGCTAAAAAAAAAAACAATAACAATGATGACCCCATAGGATGTTAATAACAGGCAGGGCAGCAGTCTACCTAGTGATATACATATATATTATTGACAGCCATCACCATAATCTGGGGGTGGCTGTAGGCTGCTTTTAGCCAGAGCCTATGTTGGCTATGCATAAATCCAGCCCTGACTGAAGAAGCATAGGGTCTAATGTCCCTCACACACATGCAGAAGAACCAACGTAAGTGGAGGTGTATCAACATATGAATGCATATTTGGGTTGTGAGAGTAAACCAAAGCAACCCCTAAATCCTGTGAAGCCTAATGTTTTCTCCAACACTCAAGGTGCTCTTTAAAGTGTATGTCCAGGCATTTCTAAAATGTATGTCCAAACCTCCCTCTCTAGCTTATGTCCCAGTATTATTTTCTTTCACTTAGCATGAAACAGCTTTTATTACTCATTCTAACATAATTACCAGGCTTGTAAGCATTTTTGAGGCCTCAGTTCCTGTTGGCTTAGGCACACTCCCAGAACTTCTTAACTCAAGAACCCTTTTCCTGCAAACAATGTGTAAACAGGCTCAGTGCCGAAACTTGTTGTGGCACTGAGCTCCGGAATTCAGCTGTACGGCCCTGCGTGTGGGAGGAGGGGAAGGGATTTTTTTTGTGCCAGGGGGCAGCTTTTTTTGCCCCCCCGCAAAGTGCCACCCTAGGCCCTGGCCTTGTCCGCCTAGGCCAAAATACAGCACTGCCTACATAGATGAATGAGCTAAAAAAAAAACAATAACAATGATGACTCCATAGGATGTTAATAACAGGCAGGGCAGCAGTCTACCTAGTGATATACATATATATTATTGACAGTCATCACCATAATCTGGGGGTGGCTGTAGGCTGCTTTTAGCCAGAGCCTATGTTGGCTATGCATAAATCCAGCCCTGACTGAAGAAGCATAGGGTCTAATGTCCCTCACACACATGCAGAAGAACCAACGTAAGTGGAGGTGTATCAACATATGAATGCATATTTGGGTTGTGAGAGTAAACCAAAGCAACCCCTAAATCCTGTGAAGCCTAATGTTTTCTCCAACACTCAAGGTGCTCTTTAAAGTGTATGTCCAGGCATTTCTAAAATGTATGTCCAAACCTCCCTCTCTAGCTTATGTCCCAGTATTATTTTCTTTCACTTAGCATGAAACAGCTTTTATTACTCATTCTAACATAATTACCAGGCTTGTAAGCATTTTTGAGGCCTCAGTTCCTGTTGGCTTAGGCACACTCCCAGAACTTCTTAACTCAAGAACCCTTTTCCTGCAAACAATGTGTAAACAGGCTCTTGGCAGTCAATACAACAGCATTGTTCTGCTGGAAAAGAAATCAAAGTATGCATCTGGAGTGGGACAGAGTGAGGTGGGGATAGGCAGAGTTCTGCAACTCCTGGGAATTTCAGTACAGCAGAGATCAAACAGAAAACACTGGATTTCTGGCAGATCGACAAGTATTTCTGGCAGATCGACAAGTATTTACTGTACTTTCAGTATTTTACAGGGGTAAAACATGGTGAAATGTGATTTTATTGCAGAAATGTACTGAAATTTTTTGCCAAATCACACACCTAAAATACAAAGGAGGGCTGTTAATAAATGCCATAGCAGTCTACAAAAGGAGTCTAGCCAGATCAGTGCTATAGGCATCCCATATCATTTAGTTTTCTCCAACATAGTAAACAAGAAGCCAACATAATGGGGAGTGTAGAAGAGTTTAGGGCATTGGATGGAGATGTTCCGGAAATAATAAAGTCTTCACTATTACACCATCCTTCACAAAGGGACCTTACTTTCTGACACAAGATAGATTGGATGTGATGTTTATATAAGGAAAATTGACAAGTATTCCCAGCTCTATCACGATATCACAGACAGAAAAGCAGCTCTGGCAGAAGAGCTTCTTGGGCTTTTTTGTTTTCCGATTTACAACTTCACCTCCTCTGTCTTCAGCTTTATTCCAGTGTCAGCATTGCACACGTGTTCAGGACTGTTTTATTTGAGTCACCTGGGAGCCTTCTTCCCCCTTCCATCATGCATTTTTCATGGCCGTTTTCTGCTTCTCTTTCTTTGCTTGCCTCGGGAGCTCATATCGATGAAGACATAGAAAAATAGTGCTGTTCCCTCCTCAAGGCCTTGTGTCAGCTACTGCTCCTTATTTTCCGCTGTGTGCTTATGCTCTTTTTGGGAAACATTTTCCTTAGGAAGGTCAGTTATACAGAACTCTGGAGGCCTCTAATGTGCATAATTACATTGATGTGATGCAGAACCATGGAGCTGTCCCCTCATAGATGCCAGCCAAGTGCATTATTATAACAATGGCAGGCTGTGCAGCTGCTGTGGGGTCCAGAAGCACAGAAGATGAAGCTGTCAGGCTAAACAACAAGTTTTTTTTAACCTCTTGAAAACAATTAGAATTGTGGTTTTCTGGTGTAATTGCCCATAAGATGAAGATTACAGAGGTGGGTGGACATTAGGATGACCGCTCTTTTTTTTTTCTTTTTTATTAGTTATTTTAGTGCACATCTCACTGTTTAACTGCTGCTTTTTGGGGGGATATTTTCTATAGGTAGCGCAGTATTTTTTTGTTTTTTTGTGTTTTCGACATTAGGGTGACTTTGTCATTATATCTGAAAACTGACCAGTGGTTTTCCCTGCAAAGTATGCAATTAAAACCCATCTGTTTTGCTATGAATGCCACCAAACTCAGCTTAAAGCGGAGTTCCACCCACATATATATATTTTTTTAATTTTAGGCATCCCCTTTGATTGTATGTGTTAATATACATTAACACATGTATATATTTAAATCCCATTCCCAGTGTATTTTTTTTTTTTAATAATTTACTTATTTTTGTGTTCCTGAGCGATTGCATCTTGATTGTGGGCATGTGAAGCCCACTAGGACTCTCTTCCAGGATAAGTGCCTGCTGGCTACCCAGCATGTACCTCTCGATCTCGCGCATGCACATTGTTAGTCAGGCGTAGAGCTGACAGTGTGTCTCGTTGCCATCACAATGGGCGGCGACAGAGGAATGTCCCGCCCCGTTGTTATGGCAATGAAGATAAGCAATTAATCTCCAGCATTTTGCATCATTTCTTGTTTTGAAAGAGCGTGATGCTAGCCTTCGGCGCTGCCCACTGACTCCTGGGAAACGATGACACACATCTCCCTGGAGCACAGGCGCTGTGGGATATGGTGTAAGTTGCCATGGCCTGGAAGTGGCAGATTAGAAGGGACCTCATAGCAACAATGCTGACAGAGTAAATAAAACAAAAAATGTTGCCCAAATGTTGTTGTTCATGCTATAAGCTGCTGATTTATGTAAAGATTATATTATGGGTGGAACTCCGCTTTAAAGACAATCTACATTTCTGGGAGGGTTTGAGTCTGGATTCCCAACTATGTGCTTTGTGGTTCTATCCACCGACCACCCAAACTTGGAGCTAAACTCATTACATCAACCTTTTTTATTTTATCCCTCCCCCTCCCTCTTATAGAAATTGAAAAAGAAAATATAATTTTTACTTTTCAGATCTTATCTATGCTGCAAGGCAGCATTTCCTGGTTCCAGGCCTAGGCCAGGCACTGCTGCCTCCTGTAATTGCTACTTCACAGCTGTCCCAGAGGCGGTAAGTTACTAAGGCGCAACTGTGCGACATATTTCTGCGCATACGCACAAATGCTGCCAGGTGGTATAATGGCAATTGGCCAGTAGCTTGCAGCATTTGTGTGCATGCACAGAAATTTGCCATGCATGTGCAGGTGTGCCATTGGTCTCTGCCAGGTCCTAGATAACTGGAAGACACTAGTGGCGCATATGCGCACTCACCCGAGTATGAAAAATGGCAGTGCGGAAAAGGGCTGAGGGGAAGGCAATTCATTCAGCAGTTCAGTTCCAGTTTAAGATCACAGTGGCTAGTGGAGGGAACCACAGAGCACAGTGGAGACACAGGCATCCAACACCCCAGAAGTGTCAAATGCCTGAAATCTTTCAAGAATTTCTCTGTAGTGCAGAAGAATTTGATGAAGTAGGCAGTGGGACAGGTGAGCAATATGTGCTTGCTTTGCCACTGGTCACCCCACCAAGGCTTGCATTCTGTCTTTTTACCTAATCTAACCCTTAAGCTGATTACTGATAATACTTAACTCCTCTAGACCAATTTTGTCCCATACTTACCTGATGCAGTGACAGGGCTGTCAGTGGCAAAAGCTAAAAGTCACACAGCACAGAGATGCTAGCACTGTAACTCCTGTCTAATGTTGCTATGAAATGTTATGTTTCCATACCAGATGTGTGCTTACTTTACAGCCCATAACTGTACGTGCCATTATTGCCTGGACATAGTTGTTTTCAGTTGTTGTAGCCATCCTAGGTAACTCTTAGCATAAGATGACCAGGTTTTCAAAATTAAATCTGGGGACACCCTACTGACTGCATCCACTTTAATGGGGGGTGGGGCAGAAGCAGAGTAGAGGCAGGGCTAATAGTAGCAGGGATCAAAAGTAAGCAACACACAGAGTGCAGAGGGCAACCGACCATAAGTAACCCACCAACTGCAGGGTTCAGGAGTAAGTAACCCATAGGATATCGGGGGCAAGAGTAGTTCAGGGGACAGGAGTAAGTACATCACAATGTGCAGAGGTCACAAGCATGTAACGCACAGAGTGCAGGGGTCTGGAGTGCATTATACACTGTAAATAACTCACAGAGTGCAGGCATCAGTAGTATGTAATGCAGAGAGTGCAGAGGTCAGGAATAAGCAATTCACAGACTGCAGGAGCACACAGAGTGCGAAGGTCAGGAGTAAGTAATGCACACAGTGCAAAGGTGAGGGGTATGTAACACAAGGAGAGGAAAGGTCAGGAGTAAGTAATGTACAGAGTTCAGAGGTAAAATGTAAGATAAGCACAAACTGTCTTCAAACCAAAAGTTATCCCCTACACACACACACACACACACACACACACACACACACACACACACACACACACACACACACACACACACACACCAAAACCATCATCCCATGGTGTTGAACACACAGTTTGAACCTGATGTAAATATACATACAGTATATCTTTTAGCATCATGTAACATTTATGCCTTTATTTGCAAAGAAATTACCTTGTAACACGTCTTCTGTGTGTATGAACAACCCACCAATATCACCCAGGGAAACACTAATGTCCCGTACACACGGTCGGACTTTGTTCGGACATTCCGACAACAAAATCCTAGGATGTTGGCTCAAACTTGTCTTGCATACACACGGTCACACAAAGTTGTCGGAAAATCCGATCGTTCTAAACGCGGTGACGTAAAACACGTACGTCGGGACTATAAACGGGGCAGTGGCCAATAGCTTTCATCTCTTTATTTATTCTGAGCATGCGTGACACTTTGTCCGTCGGATTTGTGTACACACGATCGGAATTTCCGACAACGGATTTTGTTGTCGGAAAATTTTATATCCTGCTCTCAAACTTTGTGTGTCGGAAAATCCGATGGAAAATGTGTGATGGAGCCTACACACGGTCGGAATTTCCGACAAGGTCCTATCACACATTTTCCATCGGAAAATCCGACCGTGTGTACGGGGCATAACTGTGGTTTCAGAAGAAAATATTACAGCGCACACATGCAAAAAAGACATTTACCTCAAGCAAGGCTAGTTTAAAACACCTAAGCATTTCTAGAAAAACATTATCAAAAAATATGGGGATTTGGTCACACCATATTGCTATATGGTGCTAAGCCCACTTACTGCGACAAAGTACCCCATAATCAGTGGGTCCACTGATATAGCAATATGGTGTGACCAAATCCCCATATTTTTTGATAATGTTTTTCTAGAAATGCTTAGGTGTTCTAAACTAGCCTTGCTTGAGGTAAATGTCTTTTTTGCATGTGTGCGCTGTAATATTTTCTTCTACTGTATGGTCTTATGGCTGCACCATCTTTGATGCATTTTTTAGAGTGTGCCCCCCAAATATCTTGTTTGTATATTGTATGGATTCTGACCAAATCCTTTTGGGTGTGGAGCACCTCACTACATAACATAAGTACCTTTAATTAGTGTCCACTTGTGTCATGGGTGAAGAGTGCAATGCTCTCATGGTTCAGAGATGCAGGTTCTCCCACTCCATGGATAGTGTAGGACCCACTGATTATGGGGTACTTTGTCGCAGTAAGTGGGCTTAGCACCATATAGCAATATGGTGTGACCAAATCCCCATATTTTTTGATAATGTTTTTCTAGAAATGCTTAGGTGTTTTAAACTAGCCTTGCTTGAGGTAAATGTATTTTTTGCATGTGTGCGCTGTAATATTTTCTTCTACTGTATGGTCTTATGGCTGCACCATCTTTAATGCATTTTTTAGAGTGTGCCCCCCAAATATCTTGTTTGTAACTGTGGTTTCACACACAAACTTAGTTCCAACAGACTAGCTAGTATTGGCCTGTGGTATCCTTAGAAGCAGGACTGCAGTGACACCACAGGCCTACTGACTCCACTGAAATGCAAGCAATATTTATGGGGTGTCACCAATTAGAGGAGGAGCCAGGTATCACTGTGACAGATGAATGGGCCTGCATTGTTCTGCCTCACTTCTGGTGACAGCTTGCAGCACTCCCCACCTATTCAAGAGAGCCATCCTCACACAGCAAAGAGGCCACAGCTGTCATGGAGATGGCAGTGCAAACAGGTTGCTAAGTAGATTAAAAGGCTGGGGACTCAATATTTAATCAGGGATACATTTTAATTCCAGGGACAACCTCCTGAAAACAGGGAATGTCCCTGGAAATCGGGGAGGTCTGGTCAGTCGACATAATGGCCAATTGTGTGTTATCTCACAAGCCTATATTAAAGAGCTTAGCCACCCTCCTCCCTTGTCAACTCTGCTTATATGTATTGCTTCTTCCCTGCAGCAACACAAGTAAGTCCACTATGTATGAATGATTTGTATCTCTATCAACCTCTCTTACTCATCGTATTCCAGTCAGTAACACACCTTCTTTAATGAAACCCCAAGAGGTGAACTAAAACTAGGAGAGGGAATAAAATATTGTCGACTGGAAAATGGACCCAATGTGTGATCAATACACAGGGATTGATGGAGAGTAACCGAGACGGAAAACTGAGAATCAGCAATCTGTTTGTCCTTGGTGCATATTAAAGGCACATCAGTTATAGTACTGATGTTCCCCATTGTAAGAATGCTGATTGGGGTGATGGATGTGTTTATGAGTGGTAGCAATTGGACGTAGTGAAAAACGTTACTACTTAAACCGCAGAGGAGCAGAGCCAAGATATGGATTGAGGTGACGTATGTTACATTAAAAGCAACGTAACTGCAGAAATGTAATATACTTGTTTTTTCTCCTGGAGTGAAGTGAGGACAATCAGCGAACCTTGTCTGAGACTTGTAGTTACTTTTTTTTTAACAGAATGGGGCGAATTCCTCTCATTTGATATCCTTGTGACACCAGAACAAGAAATGGGAGGAGAAGTTGTCCCTAGTACAGGATGGCTTGAACCTAGGGCCATGAAAAGGGAAAGGGGGCAGGAGGGGCATCTGTTCTGGGTGCAGTGTTTTCATGTGGGGTGGGGGTGGTGCTATGTGGTGAGCTGCATCCTCCTCCTCACATGCGGGGGAAAAGGTCCATTAAAAACCCTGGCTGTCAGTATATGTGTCCAGCACCGATCACTGCCAATTCTCAGCAGTCGCCAGAGTGCGACCCAGGCCACCATAAAGAGATCTGAGGATGGAGGGATGGGATGGCTGTATCTGCTCTGCCCCCTAGTTCTAACCTGTTTTGCTTCCAACCTTTACCATCCAATGCTGTAGACTCACCTAGCACTTGGAAGAGCGGGCATCCTGCTGTCACAAAAAAAAACCCTTACGTTGGAAGCAAATTTACTTACAACTGTTTAACTGTGTGTGTGAGAATATATATGTGTGTGTGTATCTTACTCTTGACCCTTGCAATCCATAAATAGGTAAAATCAAAGAGAAAGAGGCACAGTTTGGAATTTGGGGCCTGCCACTGCAACAAAAGTGTAGCGCTACACCTGCAGGAGCGGCTGGTGATGATGGGTTCTCGGTTCTGCCATGACTTTTAAAGCTGCTCAGTCCCCACTGACCCACCTGGTCGTAGGCTAGAGGCTGTTCGTACCTGTGTGAATTAAACGTTATTAGGCTACCACTCTATAGCAATGGACAGAAATTAGTCCAAACAACTGGTTGGGGATTATATGAATGTATTGACAAAATAAAGTCAAACAAAGCACAAGCCATTTAACAGGCAAATAAAGAAGAGATTCAAGGATATCCTACTAGGTAAATGAATACTGATCTACAAGCTGACAGAAAATGTAACTATAACAATGTTCAGCAAAGTTATAACTGGGGCAACAGGGTTGAATTTTTAGTATTAACAAATTCAAGAAATTAAAGGGTCCTTGTGCGTACATTATGCATACAGACCATATAGCAGGTGGGCGTATATGTGTTGCTGACATAGAGGTATCCCTGAAGGTGTCTGGAAGTACCTGGAACCTAATTGTCTGCATTGGCCGTCTTATTTTGGGACCCTTCTTCAAATGGTGCATGTGTAGCTGTCCGTTTAATAGTGTGCAGCAGATGGCTTGTGGACTGCTGCTAAACAAGGTGGAGTCTCTGATGCATTAACTTTATCAGTGTTGAGATAAGCATGGATGTTCGGCTCTACTCTTCCTGGTTTTCTGCAAGTCCAGTATGCCACAAGGCTCAGTCTGCCAGCTCTGGTGTAGGCACAGCAAGGGATCCCTCTGAAGCTCAGTCATCAGGCTCTTGTGGACACAGCAAGAGCCCCCGTCTGTGTGCAGGCTCAACAAAGACAATACATCACGCAGCATGGCTTCCTCTCAGACCCCTCCATATCTCGATTGGCCCAAGAAAAACATCCTGTGGCTCTCCTTTGTGTACAGAGATTTCGGTCCCTGTAGTTCTTGCAGCCATTCACTTCCATTTTACAGTGCCTCTTTAAGACTACATTTATCAGAATCCTGGCTACAACAGCAATTAATATATTGTCAGAATTTCTACCTCTTACTTACTCTTCAAGAATCTGATTTTGACTGTGAAATTTCTCATTACTTCCTGTCCTGACCCAGAAGGAACAAGAAGCAAAATCAGGCAAGGGCTCTAATCCTTATTTGTTCTGTCAAACACGAAAAACAGTTTTGTCTCGAGTTGGACTTTAAACAGCCAATTAACATCTTTTTCTTCAGATCCACACATTTGTTTTATTATGTGAAAGTATCTGAACCTCCCACTTTCATAGTGCGGGACCTTGTGTTTTCATAGCGACTGTGGTGTAGAATTGCAAAAAGTTCAGAGGAGGTTTGCGCCATGGGGCTGACAACCAAAAGTTCAACGTAACTAGCCAACGTTTTGAGAGGCTGCCTATCGCCAAATATGCTGAAAGTTGGAATCCCCTGTCATCCTGACAACAGTTAATTGTTTGCTTATGCTTTGACAGGGGGTGTTTTCTCTCATTCGCGAAGGTACTTTCCTGCTGATTGGCTATGTGTATTATTTATTCGTGATTTTACCTGTTTAGCGCATCACTATAATTTGAGGAAGCGACTATTCTGAAACAATGCTTATATTGCATGTGAATAAATAAAAAGCTCAAGCTGAGCATGTATGATATGCTGGTAATGTTCTTATGGCTACACAGATGATGGCACCAACCGTTAAAGATGACCACAGACCTTGCCAAATAAGCCTATAATCATAAGGAGAGCACCACATCTCCCGACTGTGGAGCTGTATATTGGCCAAAGTTAATAAGCTCATTGTACAATCTTCTACAAACGGTGGCCTGTGGGCTGGATGTGGCCCTTTGTGAACTGTTCCTCCCACTGATATGAGGAACTATTCTTCCCTTTTAATAAGAGACACTATTCGTCCTAGTGACACCATCAATGAGGCATCATTCCTCCTACTGACATTAATGATGGGGCATTATTCCTTCCACTGACATTAATAATGGATCATGATTTCTTCTGCTGACACTAACAATAGGGTTTAATTCCTCCCACTGATATAAATAATTTAGCACAATTTCTCTCACTGACGCCTATTACTCCAACTAATGCCAATGATGGGGTACTATTCCACCTCCTACTGCCCACAACTACTATGTAATTTTTTACTCCCAACAACCACAAAACCTGAGACATTGGGGTTGATTTACTAAAGGCAAATAGTCTGTGCTCTGCAAGTGCACCCACAAGTGCACTTGCTCTAGATATGAGGAGAACATGCAAGGAAAATAAAATAAAAAAACAGATCTAGAAAAACTGCACTTGCAGTGCACAGTATATTTTGCCTTTAGTAAATCAACCTCATTGTCTATTCCCACTGATGCTAGGGCATCTTCTACTCTCACTGACCATAGTTCAGCTCTCCTAAAATCTGAGGGACAGTAAACTGGCCCTTTGTTTAGAAAATCTGGAGACCCTGGCCTAACTGGATGGAGACAAATTGAATAGGTAGTTGTATAGTCAGCTTGTAATGTTTATGGTGAGAGCATAAGGGCAATTGATGGAAAAAACTGAGATAGTTTGTTTATCTCGTTCAAAGGTTTTTATTGAAAGATTAACATATGGTAACAAGTATAATGTATCAATTAAAGGTATTTTAGTAGTTACATGTAAAATAAAGAAGCAGGTTACGACATTGTATTAATATAACACACAGATGGTAAAATTAATGTTAGATAAGTTCCCATATTATCAAAATGATACAGAGTTTTCAGACTGTTTCAATATTAGCTTACATTAATATTTAGAGGATCATTATCAGTTAATGAAAGAAAATTAGGTCTTTTTGTGTCTGAGTTCTTATGTGTGTTAAACATTTGAATAAAGTATATGTATCAAACTACTGAGTGTGATATTTTTAATATATTCCATATCACCTGTTGCTGTTAGGTACCTTATGAAATGATAATAAGATAGAAATAAGGAAGAGAAGAAAAAAGAAAGAAAATAAGGGTAAGGAAAGGTAGGTGTGGGGGGGGGGGGGGGCAGAGGGCATGGAGTGTTCTGGAGGCATAATCTATTCTTATAGTTTTATCATTGTTGCATATAAAAATGTTAGTTACCATGACTGGAGTACCTGGTGGTCAAAGTTTATAGGTGAACAACATGTGTGATCCCTGGTTTCCATAGACCTTCATATCCTTTCAGATTTTCTTTATCTAGGGCTTTCATTTTTGCATGCAACAATGACCGATTCATTCTGTGCTTGGTTTCTGCTATGTTTAGTAAGGACGTTTTCCATGCTTTAGTTATTGTCTGTTTCGCGGCCGTCATAAGTTGTATGAATAGCTTGAATTGTTTACAAGTCATGTAATCAGGTTTTATATTTAAAAGGGCAATTTCTTTTTTTTTTTATAATTGAACAATTCCACCACATGTGTATATATGTTCCTTGTCCTGAACAGCCGCGAAAGTAGAGACCTGAGTAATCAGGCACAAATTTAGCTATTGTAGCAGGAACCAAATACCAGCATGAGAGTACCTTGTAGGTGGTTTCAATATCTATCACATTAGGAGAAAAAGATTTGATATTGGACCACATTGCAGACCATTCTGTTTTATCTATAGTTCGATCAAGATCTTTTTCCATTTCACCACATGGTAACTTAACATCTGATTTAACAAGCAATATGGAGTATATTGTTGATATGAGACCCCTGGCATGAGGGTCTTTCATGCATATATTTTCAAACTTAGTAAAATCATCTACAGAGTCGTCAATGCTTGGGAAAGTTCCTAATTTGAAGGTAACAAAATATTTCTGATTGGAGGAGCCCAAAAGACTTGCATAAGTCTGGGAAGGGACGGATTGTTGTATTTAGGATCATGTGATGTAAACATGTTATACCTGCTTTGGACCAAGCCCAGAAAGATCTGGGATAATAAGTCCATGCTGGGTAGAAAGATGGGTTTTTGAGAAAAGATAGAAGTGGATTATGTTTGGATTGCAGACCATGAGAGATTTTGAGTGTATCCCAGATAGTTAGAGTATGTTTAGTGGTTGGGTTTTTTAAAGTTTTACGATCTATTGGACATAGCCATAAAATATTGTGTATGGAGAGAGGGTCACAATCTATTGCTTCGATGGTAACCCACAGGGGAAGTTTTGGAGTGATATTTTATGGATTGTGCTAGTTGAGCGGCTTTATAATATAATGAGATGTTTGGAAATCCTAGGCCACCATGAATTTTGGGAAGGAATAAGATTTCTCTAGATATTTGTGGTTTGAGTTTCCCCCAAGTAAATTTTATACATTTTTGTTGTATTATGCTAAGGAAATAGGCTGGGGTGTGTATTAGAAGAACTCAGAAAAGGTATAGGAATTTAGGAAGTATGGCCATATTTATTATAATTATTTTCCCAACCCATGAAGTCGGTATAGATGACCATTTTAAAAGCAAGTTTGTAGTTAATTTTAGTAAAGAAGGATAGTTGGTGGAAAATAAATCCAAGTGGCTGGCAGTGAGCTGGATACCCAGATAAGGAATCCTATGTGTAGCCCATTTAAAGGGTAATGATTCTTGTACAATTAATTTTTCTGCAGTGGTTAACGAGATGTTCAGTGCTGAAGATTTTTGAGTATTAACCATAAGGCCTAACATGATCAAATCATTTTTAGTATATTTATAAGGTTATAAGCTGAAATTTGAGGTGAAGATAAAAATAGAAGGATGTCATCCGCAAATAAACATATCTTGTGGTAACAACCTCCCATTTCTATGCCTGCTATAGAAGGTTCCATTCTTATTCTTTGTGCTAAAGGCTCAATAAGCAAAGCAAATAATAAAAGTGAGAGCGGGCATCCTTGACATGTGCCCCTTTCTATGTTGAATGTTTCAGATTTGTAACCTGCGTATTTAATGTACACTTTAGGTTTGCAGTAAAGTGCTTAGATCCATTGTAAGAAATGGGGGCTGAATCTACATTTACTAAGAGTATAGTGCATATAGGACCATGAAATGGAATCAAATGCCTTTTTTATATCTAATTAGAGGAAACAGGCTGGGATGCGGCATAATTTTGCAGCATGTGATAGAAGGGTGGCACATCTAATATTATCACTTGCTTGTCAGATAGGGATAAATTCTGCTTGGTCTTTATGTATAATTTTACCAATGAATGTATTAAGTCTAGTAGCAAGGATTTTGGCTAATATTTTAATATCTACATTTAGTAAAGAGATAGGACGATAGTTTGAACAGATGTTATCGCCTGAGTTTGGTTTGGGAAGCATACAAATAATTTCTGTTAATGTTTCCTGTCTAAATGAGTGACCTGATAGTATAGAGTTGAAGGCATCAGGAAGCTTCCTGCTGATGCATACTATGATGCGAAACGCGTAGAGGCTGCTGGGAGGTTTTCTGTCACGTCCATACGTCACTTCCGGACTGGGCGAAAGCGAGGGGTGAAGCATAAGCCGGGTGAGAACGAGGCTTGTATCGCACGCCGGTACAGGAATCAAACGAATCCATCACTACACCCATCCTTAGCTGCTGGAACAGCTTGGTGCCGGCTCATGGGCACTTCCAAATGTGAGTGTTGAATTTACTTTTTTAACTTGGTTATAATAAACAGCTTTTAAACATACTGCGCAATGATCGCTGTTTATTATTTCTTATGAGGACAACTAAGGCTCTTATATAGAGCATTGGGGTCAGCAAAGGCAAGATTCAGGTGGAGTGGTTATCCCTATTAATGAACCAAAGGCGTATTGGTCATTAACATCTGGTGAGTGGCCAATCCATATGGTGGTGGTCTTGTCACGGAAGTGGTGAACGATGAGTCACGGATAACACATATTGTAAATCTACAGGAAGACTGCAAACTATTGCACATTGCACTTTGCACATGAATTTGGACATTATATATTATATTTTTTGTGGATTTTTTTGCATTCTTTTGTATTTTTTGCATGTTGGAATTTACTTTGCACATGATTTTGTGGAATTTCTTGCATGCTTGAATTTTACATTATTTGTTTGCCGTTCTACATACTGATATTTATTTTATGGAAATATTATCTGATTTTTAAGGCACTATTACATAGAGTATGAGTTTAAGATATTAGTGCGGGCCAAAGGCTAAATAGAGTGGTGTATTGTAAAATAGGGTAGCGCACTCAACACATACAGTATATATTTTTTTTCACTTAACGGTGTTTTTATTTTATTGCAGCAACTCAAACATAAGATAATTAATACTGTCTACAAACAATTTTTTGCGCCAGTGACACATATATGTACATTTTTCAAATTCAAGTTTAGCCTTATCCAGTTGCAATTGTAACAAAGGGGTAGGATTGGATTGAAATGCCATGTAGCAGTGTTAAAGCTGGTTTCTAATTTGTTATATAAAGCTCTACGTTCTGGATTAAATAGAGCCGCTTGTCTCACATTTAACACGTAAAACTGGTTTGTGAGCTTCCCACAGAGTAAGCAGGGATATATGGGGGTATAGTTGTCTACAATGTAATCTTTCAGTGCAAGTTCAATATTAAGTTTATGTGTTGGGTTTTTAAGTAAGTATTCTCTAAGAAGCCAAGTCAGATCATGTGCTTTTGGAATGGTAGAGGCTATAGTGGTAAGTATTGCACTATGATCCGATCATGGAATTGGTAAAATTTTGGAATATCTGGTCTATTCTTGAGAATGAGCGTTGGGGATGTGAATAATGCGTAAATTGTCTTTTAGTTGGATTCAGTTCACGCCAGGAGTCTACTAAATTATGTTTTGTAATAAGTTGTGAAAAAGAGTGTGTATTAGGGACATTTGATTGAGATATAGGTGATTTGTCTAGAAAGGGAAAGAGAGTTAGATTGGAATCTCTACATAAAAGTAACGTTCCTATTTTATGTGATTTGATTACCTGTAAAAGGTGAGAGAGGAACGAAGTAGGACTTTTGTTGGGGGCATAATATGAAATTACTGTTATGGCAGTATCATGCAAATATCCTGTTAGAATCAGATATCGTCCTTCCGGGTCTTTAATCTCCTTTAATAATGTAAATGGGTTATTGCGGTGAAATGCAATAAGCACGCCTCACTGTTTAGTTGAAGCTGAGGCCATGTAGACCTGTGAGTACATTTTGCTGAAAAATTTAGGAGTGGATTGTGGTGTGAAGTGGGTTTCTTGAAGGCACAAGATATGTGCTTTTCTAGTGGCAAAGAAGCGAAAGGCTTTGGTGCGTTTTTGTGGGATGTTCAGGCCCTGAACATTCAAGGATAGTATATTTATCGGAGCCATAAGGTTATGAATGTATGAGGTAAAATATTATGTTTTCCAAAACATTGTGTAGATAGACCTGCCTCCAGAAGGGGGGGGTAGGGAAGGATAGAAAAGGAAAGGGTAGAATATTTAATAATAAAACATAAATATTCTTCATTTTGAATAGTAAATAAAACATATATAATCTCATAACATTTCTGTTGGGGGGGTAAAAACCTCCCCCCAAGGGTACATTGGCCGCTGTAGATTGTCCACTATATCAAAGAATTAACCGAGAGTAGCAAAAAGGGAGCACAAGAAACATTCCCGAAAAAACAACAAAGCCTACTAGTAGCAAGTTTCCATAAGTATATAAGTAATGAGAATATTTTAGCACTAGCAGGAACTGGGGGACAAATAATGGAAAAGAAACAAGGATATTGAAAATTGATCCATTTTGACCATTAAGCTATTTATCTTGGATCTGGAGTAAAGCAGTTGTTACAATATGTTATATTAAGAACTTGTTAAGACAATTAAAGTATCTCCTTGAGGCGATAAATGACAAAAAAATTTATTAATCAAGAGATAGATGAAGAAAGCATTATAGAAGTATGAAGTTATGAAAATGGAAAAGATAGCTCATTTTCACATTATCATAACCGAGTGTGTCTAAATATAATAAGAATTAATTAGATGCAAAATGTGAAATAGACAGTAAGGATTGGTGAACTTATCCATCAAGTAGAGAGAGAAATATGAGTATATAGTAATCTAGAGTCATCAGGGGCTTGATCAGGTGATTGATATTGGCCCCTTTTATGTGAGCTCTGGTGTTCATTTCTCCTTGGCAACACAGAAGGTTTGTTTGGAGAAGATGATGTCGGTCTTCGTCGAGTGGTTTCTTGATTCTGTGTTGAGTTCAGCAGATGCATGTCTTGAAGGGTAGTTTGGAGTTCGTTAGCAGAACTACATGTAAATTTAGAGCCTTGAAATGCGAAACGCACTGAAAAGGGGAATCCCCATTGATATATAATTTGATTGCGTTGTAATACTTGTAGTAAGGGTTTTAAGGCCCTTCTTTTATTTATTGTAAGTTGGGACAATTTTGCAAAAAGCTGGTAATTATGTCATTGGAAGTTAAGAGTTCCTTTATTGCTTGCTGCAGATAGTAGTTGTTCTTTTGTTCTGTAGAAATTAAACTTTGCAATGATATCGCGGGGTGGACCATCTGATTTTTTAGGTGTTAGGGCTCTATGAACTCTGTCCATATCCAGACGGTCTATCAGGATAGCTGGTTGTAGTTCCTGAAAAAGTGCTGTCATTGTAGCTCGTAAGTCAATTACAGTTTCAGGAATACCTCTAATACGCAAATTTGAGCGTCTAGCACGATTTTCGTAGTCTTCCAATCTTGTCTGTAATGTTGCATTTTCCTGTTTAAGGTTGTCAATTTCATTATAGCATTCTACATTGTTAATTTCTAAGTCATCTACTCTGGTTTCAAGTGTGGATAAGCGCTGACCCAGCTCTCTTATTTCCTTGGTAAGGCTTATAGTAATATGGTCAGAGGTGCTTTTCAATGCTTTTTAAAGCATTTTTTTCTATTTGTTTCAGTGTAACTGGTGAGGTAATTTCGTTCTGAGGTGAATCTTCCAAATACTCACAGTGTACTTCATATGACACAGTCTGTGTGACAGTATATGCCTTTAAGTTGATATCATCACCGCTGGAGGTACCTGAGGCAGACTGCTGCAGCGTCGTTTTTTTTTTTTTTAAATCAAAACTTTTTTATTGACCAGAATCAATGGCTAACCATTTTACAATAACTGGGCGCATACATTCTGTAATTATACATGACATCAAACATATGCATACATATAACACCGTTACCAAGGATTAGGTACACATACCTTCGTTTTTTGTAGAACATAAACTTAACACAAACAAAACTAAGAAAATAAGAGAAATAAAAGGGAGACGGGAGAAAGTTCACCCTACTAGGTAATAGCAAAAATAAGCTAACAGAAAATAAAATAAAATACAATAATATTAAATGTTATAAGACATCGGTTCACTCCTCCAGGCTTGTCAATGGGCCTTATTACCATATGGGTTACCCTCTGCACAGCATATGCATTACAGGAGAGGCCTCAGGCGCAAGAGGAGTGCCTACGTACAGCGTTATGCCCCGTACACACGGTCGGATTTTCCGATGGAAAATGTCCGATCGGAGCGCGTTGTCGGAAATTCCGACCGTGTGTGGGCTCCATCGGACATTTTCCATCGGATTTTCCGACACACAACGTTGGAGAGCAGGAGATAAAATTTTCCGACAACAAAATCCGTTGTCGGAAATTCCGATCGTGTGTACACAAATCCGACGGACAAAGTGCCAGGCATGCTCAGAATAAATAAAGAGATGAAAGCTATTGGCTACTGCCCCGTTTATAGTCCCGACGTACGTGTTTTACGTCACCGCGTTCAGAACGATTGGATTTTCCGACAACTTTGTGTGACCGTGTGTATGCAAGACAAGTTTGAGCCAACATCCGTCGGAAAAAATCCTAGGATTTTGTTGTCGGAATGTCCGAACAAAGTCCGACCGTGTGTACAGGGCATTAGAGTTCTATCCATTTTTAATTGGGTTGGAGCAAGGTTGGGGTCATCCAGCCAGTTTTGCCATATAAGGTCAAATTTTTTTGGAGCCTTCCTGTGTCTATATGCCTGCAGCGCCGTTTTGGCTGTGCTGTGAGGCGGCACTGTTTTGTTGATTTTGAGACCCATATTCCGTCCAGCGACACCGGGACCGAGACCCCCGAATTCAGGAGTGCTGTGGGCACAAATTGATATATTTTATGTGCGGGTGTATGGCGAACACCCGCCGTTGTTCGGCTTTATCGTTCTCTCAGAGAGCAGAGCTTCAGACAGGCATGTCTGCTCTGCTTGGCTCCGCCCCTTGGCTCAAGATAGTTTGTTTATCTTACGCTGCCACTACAGGTCCTGTCTGGGGAATCGGTATAAGTGAATGACGTGGTGCCAAAAGCAACCTATGAGTTAGCATGAAGCAACACTGGTCAATCATTCCATCAAGGTAATCAATGGTGCTTTGTCTATGTGATTAAAAATGAAAATGTCCCCCAGTGAGTCATGTCATCTTTAACCACTTGCCGACTGCCGCACTCCAATGTACGTCAGCACAATGGCAGCGGTAGGCAATTGGGCGTAACTGTACATGCCCTTTAATTTGCAGGGCTAGTGGGCACACAATGACCGCCGGTGTCCCGCCATCGTGTCACAGAGCGGCAGAACGGGGAGATTCCTATGTAAACAAGGCATTCCTTGTTCTGCCTTGTGACATGACAGGGATCTACTGCTCTCTGTCATGGGGAGCAATGATCGCTGTCATGTCAGTGGTAGCCCATCCCCCCACAGTTAGACTCACTCCCTAGGGCACACTTAACCCCTTGATCGCCCCCTAGTGTTCAACCCCTTCCCTGCCAGTGTCATTTACACAGTAATCAGTGAATTTTTATAGCACTGATCGCTGTATAAATGACGATGGTCCCAAAATAGTGTCAAAAGTGTCTAATGTGTCCGCCATATTGTCGCAGTCACGATAAAAATGGCAGCTCGCCGCCATTACTAATAAAAAAAAATAAGAAGAATGCCATAAATCTATCCCCTATTTTGTAGACGCTATAACTTTTGCACAAACCAATCAATATACGCTTATTGCGATTTTTTTTTTTTACCAAAAATATGTAGAAGTATACATATCGGCCTAAACTAAGGAATAAAATGTGTTTTTTTAATATATTTTTGGGGATATTTATTATAGCAAAAAGTACAAAATATTGCTTTTTTTTCAAAATTGTTGCTTTTTTTTTGTTTATAGTGCAAAAAATAAAAATCACAGAGGTGATCAAATACCACCAAAAGAAAGCTCTATTTGTGGGAAAAATAAGGACGTCAAATTTTGTTTTGGTGTTATGTCACACAGCCGCGCAATTGTCAGTTAAAGCGACGCAGTGCCGAATCGCAAAAAGTGCTCTGGTCAGGAAGGGGGTAAAATCTTCCGGGGCTGAAGCAGTTAAAGTAACAGAGCCACCAAGAAAACCATACCATACGTTGTATGTTAAATGATAGATTTTATCCATCGGACCTCCTGTGCTTCTTTTCTGAACTTTCCTGGTATTAGCTGCAATAGACAGTAACAAATCTATTACTTGGCACAATTAAAAAAAAGACAAATTAAGCTGTCGAATGAGACATGACCATCCTTTCACCTACACCCAGTCCTGCATGTGTCACTTGTGATCCAATAAACAATGCAAAGGTAATTGAGAAACTGAAATGCCTGTAACACAATATGGGATCTGTCTATCACAGCCAGGCTCTGCTATGCAGGATATATGACATATTAATATCTGTCTGGAACATCATTTTAGATGGCTCATTTCAGTTCATTCTGGGCTTTTAATGCTGTCTCGCTGCAATTTCAGAGACCCCCTCCCTCAGATTCCCAGTCCCTCTACCTAATATTCCGCAATCTGGTTCTCTATCCTGCTTCTGTTCTGTTTTTAAAGGAAAGCTGTTATGTGAGAAACATGGAGGGAGCCATTGCTGAGCTCTCCTTCTCTGATATAGCAATCCAATAAAGCAGCCACTATGGCTCACCAATGTCAGGATTCAGTAGTCCATTTTTTTCCACTGGATGAAAGCAGCACATCCATGTCTTGGTCCTCAAACTCTAATTCATTTCACCATTCAACAGGGCTTAAAACAGTATTAAATCCCAAATCAAACATTATATTGCAGCTTAGCAATTCTTAGATGTGATGGCTGCATTCGTTTTCTTTTTTAAGCTTTCTTTCTTCACTTTTTATCTGGTCATCTGTTTATAAAAAAAAAAAAAAAAAAAAGCTATCTTTCAGCTGTACCAAATTTACAGAGATGAGACAACCCATTTAACACTGGCAGGGGTGCTTACAATGAACAGCTTTTATTCATGTAAAACCTAAAAGGAAAAAAAAATGGTTTATTTCTTTGTAAGTCGGCAAACTTACAAAATATGCAGGGGATCAAATAACTATTTTCCCCACTGTAAATAATAGAGCTGAAATTGGGTGGGGATTGGTATTACTGGAGGAAACCTGTAAAATGTGAGGCCTATTTATATATTAGAGCCCCCCCCCACCATAACCACCACCACCGTGTATAAACAATGAATTACACCAATACAAAAAAAAAGACATTTATTTACATGTTGGGTTCAGCCCATAACACCTAGGACTCAGTAACTTAACTAGCTTTCCAGCAAGATCCTGGAAAAGGTAAGGATCCCAAAGCTCATGCCAAAACATTCAAGCACAGTGTAAGACCACATACACACTATTACATTTTCTGCAGATTTTTGTCTTCAGATTTACCTAAACCATGTAGTGCAAGGGTCTGCCTGATTGCATACAAATTGATACTCTTAAGCTTTGACCTCATATTATATGGTTTTGGTTAATCTGAAGACAAAAATCTGAAGAAAATCTAATGGGGCGTACACACGGGCGGACTTTCCGACGGACTTTTGACAGACTTTTTTTTACGAACGGACTTGCCTACACACGAACGGACTACGGATGGACTTGCCTACACACGATCTGACTTTCCGGCAGACTATGTCCGCCAGTCTTCCCGAAGGAGTTACGATGGACTTTCCGAATGAACGGACTTGCCCACACACGAACAAGTCCGTTCATTTTGAACGTGACTCGGGTACGACGGGACTAGAAAAGGAAGTCAATCTCGCCGCTTTTATTGGCGAGATTGACACCTTGCGAGCCCTGTCGCAGGGCATACCAGGCCCTTAGATCTGGTGTGGATTTTAAGGGGAACCCCTACCCCGAAAAAACAGCGTGGGGGTCCCCCCAAAATCCATACCAGACCCTTATCCAAGCACGCAGCCCGGCCGGTCAGGAAAGGGGGTGGGGACAAACACCCCCCCCCCACCCCAAAGCACCTTGTCCCCATGTTGATGAGGACAAGGGCCTCTTCCTGACAACCCTGGCCGTTGGTTGTCGGGGTCTGCGAGCGGGGGGCTTATCGGAATCCGGGAGCCCCCTTTAATAAGGTGGCCCCCAGATCCCAGCCCCCCACCTTATGTGAATGAGTATGGGGTACATCGTACCCCTACCCAGTCAACTAGGGAAAAAGTGTCAATAAAAAAACACACTACACAGGTTTTTAAAGTAATTTATTGGACAGCTACGAGGGTCTTCTTCCGAATTCGCCACTCTCTCTGGCCTCTTCTCCCGGTGTCCGGTTCTTCTCCTGCTCTCCGGCCTCTTCTCCCAGTGTTCGACCTCTTCTCCCGGTGTCCAGTTCTTCTGCCAGTTCCTCCACTATCTTCTGCCGCTCTTTTGCTAGCAGTGGCCTGGACTTCTGCGTCGTCTTCTTCCCTCTTCTCTTCTTCCGGTGTTGACACGACGCTCTCTCCCGCTGTAATGCTGTGTGAGCGCTTCGCAATGACTTATATAGGCGGTGACCCTGCCCCCTTATGACGTCACAGTCCCGGGGCATGTTGGGACCATGACGTCATAAGGGGACGTGGTCAACATCACCCGATGACCACGCCCTTATGACATCACAGTCCCAACATGCCCCAAAATTGTGACGTCTTAAGTCATTGCGGAGCGCTCACACAGCATTACAGCGGGAGAGAGCATCGTGTCAACATCGGAAGAAGAGAAGAGGGAAGAAGATGATGCAGAAGTCCGGGCCACCGCTAGCAAAAGAGCGGCAGAAGATAGCGGAGGAGCTGACAGAAGAACCGGACACCGCGAGAAGAGGTCGAACACCGGGAGAAGAGGCCGGAGAGAGGGAGAAGAACCGGGAAAAGAGGCCGGAGAGAGCAGCGAAGTCGGAAGACCCCCGGAGCTGTCTAATAAATTACTTTAAAAACCTGTGTAGTGTGTTTTTTTATTGACACTTTTTCCCTAGGTGGATGGGTAGGGGTACGATGTACCCCATACTCATTCACTTAGGGTGGGGGGCCGGTAACTGGGGGCCCCCTTATTAAAGGGGGCTCCCGGATTCCGATAAGCCCCCCCACCCGCAGACCCCGGCAACCAACGACCAGGGTTGTTGGGAAGAGGCCCTTGTCCTCATCAACATGGGGACAAGGTGCTTTGAGGTTGGGAGGCCGCAGGGCGCCCCCCTCCCCCAAAGCACCCACCCCCCCCATGTTGAGGGCATTCGGCCTGGTACGGTTCAGGAGGGGGGGTGCTCGCTCGTTCCCACCCCCTTTCCTGACCGGCCGGGCTGCGTGCTCGGATAGGGGTCTGGTATGGATTTTGGGGGGCGTTTTTTCAGCATAGGGGGTTTCCCTTAAAATCCATACCAGACCTAAGGGACATCGTCACCTCCCCCTCGCACTCACCGCAATAGGAAAATTTGTTTTGCCTATTGCAGCGAGCACGAGATGTAGTACCCTGCCCTTGCATCGTATCTGGTCCGTCGGACCAGCATACAGATGAACGGGCTTTCCGTTAGGAACTGAGTCCGGCAGAGTTACGACGTAAAGATTTGAAGCAGGTTTCAAATCTAAAGTCTGTCGGATTTCCGACCAAACGGTCCATCGGAAGTCCGATGCAGCCCACACACGGTCGCATTGTCCGCCGGAATCGGTCCATCGGACCAGTCCGGTCGGAAAGTCCGCCCATGTGTACATGGCATAAGAGAATCTGCTCATGAGATTTGGGGTCCTCAGCGGTCCCAGGATTTCACTGAAAGACATGTGACATCATTGACCCCTAGGCCAGGGTGTAAGTATATATTTTATTGTTGTCTCCTAATATACAGTGTAATTCAAGGAAAACATACATAATCAGGGCAGATAATGTCCTTGATTGGAATTAAATCCAGGATCTGCAAAGCAGGAGTGCTAACCACTTGACTATCAATGCTGTTCATATTGTTGAGCTGTCTTTTAAGGAGAACATGTCACAGACAGGGCTTCAATTCATGCTATTATTGGCTGACATCTGGAAGTGATGCCAATTCTTGGGCAACCCCCCCCCCCCCCCCCAAATATCATCACATGCAGTGATATCCCTGTCCCACAATTAGCACCACATCTGGTACTTGCCAATGACAGTCCCCAGCGCAGACTACCTGACATGTTCTTTGTAGGATACAATCTCCCTATTTTGTTCAAAATTTTGGGGATGCTCAAATCTCTGTAGGATACAATCTCCCTATTTTGTTCAAAGTTTTTGGGATGCTCAAAGAGATTGAATGTAAAAAAAACAATGGTATTGTTAGATAAAATTAAGACTTTGTGAAGCTGAGGGTGGAGCTGAAAAAGATTTTTTTATGGCATTATACATTCTAAATATTAACCTTCATTATCACATTCTCTCTTTGTAAGAGGGAATGCAAAAATAAAACAAGGGTTTGTGGTTATATATTGAGCAATTGGTTTGGCAGCATTATCGCCTGACAATCTCCGTCACTGCTGCCTTCCATCCCATCATAGCTGAGGAACAAGGTGACTTTATCAGACCAAAATAAACAGACATGAATAATTTAGATAAGGGGCGTAGCGAGGTGCTGAAAGACCCATGCGTCCTCGCTGCACCTCTTCCTATCTGCATGCAGGGTGCATATTTCTTACGTCCCATGGAATTAAAGCAGGGCTGCATGAACAAAACCACATTCATTATACATCTGGAAGGGAATTAGTGTCTGCTCTTTGTTTCTGAATGTAGCCATCAGAAGAAAAAACACTATCCAACAATTGTAGCCGTGATGTGAACATACACAATAAATAGGCATTCAGGTATGATTTTGTAGTTGAAAATGGTCAACTTGATATTTATTTTTATTTATTTATTAGGGGTACTTATATAGCGCCACCAATTTACGCATCACTTTACATATTTATTATTGAGCATATATATATTTATATTATTTATACACATGAACTCATTAATGAGTGTTAAAAAAGACCAGTTCACCTCAGCAGTTAAACTGCTTTTTCAACTTTATGTAGATGCTTGACAGTTACATTTATTTTTGCTGTCTGTATCACAATGGGGAATGTTCCCGTCACTTCCTGTTCTATAAATACATCAGGAAGTGAGGCAAATCCCCTCTTTGACAGTTTTCATCAGAAAATGTCCCTGTTAGAAGATTTTTCCTCTATTCCTATTATGGTAACAACTCAAAATGTTACAGTTCCCATCACCCTCAGTCCCAGTGACAATGGTTATCAGCACAAATAGAGAGAGTGAATTTCCCCAGTGGGGAACTCATACAAAAGGAATAACCTAAGTTCAAACCCTTCTGTAGCGCTACCTCCATAGGAGCTGCTGGATAGGAGGGGTCCTCTGTTTTTTGGCTTGACCTTCTTAAGAACCTCAGCCCTTCTGACACAACAGGTTGAGTGTACAAACATACATTATCATAGAAAATCTCTGAAAAAAATGCTTAGTGCCCAATAGTAGTGCTGTATCAAAGGAAACAGGCACCAAACCAGGAAGTAAAAGAAAACTTAATATACTGTCACCCAATATGATTGGTAACTAGGCAAGCATAAAATGGATTAAAAATGGTAATATTAAAATTTAGCATACAAAGTGAACTATAGGACTAGGCATACAATGACATTTTGCCGTCCAGATTAGCGTAGACATCAGCAAAGCCACCTCAAGTGCAGCAGTGAGCAGTAGTAAAGTTTAATCTACCAAGCGCTGGAACTATACTACCAGAGTGCATTCATTGCGGCGATGCTAGTCCTAGACAGACTGAGTATACATTGTACAAAAGAATAGGAGGATAGTAGCAGAAGAACAACAGGGGCTTGCAGAATAATTGTTATGGGAGGAGCAGTCCTTTTAGAAGTTCTTCTGCCGGCTGTTGTTGGGGTCTTTTAAGAGCGTCAGTGCACTTAACGACAGTTCCAGTTAGTCTGCAGGCAGTATAGGTACGGTATAGTCTCAGCACAGGTGCAAGGTAGATGCGGTAAAGGTGTGGTATAGGATTGGTATAGGTGCAGTCTAGGTTTTGAATAAGTGCCTTATAGAGTGCAGTATGGGTGCAATATGTACTGCTCTCAGGGGCTCAGTCCCTGCTAGTGTATTAGCTATAGGCGAATAGAAATCCGACCAGTTCCTGGCATGCTGCGGTGGCCTCTCGCTGTAGAAGGGGGGTCCCACGGTTTCTCCCTGAAAGCCTTCAGTGATCAGCAGTGGTAAACTGAGAATGAGTGGACGCTCCAGTCTCTTTGCGGCAGTGGTGCACGTGCTTTGATATAGGTGGGGCTGAACTGTCTCAGGGTGTCCCCACTCCCAGGCTCAGGCTCGGATCTCTGCTGGTATGGTTTCCCGCTGGCAGGTGAACATCCAAACAGAGGTGCTCTCTCTTGGTGCCAAGAGGAAGAACTTTCCCTGGCAGTTAATAAAAGTCATCTTGCCACTCCTACTGCACAGTGCTCATTGGATTTTGCAGTGTAAGGAATCCATTCGTCCTATTATATGGCTGCAGTCTCAAACTACAACTCCCAGGATTCTAAGTGCTCTGCATAGATGTCTATGGGCTTACTTGGCTTAGCTCTACCCCTGTTGGCTGGAGGGGAGTGGTGCAGCATAAAATCAGTATCTCAATAGAGGGAGAGAAGAATAACAGGTAATGTCTCCTTCTCCATATTCCTGTGGCCTAGCACCTGGCTACACTTCCTTAATCTTCTGAAAACTAAAAATAGGTGTTTGCCTTAGATATACTTAAACCTTTCACTGTCACTCATAGGCGTGCGGACAGTGTGTGCCTGGGCACACCCTAATCAACCGTGCGATGCAGATTCCCCGGAGATCCTAAAAAAAATAGTAAAAATACAAATTAAAAAAATAAAATTGAAAAAATGATAAAAAAAATCAAATAATCAAAATAAAAACCACTGACACCGTCCACTGCTCTATTGACACCATCAGTATATATATCAGTGGTGTATTTAGGTTTTGTGCTGCCCTACGACCCACCCCATCCTGCTGAGGCCACACCCCTTCCTGTTTAAGACCCACCCTATCATCTGTAAACCACGCCCCTTCCTCTTTAGGCTTATTTGGCACCTTTCAGGGGGGAACGGGTACCTGTTTCTGACAGGTACCCTTCCCCACTTCCGGGAGACTGCGCTGTCCCCTCTGAAGTTTGCCCCCCCTCCTCCTTCCTCCACTGGGCCATTCAGAAAGTGCAACGCGCTTCGCACATGTGCAGTAGGGAACCGGTCGGTTTCCCTTACCATGAATGATAGTGGTAAAACCGAGAGCCAATCCGAAAATCGGCTGAGGTGTCGACATCGCTGGATCCCTGGACAGGTGAGTGTCCTAATATTAAACGTAAGCAGCTACAGTATTTGTAGCTGCTGAGTTTTAATGCTATCACAGGGGGGGGGGTCTCACTGTGCCCATCAATTGCAGCCTCACTGTGCCCCATCAAACGCAGCCACTGTGCCCCATCAAATGCAGCCACTGTGCCCATCAAACACAGCCACTGTGCCCATCAAACACAGCCACTGTGCCCTCAAACGCAGCCACTGTGCCCATCAAATGCTGCCACTGTGCTATCAAACACAGCCACTGTGCGCAAACGCAGCCACTGTGCCCATCAATTGCAGCCACTGTGCCCATCAATTGCAGCCACTGTGCCCCATCAAACGCAGCCACTGTGCCCAAACGCAACCACTGTGCCCATCAAACGTATCCACTGTGCCCATCAAACGCATCCACTGTGCCATCAAATGTAGCCATTGTGCCATCAAACGCAGCCATTGTGCCATCAAACGCAGCTACTGTGCCCATCAAATGCTAACACTGTGCCCATCAAATGCTAACACTGTGCCCATCAAATGCTGCCACTGTGCCCATCAAACGTAGCCACTGTGCCCATCAAATGCTAACACTGTGCCCATCAAATGCTAACACTGTGCCCATCAAATGCTGCCACTGTGCCCATCAAACGTAGCCACTGTGCCCATCAAATGCTAACACTGTGCCCATCAAATGCTAACACTGTGCCCATCAAATGCTGCCACTGTGCCCATCAAACGTAGCCACTGTGCCCATCAAATGCTAACACTGTGCCCATCAAATGCTGCCACTGTGCCTATCAAACGTAGCCACTGTGCCCATCAAATGCTAACACTGTGCCCATCAAATGCTAACACTGTGCCCATCAAACGTAGCCACTGTGCCCATCAGATGCTAACACTGCCCATCAAATGCTGCCACTGTGCCCATCAAACGTAGCCACTGTGCCCATCAAATGCTAACACTGTGCCCATCAAATGCTAACACTGTGCCCATCAAACGTAGCCACTGTGCCCATCAGATGCTAACACTGTGCCCATCAGATGCTGCCAGTGCCCATAACACTGATATAATTTATTTAATCATTATACCTGCTGTCCTGGGGGTTTCCCTCGTGCTCCTCTCTCCTCCATCTGACGTCACAGCCAGATCCCGCCCCAGGGCCGAGGAGAAGATTCACTGCAGGGGAGGGTAGGCGGAGCTTAAGGCTCCACCTGTCACCTGCTGATTATAGGGGCGCGAGTGACACACGCCACCCCCCCGCATGAGAAAAACCCCCCCACTCGTCTTGCCGATTCCCGGTTGCCGCCTCCCGCACACATGCAGCCCACGGCGGCCGGCTTTCTGTAGCGGCGCCGCGGTGTATGGGCATGCTTGGCAGAGAGTGGGGGGGCATGAGGTACACGCCCCCACCCTCTGCCAAGCACGCTAATACACCGCGGCACCGCTACAGAAAGCCGGCCGCCGTGGGCTGCATGTGTGCGGGAGGCGGCAGCGGGAGCCGGGAATCGGCAAGACGGGTGGGGGGGCATCCTCTCATGCGGGGGGGGGCAGGCCTTTTTGATCCCCCCCACGCAAAGTGCCGCCCTAGGCTTAGGCCAAAACACAGCCCTGGTATATATACACATGTACACACACACATATGTGTTAGAGCTTTGGGGTGCACGCCCTAATGCAATAGGCTGGGCACACCAGGGGTGTGTGAACACTTGCCTAGCCAAGCCAGCTTTCTGAAGGAAATTATTTGGGGAACTGTAAAACCACTGGCTCATTTCCACAACCACTGGAATATTCCCTATGCCCCCCTCACCCTTGCTATATATCCTGGGCTCCGCTGTTCCACTTGTGGGCCTAGGGCATACATGGCAGGTGGCTCAATGTAGAGCAGAGGAAGCTCAGATAACATCCATTTGTTGATTGTCCCTCTGGTGGATGAACCTGGAAGCGATGTGTATTGCATCAATTCCAGGTTCAGAACTGTCATTCCCTGGCTGCTGCAGCTAATTTAAGCACTATCTTTACTTCATTAGTTGCAAGGGAGACATAAGGGGTCTATTAGATCAGTGACGTTGTATCAAGGAAGCCCCATCTTGTCCATTATGCTATTACTATGTGATAGCAATAAAATTGTGTGAAAAAAAGTGTAAAAATTAAAGTTGCTCACAATCACACACATACAAGTGTAAACGCTTGTGCCTTGTACATCTACAAATGAAACCACAGTTGTGCCATATAAATTAAGTATCACAAAGCACACCAAAGTGAGAGCAATAATTATTGGGCCAACAGTCACAGTTAACTCTAAACTGATGACCTGTAAAGGCTTTTAAATTTTCCAATGGACAATTCTAGCTACTGAAGTTTGCATCTGTTTCACAGGCACATGCATTTTTCAGGCTTGGTATGTTTGGTTTCTATTTACTGGACAACCTAAAATTTTATATTTTATCAAAAAAATAGGTAGTTTATTGTGTTTATGTGCATTCAAATAAACTTGATTGCATTTCTTTTCTATGGGTCATGTGACCTAAAAAATTGCAACTATCACCATCTCCAGAGTCTCTGCTTTTGTCATAAAATCTTAATTTTAACATGCATGCAAAAATGAGATAACACCCCCCATTTTTTGGGCACATGTTCATTATCCTTGTTTCTACTCAACTAGGGAAAGACAAAAGGCTCCTGGAGAAGAGAACCAGGCAAAGTTTATCCAGCAAAGACTGCTAAATTAGTGAGAATGCCCCGCTAACAACTGCCACATTGGTGAGATTGAACTGAGTATAGTAAATGTGTTGTTGCATTGAGAAAGAGTTTCTGTTACAGCTTTCAGTCAAGCAGTTGTATCTGGTTACTCCAGTCACTCTGTCCTTGAAGAACCTAGGTAGCTTAAGTCAGTGAGAGTAGAGGTTGGGGGCAGTAAGTGTTGGCAGAATGGTAAGGTGTAGGTACCTTAAAACTGGTCACATGGGAAAGGTTTATATACCATGAATACATACTTTTGTGGCTAAGGATCAGTAATGGCTCCATTCCCAGCAAGAACTGCTCTGCGTAAATTGATGGCGCTATATAAGTACCTGAAATAAATAAATAACTGCTCATGCTGTCTTGTGAGTCTGAAGACAAAGCTGCATAATCCTGTGCATTCCCAGGTGGTAACAGTTGTCTCCACTCTAAAGGAGATGGCCTGTCCCATGAGGTGTTCTGTGGCTTTGAAACAAGGAATCATCTGCTAGACCAATGTGAATTCTTGAAAGCAGTCAAGCAAGAGCAATTTTCTGCTTGTTAGTGACAGCAGCCAGTCCGACTTATCAGAGCGTGAGGGAAACAGTTCAGGCCGCACCTGGAAGGAATAATTAGAATCAAACTTCACCCTAAACCACATTTAAATACCAATGAACCTACAAAATACAGAAGTCTGAAAAATCCCAGCTTGGTGGAGCAATTTTGTCAATGTTATTAAAACGGGGTCAAAGAGCTTCTCATTAATTAATCTTGTTACGGTCAACTTCTGGATCCTTCAGCTGCTCCTATAGGGAAAGCAAAACCAAGGTGATCCTGACATGAATGTGCTTGTAGACAGCCTAAATGAGGCGCGCTAATTAATTGGTGAGCGGTAAAGTAAAAGCTGATTTGATGGCATTTCTCATTAGCACAATCCGAATAAGCACTTAGTTTCCCATATTGCCATTTTTTTGTACTTTATTCATTACAGTTCCTGTGACTTCATCTCAGTATGGTAGAACATGAGAACATTTACTTTACTATTTACTATAACTAGCTAATGGGCAGCTGAAGAGATACAGGATCTCACAAAAGTGAGTTTACCCCTTACATTTTTGTAAACATTTTATTATATCTTTTCATGTGACAACGCTGAAGAAATGACACTTTGCTACAATGTAAAGTAGTGAGTGTACAGCTTGCATAACAGTGTAAATTTGCTGTCCCCTCAAAATAACTCAACACACAGCCAATAATGTCCAAACCGCTGGCAACAAAAGTGAGTACACCCCTAAGCGAAAATGTCCAAATTGGGCCTAAAGTGTTAATATTTTGTGTGGCCACCTTTATTTCCCAGCACTGCCTTAACCCTTTTGGGTATGGAGCTCACCAGAGCTTCACAGGTTGCCACTGGAGTCCTCTTCCACTCCTCCATGATGACATCACAGAGCTCTTGGATGTTGGAGACCTTACGCTCCTCCACCTTCCGTTTGATGCCCCATAGATGCTCAATATGGTTTAGGTCTGGAGACATGTTTGGCCAGTCCACCACCTTTACCCTCAGCTTCTTTAGCTAGGCTGTGGTCGTCTTGAAGGTGTGTTTGGGGTTGTTATCATGTTGAAATAAGGCCCTGCGGCCCAGTCTCCGAAGGGAGAGTATCATGCTCTGCTTCAGTATGTCACAGTACATGTTGGCATTCATGGTTCCCTCAATAAACTGTAGCTTCTCAGTGCTGGCAGCACTAATGCAGCCCCAGACCATGACACTCCCACCACCATGCTTGACTGTAGGCAAGATACACACACTTGTCTTTGTACTCCTCACCTGGTTACCAGCACACACGCTTGACACCATCTGAACCAAATAAGTTTATCTTGGTCTCATCTGACTACAGGTCATGGTTCCAGTAATCCATGTCCTTAGTCTGCTTGTCTTCAGCAAACTGCTTGTTGTTGGTCTTTCTTGTGCATCATCTTTAGAAGAGGCTTCCTTCTGGGACCACAGCCATGCAGACCAATTTGATGCAGTGTGTGGCGTATGGTCTGAGCCCTGACAGGCTGACCCCCCACCCCTTCAACCTCTGCAGCAATGCTGGCAGCACTCATACATTCATTTCCCAAGGACAACCTCTGGATATGATGTTGAGCACGTGCACTCAACGTATTTGGCCAACCATGGCAAGGTCTGTTCTGAGTGGAACCTGTCTTGTTAAACCACTGTATGGTTTTGGCCACCGTGCTGCAGCTCAGTTTCAGGGTCTTGGCAATCTTCTTATAGCCTAGGCAATCTTTATGTAGAGCAACAATTCTTTTTCAGATCTTCAGAGAGTTCTTTGCCATGAGGTGCCATGTTAAACTTCCAGGGACCAGTATGAGAGAGTGAGAGCAGTACCGTACCGCCAAATTTAATACACCTGCTCCCCATTCACACCTAAGACCTTGTAACACTAACAAGCCACATGACACCAGGGAGGGAAAATGGCTAATTGGGCCCAATTTGGACATTTTCACTTAGGAGTATACTGACTTTTGTTGCCAGCAGTTTAGACATTAATGGCTGTGTGTTGAGTTATTTTGAGGGGACAGCAAATTTACACTGTTATACAAGCTGTACACTCACTACTTTACATTGCTTTTGTGAGATACTGTACATGTATAGCCAAAACCAAATATAATAGAACTGTACCTACCAAAAAAGGAGAGCGGCACCACTCTTCCAAACCTGCAATTTCACATCATTGGTCTTCCCCCTACCTACTTATACAGTTAATCTAGGCATTGTTATACAGTGACAAAGGATCAATAAGGGATTCTTTTTAATACTTTTTGACACCAAATGCCCATCAGAGAAAAGAAAACCTTCTGCCCGCATTCGCTTATAAATTTTCCCTACTGAATCACATTTGCTGGGTTTTAACAAACGACTAGACTTCTTCACGGTAAAATCCTGGTCTCTGCCATGTTTACTATGCAGTCAAGGAAAGACCCTTTACTTTTTAAGCACCCCTTCCACTACTTTTGAATAAAACCAGATGATTACTATATGCTATGTAAACTAACTACACTTACATGTCCAATTGCCCGGCTGCCAAACTCTGCAGATTTGAAGAGGGGCCCTTAAAAGGTCTTCATAATACGGCACTCTTCCTAGCACACTTCCTCTGTGGTTCCTTCCACAAACCTCTATTTAACTGCTGTGGACTCAGTTCACTAATGCCGCGTACACACGAGTGGACTTTCCGGCATACTTGGTCCGGCGGACCGGAGTCCGCCGAACAATCCGACCGTGTGTAGGCTCCGGTGGACTTTTCCAGCGGACTTTTTCCCAAAAGCCCGCCGGACCTAGATTTGAAACATGTTTTAAATCTTTCCGCTCGTCTGTGTGCTGGTCCGACGGAAAACCAGCTCGTCTGTATGCTGGTCCAATGGACCAGATACGATGCAAGGGCAGGGTATTGCATTTCGCGCTCGCTGCAATAGGAAAAACACATTTTCCTATTGCGGCGAGCGCGGGGCATACCAGGCCCTTAGGTCTGGTATGGATTATAAAGGGAAACCCCTACGCCGAAAAAACGGCATGGGGACCCCCTTAAAAACCATACCAGACCGCGATCCGAGCATGCAGCCCGGCCGGTCAGGAAAGGGAGTGGGGACGAGCGAGCGCCCCCCCCCCCCTGAACCGTACCAGGCCGCATGCCCTCAACATGGGGGGTGGGTGCTTTGGGGGAGGGGGGGCCCCACCCCAAAGCACCTTGTCCCCATGTTGATGAGGACAGGGGCCTCTTCCCGACAACCGTGGCCGTTGGTTGTCGGGGTCTGCGGGCGGGGGGCTTATCGGAATCTGGGAGCCCCCTATAATAAGAGGGCCCCCAGATTCCGACCCCCACCCTATGTGAATAAGTATGGGGTACATGGTACCCCTACCCATTCACCTAGGGAAAAAGTGTCAATAATAAAACACACTACACAGGTTTTTAAAATAATTTATTAAACAGCTCCGGGGGGGTCTTCCTCCGGCTTCGGGGGTCTTCTTCCGGCTTCGGGGGTCCCTCCGGTTCCTCTTCTCCCGGAGTCCGGTTGGTTCTTCTCCGCTCTCTCCGGCCTCTTCTCCCGGTGTTCCAGTTCTTCGGCCGGCTCCTCCGCTGTCTTCAGGCCGCTCTTTTGCCAGCGGAGGTCCGGACTTCTGGGCTTCTTGGCTTCTTGTCTTCTTCCCTCTTCTCTTCTCCAGATGTTGACACGACGCTCTCTCTCCGGCTGGACTGCTCCCTGAGGGCTCCGTTGTGACTTATATAGGCGGAGACCCCGCCCCCTTATGATGTCACAGTCCCTGGGCATGCTGGGACTGTGACGTTTTAGGGGGCGTGGTCACCGGGTGATGCGCCCCACGCAGATATACTGTGGCAGGGTGGCTGCTCTGTGCCAGATCATGTACCTAGTATGTAATCTGACACTTCCGGGTCTTGGGCAGGCGTGCACTCTGCTGGCAACCCTCTCCCACTGTGATTGGATACTGTGGGAGCCAACCAGCAGGTCCAGCGGACCCGTTGTCCATCGGGATCCGACATTCGTTACATAGATCAGCAGAACGGTGGTCTGCCTGTGTAAACGAGGCAGATTGCCGCTCTATAAGGGAAGACAGAGATCCTGTGTTTCTGCTAAGCAGGTACACAGATCTCTGTCTTTCCACAGTAAATGCACCCCCACACAGTCAGAAAGCACTCCTGGGGAACACAATTAACCCTTTGATCGCCCCTGATGTTAACCCCTTCCCTGCCAGTGTCATTAGTAGTAACGGCTGGTGCTCAGAATTTTTGGGGGGCGCAAACAAACTAAAAAATTCTGAAAAAAAAACCCTCAATTGCAGCCTCACTGTACCATCAAATGCAGCCACTATTCCCATCAATGCAGCCACTGTGCCATCAAACACAGCCACTGTGCCATCAATCGCAGCCACTATTCCCATCAAACGCAGCCACTGTGCAATCAAACGCAGGCACTGTGCCCATCAATTGCCACCACTGTGCCATCAAACGCAGCCACTGTGCCCATCAAATGCTGCCACTGTGCCCATCAAACGCAGCCAATGTGCCATCAAACACAGCCACCATGCCCATCAAGCGCAGCCACTGTGCCATCAAACGCAGCCACTGTGCCCCATAAAATGCAGCCACTGCGCCCCATAAAATGTAGCCACTGTGCCCATCGATTGCCGCCACTGTGCCATCAAATGTAGCCACTGTGCCATCAAACGCAGCCACTGTGCCCATCAATTGCCACCACTGTGCCCATCAATTGCTCCCACTGTGCCCATCAATTGCCACCACTGTGCCCATCAGTTGCTCCCACTGTGCCCCATCAAACGCAGCCACTGTGCCATATCAAATGCTGCCAGTGAGCCCCCCCCCCCACTGGCCTGCCATCTGCACTTACCTGTCTCGGTGGGACAGCTCCTCGATGCTCCTCGATGTCTTTTCCCGTCCTCTATTCCCGTCCTCTGCTATGATTGAATGCCTGGCGTCCAATCACAGCGCCTGTCGTTTCAGCCTGATTGGCGGAGAGGCATGGCGCTCGCAGGTCACCTTTTTTTACGCCTATTAGATCCTATGGCTCTAATCAGGTGCTTCAAAACCACCCGCCGCCACTGTAATTCAGGCGCCCAGCGCCCGAAAAGGGGCCGGGGCGCCTGAATAGGGGGTGGCAGCAGTGGCCATAGATAGATTCATGCAATGCAGGAATCTATCTATTTGTGCTAGAGGGGTGGCAGGAGAGAGGGGGCGGCGCCCGTGCGCCCTTATGGACACACCGCCATTGCTCATTAGTACAGTGACAGTGCATTTATTTTAGCATTGATCACTGTATTGGTGTCACTGGTCCCCAAAAAGTGTCACTTAGTGTCCGATTTGTCCACCACAATGTCGCAGTCCCACTAAAAATTGCTGATCGCCACCAATACTAGTACAAAAAAAAAATAAATAAATAAAAACTCCATAAATCTATCCCATAGTTTGTAGACGCTATAACGTTTGCACAAACCAATCAATATACGCTTATTGGATTTTTTTTACCAAAAATATGTAGCACGATACATATTGATCTAAATTTATGAAGAAATTTGATTTTTTACATTTTTTTATTGGGTATGTTTTATAGCAGAAAGTAAAAAAATATATATATATATTTTTTTTTTAAATTGGCTGTCTCTTTCTGTTTCTATCACAAAAAATAAAAACCGCAGAGGTGATCAAATACCACCAAAAGAAAGCTCAATTTGTGGCAAAAAAAGGACATACATTCTATTTGTGTACAGTGTCGCACAACAGAATAATTGTCAGTTAAAGTAAAGCCTCGTACACAGGATCAGATTTTCAGATGACTGTTCGTCCGTTTTTTGTTGCATACTAGTCTCATGTCAAAAGTGAAAAGGTTACTCACCATATTAAAATTCTTGTACGACAGAATACAACTTCAGAAGTGACGCAATGTGTTGAATAGTTTTGTATGTAGTCTTTCGATTCTGAGCATGCGTAGTCTTGCTCTTACGATTATTTATTATTTTTCTGGGGACAACCCAAAATTTGGGATTTTCTTCTACTTTTAATGTTAACAGTAAACGGGACAAATAGAGAGGATGAATCTCCCTAATGGGGGCACAAACAGCAATACAAACCTGACAGGAGGTCTAATCCCTCTCCACTCCAACCAAAACTGAAAAAAAAAAAGTTTTGCTTTTAGTTATACTTTAATTACTTAAGGACTGAGCCTCTTTTTGACACTTGTTTACAAGTTAAAATCAGTTTTGTTTGCTAGAAAATTACTTAGAACCCCAAACATTATATTCTTTTTTTGTCAGACACCCTAGAGAATAAAATGGCAGTCATTGCAATACTTTACGTCACACCGTATTTACACAGTGGTTTTACAAGGGCAATTTTTTTGTAAAAAATACACTTTTTTGACTTAAAAAATAAGATAACAGTAAAATTAGCCCAATTTTTTTTTATATTATGAAACATAATGTTACACCGAGTAAATTGATACCCAACATGTCATGCTTCAAAATTGCGACTGCTCCTGGAATGGCGCCAAACTTTGATCCTTAAAAATCTCCATAGGCAAAGTTTAAAAATTTCTACAGGTTGCCAGTTTTGAGTTACAGAGGAGGTCTAAGGTGAGAATTATTGCGCTCGCTCTAACGATCGCGGCAATACCTCACATGTGTGGTTTGAACACCGTTTTCATATGCGGGCGCGACTTAAGCATGCATTCCCGAGCTCCGCGGGACGGGGCACTTTAAATTATTTTACTTTTTATTTTTACACTGTCCTTTAAAAAAAAAAATAATTATGTGGATCAATTTTGTTCCTATTACAATGAATGTAAACATCCCTTGTAATAGAAAAAAAGCATGACAGGACCCCTTAAATGTGAGATCTGGGGTCAAAAAGACCTCAGATCTCATATTTACACTTAAATTCATAAAAAAAAAAAAAAAAAAATTAAATGTCATTTTTTTTTTGCAAAAAAAAAAAAAAAATTCCCCTTTAAGACCATTGGGCGGAAGTGACCTTTGACATCCCTTCAGCCATATAATGTTATGGAGTCGAGTGGGGGCCATCTTTCCCTCACTTGGCTCCAGGTCTGTCAGGAGAGAGGACGCGATCGTCTCTGCCCCTACTGATGGCTCTGGTAAGCGGCGGAGACGAAAAAATATTTTCATTAGTATCAAGTGTCCAAAAAACTTTTTTCTCAGTTGTCTTCAAGTCCACATAAATTGAAATGTATATATACAATAATGTCCCATAAAGTGACTCTTGTAATGAAAATCCTGGTTAAAAGAGGGTGACTTCACACACGCGTTCCCTCCCTGTGTGACTGTGCTCACCTCAAGTAGTGTGACCGCATAATTAAGTTTGGTCCACATAAGCTGTTGAACCACTCCTGGGCTCTAAATAAAAAAAGGCTCAGCAGCAGGGGCGGACTGATAACTCATGGGGCCCCCGGGCAATAGGAGATTATGGGGCCCACAGGCAATCAGAGATTATGGGGCCACACAGTATACACACACACAGTATACAATCACACAGCATAGTATACACATACATGTACACACAGTATACACAGACAGATGCAAAAAAAACACAGATTTATACATACTGTCCCTGGTTTTACTGAGGCTGACAACCCTGATGGGGCCCCCTAGTGGCCTAGGGCCCTCGGGCAGTGCCCGAGTGGCTCAATGGTCAGTCCGCCCCTGCTCAGCAGGATATCACGAGAAAATCAAGACAAGATATTTTAGATTATTATTATGATTCCTCTACCTCTCGTTCTCCTTTCCCTGTACTGTATGGTCTGCTGTTTAATCCATCCAGATCATGAAATGCTGGAACAAAGCAGGACAGGGGTCTGGTTTAATCAGATGCTAATAAGCTCTCTAGCGAACACTTGTCTAGTAATCAGACCCTGTCTGCTGACTGAAGGTGTTTTTGTTCCATGCAGCTGAGTTTGCCTATAATCCACTGGCCCCCCAGACCTCGCCCGTCCAAGACAGGGGTACAGTAAACATCAGAATTTAAATGCTAAAGCTGTAGTGCTAGAGCTAGTGTAGAGCTAGTGTAGGAGTAGCAGCACAGTTCACCAGCTCATCGTCTGTTGAGTTGATATTTAAAGAGGCCCAGAGCTGTGGAAGATGTTCTCAAAAAAAGACTTGTCACCAATATTGCCTGTGGTCCCCCTGCAGCTGATCGTTTCCCCATTACTGCCTTACCATGTCTTATTCTGCACTCTGTAGAGACAGCTATCTTGACGTAGGAGTCTTCCTCGTGATCAAACAGTAGCAGACATCCAAAAATTACAGGTCCACGGAATGAATAAAGCAGGGAGAGTTTTCCACTGCAGGTCCTCAAGTACAGTATTCTCTCCAGTAAGGAAAACTGATCAATATACTTTTGGCATCATCCTATTTTTACTTTAAACTGGACTTGTTCAGAGCTTCTTTGGTTCTAATCAACTGAAACTGGTGCAGAAAAATGAAAAAACAGCAAGGACACTTTAAAACCCAAAAACTGTTTGAATATGCAGTGAAATGGATTTAACATTAGAGAATAAGACCAGCTGAATGGAACTATTATTAGCTATATGATGACATGACATTTTTTCAGTGCGTGTGTATGCTGTGGACTGCTTGTTAATCCCCTGTGTTTACCAGAGTGTGCCAACCACACGTTATCATGATTGTATGGATAAATCAGGTGTTTGTCAGGGCAATATAAACATCCACAAATTTCTGGCCTATGGATTGCTTACATTCCTATGGAGAATGCACTTTTTTGCCTTCCAAAAATGAACACAGCATCAAGGTGAAAGTGATTTGAATATTTTTTCTGTCTTATTTCTACATAGTTCTGTTATCTATTAATTGTGGAAATTTGTAAATTAATCACTAGAGGGAGTGAGGGCCCATTGCAATTACTCCTTCGCTCTATTACCAATTGTAATGATAACATAGTGGCACAACATTGGTTCCCACTTGTACATGCAAAAAAATACACCCTGCACATAGGGGTTTAAAGACAAGTTAGACTGCTGCACTTTGCATGAGAATCTTCCCCAGGGAATGTGGTGGAATTTCACTTTGCAAAGAAAATCCAATCACATGCAAGGACAATAAGAAATGTTTTTGCTTGCACACGACTGGATGATGGAAATTAGCAGAGCTGCACAGCATTTACTAAGCTTTGAGGGAAATTGCAAACTGAACAGTCTATTTGCCTTTAGTAAATCAATCCCATAGACACAAGGTTTTTAGGACATTAAAGCGGAGTTCCACCCACATTTTTCACTCCTCACCATGCAGCACTCCTCACCATGCAGCACATAACCTGTTCGTAGAGCTAGCTAACACCAAAAAGCACATCATATATACCTCAAGACTGATTTATATAATAAAAAAGTGTAGCGTTCTACTTCTTATAATGATGAAATCAAAATGTGAAAATATATGCACCAAAAAAAATGACTAATAAAGTTTTGGGGCCAGTTGTAGCATTGATGCGCATGAGAATAGTCCAAGTCAAGGCTGCAGTAAGGCTGCTAGATGGCTGTTTGCCCAGTTCCTAAAGGGATCAGTCTCTCTAATAGCTGATAGTAAATCTCCACAGCAGCCGCTAACCAGTCCCAGTGATATTGCAGCTCACCATTCAGTCACACACAGCAATAAGTTCACATTCTGCTCTGAACCCAGTGGACTCTGGCTATCGGCACACCTGGTCTCAGCACTCCGGATCCTGCTCAGTCCGGCCTTATGTAGCAGTGGTGGCACACCGGACACCAATATGCACTTTCCTGACTCCTTCATGGTAAGAGGAATCTGTGTCCAGTACAGCTTGAGAAAAGTCTCTCTCCACTGTACTACAGTTCCCACAGTGCAATGCTTTGTGAGTGAATCTATTGATCTTTTTCTGATTAGCAGCTTCAATCTTGCTGATATAACTGTTAACCAGTTCAGCACTGCAGGGCATCAGCTACAGAGAGCAGCTGCAGCCAGTGTTTCTCTCACTTGCCATTCTTACCCAGGAACTTGGCTGCACAATCTTCTGAGGAAATCCCACTGGGATGCAAAGCGTCAGGCAAGGATGGTCCATGACATCAGCATGCTACTGGGAGGAGTTGTCTGCAAAGCTTTGGGTGAACTCGGTGAAGGGCTGCTCTGATTGCAGTGAGAGCAGACGGTGGAGTAAATACACAGGTGTCATTACTTGCAAAATTTCTGTTTTGTTTAGTTCTGTTCATTTTCAAGCAGTGAAAGAGATGTCTTCCTAAAAGGAGAATTTAGTGCATTGGCTGGCATTCAACTGAGAGAGTGTGACCGAGGACCTGGCTATAATATCTATATGATAGCAAGTGTTCATTGACCTTCTATATACAGTATATAGGGGTCAAATTCTGACTGTGAGCACATTTTGTGCACATGTGTAGTGATCACAGGGTGACAATGAATGAAGAGCACTTTGGATAAATATTTATGAACAGTTTAATTTCTGTGGACACTTTAATGAACGTTTGATGCCCCCCGTACACACAAGCGGAAATTCCGCCAGCAAAAGTATGAGAGCTTTTGGTCCAAAAATGCGACCGTGTGTATGCTCCATCGGACTTTTGCTGGCGGAATTCAAGCCCGAAAAAGATTTTCCGACGCACGAAATTCCTAAGCATGCTCAGAAACAATTCGACACATGCTCAGAAGCATTGAACTTCATTTTTTTGGCTCGTCGTAGTGTTGTACGTCACCGCGTTCTTGACGGTTGAATGTTCAGCAAAATTTTGTGTGACCGTGTGTATGCAAGGCAAGCTCGAGTGGAATTCCATCGGAAAAGCCATCCAAGAATTTTCCGACGGAAATTCCACTCGTGTGTACGCGGCATAATGCCCTGTACACACGGTCGGACATTGATTGGACATTCCGACAACAAAATCCATGGATTTTTTCAGACGGATGTTGGCTCAAACTTGTCTTGTATACACACGGTCACACAAAGTTGTCGGAAAATCTGATCGTTCTAAACGCGTTGACGTAAAACACATACGTCGGGACTATAAACGGGGCAGTAGCCAATAGCTTTGTCTCTTATTTTATTCTGAGCATGCGTGGCACTTTGTGTGTCGGATTTGTGTACACACGATCGGAATTTCCGACAACGGATTTTGTTGTCGGAAAATTTTATAGCAAGCTCTCAAACTTTGTGTGTCGGAAATTCCGATGGAAAATGTGTGATGGAACCCACACACGGTCGGAATTTCCGACAACTAGGTCCTATCACACATTTTCCGTCGGAAAATCCGACCATGTGTACAGGGCATAAGAGTTTATAATCATATATTAATGGAGCACATAGGTTTGTGACACTTTTGGGTGGAGTGCCATTAAAATGTTTTTTATTTTTCATTAATTTTGGATCATAAATGTTATAGCGATTTATGTGATGTAAATATTTTTAGTTAAGAGAGTTAGTAATTTTATTGCTGAATATACAGTATATATTCACATTTTAACTTCATCACTATCAGAAGTGGAGCGCTACACTTTTTTATGATCTAAAATAAAAGGGCTGCACATTTCCTTTAAATAGCCAATTCCCCTAAATAGAAGGCACGTTGAAATAATTTTGGCAGTGTATTGTGACCTCCCAAACTGTAATTGAGATGTGAATAGTGCTGACACCTAAAGGTTAAACCTTACATTTATAATAGTTCTCGTTAAGACATAAAAGAACCATACTGGCTGCTGCGCAATAATGAATATTAAATGCATTTTTAATCTGAGAGTGCCCTGGCCTAGCCTTAGAGGTGAAAGGTCAGAACAAAGACAGAGCAAATTCCATACTGAGTTTCTTCCTTCAGTTCTGTATGTATGAGGTCCTTACTAATAGGATTAGATAGGTGCCTGATCTGGCTGTTTTTTTTAGCAGATCAGGCTACAAAATCAGGAATGCATCAATCTTGCCAGCTAGTGGATACAGTTGATCTGGCTAATTAGGAAGCCTGGCGTAATCATTTATGTGCTCTACAAGATAAGCGGTGCTGGCTGACTCTATCCGCGTCAATCATCTTCCCTAAATAGCAACATTTATATAGATCCTACATACCTGACACCAGAACCTTTTTTTTAATGGTGTGTAGAACTTCCCCCTGTAGGAGCCACTGGAAACGATGGGTCCTGTTCTTTGCCTCAACCTCCTCAAGAACCTCAGATACTCTGACACATAAGGTTGAATATACAAACATACAATATCATAGGAAATAACAGTAATACTTAGTACCAAATAGTTGTTCTATATCAAAGGAAACCAGCACCACACCAGGTAGTAAATGAAAACTTAATATATTATCACCCAATTTGGTTGGCAAGTAGGCAAGCATAAAATAGATTAACAATGGTAATAACACAATTTGGCATACAAAGTGATTAACAGTAGGGACTAGGTATAAGATGACATTTGGCATCCAGATCAACATCAATGGTAACAAGGACACCCCAAGTGCAGTAAGTAGTGAGTAGTTGTAAAGTTCAACCCAATAAGTTCTGAAACTGTACTGCCAGAGCACAATAATGATGGCAATGCTAGTACTAGACAGATGGGGATTTTGTACTATCCAAAAGAAAAGGAGGATGGTAGCAGAGGGGGCAGAGGAACATAGGGAGAATAATTATTACGAAAGGGGTAGTCCTTTGAGAATTTCTTATGGCAGCTATCGTTGGGGCCCTTTAAGAGCATCAGTGCAATTAACACTAGTCCCAATGATCCTGCATGCAGTATAGCTACAGTTAGTCTTGGCACAGGTGCAAAGTAGATGTGGTTCAGATGCAGTAAAGGTTCAGTATAATGCAGTATAGGGTTGGTATAGGTGCAGTCTAGGTTTTGAATAAGTGAGGTATAGAGGCAGTATGGGTGCCAAATGGATTGGGTACATTTTGTGGCCTGTTCTAAATGGCTCAGTCCCTGTTATCATTATTATCAATGGGCAAGTAGCCCTCTCATCAGTCCATAGGATGCTGTGGTGATCATTCGCTGTAGAAGGGAAGGGCTCCCATGGGTCTGGAAGTCTCAGCTCGAACCCGGAAAACACGGTGCGGTATGGTGTATGTAGCTGCAGCTACATACAGTTTATACTGCACATCCAGCTGCCTCACTTGTTAGCAAGGGACATAATTTCTTAGGGCCAAGCTGGTCCAAACAAACTTTGTAAAGTATGTCAAAAGATGGAGTTGAGCTTTAATATGTGATGAGCCTAATTTTAACTGTCACAATGTAAGTTGCCATTTGTCTTTTCAGCACAATAAATACATTAATATGCTACATTCAGATTGCACCCTGCTGTTCTTATCTGTTCTTCTAGAGATACTTCAATCTCTTAAGAAGTTCTGCATTTGGTGAATTGAGATTAGCGGGAAGTTATCCTGAACGCTCCAGTTGGACTCTATGAGCTTTTTGCTGTTCTGCATAGACATTTATGTACATACAACACTTATTGTGCCATATACTTAATTACTACTGTGTATTCTTATAGGCAACCTTGACTTTTATTGTGCTTTCAGTTGTTTCTGCATATGGCCTGTACTTTTATATATATACATGTGTGTAGCCATATTTACTCATTACATATACAGGTTCTGCTTCTTGCTTTCCATTGTGACACATGTGTGTTTATACCACCTTCTCATAGTGCAAACTTAATTTTAAAACAATGCACTCCCCATGCAGCTAATATCTTATTCTAGCAGTTGAAAGGAGAGAGGGGCAGAGTGTTTGCACTGGAAGCTCCCTCTAGTGGCTATTATACAATTCTCTATATTTAATACAATAATACAAATATAAAAGGAAAAACATAAAAAATGACTTTAAGGTAAACACTACAAAAAAATTAAAATAATGAGGTCAATTAAAAAAACACTATATTTCCTTTTAAGTAACAAGTGCAGTACTATAGTTCTTAACCTTAAAGTGTTACTAAACCCATGACCCTGCATTCACTATATCTGGTCTCCCACAGTACACAGAACATGGAAATGCAATTATTTTAGTAAATATAAACTGCTAAATATCTTTTTTCATCAGCAGTATATAGCAGTCTTGTGACTTTTATCAGTGTCTGGTTAAAGCTCGTAGGAGGAGTTTTTATTCTACTCTGACTGTTCTATGAGGATCCAGGACCCCTGAAGCTCTGTCTGGACAGTGCTGATTGGCCCTGTGCTGATCACATGCACTCTCCCAAGAAAAGAAAAACTCTCTAGCAATACACACCAAACTGAGCATGTGCAGCCTGCCTCCAGTAACTCTGCTTTATCCGGACATGTTTTGGAGTCAGCGGAAAAAGAGGAGGATCTGTGCAAACAGGATCAAACAGCCTTTTTTACACAATGCCTTGGGTTCCACAGTGAGTATAACAAGCATGATTTACTGCATATACAGACCGATTTTACTATTGTGGGTTTAGTAACACTTTAAGTGGTCTGCATGGATCTGAAGTGCAGTTCCTGTGGATTAATTAGTGCTCAACAGCGGGGTTTGTTTTTCACATTTTTTGGACAGGAGTAAATGAGGGGCCCTCCTCCGCATCTCTTTTGCTCCCCCTCCCTAAATGAATCTGAATTAGTGTGAGGCCACGAACATGTCCACTTCTGATCACTCAATTATGTGTGCAGTATAAATATTGTACAATCACAAACTTAGCTGTTGTGAACTGACATTGTCATCTACCGCTCCACTACATATTCTATGAGCTTTTGTTATTGTAGTGGAGTGCCCATTTACTCACCATGCTCAGATAGAGGTGCAGGCCCCTTTAATTCCATTTCCCACAACTCCCCGGGTGACAGGACACATCCAGGGAGTATAAATTCCTCATCTTCTCTTCTTCAGCAGTTTACAGAGGCCACACCTAATGAGGCAGCGGTAGCTGGGCAAGTGATCTGCAGTGGGAGGACCACTACTAACAGAACCAACAAATGGGCAGCAGGGCCAGAGCTTAATGGCATATATCTTCTCCAGGATACCCGGCTACTGTGGGGGGGGCCCTCACTGATTGCTACCAGAGCACTTTGGTTCCTGTGGGGTGGCTCTTTGTTTTTGGGTCTGGAACCCCTTTAACTGCTCACCTGTGTTACCAGAGCTACCCTGGACTTCACTAAGAGGCACATTGTCTATGAGAATAAGCACACATTTTTGTTCTGAACTGTTTTACTGAAGTAGTGATTCTCAGCTAGATTCTCTGTCATAGTCTGTGGTTATAGAGGCTGAGAGATTCTGAGTAAAAAATGCAATTTATGTTCCCTAAAGACCTTGTGTATACATGAGTACAGGCGTGTATACATGCATAAAATTCTTCTTTGTCCACTTCTGTCTGACAATTTACATGTAAACCCTTGTATGTACTTGTGTATTTGCATAAATTACTGCAGTCAAACATTAAATGTGCTTTTTTTAAAAGCATCGTTGCATTACAGATCTTTAGGCAGCTTTGAGCACTGTCCCATAAACAACAATGATATTGTTTTCAGGTGGCTATATGACTACAAACAGCATTTTTTTCACCCTTGTGCAAGAAACCTTATAAAGAATATGCTATGCAGCCACGGGTTACCCTGAGTCACACAGACATTGCTGTGAAGAGACCATGTTTGCGCAGCTTTCATATGTTACTGAATTTCCATGAAGTTCCTCTTGAAAGTAACCTTTCATGAGATAAATATGGGAACTAACATTCCTGACCTCTGGTTTCTTGGCCATATTGAACTACATTACCATTACTCCCAACTTTTTGAGATGGGAACGAGGGATACCTATTAGCAAAAGTATGTAGGAATAGGACACGTTCCTTAAAGGAGAATTATACATTAAAAAAATGATTACTTAAACCCACAAGTGCTTTTTTTTTTACAGCTACTATTCCTTTATATTGGCTTTTGATATTTACAAATGCAGCAGTTTAGAAATTGGATGAAAGGTTTAGTACTGGGAAACATTTTTTGAAAGATAAAAAATGAATTTTATATACAACTGTATGGATCAAACCAAAATGAGGGACATTAATGAGGAAAGAGGAATAGAAGGACTTTCTTCCAAATCAGCGTCAGTCTCTCAAAATTACGGACAATTGGGAGATTTGTATTACTTATAAATCACTGACCTAGGATGAGCATACATGAGGGCCTATTCACACTAGCCCACACTCCAAAATGCTGCTGCCTGCACACCAGAGTGGTTTAGTATGTGGGCACCAGTGTTTTAAGCTGCATAGTCATGCTGCAGGGGGTGATGTAATGCAAGTTTTATATAATTAAAGAAAACGAGTCATTGGCCTTTCTAGTACAAAAAGAAAACTGACTTAATTTGGGGCCTGTTCACACTATGTGCAGTTACCTGCATTTTTTTTCTCATTGATAAACCCAGGTAACTGCAATGGCAATGCCCAGTGACTATTGTTTTCTGCGTGTCACATTCACACCAGAATGCAGTGTGAATCTCTCGGTGTTCCAAAGCTGTGCAATAGTATGAAATATATTTGCATAATATCACATTGCTCTGGATGGCGCTGCATGTCACTGCCCTGCTGTGCAGTGACATGAATGAAGTGTCACTTTGTGGATTTCACATAAAGTTTACTCAGAAAAAAAACCAGGGCATCAAGATGACAGCCAGGTATTTGGATTTCTTTGAGATACTCACATGTCACATGGAGCCAGACCCTGAATGGGGCACTCGTTTTCTCTATGGTAAACATTTCTCTTTAAATCAGGACTCTTCCAAACAAGCTTAATATCTAACACACACCATGTTCAGATGAAGCCAAAGCTCATTTTTAATGTTCCCTTGAAGGAAACTCGTGAAAACTAGGTGTGAATATCTAAGAGTTAAAAAAAAACAAAACATGAATTTATAAATATGCAAATTGCTGATTGACTGGTGTAACTTTGATGGCTTCTGGCAGAGAGGAATGGATTATTTTAGATTTATTAATTTAGTCTTTTTCCTCAAAGCTTTATTTAATGGCAAAATGCAGCACTGGAAGAACCAGTTTGCTTAGTTATTTTTGGACATTACAGTCCACCATGGCAGAAAGAAAAGAAGGCGGCTGTGTGTTACTCGAGTTGTAGAGAGTCTTCTGAAGTACTTGAGCCACAGAGAGAGTCCTTTACCACTTAATTTTCCATTGCTGGAGTTACTCCTAAGAGATGTCCATGCAGGGTAAGTTTCGGCAATGTAAAAATAGTCAAATATTTTATTATATTCAACGATTATATTATATTGGAGCATTAGCTTGAGAAGCCCCCCCTAGTTCTCCAAACTAAAGCACATATGGCCCGCAACAAAATTTTATTTAGCCCGTAGCTGATGATTTTATCTGTCCTACAGCTCATGTTTACAGTCGCTGTCTCTCCCCCTCCCGACAGCTGGGGTGCACAGCCATCAAAGGAGCATTCTAATGGTGACACTCTTGTAAGTGGGGACTCTGATCGGGGCACTGATGTAAGGGGGACTCTGATGGGGGCACTGTTGTAAGGGGGGACTCTAAAGGGGGCACTGATGTAAAGGGGACTCCACCCAGACTGGAATGAACTATTATAAACTGTTAGGAAGGGACCAATGGGCAGAATAGATAGGCTGACTCTGAGTTCTAGTGCTACACCAAATGTCCTGCCAGTGAGAAGTCCTATTTCAGGCTGGTCAGACAACAGTTAGAGGATACCCTTGGGACTCCTGGTCTTGTCTTCAGGTCTCTAACGCAAAGACAGACGCGGCATCATCCTCAGGGGCCCCTGTGTGACAGACCTAACCAAGCTAGGGGCTTCTAGAGAGGACTAGGAGCAAGCCTCTTACCCTATGGACCCTGGGTTTTAAGGGAACAATACTCTTTGTGAGGTGTATGCCTGGGGACCCTTTAAGTAATGTTACTTTGGATTGAAGTCCATGTCCCCCCAAGACACACAGACTCTGGGAACCCTGTATAGAGCCTACATGCCATATTGGCAATAGTGACTGCTTCACACTGTTGGGACTCATAGCAGATGCTGATGTCATCAGCCAGCCACCTGTCTTGGACTGTCTGCTATAATGTGTATTGTAGTTAGGGAGCTAGGAGACGAAAAGGCTGCCCTGAAAGGTCATATTTATGAGTCACCTAGTCTGGAACTGATTAGTTAATTAGCTCATGTTAATTTAGGTTTCTGGTTACAGGTGTATTGTTAGAGTAATATAAGCAGGAGACAGGAACCTACTACTCAAATGTTTAAAAGCCTATATTCTGTGTTCTAATAAACAGTTCATGTTCAGCAGCTAAAATGAGTACTGTCTAGTTCTTGGTTGTCAGTGGTTTGGAATATCTGATATCTGAATTCAGACTGGAGGAAGCGGTATATGACGAAAGCACTTAAGCAGAGTGCGGGACGTTTCGTTACATTGGTGGCAAGCAGTGGGATGCTTCCTGAAGTCTGGGACATCCAAACCTTCAACAGGATACAAGATCGGGATAGCAGACTTCAGTCACCCCAGCGGAGATATGGATCTTGCATCAGGGTTCCCAGAGCTGCTGCAGATCATCCTTTCAGCATACTCCAGGACTGTGTCTGTGGATGAATACCTGGAGCTCAGGCAGCACATTCGGGTAGGACTCTGGATTGGAGCCCTCCAGGCCGCTGGTATGCAACAGGGAAAGTGCTTTCCAACCCCAGAGCAACGGGTCAGTGACCAACGGGCGGATGAGGATGGCATTTTGGCATTCTGGGAGAGTGGCCCCAGGAGCAATGGGTGACTGAGTTGGACAGGCTGGTCCAGCAGGAGATAGAGCTGGACAATCGTTATCGGGCTCTTCAACGGCACACAGAGCAGGAATATTTAGGGAAGACAACAGAATGCTCTCCGGAAGGATATGACTTTGGCGGCCCTGGATTGCTGTGGGAGAGCCTTACAGATCGTTTTGTGTTTGGCGATGAAGGGGAACCTACCTTCGAGGACCTGCAAAAATACAGAAAATGTTAAAGAAAAAAAATGCGCTGTTTAAAAATACTCCACACCAGCTGCAACTCAAAGTGAAATACGCACAAATATAAATAAAAAACATAAGGAGCTGTGCTTAAACATATAAAAACACGTGCAATTGAATAAGATCAATCCGATCCATTAGTCCCATCGAATTGTAAAACAAATCACAAAGGATGACTACAAACAAAGGCATATAATAAGTGAGCATTAATGATAAATAAATTAATCCAGTCCTTGAAAGTTCCAAAGAAAGGAAATGTTTGATAAGACACCATATGGTACAATCATCAGTGATTTCTTATAAGACAAATGGAATCCACCACCACATAGAGTGCAAGCTTACCAGCTGCACAAGCTGTCTAAGCTTGTGGTTAATACCCAGCCAGGACCTTTGATCTTCCCAGCACCTCTGGTGACCGATAAGCCAAATTTTCCTGGAGACTTGGAGTATATCCAGCGGTCAGCAGCCAACCACAACAATGACCTTGTATGAGTATTATACCAGTAGAAAAAAGTAGAAGAGAGTCGCCATCAGTTATTATAATAAAATCCCTTCATCTGGATATGCCAAAATCCTTGCTTCTTCAGGCTGAAGTAATGAAATTTACTGGAGTAGTAGGCTAGAAGTCCAGCAACACATGTGAAATGGTGTCACAGATCTAGCAGAACACTACAGAAAGGAGAGATACTCAATCAAGCCCGGGAGGTGAGATTATCTTTGGCTCAGATCCTTCATACTACTCTGGTAAATTCCATTACTTCAGCCTGAAGAAGCAAGGATTTTGGCATATCCAGATGAAGGGATTTTAATATAATAAAATACCACCCGGTTTTACCGATGGCAGCTCTCTTCTATTTTTTTCTGCTGGTATAATACTCATACGGAGGTCATTCTTGTGACTGGCTGCTGACCGGTGGATATACTCCAAGTCTCCAGGAACGTTTGGGTTATCAGTCACTGGAGGTGATGGGAGGATCAAAGGCCCTGGATGGGTATTAGCCACAAGCTTAGACAGCTTGTGCAGCTGGTAAGCTTGCACTCTATGTGGTGGTGGATTCATATTGTCTTATAAGAAATCACTGAAGATTGTATCACATGGTGTCTTATCAAAAATTTCCTTTCTTTGGAGATTTCAAGGACTGTGGATTCATTTATTTATCATTAATGCTCACTTATTATGTGCCTTGTTTGTAGTCATCCTTTGTGATTTGTTTCACAATTCGATCGGAGTGATTGATCTGATTGATCTTATTCAATTGCAGGTTTTTTAGTTTTTATATGTTTTAGCACAGCTCCTTATGTTTTTTTATTTGTTTTTTATTTATCTTTTACAGAGAGGCTATGCTCAGTCTTGTAGGGGTCTCAGAGCTTAAACCGGACCTGGAATATTTGCTAAGGAAGGAACAGCATCTGGAAAGGGCATACGGGGAACTGCTAGAACACGTTCAGCAGCATGCCAGAGAATCGGCAGTGGAAACTCTGGAGATGGCCGTCCACAAAACTGAAGTGCTAACAACAGGGCTGAGCTCTGCTAGCCTCTGCCCAGCACTGGAAATATCTCCTGGGTTTCAGAGACAGGAGATGGTGAACTTCTATCCCCAGACACCAGTTCCAGAGACTGATGATTTAATAGACTTGTCTGCTGAGGAGGAACAACCCAATGAGCCTACAGCAGAAGAGCGCGCATCCAGGAATAGCACCACTGACCTCTGCCTACAACACTCAGTGACCCTGGAGTTGTGCATGGCCACCGACTTTTCAGTTTACTTCCCAGTGGAACAGCTGGCATCAGGGCAGAACATCACTGAGCTCTGCCCAGCACTAACAACAGTTTCACGATTCCTGAGAGAAGAGGCAGCCGGCCTTTCTCCCACAACAGGAACATGGGATTTCCTGCCATCAGCATCTGTGGAGTTACAAGAAACTTCTCCAGCTGAAGCGTTGGCAACCAGACAGAGGGTCCAAGACCTCTGCCCCACACCTGCAGCAGCTCTGGAGGCCCAGGGTGAGGAGGTGGCGGTCACTTCCGAGCGGCAGATCAGCATCCAGGGGGAGAATGCGATTGGCACCTCACAACTGTCCCTTAAGCTAGTGTCGGTGGATGGGCCTGCGGTATCCACTAACAGCAACCCAACAGAAGTGCTGGCAACAGGGCAGAGTGCTACCAACCTCTGCCCAGCAGCGGCAACAACTGCGGAGCTCCAGGGAGCCGGGGCGGTCGGCCTTCCTGCCCAGCGACAAGCTGATGTAGTGAAGCTTCTTCTCCCAGCTGAACCGCTGGCAACGGGACAGAGTGTCGCTGGCCTCTGCCCAGCATCTACAGTGTCTCTACAGCTTCAGGGAGCTGGGGCAAATGGCCCCTCTCCCCAGCAGCAGACCGAGCCCCGGAATGTTAGAAACCACCCAGCTGAAGCGCTGGCAGCTGGACAAAGAGTCAATGACCTCTGCCCCACACCTACTGATGACAACTATTCCTTGCAGCCAAGAATGGAGATCTTACGGACTATGTGAGTTCACTCTGCCCAACTAACGCATGTCCAGACCAGGTGGAGGTCTGGGACCTTGTTAGTCGACTTTTGATGGGGGGAGAAATATGACAGACCTAACCAAGATAGCGGCTTCTGGAGAGGACTAGGAGCAAGCCTCTTACCCACTGATTATGGGCCCTGGGTTTTAACGGAACAATACTCTTTGTGAGGTGTATGCCTGCGGACCCTTGAAGTAATGTTACTTTGGATTGAAGTCCATGTCCCCCCCCAAGACACACAGACTCTGGGAACCCTGTATAGGGCCTATATGCCATATTGGAAATAGTGACTGCTTCACACTGTTGGGACTCATAGCCAATGCTGATGTCATCAGCCAGCCACCTGTCTTGGATTGCCTGCTATAATGTGTATTGTAGTTAGGGAGCTAGGAGACAAAAAGGTTGCCATGACAGGTCATATCTCTGAGTTACCTAGTCTGGAAATGATTAGTTAATTAGCTCATGTTAATTTAGGTTTCTGGTTACAGGTGTATTGTTAGAGTAATATGAGCAGGAGACAGGAACCTCCTACTCAAATGTTTAAAAGCCTGTATTCTGTGTTCTAATAAACAGTTCATGTTCAGCAGCTAAAATGAGTACTGTCTAGTTCTTGGTTGTTGAAATATCTGATATCTATATTCAGACTGGAGGAAGCGGTATATGACGAAAGCACTCAAGAGGGGTGTGGGACGTTTCGTTACACCCTGCAACAAGAATTTGCTGCAACATTCATCTGGAGGTATCTCTATGATTAACTATATACACTCACCGGCCACTTTATTAGGTACAACTTACTAGTACCAGGTTAGACCCCCTTTTGCCTTTCGAACTGCCTTAATTCTTTGTGGCATAGATTCAACAAGGTGTTGGAAACATTCTTCAGAGATTTTGGTCCATATTGACAATTGGATTGAGATCTGGTGACTGTGTGACTGTGGAGGCAATTGGAGTACAGTGAACTCATTGCCATGTTCAAGAAACCAGTGGTGAGGTGATTTGAGCTTTGTGACATGGATTGCATGTATTATCCTGCTGGAACTAGCCATGAGAAGATGGGTGGCTATATTGTAGCCCTAAAGGGATGGACATGGTCAGCAACAATACTCAGGTAGGCTGTGGCATTTAAACAGACAACATTTTTGCAATCTTCTATTGTCTAATTTTGGTGAGCCTGTGAACTGTAGCTTTAGTTTCCTGTTCTTAGCTGACAGAAGTGGCACAGTGTGGTCTTCTGCTGCTGTGGCCCATCTGCTTCAAGGTCCTAAGTGTTGTGGGTTCAGAGATGGTATTCTGAATACCTTGGTTGTAACGAGTGGTTATTTGAGTTATGGTTGCCTTTCTATCATCTCGAACCACCTGCCCCTTCTCCTCTGACCTCTGACATGTTTGTCCACACAACTGCCTCTCACTGGATATTTTCACTTTTGCAGACCATTCTCTGTAAACCCTTAAGATGGTTGTGCTTGAAAATCACAGTAGATCAGCAGTTTTTGATATGCTTAGACCAGCCAAAGTCTAAGTTTAAGTGACTGTTCAAAGTCACTTAAATCGCATTTCTTCCCCATTCTGATGCTCAATTTGAACTACAGCAAGTCGTCTTCACCACACCTAGATGCTTAAAAGCCGTGAGTTGCTGCCATGTGAATAACTAATTGGCTAAAAAGCAATTAAACAGGTGTACCTAATAAAGTGACTGGTGAGTGTATACCCGGGTATACAGTATACGCACAATTCCACCAGGACTCCTATCAGGCTCTTTGCTGATAATATCTATTTGTATGTTGAATGTATGTACTGTTATTAATCGTTTGTTATATAAAGCTGGTATTATTTCTATACTGGTGGGGATCTTTATGTCATTTCTCGTAACCTCCCTGAAAGAGGGCTACACCTCCCTGATGTAATCGGAAAACAGCTGTCTCTTTCAGGTTCTAGAAGCTGGCCTAATGATGGTGCACACCTGGGCCCCTCGTCCTTCAGCGCTGAATGCCTCAGCTGATACATTTTGGGATATGTGATGTAAATATCCCAGGAAGCTACAGAAGCATACTGATGTCCAGGAGCGGCCCGTCCATTAACAGCGCACGGGCGTGGGTGTTTTTTTGAAGCACCTAATTAGAGCCAGAGGCTTTAATAGGCTTCCAAATAGGGTGGGCTCGGGGCGCAGAGAAGTTGCGAATGGAGCCCACCTAGGTGTGTTACAATAGCGAATTAATGTTCACTATTGTAGCACTGATCCTCCTCCTGGCCAATCAGGAAGCGGGTCTTGAGACCTGTCACCAAATTGCCTGAAAGGACAGGCGATTCTATTGGATGCCTAGGCGGAGGGGAGGAGACGCGCGGCCGCCATGATGGAGTAATGGACACAGGAGCCGCTGCCCGATTCCCAATGCCGACGCCCGCTGGGTGATGCCTGCTGCCTGCCACCTGCCACTTAAATGGGGTAAGTGCTAGACCGACCGGCAGACGAGTGGGTGGGAGTGGGGTGGGTGGTTGTTTGCCACACCCCAAAAAAAAAAAAAAAAAACACTAGCCGCCACTGCAGATGTCATTCTTACCTAGGTGAGAATGGAGACGAGGATGGGGTGGACCATAAAAAGAAAAGACGATAACTAAATAAATGATAAAGTGTTTTTGTTTTTTTTAATTAGGGAAAGGGAGGAAAATAATGGGGCAAAGGGGTATTTTGGAGTGATGGTCTGTTTTGAAGAAAGCAGTGCTGGTGGTCACAGATTTAATACACCATGAAAATAGAGCTGTGTACACAGTGGCAAGCAGAGTAAAGAGTGCTGGGCACAGCAGTAAAGGGTGGGATCCAATGAACTGTCCTAGCTATTCTAATGAGGGTCTGATGGATTGAGACCGAAGCACAGAAATTTGCTTGGTGAGCTAATCTTGCCTCCTGGAGGATTGCCTGTCACAGACGCACAGCTTCTCGTGCCTTTGCAGGCAGGAATTAATCATGAGACTGTAAAACAAGGGAGGAGGTCACCAATGGGGGGCTGGACATTACTCCTAACTCAGCAATCAACACAGCGCTGAACAATATGAATACCAATAGGGCACACCTAAAATCTTAAGGTGGCCATTCTTCCACTGTTCTGCCATAGTTGTGCTCAAACAGCTGCATTAGTCTCCGAGAGTAGGTGTCACAAGAGGCTCAAAATGTTATCCAATTTTCTGTTTATCTCTGTGGATGATTTGTGCCTCATCTATGCTTTATGTTTCAGCTATTTCTTGACTGCCTGAAAAAGCATTTTTTTTTGCAAATATTTTAATTAAACCAGGAATAGGCAGGTACAGAACATCACATCAATAATATATAGACATTGACGCAATCAATTATAAGGCAAACAATATGTCCATTTCGTTAGTCTGTGCTGAAGATCCATACACGTCAAGGATACATTACAGGGAATATAACCAGTATGTAGTCATCTTCTCTGCACATAGTTTAACCACTTCAGCCCCGGAAGATTTGGCTGCTCAATGACCAGGCCATTTTTTGCGATACCTCACTGTGACGCTTTAACTGACAATTGCGTGGTCGTGCGATGCTGTACCCAAACAAAATTGACATCCTTTTTTTCCCACAAATAAACATTTCTTTTGTTGTTATTTGATCACCTCTGTGTTTTTTATTTTTTGCGCTATGAACAAAAGAAGAGCGACAATTTTGAAAGAAAACACTATCTTTTACTTTTTGCTATAATAAATATCCCAAATTTAAAAAAAATAAATAAATGTTTTCCTCAGTTTAGGCCGATATGTATTCTTCTTCATATTTTTGGTAGAAAAATCGCAATAAGCGTTTATTGATTGGTTTGCACAAAAGCTATAGCATCTACAAAATAGGGGATAGATTTATGGCATTTTTATTATTTTTTTTTTTTTTTTACTGGTAATGGCGGTGATCAGTGATTTTTATCGGGACTGCGATATTGTGGCAGACAAATCGGACACTTTTGACACATTTTTGGGACCAGTGACATTTATACAGAGATCAGTGCTATAAAAATGCACTGATTACTGTATAAATTACACTGGTAGGGAAGGGGTTAACACTAGGGGGCAATCAAGGAGTTAACTGTGTGTGTGTCCCTAGATGTGTTCTAACTGTAGGGGGATGGGACTTACTAGGGGAAGAGAGAGATAGATGTTCATACTTAGTATGAACACACGATCTGTCTCTTCTCCCCTGAGAGAACCAGGATTTGTGTGTTTACACACACACATCCCCGTTCTCATTTTGTAACGAGCAATCGTGGGTGCACCTGCCGGGCACTCGCATCGGCTCCAGGAACACGCTTCAGGCGCACGCGCCGCCGGAGGCGTCTTAAAGAGCCAACGTACAGCTACGATGGCTCACGCAGGGGAGCCAACCTGCCGCAGTATAACTAGACTATGGCTACTAGACTTTCTAAGGTAGTTGGAGGGTTGGTGCACAGGGATCAATCTGGGTTCATCCCTACTAGGTCCACAGCCAATAATATTATAAGATTGTTCTTAAACTTGCAGACACCACTGGATAATCCTGGGGGTAGGGCCATTCTGTCCTTGGATGCTGCCAAGGCTTTTGATAGTTGAATGGCCATAGCTCTGGGAGATCCTGGCTCGCTTTGGCTTGGGGGAACAATTCATAAATTGGTTAAAGGTCCTTTACTCGGCACCCAGGGCCAGGCTGTGTATTAATAATAGTCTCCGTCTCCCGATGCCATTACATAGGGGCACCCATCAAGGGTGTCCGTTATCCCCTTTATTGTCCGCCCTGGCGGTGGAGTCATTGGCAATATTGATACGCAACTCACCTGACATTGTAGGGTTTCGTAGAGGTCCTTTGGAGGAAAAAGTGTCCCTTTATGCCAAGGATGCTCTGCTATACTTAGGGGACACCAATACCTCCTTACAGAAGGTAATTGAGACCATTACAAAATTCAGGGAATTCTCCGTTTTTTTCTATTAATTGGTCGAAATCTATCCTCATGCCCCTAGACCCACTAACTGAGCCCCTGCCTCTGGGAGCCAGACAAATCACTGTTGCCAATTCTTTTAAATATCTAGGTGTAGTAGTGTCCCCAGACCCTACTAGTTATCTTTGGTTAAATCTAAGCCCATTATTGGATAGACAAAGGGAGAAATGCCTCAGCTGGTGTAAATTCCCCCTTTCGGTAGTGGGGAGGGTGAACTTAATTAAAATGGTCTGGGCCCCGCAACTCTTGTATATCTTCCAAAATTCACCTATGTGGATTTCCAATAAGTGGTTTAGATGAGTGGACACACAGATGCGAGATCTCATTTGGAAATGGAGGAGGGCTAGGATCATTTTGTAAACTTTACAATACGGAAAGAATAAGGGGGGACTTGCTGTTCCTCACCCTAAACTATACTTTTTATCTTCACGAATGGAGCAATTAGCAGGATGGGGCCAGGATGATAATGATGATCCCATAGTACAATTGGTGACCCGGTCCTGCCCAACACTAAAAGCTGGCTCACATATGGAGATGGATCTGCCTAGCCTACCCCAGTCCTCCCCAACAACAGATCTCCTTAGAAGGGTATGGAAGGCAACCTGGAAAGCTTTATCTGTGGAGGGCTTGTTGAGGTTTACCCCTCTTTGGAACAATCCCAAATACCCGGAACTAAACAAACTACAGGAGTTTTCTATATGGCGACAAAAAGGGATATAATTCTTCCCTCAGATTTATTCAGGGACTTTACTAAAGTCCTATACACAATTGTGTGTGTGAGTTGTGTGTGAGTTTTCTTTGCCCAAGAGATGCTTCTACCAATACCTCCAGCTTCGACACGCTCTGTATACCCAAAGGCAAACACTCCCTCTAGAGGTGTCTTCCTCTTCTATGTTGCTAGAGATCCCCCAGGCAGATGTTAGGAGGGGTTTAATCTCTAAAATAAACTCAGTACTATTGTCTTCTAGCCAAGATCATGCCTCACTAAAATGTAGAGCTCGATGAGTGACAGACATTGGAGATATTGACGGAGACCAGTGGGATATGGCCTTAGAGTCAATTCCAGTTGTTTCTGTCTCAGCGTCTCATAGGCTATTGCAGCTATTTATATTGTACAGAGTCTGAGAGACTATACGCCTAGGGTTTGAAAGACTCCCCTATATGCTCAAAGTGTAAAGTTCAGCAAGGAGATTTCATACATATGATCTGGAGGTGGCCGAAACGTAATCGCTATTGGACCAAGATCATACAGTGTGTATCTCGTCTAGCCCAGGTAACAGTACCTCTAACTCCATTAGTGTGCCTATTAGGTGCAATCGATGAGAAAATGTACCAGAAGGGGATGTATAATATGATTACTAGACTACTGTACCTGGCTAGAAAACTCATAGCTCGTTATTGGATGGCTTCTACAGTACCTTCTGGGAAACAATGGATTGCCTATGTTAATTCCCTTCTTCTCAGGGAACAACTGGCCTATCTGCATAGAAATGCTGTGTCCAAATTTAACCTTATCTGGCAGCCTTGGTTAGATGACCCTAGCCTTGCCCCACCACAGTTAGTGATGGATAGGTTATTGACACTTTAGCCCACTAGGAGTCGTAAGTGGGGGATACGTTGAAGGAGAGAAGAGAATTGTATGTTCTAACTTTGTTTTGTTAAGTGCTTAATTTATGATTTTTTTTTAGTTTAAAAAAAATTAAGAAGCTTCCTACTGATGCTATAGAAGTTGCTTCAAGTGCTAGTTTTCTAATATCTGTTATGTCATTGTGAATGTTAATCTATATGATGTGACTTATTGATGCTTAATCTGTATGCTGATGGATAGTTTTGAACACCTGATATGACTATAACTATGCGCAATTGTACAGTCACTTTATGCAACAAATAAAAATAAAAATGTTTTGATAAAAAAAAAAGACATGTACCATGACCCATATTTAGCGTTCATACTGCTCATGACACACGTGATTATGCTTTTTCATATATACTTTTTTGTCACAATCACTGCACTGATGAAGCCTAGAAACTGAAATAGTACTAGCCACAGGCCTGCCATGAAAAATTGTCATTTACCTACATCTCCTTGCTTATTGTCCTGAGTTTCCAAGGGAGCATCCCCTGAAGTTTCCCATCTTGTAGTTTGCACTATAGTGAAGGCACTGATCTGGTGCCTACATGGCCAAAACCAGCAGTACTTTGTTGAGGTGGAGATGGTACTATGCACAAGTCACTGTTCTATATCATCAGAAGCTCTATAAACCCATTTGTTGAGGTATTCACTTAAAAGCATGCCATGATCTTTTACCCATAATTCTACCGTATATCCTTTTTAGGATATTTACCAACATGTTTTGTGATCATAACTGCAAATAAAAGCCAGGATTCAAGATGTGGTTGGCTTTCATATATAGAGCTTTTCATTTTCCATTCTATCCTAAACCATTGGATGAATGCTCTTATGCCTGCAGGCTCTTAGCAATGTCTCCAAAAACCTTGGCAGTGTATTCTTACAGGTGAGGCGATGGCCTGTGTTGATCTTTCAATCTCTATTATTTCTTTTCATTATAGGCTAGCACTTTTAGTTCCATCCCCTCCATAGAAACATCTTCCCAATGTGAACATACAATTTTGAGTAATGATCTTTCATTGGGTGTGTGTGTGTAGGTAGTTTTTAGTATATCTATATCCAACAAAACATCAACAACTTCCCAGAAAAGGAAATATTGGGAAATCTACCAATGAGGACACCTGTTCTTGTGTTCGGGTTACTACTAGCTAAGAGGAGGTTTTGCCTCACTTGGGGGGAATTTCTCTTACTTCCTGTTCAAAATGACAGCAGTTTTAACGCATCCCTACTCTTTAAAAATAAAAAACTCTCTTGTTATTAGACATGCGCAGAACTGAAAAATTATTTTGTTTCAGATAGATTTGTTATGTCACTAATTTTGTTTTGTAGATTTCTTTCAGAATATGTATAGTTTTGTTTAATTTTGTTTTGTTTATTAATTTCCTAACAAATTCCAAATTTTTGGAACGATTCAAATTCGGATCAGTCGAAAAATGATCTACCAATTTGAATTATTTGTGAAGAATAGCTGGTTGCTAAGGAGCGGGCCAGGTTAAGGAGCGGGCCGATGACTCTGCTTCCCTGTTGACAGCTGAACTGTAAACAAAAGAATGCCACATATATAGAAAAGTCTGGTATAGATTTTAAGGGGAACCCCATGCCAAATTTAAAAAAGAAAATGGCATGGGGTCCCCCACAAAAATCCATACCAGACCCTTATCCAAGCATGCAGCCCAGCAGGCCAGGAAAGGGGGGGTGAACAAGTGCCTTTTGAACCATACCAGGCCACACGCCCTCAACATGGGGGGTGTGCTTTGGGGCAGGGGGGGGGGGGGGGCTCTGCCATAGGCAATGCTTTAAAAGCCTTTATAGGTTACCACTTTATACAGTCAGGTCCATAAATATTGGGACATTGACACAATTCTAATCTTTTTGGCTTTATACACCACCACAATGGATTTGAAATGAAACGAACAAGATGTGCTTTAACTGCAGACTTTCAGCTTTAATTTGAGAGTATTTACATCCAAACCAGGTGAACGGTGTAGGAATTACAACAGTTTGTATATGTGCCTCCCACTTTTTAAGGGACCAGAAGTAATGGGACAGATTAACAATCATCCATCGAACTTTCACTTTTTAATACTTGGTTGCAAATCCTTTGCAGTCAATTACAGCCTGAAGTCTGGAACGCATAGACATCACCAGACGCTGGGTTTCATCCCTGGTGATGCTCTGACAGGCCTCTACTGCAACTGTCTTCAGTTCCTGCTTGTTCTTGGAGCATTTTCCCTTCAGTTTTGTCTTCAGCAAGTGAAATGCATGCTCAATCGGATTCAGGTCAGGTGAGAAGGGGGTTTTCTTCACCAGGGAAAGAATTCTTCGGTCATCCACCACAGTCGTTTTCCATGGTCTTCCGGGTCTTTTGGTGTTGCTGAGCTAACAGGTGCATTCTTTCTTTTTAAGGATGTTCCAAACAGTTGATTTGGCCACACCTAATGTTTTTGCTATCTCTTTGATGGGTTTGTTTTGTTTTTTCAGCCTAATGATAGCTTGCTTCACTGATAGTGACAGCTCTTTGGATCTCATATTGAGAGTTGACAGCAACAGATTCCAAATGCAAATAGCACACTTGAAATGAACTCTGGACCTTTTATCTGCTCCTTGTAAATGGGATAATGAGGGAATAGCACACACCTGGCCATGGAACAGCTGAGCAGCCAATTGTCCCATTACTTTTGGTTCCTTAAAAAGTGGGAGGCACATATACAAACTGTTGTAATCCTACACCGTTCACCTGATTTGGATGTAAATACCCTCAAATTAAAGCTGAAAGTCTGCAGTTAAAGCACATCTTGTTCGTTACATTTCAAATCCATTGTGGTGGTGTATAGAGCCAAAAAGATAAGAATTGTGTCGATGTCCCAATATTTATGGACCTGACTGTATCTACAGAGGAGGTCTAGAGCTAGAATTACTGTCCATGATCTGACGCTTGCGGCAATACCTTACATGTATGGGACCATCACTGTTTGTGTGCGTGCGGGACAGACGCACACGTTCACCTTTGTATAGGGGGACAGGGGCACTTCATTTTTTTTCTTTTAATTATTCATTTATTTTATATTATTTATTTTTACACTGTTGCTTTACATTTTTGTATCACTTTTATTGCTGTCACAAGGAATATAAACACTCTTATGCCCCGTACACACAATCGGACATTGATTGGACATTTCGACAACAAAATCCATGGATTTTTTCCGACGGATGTTGGCTCAAACTTGTTTTGCATACACACGGTTGCACAAAGTTGTCGGAATTTCCGATCGCCAAGAACGCGGTGATGTAAACCACGTACGACGAGACTAGAAAAGGGCAGGTCCGAACCAAGCGCGGCACCCTTTGGGCTCCTTTTGCTAATCTCGTGTTAGTAAAAGTTTGGTGAGAGACGATTCACGCTTTTTCAGACTCGTGGTTTTCAGATTGTTTTCTGCTGTTCAGTTTGTGCTTGTGGGTTTGCATCTGGTCTTCAGTGCGTGCAGCGAGTTACGCGTGACTCTTGTCATTGTGTTCTTGTTCGTCCGCTACTGTTTTTCAGGTCACTTTTCACGGGCCTTGCTGTTCTTCAGTGCGTTCTGTTACTTCGTTCTGAGCGGCTGGCCGTTTTCTAGCCATGTTGCGTATACGCACTCCTCGCAGAGTTCGTGCTGTGCGGGGGCTTGGTGTTGGGGTCCTTACCTTGACACAAGCCCAGTCCATGAACAGGGTGGGGAGGAGTTCATGGACCAAGAATTGGTTGCTCCAGCGTGACCAGTTCTGTCACATGCTTTTGCTCCGTGAGATCAGTGAGAATAATCCTGATGATTTCAGGAACTTTCTCCGGATGACGGACCCCGTATTTCACCGTTTGTTGGCTTTGCTGACCCCTTATATTAGCAGGCAGGATACCTGCATGAGGCAAGCCATCACTCCGGAGCAGAGGCTCGTTGCCACCCTGCGGTACTTGGCGAAGGGGAGAAGCCTGCAGGACATCTCCGACAGGCATCTCCCCCCAGGCTCTGGAGATCATTATCCCAGAGACCTGTTCTGCTGTCATCCAGGTCCTGCAGAAGGAGTATATTAAGGTAAGATTTTTATCCTTTAACATCACATTTTAGTGTATTTAATGTTTGATAATTTATTGTATTTCTTTCCTCATTCCCTAATTACAATGATTGGAATATGCTGTGAATGTCCCTTTTGTCCTCATGCATGCTGGATTTTTATGTACTTATTTTATTTGTCCTTCATGCATATTTGCCTTCACTTACCTCCCCAGCATGGTCTCCTGGCCCTATATTCACCTCATGTAGTCACTTAACAATGTATTTTATCAGCTCCATAGTAGTGCTTTACCCCAAACACCCCCTAAAATGTTGTAAAATTGGATTTGTGCTTTAAATTCTGGCAGAGTGCCAGAGGCTTTTTTTGGGGGGTCCCCAAATCATTTGGAACCCACCCTCCCCCCAACTGCTAAGTCAGCTGATACCAATTCTCTATCTATCCTCAATCATCTATATGCTGACTTTGCCAAACCCATACACACTATACCCACCTCTTTTGTGGTCAGATGTATGGATGGATTCCCCAAAGCATGTAGTGCAAGGGCCTGCCTGAATACTTTCAAATGGTACTGTTTAAAGTTTTTGTATCCTTTTATTATCTTGATAGGTAATTGCAGAATGTAAAAATGTGCTAAAATGTGTACAATGTGTATTTATATCTTTGTATTATGACACTTCTTACCTGTCCAGTGGGCTGTCAAGAGTGTAACTAAGGAGGGGCTGGCCAAAGTAATACACATTATTTAGGCATTCATTTCTCAATGAAGTGGAGAGGGTTACCTGTCCAAGAGCTCCCCCCCTAAAATGTTAGAAATGGCCCATGAGAGGGGGGGAGGGGGAATCTGATAGGTGTACCTTATACTTTGGTCTTTAAAAACTCCTCCAAATAAATGTTATCTTGATGTTGGCCAAGAATGTTTGTGTCTAATCTGCTTTCCCTGTTTATGTGCAAAATGACTAATTTTTTGTTGTTGTTTGACTCCACAGTTTCCTTCCAACCCACAGGAATGGCAGACTGTGGCCTCCCACTTTGCCCAGCGGTGGGACTTTCCTAACTGCGGAGGGGCAATTGATGGGAAACACGTCCACATCGTCCCACCACCCAACTCGGGGTCATACTATTTCAACTATAAGGGGTTCAATAGTATTGTGATGTTGGCACTGGTGTCGGCTACTTATGAGTTCCTGTATGTGGACGTGGGGAAGAATGGCTGGATGTCCGATGGTGGAGTCATCGCCTAGACGGAGTTCTACAGACGTCTCCAGAATGGCAGCTTGGACTTGCCACCTCCAGAAGACAATGCGGAAGGACTCCCATTTGTCTTCGTTGCGGATGAAGCGCTTGCGCTGGGGGACCATCTTATGCGGTCATTCCCTATGAGGACCCTCACCCCGGACCAGAGGGTTTTTAATTACCGGCTGGCCAGAGCCAGAAGAGTGGTGGAGAACACGTTTGGAATCATGGCCAGCTGGTTCCGCCTATTTCTTACACCCATACACATGGTGGAGTACAAACTGAATCATATCATCCTGGCGTGCTGTGTTCTACACAGCTTTTTACGGCAACATTCTGCCAACTATGCTGGCTCAGTTGGGCCTGAGGCCGGAATTCTAAATGAAACAACCCTGACGGCGCTTGAAAGTGGCCGTCCTGACTTGCCCCCCCTGAGTGCCCGTGATGTCCGGCTAGGATACCTTGAATACTTTGTGGGTAGGGGGGCTATGAATATGCCAGACAATGTCTGAAACCTTTTTAAAATAATAATAAAAAAATAACTACTAAAATCTTTGGTGACATTTACTGCTTGTATTTCTTTTAGCTGACCCTGACAGAAATGTAGTGAGTCCTGAAAGGTGTGATTGTGTAACATTACAAAGCTGTTGGGTGTTATTTACTAAAGGCAAAGACACTTTGCACTACAAGTGCACTTGAAACTGCACTTGTAGTGCAAAGTGTATTTTACCTTAATAAATAACCCCCATTGTTACTGAAACACCAATTAGAGCACAACAAAAGTTTGGGAGCATTGAAACAATAATCCACACATTCTTGAGTAACAATCTTTTTAATACCAGCACAATCACATGTGCATTTAGAAAAGGTTTTTTAAAACAAACCAACATGTTTGTTGTATAACAATTTTTGGGGTCACATTAGAAAAAGTAGAAATGTCCATTTAAGGTAAAACAGGCATGTTTAAAACCAACAAGAAAGACACAAATCTTGAACTTACAAAGTTCACATTTGGTAGAACTTGAAGGCAATATCAGACATAAGTATTTACAAACTGTGTTTGATATTGCGTTCAGATGGGGTGAAGTCACCCCAGGAAAAGCCAAATTTTGAAGATGCACACAAATTGCCGAATGTCAACACGTGCTCCCTGCCATCATGGGGGATCAAGGGACGTGTTTTTGGGGTGCAACCCCTTCCTCACAGCTACTTTATTATTGAGGAAGGGGTTGCACCCCCAAAACGCATCCATTGATCTCCCGTGATGGCAGATAGCACATGTTGACACACTGTGTGCATCTTCAAAATTTGGCTTTTCGCAAATATGTAAAAAAATGGTAAAAATGTTTAGCTCACAAAAAACCAAAGGAATTTGGAGGGGTTTTAAACTCTCCCTAAAACATCAATGACGTTCTTCATTTTTTTTTAATATCATTGATGTTTTTCAGGATGTTTTCCAAGTCCTTATTACACCCCCCGATCTCCCCGATCAGGTTCTGTGCACTTTCTGAGGTGAAATGCCCTGGATCCACAACATCACGATCACCTAAAAAGATAGAAACAAAAACACACCATGTATTATAAATATGCCGGCATCCATCTCTTACCTGAGCCTGTGGTTGCAGACACTCACCTGTTGTGGTGACAATTTCCACCATGTCTTCCTCCTCCTGCTCTGCTTGGCTTGGGTGGATTTCCCCTTCTTCCAGAGGTGGGGGTTTGTGGTCTCCTCGGATGAGGGGTTTCCTCCGAGTCTTTTATCCCCTATGTAAAAACAAATAGGTATACTTAGCACACAGATATTTGATGGCAGAACTATAAATATGAAATATTGCTTGGAAGTGGGGTACAATTGTCTATTTTGGCAGAGTTCCAAGATGTTGAAATTTTATTGTCCTTTGTCAAGCTTGAATACTTACCTGTTTAGTACAAGCTTCACAGATGGAGTCACCCCTATAGTATACACTGAAGCACCTGTGTGGGGCCCCCTAATAAAAAGGGTGTTCTTGTGTCCCACACTAGTGCTCCAGTGTCCAGATGTGAAAACTGCTGCTGAGTGTCCTCTCCTTACACAGAATCTAGTTTGCATTTCATTCTAGTTACAAACCCATCTACACAACCAAATTATTTTCAGACAAGTAGGCCATAAAAAATGTTTTAAAATGCATATGGCCAAAACAATGGTGTGTTCTAGGCCGAACGAACAATGTTTCATACGAACGAATAATGTGCCCATGAACATGAAAGTTGCCATTTTAAACTGTACAACAGTAAAGAAAAGCACATGGAGCAGCACGAACGTAAAAGACATAAAGAATAGGAACACTGCACAACTACTTACTTTTTTGCAGCACTCTCCTGATCCTTCTGTACTGCTCATGCTCCCTTAATTTGAGGTCCGACCACCGCTTCCTGAGCTGATCTTTCGATCGTCGTACCCCGAAATTCCGGTGCAGACTCTTGACCACTTTCGCCATGATCTTGGCCTTTCTGACATTGGGGTTGGTGGTAAGGTCCATACTTCCCGTCATAGTCGGCCTTCTTCAGGATATCGACCATCTCCAACATCTCCCCAAAGGACATATTCGATGCCTTAAATCGTCTCCTTCTGAATCAGAACGTTTCTGGCTCCGGGCTTTCCTCCTCCTCCTCGTTGGTGTAATTATCTGACACCTGCTGTGTCTCCGCCATGTGCTCTTCCCCCACTGCGCCGAAGGAGAAGGGGTGGGGAATAGACTAGAAAGAACGTCAGGGGCGGGCGGAGTTTTACACATGCGCAGTGTCTATAAAGCGTAACATGCGTGCGTAGTACGTACGATCTGTGACCAGAGGAAGGAGTAATGGAGACGCCGATCATGATAGCGAAGGTAAGATTTAACATTGGGCCTATACTGCTTCTAGATTGAGGCCTGTATTTGCACAAGTTTATAAGACTTTAGGCTGACATTAGGGTTTGTCTTGTGTTGTGTCTTGCAGTGAAAATGGATATCTTGAAGGATCAGGACTTTATGCCAATCTTCATAGATATGTTCAGGGAGCTGCCTTGTCTGTGGCAGATAAACCACCCTTAATATAAGAACCAAACAAAGAGGAAGGCAGCGCTGGATAAGTTGATGCAATTTGTGAAGCCGGTGATCCCCACGGCAGACATCACCTATTTGAAGATTCTAATTGGTTGTCTGAGGAGCACTTATCTAAGAGAGCACAAGAAGGTCCAGGATTCCCAGAGATCAGGAGCTGAAGATGACATTTATGTCCCCAGGCTGTGGTGCTATGACAGGCTGCATTTTCTGGCAGGTCAGACTGAACCCAGGCCAGCACTCTCCACTCTTCCTTCCACGCTTCCTACCCCCCCAGCTGAGGCTTCAGATGCCCAACCTGGGCCTTCCAGGCAGCAACACGTGGAGGAGCCCAGCTTGAGCCAGGTATAGCATTCTTCTAAATATTTCTGGTTGTCCAATCAATGATGTTAAATAGATGTTAGTTAGGAGTACTAATTTATGATTGTGATTGATGATGCAAAAACTAAAACCATGTACCTTTTTCATACACAGGGAAGTCTCAGCCAGGAGATGGCTGGGCCAAGTAGGCTGCCTGATATCCAGGTCCCTCCCCTACACCTTCGAAGAAAAAGTAGCAGGAAGAGGAGTAACCTGGAGGAGGCTGCAATAGGCCTCTTTTGGAAGGCTACTGAGGCCCTCAGAACACCCCACAGTGTGGAGGAGGACTTTGCTGGCATAACTGCCTGCAAAATGATGCAGATGGAGGAGGGCCAACGACTCCTGTGTGAGTTCTTAATTTTGGAAGCTCTAAATAAGGGGTTGAGGGGCCAACTCACATGTGCAACCGACATTTGTCACCTCACCCATAGTCCTCCTCCTCCTCCAGGTCCTCCTCCTCCTTCTCCAGGTCCTACTCCTCCTCCTGCCACATCTCCAACACCAGAGCCACAGCCGGGAAGGAAGCGTGGAAGGAAGACCAGAGAGTGATGATCTGGGTTCAGTCTGGTCTGGCAAAATATGCAGCCTCTTGTAGTACCACAGCCTGGGAACATACATGTCATCTGCTGCTTTCCGGATCTCTGTGACTTCTGGACCAGACTGCACTGGTAAGGATAAGGACTCCTCAGGCCACCAATTTTGCTGTCAAATAATTGATGTGTGCTCTGGGGGTCAAAGGCTTCGCCAATTTCTGATATTTCTCCAGCATTGCCTCCCTCTTTGTTTGGTTCTGAGCCCTTAATAAAGGAATTTTTGTTTCAATTATACTCGCCTATGTATGTTTTCCTTCAAAAAGGACAGTTTGTTTGTGAGGATTCAGGTACATTTCAAAAATACAATGTGAAATTAACAAGAGACACCAACACCAAGCAACCTCCTTGAGATTAAATAATACCAGATAATAATGGTGTTGTGGTAACTCGACACACAAAACACACACAAAAATATTCTGGATGTTAAATAGCTAAAAAAAAAAAAAATAACAAGATCAGCCTTGAAAAAAATACAAACCAAAAAAAAATAAAAAAAATCACATCAGGCTTGAAAAAAAAAAAAAAAACACAAAAAAAAATGATATAGATTTTTGGTCAGATGTGACAAATCATAATATATTGAGGGAATCACGATAAATAATAAAGAAAGAAGTTTGTAAGAACTCTGTGTGAATATCAGCAGCAAAACTACTTTGTTCTTCCTGCATTGTAAAGAAGAAGAGAGTGCGCTGTATTAAACAATTTTTAACATTGCAGCCTGACGAAAGTGCTCTATCCATTCCGAATGCTAATTTTACCAGACCGAGCTGTTCCGTCTCGGAATTTCTTCTGAGCATGCGTGGCACTTTGTGCGTCGGAATTGTCCAGACACGGTCGGAATTGACGCAATCGGATTTTGTTGTCGGAAAATTTTATAGCCTGCTCTCAAACTTTGTGTGTCGAAAAATCCGATGGAAAAAGTCCGATGGAGCCCACACACGATCGGAATTTCCGACAACACGCTCCGATCGCACATTTTCCATCGGAAAATCCGACCGTGATTACGGGGCATTAGACAAGTGACAGGTACTCTTTATGGAGGGATCTGGGGTCAAAAGGGGTCCCAAATCCCTCCTTGCACTTGTAAGCATTCAAAATGCCAAGAGCAGCGTTTATGAATACTTTCGATTTTCAAAAAATGCTGCCGTTGAGAGCCAGGTAAAGCGGAAGTGATGTCATGTGATAGCTTCTGGGTTACCATAGCGGAGACCCGATCAAAGCCAATTTCAGATTTATACTGCTGTCCGGCCAGCCGGCGAATGTGTCGGCTAGTAGCTCGGGTCTCCCATTGGGACGGGAGAGCCTGAGAGAGTTGCGGAAGGCGGGGAGATGTCCCCTCAGGCTGCTTGTAATATTAATTGTGTGGCTAGTTAGCCACTCTGATTGCTATTACAAGAGAGCAGACCGTTGGCTCTAATAAAACGGTTCCCAGGGCAGGCATCATCCCGGTACAACCACTTGAATTCAAATGACGTACTAGGTACGTGATTTGGCGGCAAGTGGTAAAGTCTTTAAAATGCAGTCTTTTAAATGTACACATCCCCCATTCTAAGATAACAACGGTGTTCCTGTTTAGGGGGCAGCTCAGGGAGTGTGCTCACCCAAGTATCGGATGCTCAGAAAGGCCACTTACTGACAGGTGAAAAAAGAAGAGGAAGCAAAGAAAAAAAAAAAGAAATTGAAAACAGTGACACTAATGTAAATACTGCAATGTATACTAGTATTTTTTTTATTTTTAGACACTTTGATCCTGTTGGATGCCCCCCTGTACCACCTTTAGGGATTGTTGCCAGAGTGAGTACCATTCTGATGGTACTCAACTAGCTTTAGATATTTTATTAATTCCCCATTATTGCACGATTATCTGTAAAAACCTGCGCCGTTACCTTAAAACATCCGCCGTTTGTTGCCTTTTGTAAAAGTTCTGGGAATTTTTTCTGCATCAATAATATATAGACAAAGCATCTCTGTGCCAGCATCAAGCCTCAGGCTGTTCTGGAATTATGCAAGGCCTGTCAGTAACCCCACATTCTGCGGGAGAAGGGGAGATACAGAGAAAAGAAGGCTGGGAAAATGATCATTAATTTTTTTCTCTCTAATTTGCATTTTTCGCGTTGAATAATGGATCGGCTCGGTCTATTTTTCCTCCTCTTTCTTATGCCTGTAATAGATCAGCTTGTCTGGCTAGACGGCACAGTATTTCGGGGCATCAAGGTGGAGAGTAAGCTGGACAAGGCAGAGGAGGAACACATTAACCCGTTGGGGACTGGAGGAGCGTTCGGTGAACACTCTAAACATGGAAAAAAATTAATTCCATCCTATGCCCTGCCTTGTAATCTCAAGGGTTCTCTGTGATATGGTAGTCATAATGATGGTAAAGAATTTCTTCTTATGGCCACTGTGCTGAGCACCGGTAATTTAAAAATTGACAACCACCCCAATTTATAAATAGGATTAGAGTAAGGTGCACATGCAAGAGTTTTGCAGAGAGTCCATAAAACAACATTTATTTTTTATCACACTTACCAGCTAGCCCCAAATAAAACAAATTACACTCTCTAACAATTTGCATTAACAACAGGTTTTAGTTTAAACAGCATTTGCAGATATATGTGGAAGCCACACTGCTTCCTAAAAGCTCCTCTGTATAGTGCAGTCTTAACGGAAATCTATGAGATCCTCCATAGTGGAGCCCATTTAGCAATGGATAAATTAAGGACAGGTATACCTGAATGGAGCCTATTCCTCTGTAAAGGAGCAGGGACACATCAGAAGCCACATAGAGCACAATGGCAGCTAAAGGCGTCCAAGGTGTTCCCATGCCAGATCCAGTTAGCTAAACAAAAATGCCAATTGGTTTAATTTATAACTAGCTTTAAGAGTAAGATGCACATGGAAGACCTTTGCACAGAGAAAAGTTATACGGTCACTGTCAAGAGCACTTCTAAGAGACCTTATTTAGAACCTTGGGGTTGTGTTGTATAATACAATAACAATTACAGCTCCCAACAGTGAGTTAAGAAGACATTCTTTAACATGCATATAACACCATTAGATCTACAGACCTCCACAATCTTTAACAAGTGCACAACAGAGACAAAACAAAAATACAATATGCTGAGGCCACAAGCACACTTGATGGGGACAAGGGCTTCTTCCTCACATCCCTGGCCCAGTGAACATGAGGGTCTGCCGAGGGAGGGGAGCCCATAACGCTTCTCTTTTTAGAGAGCTGGACCCCGGGATCCAGTGCTTTTACTTTTTCAGCCATAAAATTTTCCTGGCGGGGTGCTTTACGGCTCCAGGAGTGTGGATCCCCTGATAAAAAGGGGCCCCGGTTCCTGAAGGTTTTTTAATGGAGCCCACCGTGAGGGGTGAAGATTGGGTCTGTTGGTTTTACCACAGAATCCCTGCGGCAGGAAAGTAAGTGGAGATTTCTAAGGAATTTAATTTTCTTATGAATTGTCTCCTTTAAAAGTAAATGTTGTCATGCCTAAAAGTCACCACTGGGGGCTGTATAGAGCATGTACCTTGTCATGCTTTCCTCAGATCATTCTGTATCAGCAGAAGCTGCAGACTTCCCTCCGGCAAGATGTTGGGGGGGATTTTTTTTACAAAAACACCCCCCACCTGGACAAAAGCTCTCCCTGGATAGAGGGGGAAGCCAGAACGATCGGCAGATGCCGCTTCGTTCTCCACCGCCTCTGCGCGGCGGTTCTGTCAGCTCTCCACCTTGCCGCCCCCCCACACACACACACGCCAATCCCGTCGGATCAGAGGCCCTCACTCGCACGTGAAAATGCTCTTTTTAAAAAAAGAGGAGGGGGGACGTGGTGCGAATACGGATGGGGCTTGGCTTAGCACAGCATTGGCGTGCAGCAACTTACATCGCGGGAGTACATTTAAAAAGCTCCATTTTGCTGACTGCAGCTGTCAGAGGGTCACAAGATCAAAAAAGGGGCATGTAAGTGGTGACACAGGCATTCCCTTGGCACATTTACTAAAGCACCAGGCTGAGCACTAATAGCAGCGGCAGTTGCTGGACTATTTGCTCAAGCAGTGGATGTAATTTCTTCTGGTAGTACCTCTGCATTTGTGCATCGGGCTATGGTCAGAAGGGGAGGTAGAATCACCCCAAAAAAGGGCTCAAAAGGGACTCCCTCAAGCTCAAAAAAGCCTAAACTCATCTCTACAATGGCATCCTCCCCTGAGAGATCTGAGGTGGCTGGTCAGAGTGAGCCATCAGGGCTGTCAAATGTTGCAACTGTTTCCAACACTGCATCCCCTGTCTATATTACTGAAGAGGTTTTTTCCGCAGCCATGATAGGTTTGCAAGAAAGGTTAGCAGCTTTAATCGCATCCAAGTGTGGGACAAAACGCGTCAGGTCCCTTTCCTTTACCCAGAACCCTCAAACTGAGGAACTGGGGGAGGGAGAAGATGAATTTCTCTCAGGGGACCATGAGAGAGAAGAAGAGACTGATGACTCCTCTTCTGAGGGGTCAAATGCGGAAGGATCAGCTGCACAATCTGAAAGATTGATGGTGCAATCTTTTACTGAAATGGTCCGTTCCACATTTATGCTACCCCTAACTGAGTCAGTTGATAAGCCCCCTTCTTGTTTGGGTTTGCTAAAGCCTCCTCAAGCTGTGCATGAGCTTTGCAGTTCTTAAGGGTCTGGCAGGAAGAGTGTCGAGACAGATGGGTGACTTCCTCAATAACTCTAGGGTACAAACTAGAGTTCCGGAAGTTCCCGTCTCCTTGTTTTCTCAGATCAAACGTTCCCAGGGATCCAGAGAAAAAGAAGTCTCTCTTTCAAGCATTAGACCATCATTTGTCTCAAAAGGTGATCTCAGTGGTCCCCATGGAAGAGGGGTTATATTCAAACCTTTTCACGGTACCAAAACCAAATGGAGATGTCAGACCCATTCTAGATCTCAAAGATCTAAACTGGTTTCTGAATATCCGCTCTTTTTGCATGGAGTCAATCCGATCAGTAGTCTCCATCCTACAAGGTGGAGAACTTCTGGCGTCAATCGACATCAAGGATGCATACCTCCATGTGCCTATTTTTCCCGCTCACCAGAAATATCTACGTTTCAAGGTAGAAAATCTTCATTTTCAGTTTGTAGCTCTGCCTTTCAGTCTAGCTACTGCACCTCAAGTGTTTACAAAGGTCCTGGTTCCTCCTCTAGCCAGATTAAGGGTCCAAGGTATAACGATTATAGCTTACCTAGACGATCTGCTCTTGATAGACCAGTCGGTAGCCCGCTTAGACCAAAGTATGGTCAGCACAGTCAACTACCTGGAATACCTAGGTTGGATTGTCAACCTAGAGAAATTCTTCTTAAAACCATCATGGAGATTTAAATACTTGGGTCTGATCATAGATACAGCCCAGAAAAGGGTATTTTTGCCCCAGGCGAAGATCAGTGCCATAAAGGAACTGATTTAGGGGGTCAAGGCAAAAAAGAAGGATTCTATTCGACTTTGCATAAGGTTGTTGGGAAAGATGGTGGCTTCATTCAAGGCCGTTCCTTATGCTTAGTTTCATTTGAGGCTGCTGCAAAATAGTATCCTATCGGCTTGGAACAAGAAGGTCCAAGCTCTAGATTTCCCAATGTGTCTGTCTCCAAGGATGAGCCGGAGCCTCAGTTGGTGGTTGATAACCAAGAATCTGCAGAAGGGAAAATCCTTCCTACCAGTTACCTGGAAGGTAGTAACAACAGATGCCAGCCTTTCAGGTTGGGGAGCAGTCCTGGAAGAGACAACTGTCCAAGGGAAATGGTCCAGATCAGAAATGACCTTACCCATCAACATTCTAGAGATTCGGGCAGTGCGCTTCGCCCTGAGAGCCTGTACGTTCAGGTTACGGAATTGTCCTGTCAGGATTCAAGCCGACAATGCCACAGCAGTGGCCTATATCAATCACCAAGGGGGCACGAGAATTGTGCGGCCCAGAAAGAGGTGAATCATATCCTAATTTGGGCAGAAATCAGTGTACCTTGCCTATCGGCAGTCTTCATTCCAGAAATAGAAAATTGGCAGACTACTGGTGGACTACTTGAGTCGCCAGCAGTTGTTCCCAGGAGAATGGCCCCTTCACCCCAATATTTTCCTGACAATATGCCAAAGATGGGGGATCCCAGACGTAGATCTGTTTGCGTCCAGGTTCAACAAAAAGCTTGACAACTTTGTGTCAAGAACAAGGGACTGCTAGCGTGCGGAACAGATGATGTTCCCGTGGACTCAGTTCTCACTGATTTATGCATTCCCTCCTATTCTGCTGCTTCCACGACTTCTTCGCAGGGTCAAGCAGGAAAGGAAGTCGGTGATTCTTGTGGCCCCAGCATGGCCCAGAAGATCCTGGTATGCAGAGATCATAAGGATGGCGGTAGGATACCCGTGGACCCTACCACTATGTCCAGACCTTCTCTCGCAAGGTCTGGTGTTCCATCCTACCTTACAAATGCTAATTTTAACGGTTTGGCTATTGAGACCAACATTCTGAAGAAGCATGGGCTATCAGGTTCAGTAATATCTACCTTGATTAATGCAAGGAAGCGGCCTGCAGAATCATATATTATAGAGTCTGGAAGGCATATATCTCCTGGTGTGAATCCAGGGGTTGGCACCCCAGGAAGTATGTCATAGGTAGAATCCTTTACTTTCTGCAGATGGAGTTAGAAATGAAGCTTGCCTTATGTACTATCAAAGGCCAGGTCTCGGCCTTATCGGTATTATTTCAACTTGCTTTGCATTCTTTGGTTCGTAGCTTTATTCAGGGGGTAACACGGCTTAATCCTCCGGTTAGGTCGCCTCTGAACCCTTTGGGACTTGAATTTAGTTCTGTCGGCATTGCAGAAACAGCCTTTTGAGCCAATATGGCATATTGCCTTGGTCCTTTTGACAAGGAAACTAATTTTTCTGGTAGCCATATCTTCTGTAAGAAGGGTATCAGAGTTGGCTGCTCTTTCTTATAAAGAGCCATATTTAATTATTCACAAGGATAAGGTGGTATTGCGTCCTCATCCTAACTTTCTACCAAAGGTAGTGTCAGGTTTTCCTCTAAACCAGGATATTGTTCTACCTACGTTTTTTCCAGAACCCGGTTCTACGGAAGAGGAGTCTCTACATTCTCTGGATGTGGTGAGAGCAGTCAAAGTCTACTTGAAGGCGACTGCTCAGATTCTAAAAATGTTTTGTTTGTGTTGCCTGAAGGTCCTAAAAGAGGACAGGCAGCATCGATATCTAAATGGATTTGCAAGTAATCGTTCAAGCTTATGGTTTGAAGAGGAAGATTCCACCCTATCAAATCAAAGCGCACTCCACTAGGGCTGTTAGTGCTTCATGGGCAGTGCATCACCAAGCTTCCATGGCTCAAATCTGCAAGGCCGCAACTTGGTCTTCAGTCCATACATTTACCAGATTCTATCAGGTGGATGTAAATAGGCATGAGGATATTGCCTTTGGGCGTAGTGTGCTGCAGGCAGCAGTATAAGTCCTCTAGTCTCATGGTGCCCTACTTTTGTTGTGTCTCCCTCCGCTCAGTTGGCATTGCTGTGGGACATCATACATAGTAGTTACTATGGCTCTGTGTCCCATGATGTACGATAAAGAAAATAGGATTTTTATAACAGCTTACCTGTAAAATCCTTTTCTTGGAGTACATCACGGGACACAGAGGTCCCTCCCCTCTTCTAATACACGTATATTGCTTTGCTACAAAAACTGAGGTACTCCCAGTAGTGGCAGGGGTTATATAGGGATTGGACTTCCTGTCTTAGGGTGTGCCACTGTCCATCACCTGAAGGTGGCCTATAACCCACATAGTAACTACTATGGCTCTGTGTCCTGTGATGTACTCCAAGAAATGGATTTTACAGGTAAGCTGTTATAAAAATCCTATTTTTGCCCATTCTTCTTTGCAAAATAGCTCAAGGTCTGTCAGATTGGATGGAGAGCGTCTGAACAGCATATTTCAAGTCTTGCCACAGATTCTCAATTGGCTTTAGGTCTGTACTTTGACTTGGCCATTCTAACACATGAATATGCTTTGATCCAAACCATTCCATTGTAGCTCTGGCTGTATGTTTAGGATCGTTGTCCTGCTGGAAGGTGAACTTCTGCCCCAGTTTCAAGTCTTTTGCAGTCTCTAATGCCCTGTACACACGACCAGTTTTCCCGTTGGAATAAACTCTGAAGGTTTTTCCGATGGAGTTCTGCCGGAATTCCGCTCAAGCTGTCTTGCATACACACGGTCACACCAAATTCCGACCACCCAGAATGCGGTGACGTACAATACGTAGGACGGGACTAGAAAACGGAAGTTCAATAGCCAGTATCCAATAGCTTCCGTCTCGTACTTGCTTCAGAGCATGCGTCGTTTTTGGTACGTCGGAACAGCATGCAGACGAGCAGTTTTCCAGATAGGAATTGGTTCAGTCGGAAAAATTTAGAACATGTCCTCTTTCTAGGACCGTCAGACTTTTTTGACGTAAAAAGTTCAATTTTGGTCTTATCTGACCAGAGCACCTTCTTCCACAAATTTGCTGTGTCCCCCACATGGCTTCTCGCTTTCTTTCAACAATGGCTTTCTTCTTGCCACTCTTCCATAAAGGCCAGATTTGTGGAAGGCAAGACTAATAGTTGCCCTGTGGACAGATTCTCCCACCTGAACTTTAGATCTCTGCAGCCTCTCCAGAGTTACCATGGGCATCTTGGCTGCTTCTCTGATTAATGCTAGGGATATCAGAGTAAAGGGGTCTGAATACAAATGCATACCACACTTTTCAGATATTTATTTGTAAACAATTTTGAAAACCATTTATTATTTTCCTTCCACTTCACAATTATGTGCCACTTTGTTTTGGTCTATCGCATAAAATCCCAATAAAATACATTTATGTTTTTGGTTATAACGTGACAAAATGTGGAAAATTTCAAGGGGTCTGAACACCTTTTCAAGCCACTGTATATAGTGCTAATCCAATACACCATAACCATTATTTTCAAACCCATGTGACTATTCATGTCTCTATTCTTTTGGATGTAACTGGAAAAAATTGTAGGCTATATTTAATTTTTATACATGTTTATGTACACTGGTGAACCAGTAAGTGCTCCTCCCCCTTGACTGGAGAGTGGTGGCAGCCTAGTTGGCTCTCATTAATTGACATGTAGGTTGCACATTAACTCCCCTATGCTGGCACCCCTCCTGAAAACCGGGGGATCTTGCTACTTTACTGTGATGGAGATACCAGGCTTATGTCTGGTGAGCCAAGCTTTGAGATTACATTTTTTTTTTTTTTCTTTAAAGTATAGCGGCTTGTTTAAAAGCAGCACCATGGACAGTTCCAAATGCACATTTTCTAGGAAACACATTGCTCATACTGTATATTTGCTGCTGAAACCTGCATACATTAAGTTTCTGCAAATGTAAAATTTGTTAACAGTAGACAAGTGTATAATTTACTAACAGCACATTTGCCACGCATTTGCCACAATATTACAAATATCTGTGAATGTGCAATGTTCCATTGCAATTCCAGCAGGGCTAATATGAACTGACCTTTATACATACAGGTATAAAAAAAAGAATATTAGGTTTCCCTCACCTCCTTTTCTGGTGACATCCCTACATCCTGTAATTAAAAGACTTATAGTGGTTCTGACCCCTCACAACGGCATCCAAAACTAAAAAAGTCTCAAAACCTGTAGAGTAACTGCACTTAGGGTCCGTATAAGGCCCATTCAGACTTAGTTGCACTGACATTGACACAATGCATTACTGCCCATACTGTGTTAGGGCATACTATTTATTTTATGTAAAACCCTTAGCACAGTAGACAATGTACCTGACACATATTGTTACTAAGCACTCCCCAGCGTACACTGTGCATTGTGGTGTTCTGCAGCGTAGGTTTGTCATCCTCTACTTCAGTAGTGCACTGGGGCATTCAAAATGCATTTTGCTCATTTATGCGAATTGCAGTAATGCTTGGTAAAAGCATTTGGTTTTAGAGCTTGGTTGATGAGAAGTTTAAATGTTAAGGCAGGTTAAAGGTGGTGTGGCGGCTCACTTTATTTATGTTTTTTAAAAAATTTTTTACAATAAGAACTAACATACTAGGAATACCTTTTAGCCCAGAATATTTATGTAAAGAACATATCCGCCACACTACCAGTCATGTGGCCCATAAATAAACCACACTCTAAAAATGATAAATATAATCATAAATATAAATATATAAAATATACTGCTGACTTTTTTTGCTGCTTTCATTTTGTTTTAAATTCTAAGGCTGAATGAAAAGTTTTCTGGACTGTAATCCATGACAGGCCAAACCTTACCTGGATCAGTGAATGTTATTTATTATTTCAGCTTATTTTCCAAATATATTCCATGCTTCTATATGGTATGGTAACAGCCTCTATGGCGATTCTTTGTATTGAAAAAATAAAACAATACTTGACTTTTTTGCCTTATATTTTGCACATTTGCAAACCTTTATCGATGTATAGAAAAGTTTGGAGCCAAACAGGACTTCTATAGTTAAATAGTACATGTGGTTTGCTGCCATTTAGCAGGCTAGGCTGCCCACTGCTGGTCAATGTAAAACCTGCAACATAAGAGTTTTGAAATGATTCTACTATACACAGTATACAGTATATAATGGTCTACATAAAACATGTGATATTGTTTCAATTTTTTTTTTTTTTTTGTGAACATGCATCAGAAGTACAGCTCAAAGTGGAACTTAACTCAAAAACTGAAGATTTCCTATGCTTTAGTGGAAATGTTTTAATGTTAATCGTGTCTAAGCAGTAGCCTGAAATGTCTACCTTTTGTCTGGACTTTCGAATGCTCCCATAAAGCCTCCCAGCCTTCCTTCTAAAGTACTCATAGCTGCAGTCATACACCTGCCTCCTCCATGCACAGTTTAGAGTTAATAGGCCTGCATCATACGTGATGACACTAAGGTTCCACAGCCTGGATTTTTGCATTCTCTTCAGCTTCCCCTAGGTCTAATGAGCATTTTCTCTTGCATCGTAAGTTGGTGAAAGGGAGCTGCTGCAAGGGATGTTTTTTTCTCCATCCCATAGTCGGACTTTAAAAGGAAACTAATGCGTTTGTTCAGTGAAAATAGAGATGTTGAGCAGTCATAGGAAGATGAACAGTGCACTTTGCAAATGAGAACAGATGCCAAGAATCACTTAGGCCCCATTCACACCCCAGCGTTTTGTAGCTTGAAGTTGTAAGCTCCAAAACGCTGGAGGAGAAAAAAAAACAATTATTCTCTATGAAGTTGGTTCACATTTCCACTCCAAGTCACCTAAAGCCAAACGCCTGAAGCTCTAAAAAGTTTTGGAGCTTTTTTTTTTTGTAGCTCAAATCGGTCAGATTTGAGCAGTTGTGGCATGTTTTTATACACATAGAGATGAATTTGCGTGTTTTTGTATGCATTCGCGCATTTTGTAGCGCATTTGTGTGCGATTTTCTGCTCAACGTAAAAATTGTAAAACATAAAATACCAATTATATTTCTCATTCCTATACAGATAATGCTTGTGGATATGTACCAGCACACAGATGTGCTCATGCTAATATCCAGTGTGCACTGACATGTAGGTGCCTCCTGACCACCCTGTCATCTTACCGTGTAAGACCCCGGCTCACCTTGGCTACGTCCCTGACTTTGGCAGTCACCTGCTATCAAGCAACTGGCACCCTTGCTTCTTTGAGCCTCTGTCACCACATTCAGGGGTGCTCGGACCAGAGCTGCAGGGGAAGCCCTCTCGTCAAGTCGGCCTCCAACCAAGGTATGTGACACCCTAACCCAACTCCTTCTTCTAACCCTAACCCAACCTTAATTCTAATCCCTTACCCTAATGAAAAAATAAAACAATAGAAAAATGCTCAAAGACGCTAAGCTCAGGTGTGAATGCAGCCTTACAGGGTGGAAGACCATGCTGTGTCCTTGAAAACACAATACCATATACTGAGAATTACACCCAGCAAACACAGGAAAAGATATGTTAATGTGCAATTTCTATGCATACAGAATAGGAAAAGATCTTAGAATTACACCTACTGTGTAGGATAAGATTAGTGTTACTGTCTATCATCCGTACACATAGAATAGGAGCAGGTACTAAGAATGACACCAAGCATAAAGAACAAGGGAAGTGTTACTGTGCAGTGTCTGTACTGTGATCTGGAGGTTGTTTAGCGCTAGTGGTAGATGCTTTTGCAAATCAGTTCACGCCAGTCTGTTTTATTTCGGGGCCTGGTAGCCCACAGTTATTAAAAAGGCAAACATAGCAGTTTGCTTATGATTTGTATACTTCTTTGAAACCTTTATTAAATATATTGAAACAGAAAAAGGCAAAAAGTTCAACATAAGACGTATTGCCCATGCGGGGGTTCTTCTCCAGCAAAATAGAAATAATGCTAGCAACAAAATGCCAAGTCACCTTTGGCTTTTCCCCGGCTCACTTAGTCTCAGTTTGCAGAACTTCTCTGCACAGCCTACTCCTGGCCTCAACAAGATTCTATAACCCCCCTGGGTTCACCCATTTTCTCAGAAACCTCCAGACTTCCTCCAGCCATCCTGGACCAGCTAACTGCCTCAGTTTTCTTGGCTTCCCAGACCCTTTCTTGGTCACCCAAGCCCATGTAACTGTCCCGGTTTTCTCAGTTCTTTGAAGAAGTAACCTACATCAGGGATGTAGTCTCTGAAAAGCACCACCAGCTCTGCTGACAGGGGATCGTCGCCACACGGCAGCCACTGCAACTCTAACTCCCATTCCTACTCCACGTGCAACTTTCGCCAGACCATTATTGAACGGGCTGTGTGCACCTGGGCATACACCCTGCTGGTGTTTCACAAAGTTCAGACACCAGGTTGGAGATCTCCTCCCTCCCACAGTGCTTTGAAATCTCCAAACTACAGAGCCCCATCTGGACATACCAAAATCCGGAAAGATCTGCAAAAGCAGTTTTCTCCGTTCAAAGTTAACACTTCATAGTCCTGCACTCAGCAATCGTGCAAATCCCGTGTCCTTTTCTGGACGTTTTGTATCAGCAGTCTCCAACCTTTCTGCAATGTCTGGTGTTAGCACTTTAGTCATCACGACACCATGACTGATATGATGTCAGCATGATTGAAGCGCATTGTTTTTATTATTACGTTGTAATATGCAAGGAAATAGTTCCACTCACCATAATGCAGGATCAGTGGGAGCCCTGAGTGTGCCACTTGCCAGCGTCGCCTGCCACCAGATGCAGCGTGTCACTTGCCACCGTCGCCAGCCACCAGACGCAGCGTGTTACTTGCCACCGTCGCCTGCCTTCAGATGCAGCGTGTCACTTGCAACCGTTGCTTGCCATCAGATGCATCATGTCACTTATCACCTCACTGCCACGAGATGCAGCGCGTCACTTGCCACCGTTGTCTGCCTTCAGATGCTGCGTGTCACTTGCCACTGTTGCTTGCCATCAGATGCAGCGTGTCACTTGCCACCATTGCTTGTCACCAAATGCAGCTTGTCACTTGCCATCGTTGCCTGCCACCAGATGCAGTGTGTCACTTGCCACCGTCGCCTGCCACTAGATGCAGTGTGTCACATGCCACCATCGCCTGCCACCAGATGTAGCGTGTCACTTGCCAACTTCACCTGCCACTGGATGCAGCATGTCACTTGCCAACAAAGTCCAGTATATTGTGTTTCAAGCTTACTTTTTATCACTGGAATTGCCTATAACTGATTATCACTGGTTTAGGCATCACAGTGATGTATATTTAAAGTTTTTTTTGTTGTTTATTATTTATATATTCCACACAATGTATTTGTTTCTAATGATGTATAGGACCTCACATGTAGTGTGCTCTTAGTGTGTCGTATTATACATTATCAGTGTGTTTTACTGTGCAGTACTAGTGGGGAGCGCTGTACCACATATCTAATGCAGACCAGGGGTTGGAACAAGACACAAGGAACAGTCTTTGAGCTTGGTTTTATTGTCTTATTAGGGGTGATAACTTGGATGGGTAGAGGGGTTATGGGATGCCCAACTTGACTAAAACAATGCACGGGGACAACTTCCTCCCTATGTACAAAATCCTGGCCTGTCCCCCTTTCTGGAAACTGTCAGTCTTTAGTGATCAAAAGTGAAAGGCCCTTGAGGACTAGGAACTCTCAGTCGCCTTAGAAAATAGCACATTATGTTATTAGCTGCAGGCAGGAGTATCTCCTCTCCTCTGTAGAACTGCTCCCAGCTCTACTGCCTGCAGGAACCAACAGCCATCCTGGCTGCTTGTTCACCAGCTCCAAAGATCTCCCAGGGCAAGTGATAGAAAGGGTTAAGCACAGCGCTGTCCTACTAAAAGCTTGCTACATGTGGCAGTCTTTCCCCTTGTGAATCCCTGGGTGTGCTGATGTACTCACTCTGTCCTCTTTGCTCCCTGCTGCTCCTAAGGCAAGATTTCTTTCAAACCGTAATGCTGTCAGGATCTTCCCAAGCCTGTCTGAACACAGCCTCAAGGCAGAGCCCCCCCATCCCCAGACCCAGGAGTCCCTGGTAGACCACCAACAGACTCCTTCTTTCACCTGACTCTCCTGCTTGCATGGCTCTTTCATATTTAAGAGCTGACCTAATGTCAGGGCTGGGCTCAGCCCTTCCTTCTCTGAGCTGGCTGCTCAGCTGTTGGATAATTGCCAGCTCCCATCTCTCTCCACAGTTACCCAGCTGTTTTTGATTCTGCTCGTCAGTCCTGCATACTTTAAGTCGTCCAGCTCACTTGATCTCTGCCTTCGGCTTTGTCAACATCCTGTTGAAGACTTGCACGGCTGACATTCCTTCTGGCTCCTGATCCTGCTTGCTGTACTACTACGTTTATCTCTGGCTCTCTGACATTTGCTTGGCTGACTACCCGATCCGGTTACTGAACTCTGGCTTGTTTTGACTACACTTACTCTGTTTACCTTATTATTATTATTAAACAAGTGTGATTTAACTATACTTCTGTCTTGGTCTGATTCATGGTCCCGGATAGTAGGCGAAGGCCATGAATTCAGAGGATACAGTCAATCCACTTGTTGGTAATATCTTTTCCAGATTGGATGAGCAAGATCGCCGCATGGATCAGTTTGCCATAGTGCTACAAGCGCTCCTGAGTCACACAGGTCACCTGGAAACTCCCACTGTGGCTGCTTCGGTACAACCTGAGTTGCAGGCTGTCCCTGCTGCTGTGCCAGTCTCTGTGCAGGCATCCGCCTCGAGTATTACCTCTATAAGAGGTATGTCTGGTTCCGCTCCACTTCCACAGCGATTTGGGAGCGATCCAGTTCAATGCAGAGGGTTTCTCAACCAGCTTGAGATTTACTTTGAGATGCTGCCCCAGGCGTTTCCCACAGACAGAAGCAAAGTAGGTTTTGTGATATCTTTGCTTTCTGAGAGAGCCTTGGCCTGGACAAACCCTCTATGGGAGACGCAAAAACCTGCTGTCTTAAGTTACCCTGACTTTGTGGCCTCCTTTAAAATGGTATTTGACGTTCCCGCACGCTCCGCTTCTGCTGCCAAGTGCCTCATGTCCATTAAACAGAGTACGAGAACTGTTGCCCACTATGCCATTGAATTCCGTACTCTGGAAGCAGAGGTTGCTTGGAACAATGAGGCCCTTGTGGCTGCTTTTTCTCATGGTCTCTCGGATTCCATCAAGGATGAGATAGCAGCCCGAGATATACCCACTGAGCTGGAGAGGTTGATCACGTTTGCCATCCTCATTGACCACAGACTCAGAGAAAGACTCTCTTTTAAGGAGCGCTGGCGGAAGCCTCCTGTACGTTTGCCTCCGAGCTTTGCAGTCCCAACTGTGCATCCCTCACCTCCCATGCCTCCTGGTACCAAGTAGTCAGTGAAGATGAACCCATGCACTTGGGTTTCATGTGTCTCTCTGCGGTTGAGAGAGCCTTTAGGAGGAGGGAGAGATTGTGCCTTTATTGTGGCCAGGCAGGTCACTTTTTGAAGTCTTGTCCTACCCGTCCAGGGAACACCCGAACCTTGAGGTCCTGTCATGGACAGACCTTAGGTGGCGTTGTTTCGTCCCCAGTTATCCAGAAGGATAAGCCCCTGGTTTCGGTCACCCTTTCTTGGGCTGAGTCGTCAATCGAGATACAGGCTCTAATTGACTCTGGCGCTGCAGACATTTGCTTGGCTGACTACCCGATCCGGTTACTGAACTCTGGCTTGTTTTGACTACGCTTACTCTGTTTACCTTATTATTATTATTATTATTATTATTATTAATAAACAAGTGTGATTTAACTATACTTCTGTCTTGTTTGATTCATGGTCCCGGAAACCTAGCCACCCTGCCAGGACATTCTGCCTGGGATAAGGCCAAGTTCCCGCAAGTATGCAGATCGGTACCTCCTGGCCTCTGCCCACTAACTTCTAGAAGTTTCTCCAAACATCTAGATCCAGGGGAGTTATCAGAGACCTGCCTCTGTGAGCCATCCAACCTGACCTGCAGTAACCCTGACTCAATTTCTGACTCACAAACTAACCATGAATCATAACATAAATTTGCCTACACCAGCACTGGTAGCACACTGGAGGGTGCTACATAACTATTACAAAACTTCTTCAAAACCCTAATCTCAGTCCTTCCTTCAATACCAGACCCCTACTGCACAACAGTTCTTGGATATAATACCTCTTCTTCTCACCACAAATGTTGACCAGCTGTGACAACTTTACTACTAATATTGTTTCTTTTTTTTTTTTCAAATACCCCTCTATGGTTGCCTGAATTGCAAAGCTTTTACCACTTGGTGGCACTTGATGGTAACTAATCGTTTGTGTGTGTCTTTCTCAGCAAACTTTCCACTCATTATCATTTGCTCTGGTTTATGATTAAAACTAACACCAATTGGGGGGAGTGAGTCGGGCGAGTTGGAACATGTGCTCCCAAACCAGCATTTGTTAGGATGCAAAGTTTACCTGCAAGCTGGGGCAATGGGCAGGGAGGGCAAAGTTGGGACTTTGTTCTGTGTGCCATTGAGGAGGTGTTAATTGAGCCAGCCTTTTACAGAACCTGCCTGCTGACCTTGTTATCTTACTTAATGGAGATCTATGGCCACAGCATACACTTTCATTTTATACCATCAGCATAGCAGTAGCAATACAAACAACAGTTATTTTTGACAATGCAATATAAGCTTACTTTAAAAATCTTCTTTCATGTTGTAAGTGTTGCTTGTCTGCTGACCATCTCTTTCCACAACTTCCTGTATTCCCTGCATGCTTTGCAACTTCTCCTCTGCTGTTTACTTTCCATTTCTAATTACTACATATCCCATGGTACCTTACTGCCTGTAACATCTGATTCCTGTACTGACTCAACCTCCTGAAACTCCTTCTCTCAACAACTCTGTAGTTCAGAAGGCAGGTTTCTATGAAATGTGTGACACAGCAGTGCATATCTACATGGCATAGTGAATACTAAACATGTCACAGACAGAATTCAAGGAAGTAAATGTGTGAGCATCTTCACAAAGTAAGTTTACAAACTTCAAGATTATTCAGAGTAATAGGAGTAAGCTTCAAATAATTGAACTGTAATGCGAAAATTAATATATGATTTTACATTTTGATCATAGAGACTCTTTAACGACAAGAGTGATGAAAAAACTTTTGACCTGGAATGTCCAACCAAATTAAAGGAATTAAACGCTATGTAATAATTTTTCAATAGACATACCTGGTTGGTTTTAAAGTTATGGCTCTCAAAAAGCCATTAATAGGACACAGCATTCATGCCAACTACTACTCCTTCTTCAAAGGATTTTATATTCTTATAGTCAAAACTTTGCAAGGTTACTGAGGTGAGAACAGACCCTCTAGGCCAGGGATATGCAATTAGTGGACCTCCAGCTGTTGCAGAACTACAAGTCCCATGAGACATAGCAAGACTCTGACATCCTCAAGCATGACAACCAGAGGCAGAGGCATGATGGGACTTGTAGTTTTGGAACAGCTGGAGGTCCGCTAATTGCATATCCCTGCTCTAGGCCATTAAGTCTTTTGGTCTTCGAGTACTTTGGACAACACTACACAAAAGGCAATGTGTAAATCCCTCCCTCTTTGACAAAGACAGTGCAAAACAAGGCATAGTAAGTCAGTAATGGGGAAAGTTAAGCTGCAGGTAGGCCGAAGACACTACTAGTAACAAGTCCTTTTTACTTTCTGCTTGCTTTTTTTGGGCACAGCTTTCAGAGTTCAGTTCTCTTCGACCATTGCAGCCTATGGATTCCTTTGAAAAAAATATGGCCATGCTTTTGCCTCCTTCCATATAATGGACGGACAGCTTATTTGAATCACGGGGGCTTTAAATAACTTTGCTTACCCCCATGCAGTACAGCCTACATGCAACAAGGACCTGAAGACTTGCCTTGCATTGTGGGAACTATTTTTTCCATACATAAATTCAAACTTTCCTCACTTCTGCTGACAGAGGCAGGGGCAGTAAAAAAAAAAGTTTTCTTTTTTATACATCAAACTGCTTAGGCAATAAGTGAATTTTTCCCTCATTGATTCCAATACATTCCAATATTTTACAAACGTCAGTTGTTTTCTGTAGTGACAAGTACCTCAGCACCAAAAACCCAATTCCAGTTCTATTGGAACCATAAAAAAATCACATTAACTATACAGTGGTGTGTTCAGTATTCAGACCCCCTAACATTCTTCACTCTTTGTTATATTGCAGCCATTTGCTAAAATCATTTAAGTTCACTTTTTTTCCTCAATAATGTACACACAGCACCCCATATTGACAGAAAAACACAGAATTGTTAACATTTTTGCAGATTTATTAAAAAAGAAAAACTGAAATATCACATGGTCCTAAGTATTCAGACCCTTTGCTGTGACACTTATATATTTAACTCAGGTGCTGTCCATTTCTTCTGATCATCCTTGAGATGGTTCTACACCTTCATTTGAGTCCAGCTGTGTTTGATTATACTGATTGGACTTGATTAGGAAAGACACACACCTGTCTATATAAGACCTTACAGTGCATGTCAGAGCAAATGAGAATCATGAGGTGAAAGGAACTGCCTGAAGAGCTCAGAGACAGAATTATGGCAAGGCACAGATCTGGCCAAGGTTACAAAAAAAATTCTGCTGCACTTCAGGTTCCTAAGAGCACAGTGGCTTCCATAATCCTTAAATGGAAGACGTTTGGGATGACCAGAACCCTTACTAGAGCTGGCCGTCCGGACAAACTGAGCTATCGGGGGAGAAGAGCCTTGGTGAGAGAGGTAAAGAAGAACCCAAAGATCACTGTGGCTGAGCTCCAGAGTTGCAGTTGGGAGATGGGAGAAAGTTGTAGACAGTCAACCATGACTGCAGCTCTCCACCAGTCGGTGCTTTATGGCAGAGTGGCCCGACGGAAGCTGCAGGAGGTCGCGGCCGCTGTGTAAGGAGTAGAGACAGTGACATGTAGAGCGCAGGGAGCCGAGAGAGACACGGAGCAATGCAGGGGAAACGGAGTGGACGCTGACAGCAAGTAAGTGTCTCTGATCCATCATCCCGGCACCCAGCGCTGCCAATGAACCCAGTCCCCACCACCACCGCTGATTCCATCCCACCACAGCCATTCATCCCTTCCGCCCAGCACTGACACTCATCCCCCCAGCACTGAAACTGATCCCACCCCCAGCACTGACACTCATTCCACCCCCCCACCAGCACAGCCACTCATCCCCCCAGCACTGACACTGATCCCACCCTCCCAGGACTGACACTCATACCCCCCCCACCAGCACTGACACTCATACCCCCAGCACTGACACTGATCCCACCCCCCCACCAGCACTGACACTCATCCCCCCAGCACTGACACTGATCCCACCCCTCCACTCATTCCACCCTCCCCACCAGCACTGACACTCATCCCCCCAGCACTGAGACTGATCCCACCCCCTCCACTCATTCCACCCCCCACCAGCACTGACACTCATCCCCCCCCAGCACTCACACCGATCCCACCCCCCACCCCCAGCACTGACACTCATTCCACCCCCCCACCAGCACAGCCACTCATCCCCCCAGCACTGACACTGATCCCACCCCCCAGCACTGACACTCATACCCCCCCACCAGCACTGACACTCATCCCCCCAGCACTGACACTAATCCCACCCCCCCACTCATTCCTCCCCCCACCAGCACCAACACTCATCCCCCCAGCACTGACATTGATCCCACCCCCCCCAGCACAGCCACTCATCCCCCCCCCATCACTGACACTGATCCCACCCCCCCAGCACTGACACTTATCCCCCCAGCACTGAAACTGATCCCACCCCCACCCCCAGCACTGACACTTATTCCACCCCCCCCACCAGCACAGCCACTCATCCCCCCAGCACTGACACTAATCCCACCCCCCTTGCACTGACACTCATCCCCCCCACCAGCACTGACACTCATCCCCCCAGCACTGACACTGATCCCACCCCCCCACTCATTCCACCACCCCACCAGCACTGACACTAATTCCCCCAGCACTGACACTGATCCCACCCCCCCAGCACTGACACTCATACCCCCCACCAGCACTGACACTCATACCCCCCACCAGCACTGACACTCATCCCCCCCACACTGACACTGATCCCACCCCCCACTCATTCCACCCCCCCACCAGCACTGACACTCATCCCCCCAGCACTGATACTCATCCCACCCCCCCACTCATTCCACCCCCCCCCACCAGCACAGCCACTCATCCCCCCAGCACTGACACTGATCCCACCCCCAGCACTGACACTGATCCCACCCCCCAGCACAGACACTCATACCCCCCCACCAGCATTGACACTGATCCCACCCCCCCCACTCATTCCACCCCCCCACCAGCACTGACACTCATCCCCCCAGCACTGACACTGATCCCACCCCCCCACTCATTCCACCCCCACCAGCACTGACACTCACCCCACTAGTACTGACACTCATCCCACCCCCCCCCACTCATTTCACCCCCCCACCAGCACAGCCACTCATCCCCCCAGCACTGACTGATACTGATCCCACCCCCCCAGCACTGACACTCATCCCCCCAGCACTGACACTGATCCCACCCCCCACTCATTCCACCCCCCCACCAGCACAGCCACTCATCCCCCCAGCACTGACACTCATCCCCCCAGCACTGACACTGATCCCACCTCCCCAGCACTGACACTCATACCCCCCACCAGCACTGACACTCATCCCCCCAGCACTGACACTGATCCCCCCCCACCAGCACAGCCACTCATCCCCCCCACCACTGACACTGATCCCACCCCCCAGCACTGACACTCATTCCACCCCCCCCACCAGCACAGCCACTCATCCCCCCGCACTGACACTCATTCCACCCCCCCACCAGCACTGACACTCATCCCCCCCCCGCCCTGACACTCATCCCCCCCCCCCCGCCCTGACACTCATCCCCCCAGCACTGACACTGATCCCAACCCCCCAGCACTGAAACTCATTCCACCCCCCAGCACAGCCACTCATCCACCCCGCACTGACACTCATTCCACCCCCCCACCAGCACTGACACTCATCCCCCCCACACTGACACTCATCCCCCCAGCACTGACACTGATCCCAACCCCCCAGCACTGAAACTCATTCCACCCCCCCCACACCAGCACAGTCATCCCATCCCCCCCAGCACTGCCACTCATCCCACCCACCCACCGCTGCCACTCATCCCATCCCACCAGCAGGGGTGTATGTACAGGAGTTGCCGGGATCACAATTGCATGCTCCAGGTTTCCCGTGCAGCCCCCTGTACACCTGGATAGGAGGGGTGGCATATAGAGGAACCGTTCCCCTTCATTTTCCTCCTGCAGCTAAAAGGCTGCAGGAGGAAAATGAAGGGGAACTGTTCCTCTATATGCCGCCCCTCGCTATCCACCACCTGCTGCCCCAAGCTCCTGTGTACTCTTTGGCCCCCCTCATCCCCCACAGTGCTTTTGGGTTCCCCCCTCTCCTCTCCTTCCCGGCTGCTGCGGGGGGGAATGCTTTGTGGATGGAGAGTGGGGAAGGGGCCGGTAAATGTGTAATTTACTGGCTCCTCCCATGTCTTAATGAATAGAGTCAGTGATCCGCAGGGATCACTGACCCAGTTCATTTCTAACTGAGGCATAGTAAACTGTGTTTACTATGCTTCAGTTTGTGAATGAACAGGAAGCTCTGTATGGAGCTATTTCTGTCCATTCATTCTGTGGAGCTGAGGCTGCAGAGATGGAGATTGTGGGCTGTGTCCTCAATCTCATTTCTCTGTTTCAAAGATGAAACATCAGAGGTCTGTTTAGACCCCTGATATCTCACCCACAGTCCATACTCCCATTAAATTTGTGCCAAGTCTGCTGGTATGCAGTACCAACGCGACATAATCTTATAGTTAGTTTCCTGGGTTTTGAAGTCAGTAGAGCTGAACCGGATAAATTGGTAGAGGTGGGCCAATTGGGTTGGGGTGAAAACAAGCCCAAAGTCTTGTTCCCAGGACCTGATGCATGTGGGCTTAGCTGTGGAAGTGGCAGAGCCTATCAAATGGTAGAGTTCGGAAACCATATGCGGAATCGGTTCCTCTGCTATAAAGAGGTGTTCAAAGGGCGTAAGGGTAGAGATATCCCGTATGGAGCGTCTATGTGTCTCAAAAAAGTGGTGAACTTGCCTATACCTCCAGAAGTCCATAGGGAAACTCCTGTGTCGGTCCCGTAGGGTCTCCAAGGGAAGTAGTTTACTGTTCTGCAGAAGTTTACCACAGCTGGCATTACTATCATCCACCCAGGGGTCGACAAAAAGCCACCTGATCCCCAGGAGGGAACCATAGAAACCCCCCATCAGGGCCAATGGGGACACAGGGGGTGCCAGGGCAGTTTAGAGTTGAGGCGACCCCAGGCTGCTAGAGTCTTCAATGGGAAGGTAAAGTCCGACAACCCCCTGTGTTCTTGAGCCAACCACGGGGCATAAGACAGGTTTCTACCTGCCATGTATTTCACCAGGGAGACCCAGAGTTTGCATCGAGTGTGGAAGCGCAGTTGAGTATCCTCTGGAGGACAACTGCCCTATAATACCTCTGAATGTCTGGTAGGCCTAGACCTCCTGCGACTCTTGGGCGGCTTAGCACTCTAAGCGCAATTCTTGGTCTCTTATTCCAGACAAAGCCCGATAGCATGCTGGACATTTGGGTGAAAAAACCTCTAGGCAAGGGGACAGGTATCATCTGCATGTAAAACGGTATTCGTGGGAGTATATTTATTTTTACAATGTTGATTCATCCTAACCAGTTGAAGGCTGTCTTAGTCCGGTGAGCTAAGTCCTTTTTTATTATTCCCATTAAGGAGGGGGGGTTATTGGCTGCATATAAGGATTGTCAAATCTATCCATCAGCTGAATGCCCAAATTTTTTAGGGATGACTTAACCCAGGTGAACGGGAAGGCTGCTTGTATTCTGCTAGCCAGGGAGGGTGACAGCTGAATAGGGAGTATCCCAGATTTTGTGTAATTAATTTTAAAGTTAGAAAGTGTCCCAAAATGTCAGTTTTCACATCAGGTTAGGCAATGAGATCAGGGGGTCCGTGAGGTGAAATAACACATCATCGGCATACGCCAAGAGCTTGTGCTCTGTATTACCAACCATCAGTCCATTGATATCTATGCTCATCCTCACTGTGCGTAGAAAGGGTTCAAGCACCAGGGCAAAAAGAATGAGTGAGAATGGGCACCCCTGTCTAGTGCAGTTTCTGATCGAGAATCTGGGGGGGAGGAGTCCATTGACCTTGACCTGAGCACTCGGGTCAGAATACAAGGCCATGATCCATGTCAGCATATGCGTTCGTAGTCCCAGGGTCTCTAATGTTGCGTACACACGGGTGGACTTTTCGACCGGACTGGTCTGACGGTCTTTCCGACGGACTTCCTACGGACTTTCGAACGAACGGAGTTGCATACACACGATCAACCAAAGTCCGACGGATTCGTACGTGATGACGTACAACCAGACTAAAATAAGGAAGTTGATAGCCAGTAGCAAATAGCTGCCCTAGCGTCGTTTTTTTGTCCGTCAGACTAGCATACAGACGAGCGGATTTTTCGACCGGACTCGAGTCCGTCTGAAAGATTTGAAACATGTTTTATTTCTAGGTCCGTCGGACTTTTGGGGAAAAAAAGTCCGCTGGAGCCCACACACGATCGAATTGTCCGCCGGAGTCTGGTCCGCCGGACCATGTCTCCCGGAAAGTCCGCTCGTGTGTACATGGCATAACACTGCGCGCAGATAGGTCCAGTCAACCCGGGCACATGCTTTTTCCGCATCAGTGGACAAGATCAGATAGGGAGGGGAGTCCGGGGAGGTTCGTGCCCAGTGGATAAGTTGTATTGCCCTGATGGTGTTGTCTCTAGCCTCCCGACCCGCGATGAACCCTGTCTGGTCAGGGTGAACAATAAGTGGAACCAGGTGTTTCAGTCTGGTCGCAAGGATTTTCGCTAAAATCTTAATATCCACATTAAGAAGGGATATAGGTTGGTAACTTTGGGGCATAGTGGGGTCCTTCCCGTCTTTGGGGATCACTGAAATATGAGCCAACAGTGCTTCTGTAGGGATTGCGGTGCCTTCTGCTATAGAGTTGAAGTAACCACACATCGATTCTGACAGCAGGGGTAGGAATAACCTATAGTATGCCCTGGTGAACCCGTCGAGGCCAGGGCTCTTCCCATTAGGCAAGGACTTCACAGTTGACGCTATCTCAGTAAGGGTAATGGGGGACTCCAAGGTAGAGCACTGCTCGTCAGTCAACGGGGGAAGGCCAGAAGCGGTCATGTAAGCTAGAATGGCAGTCAGTTTCGCTGCCTGAGCATCTGGAGTCTGGTCGGAGCCTAAGTTATAAAGGGTAGCATAATAATCACGAAACCCAGAGGCAATTTGAGAGGACCTGACTGAGAGCTCATCAGAGGATTGGCTCAATTTATGTACATACATCAGTGCACGTTTCTTCCTGAGAGCTCTTGCCAACATTTGGCCACATTTATTGCCGTGCTCATAATATTTATGCGACATGTAACATAATTGTTTACGTGCCTGTCAATCTAGTAAACATAGAAATAGTTCTCTCAATTCAGTCAGAGCCTCTGAGTCTCCGTCATGATTATGCTGAAGTTCCGCCTGTTGGAGGGCCTGAAGTACCCTGTTGAAGTCAGCTTGGCGGGCTTTCTTGAGCTTGAAGCCCAAAGAGATCAGTTCGCCTCTCACCACCACCTTATGACCCGCCCAGATAATCCCCTTATTCATACCTTCTGTTTTGTTCTCTTTAAAGTAATGGGTCAGGACATTTTTGACTCCAGAAACCACTGCCACATCATCCAACAGGGATTCATTCAGTCGTCATGACCAGGCCCTATGGGTACACAGCAGCAAGGCTAGTGTGGCCATCACTGGAGAATGATCAAAAATAGTTATATTCTCAATGGAGGAAGCCTGCAGCAGCTCTAGAGTCAGATGGTCCACACAGAGAAGATCTATACGGGTATATACATCATGTACCTTCTAGTAGCTGTAGTCCCGGCGAAGCACTTGCCAGCCGTTTATCAGACGGTGAGTCTGTAGGGATCTGTGAAAGTGTTTAAGGAAGGCGTGGGAGTGAGAGGGATGCCGGTGTGACGTGTCAAGCAATGGGTTTGGACTAATGTTAAAGTCGCCCCCCATAATCAGAGAGCCCCCTCCAGGCCCAGACTGGGACAAAAAATAGGCCCGGGCATTTTGGAATGAGCAGCCCATGACATCTTAACTGGCCCCTTCCCCACTCTCCATCCTGATGGATCCCCTGGGAGAGGGGAGGGGGAAACCCGGCAAAGGTGCGGGGGGCGAGGGGGACAGGGAAACAGCAGGGGGGGCAGAGAGCACAGGGAAGAACTTTGAGAACATGGGGTGGGGCGAGACCACAGGGGGGCTGGAGAGCACTGTGGGGGGAGGCGGAGAGCATGGGGGGCAGAGAACACAGGGAGGAAGAGGAGAGCACAAGGGGGCTGGAGAGCATGGGGGGCTGGAGAGCACAGGGGGTGGGGGGTTGGAGAGCACAGGGGGAAGCAAAAACACAGGGTGGGGCATAGAGCACAGGGAGGGCAGGAGAGCATGGGGTGGAGAGCACAGGGGGGAGGTGGAGATCACTGGGGGGGCTGTAGAGCACTGGGGGGGAGGCGGAGGGCACAGGGGGCAGTAGAGAGCATGGGAGGAGGTGGAGAGCACAGGGGGTAGGCAGAGATCAATGGGGGGGCTGGAGAGCACTGGGGGAGAGGCGTAGGGCACAGGGGGGCAGTGTAGAGCATGGGGGAGGTGGAGATCACAGGGGAGGCTGGAGAGCACTGGGAGGGCTAGAGAGCACTGGGGGAGAGGCAGAGGGCACAGGGGGGTACCATAGAGCATGGGGGAGGTGGAGAGCACAGGGGGGACTGGAGAGCACTGGGCACTGGGGGGCTATAGAGCACTGGGGGAGAGGCAGAGGGCACAGGGGGCAGCGTAGAGCATGGGGAGGTGGTGAGCACAGGGGGAGAGACGGAGGGCACAGGGGGGCAGCGTAGAGCATGGGGGGAGGTGGAAAGCACAGGAGGGAGGTGGAGAGAAGAGGGGGGCTGGAGAGCACTGGGGGGGCTAGAAACCACGGGGGGGCTGGAGAGCATTGGGGGAGGTGAAGAGCACAGGGGGAGGTGGAGAGCACAGGGGGAGAGGTAGAGGGCACAGGAGGCAGCGTAGAGCATGGGGGAGGTGGAGAGCACAGGAGGGAGGGGGAGAGAACAGGCGGAGAGGCGGAGGGCACAGAGGGGCAGCATAGAGCATGGGGGGGTGGAGAGCATAGGGGGAGGTGAAAAGCACAGGGGGAGAGGCAGAGGGCACATGGGGGCAGCATAGAGCACGGGGGAGGTGGAGAGTACAGGGGGAGAGACAGAGGGCACAGGGGGGCAGCATAGAGCATGGGAGGAGGTGGAGAGCACAGGGGGAGGTGAAAAGCACAGGGGGAGAGGCAGAGGGCACATGGGGGCAGCATAGAGCACGGGGGAGGTGGAGAGTACAGGGGGAGAGACAGAGGGCACAGGGGGGCAGCGTAGAGCATGGGAGGAGGTGAAAAGCACAGGGGGAGAAGTGGAGGGCACAGGGGGGCAGCATAGAGCATGGGGGATGTGGACAGCACAGAAGGGAGGAGGAGAGCACAGGGGGGCTAGATACCACCGGGGAGCTAGAGGGCACTGGGTGGGCTGGAGAGCACTGGGGGAGAAGTGGAGGGTACAGGGGGGCATCAGAGAGCATGGGGGAGGTGGAGAGCACAGGAGGGAGGTGGAGAGAACAGGGGGGCTGGAGAGCACTGGGGGGGTGCTAGAGAGCACTGGGGGGCTGGAGAGCATTGGGGGGAGGCGAAGAGCACAGGGGGAGGTGGAGAGCACAGGGGGAGAGGCGGAGGGAACAGGGGGGCAGCATAGGGCATGGGGGATGTTAAGAGCACAGAAGGGAGGAGGAGAGCACGGGGCTGGAGAGCACGGGGGGGGCTAGAGAGCACTGGGTGGAGGTGGAGAGCACAGGGGGGGCTGGAGGGCACAGGGGGGCAGTGGAGAGCATGGGGGAGGTGGAGAGCACAGGAGGGAGGTGGATATCACAGGGGGGAGGTGGAGAGCATGGGGGGAGGTGGAGTGCACAGGAGGGAGGTGAATATCACAGGGGGGAGGTGGAGAGCACAGGGGGCAGTGGAGCGTATGGGGGGAGGTGGAGAGCACAGAAGGGAGGTGGAGAGCAATGGGGGGGAGGAGAGCATTGGGGGAGGTGAAGAGCACAGGGGGAGAGGCGGAGTGCACGGGGGGCAGCGTAGAGCATGGGGGGAGGTGGAGAGCACAGGGGGGGCTGGATAGCACTGGGGGAGAAGTGGAGGGCACAGGGGGCAGTGGAGAGCATGGGGGAGGTAGATATCACAGGGTGGGAGGTGGAGAGCACATGGAGAGAGGCAGAGGGCACAGAGGGGCAGCAGAGAGCATGGGGGAGGTGGAGAGCACTGTGGGGGGTAGAGAACACTGTGGGGGCATCAGAGATAAGCAGGACAGGAGGAGCTGTGGGGGTGGCTGCATATAGAAGAATTATTCTCTCCATCTTCCTCCCGCAGTACCTGACAGCCTGCGAGAGGGAGAGGAGCAGAAGCAGGCATTCAGAGACTGCGGGAGGGAGATGGAGAGAATAATTCTTCTATATGCAGCCGCCCCCACCGCTCCTCCTATTCAGGTTACAGGGCGCCACACTTACCTACGTTCTCTCTGATCCGGCTGCAGCAGACTCCTCTCCCCTTCGTGGTCACGCCCCCCGGCACCAACGGCTGAACTGTACTGGCGGCCGTGGAGAGGTGTCTCCTCTAGCTCCTCCCCCCTTCATGTTTCCATCCCCCTGTTGCCGATGGCTGAGCCTGAGCTGAACTGGCAGCCGGGCGGCCGCGGAAAGGTCGTGGACTGGCGCGGGCTTAAAGAGCAGCCTGCCTTGGCCCTGCAAACAAAAACATGCGGCCCCGGCCCACCGGGCATTTGCCCGGTTTGCCCTATGGCCAATCCAGGCTTGGCCCCCTCTGAAGTCTAGAAATTTGTCTATAAAGGTAAGTTGGTTGGTATTGGGGGCATAGATAGTAGAAAATGTGAAATTCTGTCCCGCAATAGTCCCCTTTAAGAAAACGTACTGACCCTGAGGATCCTCAAGAACCACTGGTTATACAGGGGAATAGGCAGCTTGGGCATTGACTGGGGGGTGAAGTGCGTCTCCTGCAAGAAAACCACCTGGGCTCCCATTCGCTTCAGTTCCCACCACAACTTGCTAGGTTTGCATGGAGAACAAAGACCACGTACATTGTAGGAAGTTACCTTAAGAGATGCCATAGGGGATCCATGGGACAGGTGAGTTGTGTGCTACGATGGGAGGCAAGGCGTGAGAGGTGGAGCAGGAAGCAGTTCCTGTAAAGAGGTATGGAGCAAGAGAAAGGAAACGAGGGGGAGAGAAGAAGAAGTGGTTAGAAACATCAGAACAGACATAAAAAAACATAACATGTCATTGCTAACAATACCACATCATGAAATACCTAGGAGACGGGTGGCGGGAACACCCCCGTTAGGGAGAAGCCCCTTGAACCTGACCCCAAAACCCAAAAGGGAAATATACCTAGTAAGGTACGGCCTACGTGGGGAACGTGGACCAACATGAGAGGGAAGGTCGTGAGGTTCAGCCCCCAGTCCACCACTGCCCTTCGGCTTTTTGTCTGCTGACAAGGGGGGAGAATACTTTGGCATAACTCTGGCCCTCTCCAAAAGGCAACAAGGGAAATCATTGTGCGTTTAAGTAGTATAGTATCGTGTGTGCCACTAGGGAGTCACACAAAGGCACACATCTTGGCACACATCTTGGCGGAGTCAAGTCCAGCAAAAACATATCTGGGGAGAGGAATGCCGGAGAGTGTCCTTTCAGTCCCTTGGAGACGCATGGCCTGGGGGAGAGGCAGAGGGCAGACGCCTGCAGTCCCTCTTGCGACTTCTGCGTTTGACTGGCAGCCAGGGCGGAGGGAGTTGAACGAGGGGGTATTCCTGCGGTCCTCTCTAGTCCACAAAGTCAACTGGTTCTAGTCCCAGGGTGGTCAGGAAGTGTGGGAGATCATCTTTGGTACGCCCATAAGGGCGGCACAGTGGTGTAGTGGGTAGCACTCGCTTAGCAGTAAAAAGGGTCGCTGGTTCGAATTCCAACCACGACACTACCTTCCTGGAATTTGCATGTTCTCCCTGTGCCTGCATGGGTTTCCTCCGGGTACTCTGGTTTCCTCCCACACTAAAAAGACATGCTGGTAGGTTAATTGGTTTCTGTCCAAAATTGGCCCTAGTATATGAATGTGAGTTGAGGACTTTGGAATGTGGGCTCTTTGAGGGTAGGGACCGCTGTGAGTGTGCAATGTATGTGTGGAGCGCTGCGTAAATTGACGGCGCTATATGGGTACCTTAAATAAAATAATATTTAGTAGAGGAGCATCTTAATGAGACACAATGTACAGGAATAGGGACAATTGTAGACACGCACCCACACTCACTCAGGTTGAACTGGATTGACTGGTGTCTTTATTCAACCTTACTAACTATGTAACTTGTCTGCCATCTTTGGTGTCTTGAAGATAGAAGGGGAAGCCCCAGCAGTAAGGCAGGACTGCTTTTTGGAGAGCTTTTAGCAGAGGGCGGAGTGCTCTGCACTGCATAAGGGCGCGTCTAGAGCACCCTGTAGCAGGCAACCCTAGGATTTCCCTGAATATGTCCTCCAGAGTAGGGACAATATCTTTAGGAGCCGTGGCTTCCAGCAGGCTGCGAATGCAGATATCTGCCCGCTGGCTGCGGTTCTCAAAGTCATCCAACTGACACAATAACATCTCAGTTTTCTGATCCTGGGTGTTGCATCTGTCCTGGAGCATAAAGATGGCAAGCAGGGACCCCTCAAGTCTCCGTTCCAGGTTTTCCACCCTGACCCCCAGTTGAATAGTATCAGTTTTCAGCTGGGCTATGCTATGTCTTCCTTAAAAGCCTTCTCAACCTTGGTGATAAATTTCTCTAGGTCATCCCGGGTGGGGAGGGACTAGATGTGGTGTTTAATGTCCTCATCCCCTAGGAAGTCCGCCATGTCAGAGCCCCTGTCGTGTGAGGCCGAGGATCCCGGGGAGGGAGGGGCAGAGTCGCTCACCAACCTCTGGAGAGGGGACCTGGGACTCCACAAGTTTCTGCTGCTGGGTCACGGCTCGTTGTACAGCCTTTGCGGCCTTAGTAGCTTTCGGCGTCTGCGCCATCTTGGAGGCCTCATGTCCCGGTCCGCGGGTCTTGCTAAAGAAAGCGTCTAGCTATCCCGTCTGTCCTCGACTGCTGGGAGAGTGCCCGCCATCCCTGGGACTTGTTCTCTGCCTTTCTGGGGGTGATATCTCCCCTTTGTGCTGGTGATATAGCGGCGGTGGGTACGGAGCTGAGGGGATGCACGTCCTCACTCCTCCATAGTCAAGCCACGCCCCCACTTCCATTCCATTTTAGCGTTTGTAGGCGCTATATCTTTCACACAAACCAATCAATATACACTTTTTATTTATCAAAAACATGTAGCAGAATACATTTTGGCCAAAATGTATAAAGAAATTAGATTTTTTTTTTTTAATATGTTTTGTAGCAGAAAGTAAACAATATATTTTTTTTCCATTTATATCACACAAAAAACCCAGTGGTGATCAAAGGTTATCAAATTTTGTTTGGGTACAGCATTGCATAACTGCGCAAATGCCAGTTAAAATAGAGTAGTGCAAAACATAGCCTGGCCATGAAGGGGTAACGTTTTCTGGAGGTCAAGTGGTTAACAGGGAATTTTCTGTTTTTCTGACTAACACCATGGCAGCATACATTTGAGAAATAACTCACCACAAATAAGGGTGACATGAAAAAAAAGTTAAATATCAATTACAGTCCAAAATTAACAGTAAACAAAGATCCTAGCTCCATGCTGAAGTGAGCCAACAAGGTATTAATGGCAGCATACATCACTGGCTTGCAAACTTCTGGCTAAGTGTGTTTTCACTATCTCTGGAGAAGCCAAGCCTTTTGCCGTCTGTCTTGATGGATAAAACCTTATTTGAAATGCACAGAGAATGATAAAACTTGCATAAGGCAAGAATGTCCTGAGCAAATGGTAAATTCCACTTTGGGAATCTTGGTTTTCTCTTAAGTCTAAGATGCAACACGTTTTAAAGAATTGGGTGACAAAAGGGATATTTACCCATAGGACTTGCACTACAAGAAAGATAATATTTACCTAATAAATAGCTCAGAATGTTAATGACCTGAAGATTGAAGCAAAGACAGAAGCAGACACAAACTGGATGAATCTCACCAACTCAAATTCTCTAATTCTGTAAACTTTATTAGAGCCCATCAATGTAGTTTTCCAGTTAGAAGAACATCCAAGGTTGGCTAGTCCTTCCCTCACAAGAAACAAACTGTTAACTGAAAGCAGAATGGTCATGGATGGGGTATTACATTATATAAACAGAAGTTTAAGAGTTACCAGTAACTGAGTTGAAGTAGAAGAGGGATCCAAGTCCTGTTTGGCCAGTATGTATTATAACAACAATATCCACTGTTTCAGACAGTAGTCTTCTGATATTCTGAAAATGGTCGAAGACTCGAGGGAAGGTATATAGCTCATGAAATAGTCACTGATGTATCAGTGCATCCGCTTCCAGTGCATGCTGGCATTGGCCTCTTCCACCTCTGGAATCATGCTGAGAGACAGAATCCAGTGAAGGAGCCTGAATATAGGACCATTCATTGTCCATTTGGTAAATGAAATAGGATGTTTGCCTGGGTGTTCTGAACCATGGAGATTGAAGAAATGCTGGAGAGATCCTTCTCTGCCCAGGTCAGGTGACAGAAAACACGGAGAGAGAAAGCAAAAGGCTGCTCAAAGTTCCAGGATGTTCAAGACTACTCTCTAATGCCGTGTACACACGGGTGGACTTTTCAGCATCAAACGTCCGATGGTCTTTCCGACGGACTTTTGACTGAGTTACGATGGACTTTTGGATGACCGGACTTTCCCACACACGAACGGACTAAAGTCCGTTCGAAAGTCCGTTGGTATGAACGTGATGACATACCAAGGGACTAGAATAAGGAAGTTCATAGCCAGTAGCCAATAGCTGCCCTTGCATCCTTTTTTGTCCGTCGGACTAGCATACAGATGAACGGATTTTTCGACCGGACTCGAGTCCATCGGAAAGATTTAAAACATGTTCCAAATCTAAAGTCCGTCTGATTTTCAACAGAAAAAGTTAGCTGAAGGCCCGATGAAGCCCACACATGGTCAACTGTCCGACTGATTAGTTCCGTCGGATCAGTCCGGTCGAAAAGTCTGCCCATGTGTACACTGCATAAGTAGAGAACTTCCATTGCTCTTGAGCCACTTTTATTTAGCAGATGAAATTATTTCTGCAACATTCCTTTCATTGTCTGTGAAAAAAAAAGGTTTGTGCATGTCCCCTGGTGTTTATTGTGGGATAAAACTCTTTTGGAAAATGCACATCTTCCACTGAACCCACTTCACCATAGGGGCATTGGTGGTATTTAATAATGACTGGGTCTTTATTTTTTACTACAGTATATGAAGGAAAAAAATCAGAACATTTTCAAACAAAAGTTTCTTTATCTTCTGTTATAAAACGTTTCAAATAGTTAATTTTTCTTAATAAATTTAGGTCAACATATATTCTATTATTAAGTTTGCGTGAAAGGTATAGAGCCTACAAACTACAGTATGCGGTAGTTTGAAGGCTCTATAAAGAATGCTGCCACCCTATTTGCGTAAAGTCTAAACAAACAACAACAGACCAAGGAATCGCATACCCTAGTAGTGCAATAAACTTCTTCATTAAACAAAGATAAAATAACACATAATGCACTAACATGCTCCCAGAATGGCACCAAGCTCATCACATAACTCTGAGAATCCACTTTCAGAATCCCTGTATGGATGCCACTAGATGTAATCCACTCGGCTAAAGACTTATCTCCCTGCATCTGTGTGTTGGGAACAAAAGAGAAGAGTGGGGAGCCAGCTGTAAAAGCCACTTGTGTATGACAGCCGCTGGGAATATGGAGGACCGGCAATTATTCAGTAGAGCAGCGAGCACCCGAAGGAGGCTTTGGGGGTTGCCATTGGTTTAAGGTGGTGGGCCACATCAGACGGCTCTGCAGGTCACATTTGGCCTGCGGGCCACAGGTTGAGCATGCCTAATATACTGTATATACTGTACAAATGTATAGATACTGTATAACCAGGTAAATGTGCAAAGTTCTACCAGGACACCTATCAGGCCTTTTCCTGATAATACCTGTTTGTACTAGTGGTGCACCAAAATAAAAATTCTGGTGCCGAAACCGAAAATTCAGGATACACTTGGCCGAAAACCAAAATGGACAGTTTTTTAATAAATATATTTTTTATAGGTAATTGGATAATATTCAACTTTTTAATTAATATCTTGGATTTAAATGAATATGAAATTATTTTCAGACATTATGGGCACCTTATTTTCTATCGGCAAAACACAGATAACCCTATCCACTTGCTGACCAAGTCTTTTCTGGCACTTTTTGTTTACAAGTTTAAACCCATATTTTTTGCTATAAAATTACTTTGAACACCCAAACATTTTTTATATATAGATATATATATATATATATCTATAGATATATATAGATATATATATATATATATATATATATCTATATATATCTATAGATATATATAGATATATATATATATCTATATATATCTATAGATATATATATACATATATATATACACACACATGTATATATATTTTTTATGTTTTTTATCATTTTTGTATATATTTTAGATATTATTAATATGATGATAAGATAGCGTAAATATTTATCCAATATTTATCCTTTTTAATTAATTAAAAAAATAAAGACATGTAGGTGTCAGAGAGAGAGATACATAACCTTCAGAAGAATATATAGGTCACCATTCCCTTTCCCATTTAAATTTATTTATCTAAACTTTTCTCTTCCACATCAGCGAGTATACTCATACTTTCATCACCACATCAGCGAGTATACTCATTTTAGTTTTCATGTTTGTTTTCACAATTTATTCTATTAGCTCGCTTAATTGAAAGGTCTGCCAGCCTATCATACTTTTTCCAAGACCTTGTTTCCTCTATAAGATTGATAGATGTGTTAGCCAATTAGGGTCTGAAGAAGAAGCAGTTGCTTCCAAATGCATTACCGCCCATTTTATGTCAGCACGACAAATATCCTGTTCCTGTGATGTCACGTCCAGCCTGGCACCATGTTATTGTTCACACTGGTCACGGCGGTGATCAGCTGGTTCCTGGTTCTATTCACAAACATTATCCGTGCATGAGGTTGCCACGGCTCTCAGGATAATCTGGAGAGACTCCGGGATTGGCGAATACTATATATGCCTATATGATTCATCCATCTTGTGAGTTGCGTATTTGCTTTTTACCTTTAAACTTACAATTTTAATGCTGCACTTAGTCTGGCGCTCCTCTGTTTCCTGCATTGTAATTTCTGTCACACGGTATTTGCGCAGCGGTTTTTAAAACCCTTTTTTGGGGGAAAAATTATATTTTTTTAATTTTAATGCAAAAAAACGCAATACATAACCCAATTTTTTGTAAAATATAAAATATGATGTTATGCTGAGTAAATAGATAACATGTCACACCAAAAAATTGCGCACACTTGTGGAATGACGACAAACTTCAATACTTAAAAATCTCCATAGGCGACGCTTCAAACTTTTTTACAGGTAACCTGTTTAGAGTTTCAGAGGAGGTCTAGCACCAGGATTATTGTTCTCACTCTAAAGTTTGCAGTGAAACCTCACATGTGTGCTGCGGACACCCTTTACATATGCGTGCGTAAAGGTGGGGGTCACTTAAAAAAAAAAAAACACTTGTTATTTATTGATTTTTTTATTTTTACATTGCCCCTTACATTTATTTATTTTATTTTATCTTTTTATTCCTATTACAAGGAATGTAACCATCCCTTGTAATAGAAATAAGGGATGACAACTCCACTTTATGGAGAGATCTGGGGTCAATAAGACCCCAAGTCTCTCTACTTTTAAAAGCAAAAGATCAAAAAAAAGATCTGCTGCTTAAAAAATAAAAATGTTTACTACGGGCCTAGACCGGAAGTGGCATCATGATGTCGCTCCAGTCCTCCAAGACCATAGAGGCGATGTGGTCTCTGGTAACCTCTTTGGCCAGTCGCACTACCTGTCAGATTGTTTTCCTGGGCTCGCCGGTAAGAACAGTAAGCCAGAGAAACTCCGGCAAGCGGCGGAAGGTGTGGGCGACCCCTCCCGCTGCTTCGGAAAGCAGTCCAGAGAATGCGTTCATGAGAAAGCCAGTCGCCAGCTGGAAGAAAAATACCAGGGTTATGGCTGTCATCTTCAGCCATAACCCCTGGTAAACCATTTGCAAACTGCAACGTAAAACAGAGATCAAACCGCTCTAGACTAACCACGGGTGCAAACAGGTCCCAGCTGCACACCTTGGCTCACCACCGTCCACAGCAAATAGAAGGCCAAACAGAATGGTAGCACACTCAAATCTTAAATTGCTTGATGAATACTTTATTGTCAAAGCCAGACAAATGACAGGGAATGCAGTTGACACGTTTCATAAGAATGTATCTTGCTTGATAACAACATCGGTCTGATCTCCTAGGCAGGCAATTTAAGGCGCCACCCTGAATCACGGCACACCCAAAAACACACCTGCACCAAAAAAGCAGCTCATGCATACATGAAAACATCTCCACTGATATGGTAAAAACATTTCATAGGTTAAAAAGGCAACAGAAAAGACATCATCACATTGCCCATCAAATAACCTCATATAATAAAAGCAAAAGATGAAAGAGAAAGAAAAAACGACAATAAAGAATTGAGCCTCCAAAAAGGTAACTCACTCATAAATATCTAAAGCACACACACGTGTATATATATGGGAAATGGGGGCTTGAAAAGAGACAAATAACTGGAAATACAGGACAGTCCTGAACAAGTTTTTTCTATAAGCAATATACACATGCAGCTAAGCCTGTAGATGCAAACACACATACACATGCATGTGTGTGAGTATTGTGCATCCAGAGATACGCTAAACATCACAAATGGGAATAATACACAATCAATTAATTAATTATAAAAATGTGTAATGTCCCACTCAAAATTCATACGTGTTTTAAAGTGGAAGATCCTGTGAACCTCTCTTTTGCAGAGGAGCTTAAATATATTACCACCTCTCTTGGGAACTTGAACTTTTTCTAGAACCTGGACACCCATCGCTGAACTACTACCATCATGAAACCTGTCAAAATGTCAGGCGACATTAGTGGATCGATTCTTCTCAATGCTGTACAGATGTTCCTGGAATCTGTCCCTAAATCGTCTCATGGTAAGTCCTATGTATTGCACATTGCACAAGCTGCATGTGATAATATATATAACGTACTGAGTGTTGCAATTATAAAAGGATTTTAATAGAAAAATACTGTGCTGAAGAACATATATAAATGCAAAAAAAAATGTGTATGAAGAGCAGCTGCTAGAACCGTGAGATACACACAGAAACAGGTAAATACAAAGTAGCATCGCTGACCAAAATGTGACCAAATAAGTGTAAAAATGTAAAATAAAAAATAAAAAATTAGTCCAAATCAATCGTTGTGTACAAATGACGTAATTAGTAAATAAACAGTCCATAAATAGCACATAAAATGAGTGCTTAGAAATAACACCTCTTGACGACAGTGTACCTCCACCACATAGATTGTGCACTTTCCAGAAGGCAAGCTTTAAGGAGCTGCGGCTAAATACCCAGCCAGGGCCTTTATCCAAAGGGAAGATGGTAATCCATCGCTAGTTATGGGAAGGAGCTTATAATGAGCACCAAATAGCCTGGAGTACTCGAGCATCAGCCACCAAGGAGCAAATTCAGCTATTACCCAGAAAATATAAAGAGAGACTCCATAGTGTATACCATACCAAAAAGGGTTTAATAGAATTAAAGGATTGTACTTACAAATAAGAAGACAAAAACGATCATAACAAAAAGCTGGCCAGCAAGTGAACACCCGTCCACTGAGAAAGCACGATGACGTCAGCACATCAACCTCCCACGTCAACCTGGGAGGTTGACGTGTTGACGTCATCGTGCTTTCTCAGTGGACAGGTGTTCACTTGCTGGCCGGCTGGCAGCAGGCTCCTTAAAACTTGCCTTCTGGTAAGCGCATAATCTATGTGGTGGAGGTACACTGTCGTCAAAAGCTGTTATTTCTAAGCACTCACTTTATGTGCTATTTATGGATTGTTTATTTACTACTTACGTCATTGGTACAAAACCATTGATTTGGACTAATTCATTTTTTATTTTTCATTTTTACACTTATTTGGTCACGTTTTGGTCAGCGCTGCTACTTTGTATTATATAAAAGGATTTTATTTGGTGCTCCCTTTCATTGGAGAATGAACATACTTTATCACCTTTAATAATATGTTTGCAACATGAACAGCCTGTAGCTTCACAACCATAGTTGCCTTTGAAATGCAGCTGTCGTGGAAAGATGGCTGTATGCTATGCACACAGTTATATCTCCTGTGCTAATAAACACCCATTTCCGTCTTAATGATATAAATGCATCTTACCTAAAATCTCACACATCCAAGTAATCAGACACCAACACATTCTTACGTTCTCATCTCAGCATCTCTCTCTCTGGCCCTCAGCCCTGAGTCTGCTTTTATTAACATATCAACAGGAAGTCCCAAATTGAGGGTTGTGCCTCCAACAGCCAAACGCCTCCTACAAAGTTTGTGACCTCACAGGAAGTGAACAATACAGAGGAAATGACCATATAAGGATTTAACACAGGATGTAAGCACAGGACATGATACAATATACAATAACCAAATAACGATGACTACAGTTCCTCGTGGATGGGAGATTAAGTGCAGGTGTACGTCATGGCACCCCAAATATGTTGATCAGGCATACAGGGGTGACAAGAGCACACATCCACTAAACCGATAATGTCTTTGTAGAGCGAACACACCCCCACCAGACGATCGTTCTGTGCATTGCACAGGGGCCCTTTGCTGGCGGACATGTCCTCTCTCCGCAAACACCTCTCTCCAAACAACAGGAAGTTTTCCACTACCTAACAGGTCTCAACCAGTGTCAGTCTGCCCCAGTCAGCTCTTTAGAGCGGGCTGCGAGAGAACGGACACTGGGAGACTCTTATGACAATACATTAGAATACATCTTCATAAAGTTTTCCACAACAGTCCCTCCTCTTATCATAAGATCCCATGTGTCCTTCGATGAATCCTGATCTTCTTAGTCCATAAAAAGTAAAACACGGCTTGACATGTAGACTCTGTTAGAGATGACATGGTGAGCTGCAGTAGTCGCCGGTCGGTCTTGGATCCTCTGTATCTTGTACGTGGGTTGGGCTTCGGGGCATCTCATTAGGGAAGATGTGGTCATCTGCTCAGGCTCTGGTCACGCGTCCAATCAGGCAACAGGAGCACCTCATCACGGCATTTAGAAGGAATAGAAACAAAAACAACATGAGTATATATACCTCTACTTCCTTCAACTATGATCCGCTGCAAAATAAAAATTAAATCCCCAAAGATTCCCAAACCCTTAAAAGGATTCCAACCTTCACTAGCTATAGCTCTGGCTTTGCCTTGTAGGGATATAAACCTTATCCATATGGGCCTAAACTTTGTCACTACTATCCCCGATCCAGGTATAACACTCTTTACTTATGAATTCCCAGAAAACCCTTGGACTGTGGGAACTTCCTTGTAGCTTCAACAGTTACATGAAAACATCCCATCCTCAGTGGATGAGAAATTGTTCAAGCGTTTCATAAGCTCAAGCCCCCACCGTGTACAAGCAATTCCCTTCTAGCTGTCCCTGCCATTCTTACCTTCTCTCGCGCCATCAGATCCTCACAATCGGCCGCGACATAAGATGCTGGGACGAGTTTCACCAGCACACATGAACCTCTTGCCTTACGGGAATTACCTTATAAGCTGTAGATCCACATTAATACCAAACTACAGTTGAAGCACACATGTGGGCTACCTAGTTATCCCGATACCAAAGCTGGCAAGAACCAGAGCTATTGTTAAAATTATAACTAATTTTACCCTCTAGAAAAGTTTTGTTAAGTTCTATTGACAAGTGTCTGTTTGGATTTTACTAGTTTATCAAAACTCCTCACACCAATATGAACATCCTATATATCATGTGCCGCCTTAATCGCTGGGGCACTAGTAGACCCAACCATGTGTCCTGCTCACTTTCTTAGCTAGTTGGGATGCTTTTCATCGTTACCCTTGCTAAAATTTACTAAAAAAAATATATATATATATAAATAAACGAAGATACTCCTCTATTCTTTGTGGTTGAGCCACTTCTTGCAGTGGCTGGCGTGGTCTCATCCCTCAAGCTTCTTTACAATGACCCAGTCACCTGGTTGGAAAGAATGTACACTGGTTATTGTGTTGTGAACCCTGTGGCAGACCTTTTGAAGTTCATGTTACAGTGATTGCACCTACCCCATCTACTGAGAATGTAGGTGACAGCTAATGAGGAAAGTACAACTCTGTTTTTGGTTGACCTCCAAACAAACCTCATATGACAATAACCCAGACATCGGGACTGTGGTCATTGCATAACCTGTGCGTGGCTTACCATCTGGGGTGTAATACCTGGAACCAGTGACAAAAAGGTTCTTAGCATCTGGGATGGGAGCCTACTTCACCAGACTGCTGCTTGCTGATTCAAATTCCATCAAAGACAGTCTTGGCACAAACTTGGTTAGAGTTAGAGCGGTTAGTATTATTGGTTTGAAAATTTGTCATTCTCACCACTCTCATCCCCCCTTTTCTTCCTCCTCTTACAAACTGGAGGAAGACATGCAGGGTTTAGAAGGGTGCAGAAAAAAAAACTGAAACAGCCTATGACACTTTTACCTTCTTACACCTGCTTTCTATGTACATAAACTCCTTGGACCTGAAAAGATACTTATAAACAAAGGTTATTACTCTATCCTTCAAAGAATGGTAAACAATACAATATTCGTGTACATTGGTAAATTGTCATTGACATTCCTCAAAACCGATAATAACTAAACCCTCTAACTTTTCATGTTCTTACTAAAATACAACACACGCGACTCGTAAGAGGGCTGTCGCGGTAGGTTCAAACATCTTGTTACCACATACAAACATTTAGATACAAATGTGGGTGAGATATTTCATAGTTCCCAAAAAGGAAAATGAAAACATAAAAACGACCAGGTGGAATGCTGCCGTCATTATTTTAGCGATAGAAAAAGAATACAATTTGAAAAGCACGACAGTATCTCAAAATCTTTGCATGGACCAGCCACACAAAGTTCAAATACAGGCCTGTATATTTTTAATCACACAAACATGTACTACGCATCCATCAACTCACTCAACATTACAGATTTCTGAAGCCACAGTAACGCTACATCAACTCCAGAGGGATACCCAAAATGGACCACCTATGTCAATCTTTAAGGAGTCTAATGGCTTTAGCCCCATACTCAGATTTCATGTATTATTCAGCTGTCTGACTGGGGTGCATGGACCAACATTACCCATGACGATTCGAATCGCTTATGACGGTCCCTGCGTCCAGGGCACCCTTGCACTAGTTTTCGGATCAGTACTGCTTAGTGACTATTTTTACAGTACTGGCACCCGGTGTTCTCCGATTATTTTACACGGCCTCCCAGTGTGCTAGCGTACTAATACTCACATTTACATGCTCTACAACTGGTTATCGGCAGCCCTATAAATGTGTTGTCAGACAAACTACAAAGCACCATGAAATCCTCCACTATTCAAAACAATATTATGGCTTCTATCTGTACCTAGATATTACAACAATAACGTGGATGCCTCCCGTTTGCTCTCTACCCAAAACTGTATTACAGTATAAAACTAAAAAAGACAACTGGAATTAAATTTAAAACACTTTCAAACGCCAGTATTTTCCCATTGTCCTTCCAAGCACAGATTTCATTTGCTTGTGTCATAGGACCCCAAGCTCTCCCCACCAACTTCCTGTGGATACATAGAATGCTGAGAAGAACTTCCTGTTGCATGCCCAGCTCTACAAACCCCTCAAACTGGTTTATTTACATATCAATGTACAGGAAAAGGGAGGGGTGGGTAAGCCTAGTTTCATATACTGCAGACTATACAATAGAAACCTAGCTAAAGCGATACAAGCCTCAAAACAATGAATTGCCCTTTGAGGAACTCCAAAATATTTAAAAACACACAACGCTAGAAGTACAAAAACTCAGTTAAAGCTAGTCTTGTTATCCATTGAAATTCAGTGCAAAGTAGAGATTTCACTCAAAACCAAAATTCAATACAGAAAACGCAATAGCTTCCCTTAAAAGTATGTAAAAAGTACAAAAATAGAATCCACTTAAAAGGAAATGGTACCTAGAGAGAAGGTGGTGGCCCAGACCGCATGACTACACACACACAAAGGAATTGGAGGAGCTCCCCCTGTAGGAAGGCCCACAGGTCCTCAAAATGGCCGACGATCCACATGGTGACTACAACAAAAGCCAGACCACAACAAAATGGCGCATTTTCCCGCCAAAACTGAAATCACATGGTTTCACATACAAAGAAATTGAAAATGGCCGACCGTAGCCACATGGCAGACAACAACAAAAGGAAATGGCAGACAAAAACCAGGCCACGACAAAATGGCGCATTTTCCCGCCAAAACCAACATTTCTCCCCACAAAATTACACATTTGAGATACTAAATGAACACTTACAACACTTGTTTTAAGTTGTGCTTTTTCGTAACTTCTAACAAAATGGTAGATGAAATCTGGACCACAGCAAGATGGCCGATGACAAAAAGACCACACTAAAACACAAGCACACGGCTGAAACATACCCTCTTTTCTTAAACAAAGTTCACATCAGCTTTCACAGGAACAAGACATTGAGAAATACAACCAGTGATGCTTGCATGTTCTTTTCATCCCAAAACAAAACCTTTCTATTGTCCACAGAGAGTAGCCAACTTTCACCATTGTAAATGATGGATCAGCTATGCTTGGCCGCCCCTCCCCCAGGCCGCATGGCCACTTGAAAATGCAGCAGCCATTTTCAAACCAAAAGTTTTTCTAAACAACTATCAAAGTCCACTAACCATCTGTGTCTTGAGACAATTAAACACTCTACAAGACTCATGCAATCTACTTGTCCCATACATAAATAATAATTATTACAATTCATCCATTTCTCACATGCATTACAAACTTGTTACACAGCATCAGTCACACACACATTGCAGGCTGCAAATAATCCCAATTCATACATTTCTATTTCTCATATACTTATTACCCAACATACAGTTACTTACACATACACACAGCACACAGTCTCCTTACACAAACATTCGAGATACAAATCACACATACACACACAGGCACACGCAGGCGCACACACACACCAGACATACGATCAAACTTCCAGCATTATTTCAAAAAGATGAAAAATCAGGTGGTGGACCTGATAATGGCAGGTTTAAAAAAGCTAGGAGACAAAGAATTGCTCAGTGTCAGAGCATGTCTGGAAACAAAATTGATTCCCTCCTTCAGGAGGTCAGCACATACCCGATCTTCAAATAAAATTGGTAGGTATTTATGCACGATGTTTCTAATCTGCAATGTATATATACTGCAACGTATATATGCGTATTGCGGTCGGCAGGTGGCTATTTTTGGCGGCCATTATTGCCACCTTTTTTTTTTTTTTATTGCCAAAACGCAGTTAAAACCATTTTCGGCCAATAATTTTCGGCAGCCGATATATCATTGCATCCCCAGTTTGTACATTTGATGCATGCATTGTTATTAATCTTATATAAAGTTTGTATGCCACGCTATGCTGCCAACTTTAGAATAAATCCCACTCTTCCACTTAGCGAAGGTTCTGGTTCTCTTATTTACCCACAGGCTTAGTGCAATAACCTGTTTGGGTAGGGCCATTTCTCATACCCCCCACAAAAGAGGGCTATGCATACTTATGGTAATTTTCCTTTCCAGACTTAAAGTACAACTAAAGGCATAACTTTTTTTTAGATAGAGTGTGTTTCTTGCTCTTTGTGCCCCCGTTAGCGAGATTCACAGTTCTATATTTGTCTTGGTGGCCCTTATCACCAAGAATAAAAGAGAAAGAAATTGCCAAATTTTGGGTTGTCACCAGAACAGAAATAGTTAGGAAATCTTACAGTTGGGACACTAATTCTGACCCTGGTGACAACCAATGTTTCCCTCCCTTTGGAGGGATTTACTATCACTTCCTGTTTTGACTATGGGATAAGAAGTAAAGCGAAATCTTCCCGATGGGACACAGATGGGGGGGAAAAACCCTGACAGCAGGTATAACCCTTCCTTACAAAAAAAGTTTCGCTATATAACTCCACGGGGGTTATTTACTAAAGGTAAATCCACTTTGCACTGCAAGTGCACTTGGAAAAGAAGTCGTTGTAGATCCAAGGGGGACATGCAAGGAAAAAAAAAAAACAGCATTTTTCTTGTACATGATTGGGTGATAAAATCAGCAGAGCCTCCCCTCATTTCAGATCTACCCCTCAGATCTAAAGCGACTGCACTTCCAAGTGCACTTGTAGTGCAAAGTGGATTTGCCTTTAGTAAGTCAACCCCCATGCCTCCCAGTTTGTTGAGTAGGCTAGTTACAGAATTCATGGCCTGGATCAGCCTTAAAGGGTAACTCCATTTTTGTGGGGGAAAAAAATAGCAAATAAAGAAAAAAAATAATATAGCATGTACATTTGGGACACAAGTCATATTGTAAATTAATGATATTAAAAATTACTTTTCCTTTTCAATCTGCGGCTCTATAATGTTCTGAAAATGCAATATGGCTACCTTGAGGCATTCTGTACACAGAATGTCTACAGAACACCCCCCCAGAAACATTATTTCTGGCTTGTGTGATTGGATCACCAATTTTCCCAGAAGTCTGCACTAAGATAGAAGTCATATATCAGGCATCCCCTGCAACAAAAATGTAATTTTTGGTGTTGTAAAGGAGTTGTAAAGGCACAAGGTTTTTTATTTTCAATACATTTTTATTGAGCATTATATCAAACAGAGCAGGCAAAATTTTCCATACATATAACTTTGCAGAAATGCAATAGAGGTGATACTGTCTAATACGGTTAAACGATAGGTGTTACCTGCGTGTCACATATGACATTAAAGAGGATCAAGATCTACAGAACGTTTCAGTCAACGTGTCTCATCTTTACTCTCGCATGTTAGGCAACCTGCCTAGACTATCTGTAATAAGCGGTGAGTATCTCCTTGCTCAATAATAAAGAAAATACTAACGGAGAAAATTAATGAACAAAACTTGCATGGTAATAGGGCTACATTAGGAATGCTGCTGTAAGATTGATCTTTGATCTTGCATGTAAGATCAATTACTGAAGTGCAATACAAGAGAGTACAAAGGAGATTTTCAGAAGGGAAAAAGTGGGAGAAAAGAAGAAGAAAAAGGAAAAAAGGAAGCAATTCAACTAATCTGCCATGAGCTCTCCACATCTTCTGAAGCTTACATTTTCATCCTGGAATACCCAGATAGGTCGCCCAGGGGTCCCATGTAGAATTGAACCTAGCTGCCGTGTCAGTCAGGAAGCTCACCATTTTCTTCTGGGCCATTATCCAGGAAATTTTCCATTTAGCTGCCGAAAAAAGGACCTTTGGTTGTTTCCACGCTCTTGCTGTGGTCAATTTGGCACCCAAAAAGATAAAGAAGATAAAGTCCCTAGTAGCTCTATTGGTGTTAGGTAAATGCTCATTAAGCAAGGCTATAGAGGGGCTCTTGAGGATTTGGTATCCTGTTACCCTGCAGAAGATTCTGTTAAAAAATCCCCTCAGTTTCGGGCATTCTCTTCATACGTGGATCATTAATCCTGATAATTCACAGTCTCTGAAGCAGAGAGGTGAGAAGGAGGGAAACATTTTCGCTAATCTAGTTGGGACTAAGTACCATCTGGTAATCACTTTAAAGTTCGCCTCTATAAGAGGGATATTTTGTATGCCTCTATAGGCTCGAAAAAAATTGAAAATTGTATACTCACCTTTCCGTAATTTTCCTTTCCTGACGCATCTTCATGGCAGCACACACTGGGTTGTGACTCCGCCCCCACAACCTGACAGGATTGGTCTAGCTATAAAAGTTGAAGAGAGATGACCCCCACCATTCTCAGTATATATCATCTTAAGACAGGGTGGGAATCTGTGTGCTGCCATGAAGATGCGTCGGGAAAGGAAAATTACGGAAAGTTGAGTATACAATTTTCCGTTTTCCTGACGCCTTCATGGCAGCACACACTGGGAAATAACTCACCAGTCGGGAGGGTGCAATTAAAGTTTTATTATTCTAAAGAGCTGTGGAATTGGCTGTAATAATGGATCTGCCAAAGTCCGCTGTAGTTAGATGCGCAGAATCAATCTTATAGTGAGAAGTAAATGTATGTCTTGATGACCAGGTAGCTGCCTTACAGATTGTCTCCGGTGAAACTCTGCAGTATGCTGCCCATGAGGTTGCCACTGCCCTGGTTGAGTGTGCCCTGATGCCTTCTGGGATGGCTAGCTGCTGAGACGAATATGCCTTTTTAATGGTGTTGACCAGCCAGGATGCGATTGTTCGGGAAGTTGCTGGATGACCCTTCCTGGGACCGTGAGGGATTATGAGAAGAGTATCTGATTTTCTGAAAGAGGCTGTAGCTTCCAAATAGCTGGTAATGATAGTTTTAACATCCAATGCATGAGGTTTACCCCGGTCGTTAGTAAAGGATGGAAGGTTGATATCTTGATTATAATGAAAAGAAGATGATACCTTGGGAGTGAAACGTTCCGAGGGTCTTAGTACCACTCTATCGGGATAGAAGACTAGGTAAGGTTCTGTTATTAATAGCGCTTTAAGTTCTGAAACTCTTCTCACAGATGTAATGGCGATAAGGAAGGTTACCTTTAAAGTCAGGTTCCACAGTGAGATTGACTCAATTGGCCAAAAAGGAGGTTTAGATAATGCATCGAGTACTGTGGAGAGATTCCAAGATGGAAATGTGGGTTTCTTTGGAGGTCTGATTTTTAAGCAAACCCTCATGAATTGAATCACTAGCGGATGTAGTGCCCATCTAATGCCTGTTTTATCCGAAAGAGCCGAAATCTGGACTTTAAAAGTACTTGAGCTTAAGCCTTTGGTAATACCCAACTGAAGGAATTCCAGAACTTGTGGTGTCTCTGGTGATACTGGGTTCCATTTTCTTTGTTGGGCCAGAGAACAAAACCTATTCCATACTTGTGAGTATGTCTTGTTGGTGGTGCTTTTTCTTGCTTGTAGAAGAGTAGAAATGACCTCCTGCGAGCATCCCTGCTCTAACAGCCGAGTCCTTTCAATTTCCATGCTGTCAAGTGTAACTTCTCTGGAGCTGGGTGTAGAAATTGACCCTGGGACAGGAGGTCCGATGTTACTGGGAGAGGAAGCGGTTGTTGTAAGCTGAGTTGTAGTAGGGTTGTGAACCATGGTCTCCTTGGCCAAAAGGGAATTATGGCTATTACTGTTGCTGATGATTTCCGAAGCCTGGATAGGAACCTCGCAATTAAGGGTACTGGAGGAAAAATGTAACCCAGCTTGAAATTCCACGGATGGGTCAAACAATCCATCCCCTCGGCCGATGGGAAGGCTGCTCTTGCCAGGAATCTCCGACATTTGGTGTTCGCAGGTGTGGCTGCTAGGTCGATCTCTGGTGTTCCCCAGGTTCTCGAAAGAAGGGAAAAGGCCTGTTGGCTCAATGACCACTCGTTGTTCGAGAGCAGTTCCCTGCTCAAATAGTCGGCCAGCATGTTCTGAGCTGCTGGGACATATACCGCTTTCAGGTCTATTAGGTGCACTTGAGCCCACTCCATGATAGGGCGTACCTCCTGCATCAAAGTGCGACTCCTCGTACCCCCTTGCCTCTGGATATACGCTACAGCGACTTTGTTGTCCATTCGAATTACGACATTCTTCTCTACCAGGTATGGAGTGAAGGCCAGAAGTGCCTGAAAAGCCGCTCTGAGCTCCAGTATATTGGATACTGTCCCATGGGCCTGAAACTTCCACTGCCCTTGGGCTGCTAGATTCTGGTAATGGGCTCCCCATCCTAGCTGGCTGGCATCTGAGGTGACCACCTCTGGTTGTGGAGGAACTAGAGGTTTGTATCTCTTGAGATTTCTGGGTCGTGTCCACCACCACATCGATTGCTTCACATACCTGTGTATGTAGATTCTCTGAAGCATTGATACTCCATCCCACTGCCTCAGAAAGGAATTCTGGAAGATTCTTGTGTGCCATTGAGACCACTGGATCATGGGCAGAGTTGCAGACATGGAGCCCAGGATACTCATACATACTCTGGCTGGCAAGTGTGTAACCGAGATTAGCCTCTGAATTTTCTGAATCAGAGGCATGATTTTCTCCTGAGGAAGCTGTACTCTGTTCAGGATGGTGTCTAGTTCCGCACCTAAAAAAATCATCTTCTGAGTGGGCTGAAGCTTGCTCTTCTGCCAGTTCACCAGCCAACCAAATTTTTGCAGAGTTAATAGTAGGATCTCTCGGTGTTGTATCAAGACCTGGCGACTTTCTGCTAGAAGAAGTATATCGTGCAGATAATGATGTACTCTTAGACCTTTTTCTCTGAGGTATGCGATGAGAGGCAGGAGAACTTTGGTGAAGGTCCTGGGAGCTGATGAGATGCCGAAGGGTAGGCATTGGAACTGGAAGTGATGTTGTTTGATTGAAAAGCGGAGAAATCTTTGAAAAGCAGGGTGTATTGGGATGTGAAGATAGGCGTCTGATAAGTCTACGGACAGCATCCAATCTCCTAGATTCACTGCTAGTAGTATGGACTGTAGGCTTTCCATCTTGAAGGTTTCTAACTTGATATTTTTGTTTAGTCTCTTTAGGTCCAGTACTGGCTGTAAATCCCCCGTTTTCTTTTTTACCAAAAACAGAGGGGAGTAAAAGCCTCTGCCTTTTTGACATGGTGGAACCTCCAAAATTGCCTCCTTTTGTTTTAGTTCCATAATGTATTTCAGAAGGATTCTTTTCTTGTCTGGAGAAGCTGGGAGTTTGGTTGGCAGAAAGTGGTTCCTGGGGATCTCGTTCAGGAATCTCCACCTTTGACCATACTTGATCGTAGAAATGGTCCAATGGTCGCTGATGTTTTCTGACCATATTTGTATGAATTTCTTTAGTCTGGCGCCCACCCTTGGAGGATGGGCGGGCGTACCTTCAAAAGGACTTCTGTTGCTCGGTAGAAGGGGTGGCCTTGGTTTTTCGCATCCTCAGGAAGGAAGACTGTGTGTTCTTCCAGTTTCTCTTAAACTCTCTGCCTGGTCTGTAGGTTTTGGCTTCTCTGTACCTTTCGGGAAGGTTACCTTTATAAGCAGGGCCTCTTGGTCTCTTGGGTCTCCTGTCAGAGGGAATGAGCCCCGATTTTCCTCCTGTCACCTTAGAAATTGCTGTATCTAATTTGGAGCCGAAGAGATTGGAACCATCATAGGGAATTCTGCACCAATTTGTTTTCGATGCTGCGTCGGCTACCCATGGTTTTAGCCACAGAGCTCGTCTTGCCATCACCGAGGCTAACATTGCCCGGCCCGAGCACCTAATAATGTCCACGGAGGCTTCTGCGATAAAATCGCCTGCTAATTTAAGTTCCTGTAGGGATGAAATTACCTTCTCCAAGTCTATCTCTCCCTGAAGAGATTTTTCAGTATTGACAGTCCAGCCTGTAATGGCTCTAACAACCGCTGCCGTGGTGACTGCTGGTCTGCAAGCGCCTCCTGCTGTGGAGTAGGCTTTTTTGAGTTCTAGGTCGATTTTCCGATCTAGGACGTCGCGGAAGGAGACAGCATCTTCAATGGGTAGGGTGACATGTCTTGCCAGACGCATTAAAGAGGCATCCACAACCGGGGCTTTAATTAAGGAGGTGACGTTAGGTTCTCTTAAAGGATACATCTTTGCAAGTCTATTGTTTAAGTTAGGCCTCTTGTCGGATCTTTCCCATTCATCTTTTATTAAATCATTCAGCTCCTCAATGAAGGGGAAGGTTTCTGGATCCCTCTTCAGGTTCGGAAAATATTTCCGCGTTTTCTGAGGTATTTCCTCGGATTCTTCCCAACCTATGGCCTCTTTGACAGATTTTGCAAAGGGTTCGACCAAGGTGAAGTCAAAACCTGTTGGTACTTCTGGATCTTCGTTTTCTGAAGGAGATTCTTCTGCCCCTGCCTCGATCGCTGAGCGAGGAGGAGCCATGGAAGTACCTGGGTCTGACCTGGTCGGCAGGGGTGCAGTTGACTCCATTATAGATTCTCTGACTGATTCCCGAATCAGGTCAGTTACTTCTCTGACGTCTGATTCTCTATCCTTGGTAGCTTCATTGAAGCACGAGCGACATACTAATTTATCTGGCAAAGCAGTAGCGCCACATACCCAGCAGCAATTGGCTGCGGGACGAGTGTGCTGGGTTTGCTTGCGATGTGACGAAGGTGATCTTCTATGATGAGATCGGCTACGTCGAGAACGACTGTGGCGTGAGTGACCATGACGAGAATGGCTACGGCGTGAGTGCCTGTGACGAGATGAGGAGCGTGATCGGCTTCTGCAGGATCTTCTGCTTGAGGCATGGCTTGATCTCTCCTTGCGTCTTGATTCAGACCTGGAAGGACTGATAGAAGGAGTCTTGTCAGCAGATGTGCGCTCTTTTTTTCTCTCTCTTCGGTACTTACCATACGGACAGCCTCTTACCTTACTGGACGTGGGTGGTCTGCTTGGGCAGTGGTCTCCATGAGCAGAGAGGAAGAAGGCAGGCAGGAATAAAAGAGGTCTGGAATGGGTTAAAAGATGAAGACAAATATATATATATATATATATATATATATATATATATATATATATATATATTCATGCCTAGATAATAATAATAATATATATATATATACTTTTTTATTTATTTATTTTTTTTTATTTAAAAATTTTTTCTCTTTTTTTTTTTTTTTTAAAAAAAACCCTTGTAACGATGGATCAGGAAGGATAACAAGGACTTACCAGCTTCCAGAGAGAAATTCTGTTCCAGGATGCAAAAAAGAGCAGGCAAAAACGAGCAGAATACCAAACTGCTGTTTTTTTAAAAGCCAGAGCCCTTTTTTAAATAGACCGCCGCCGTCGCACCAAAAATGACGCTCCGCGCATGCGCAGAAGCGTCGCGACGGCTCCGGCGCCATGTTGGGAGCTGGCAAAACTGTAAGCTGTCCCCATCTGACTCCCCCGCGCATGCGCAATGCGGGACGAGACGCGCCGACGGCCATCATGAGCGCTGTGGAACTACAGAGCCCAGAATAAGAAAACAAGAATTTCCAGGAAAAAGATCAGTAAAAATAACTTACAGGGAAAATGAGATTAAGAAGTGGAGACCACTGCAATACCGAAGCTTCTTTAAAGCTTACTCTGTGCCAGATGATCCATGTTGCTGCCCCTGAGACCACCATAGTGGGGGCTCCCTCCATAGAAGCTCCTTTAGAGACTGTACAGGAGGGACTTCCAAACAGGAGAGGCTTGAACCTGCTGGGGTGATGCGGTAAGAGGCTCTGCGATGTCCAACCATCTTGTCAGGTGAGGATAAAAAAGAGAATGGTGGGGGTCATCTCTCTTCAACTTTTATAGCTAGACCAATCCTGTCAGGTTGTGGGGACGGAGTCACAACCCAGTGTGTGCTGCCATGAAGGCGTCAGGAAAGTTTTTATTCCAGATTTCGATATTCCAGTTGACTTGGATTTCGTTATCCCATGGTAGTTTGGTGCTATCTGTGGCCAGTGACAGGTAAATAATCAAAATACCCCCCCCCCCCCCCCCCCCCCCCCGCGCGCGCTCTGTGGCTTGGCCACACCATTGTTCATATGTCGTTAGTCTTGGGGGTTCTGATTTGTTCTTCCATAGGGAATTTAAGAAATGGGAAATCTGTAGAAATCTATACAGCTCCGATTCTGGCATTTCCAGTTCCTTTTTGCAATCATTAAGAAAGAGCGGACCCTTAGGAGTTAGAAAGTGTCCAATGCGGTATAACCCCTTATCCAACCACCAGCCGAAGGCCTGTATGTTCATACCAGGGGTAAATTTGGGGTTATGAAAAAAATGTGCTAATGGTTGAATATCTGAAGTTAGGAAGTGGAGGTTTTTCAGGATATCCCAAAGGGCTATTGAGTTAGACAGCACTGGAGACATAATTGGTGGGCGGTCTCATGGAGGACACCATAGAAGAAAGTCCAGCGTGTGAGTTGGAACTGCTTGTTGCTCTATATGTACCCAATCAGGTTTTTCCAGGTGCGTGTAGATTACTGATAGTTGTGCCAAGCGTGCCACTCAGTAGTATCACAGTAAGTTAGGAACCCCCAATCCTCCCTGTGTTCTTGGTCTATATAGAGTTCTCTTTGTGATACGGTGGCCTGAGGTTCCCCAGATAAATTTCAAAAGTTTGCCTTGGAATTTTTCGTAGGTGATCTGTCCTCAGGGGAATCGGGAGGGATCTGAAGAGATATAGTAATTTGGGAAGGAGCGTCAACTTGATCGCGTTTATCCTTCCTAGCCAGGACAATTCGTGTAGGTTCCAGTCTTTGAGCTCCGCTTCAAGCTTATTATACAGCGGGGGGGAGTTAACCTGATAAAGATGTTCCACTTTCGGGGAGAGTTCTACTCCCAGATAACGAATGGTGGAGTCACTCCATTTAAATTGGAAGAAATTTTTAAGGGTCTGAGCAGTTTGATGAGGGATTGTTATATTTAGAATTTGGGACTTAGAGAAGTTGACCTGCAACCCCGAGGTCTTAGTAAAGACTTCCAGTAATTTGCAGATGTTCGGGAGTGAGATTGTTGGTGATGTGACAAATAGTTATAGGTCATCTGCAAACAGGGCGCATTTATGCGTCTGCTGTCTGCAGTTGACCTCCTGAATATCAGGATGGTTACGAATGGCTATTGCCAGGGTTTCCATTGCCACTGCAAATATAAGGGGGGGGGGGAGGGGCATCCCTGTCTTGTCCCTCTAGCTATTTTAATAGGCTCAGAGTAATATCTTTGTAGTCGGACTCGTGCCTCTGGTTTGGAGTAGAGGGCCCCCATAAGACCCATGAATTTCTGACCAAAACCCCAGTGGTGCAAAATGTTGAATAAGTAGGGCCAAGAGACTGAATCAATGAAGGATGCCATGCAATCCGTTAGGATCTTGGTCAAGATCTTCATGTCATTGTTGATTAAAGAAATTGGCCTATAGTTCCTCACCCCCCTGGGTCTTTGTTTGGTTTGGGTATAACAGAGATGAAAGCCACGTTAAGCTGTCTCTCTAGCGGGGCCCCTGAAGTTTTAGAATTTAAGAAGTTTGCTAGGTGTGGTGCTAGGGTCTCCGCAAACATTTTATAATATGGCGTGGAAAAGCCGTCCGGCCCAGGAGCAGGACCCTGTTTGAGGTTCTTAATAACCTGGGTTATTTCTTCCGCTGATATCGGAGCTTCCAGTTTTTCTTGGTGTCGGGATTCTAATTTTGGGATTGGGAGTGAATCCAGAAGTAAGTTCCGATGGGACTCGTTGTCTTTGTTCCCCCCGCTGTATAATCTCTCGTAGTATGCATGGAAAGTTTCCATGATGCGTTGCGGATTTAGAGTGCATATCCCATCAGGGATGCGTATTTTAGGTAGGGAGCATTGTCTAGCCTAAGGGGTAAGTTTGGCTGCTAACATGGAACCTATTTTATCTCTGTGGTGATAAAATTTTGCTCCGTTCCATCTGATGCTCTGTTCGGCCTTGGCCTTAAGAGCCAGATTTAGGGAGAGTCGGGCTGCATCCATTTTATCTGTGGGCACCTGTTTGGGGTTTTGTTTATGGAGGCTTTTTAGGTTTTTGAATCCTTTTTCTAGTCTTTCGATGTTTGCCATTCATTCTCTTTTAATTTGGGAGGAGATTTGGATTATTTTGCCCCGAATGGTGGCCTTGTGTCCTGCCCATAGAGTTTCAGCTGACACCCCGTCACCCCTGTTGAGAAGGAAATATTCTTATATGACTTCTATTTCCAAAACCTTGACCGGGTCACTGAGGATAGATTCGTTAAGTCTCCATTGGAGGAGATTAGGGCAATTGTAGCCTCTTTTTAGGGTGAGCGTGACTATATGTAGTCCGACCACACTATGTCCCTTATTGCTGATTTAACTATGGCAGGGATGTTGGCAGTGGAAATGAAAATATGGTCAGTCCTAGCATAGGATTGGTGCGGGCATGAGAAGTGTGTGTAATCTCTGCTAGTTGGATTAATTTCCCTCCAAGCATCGACTAAACCGTGTAGGTGAATCAGCTTGGCTATGTTTAGGCTTCGTTTGGGGGGTCTGATAAGTTGGGATCCAGGGGGTTTGGATTTGTTTAGACCTTGGTCCAGGGCAGTATTGGAGTCGCCCCCGTATATCATGATCCCTCCCACCATGGGGTCCATCGTTTTAAGCATTGATTGGAAAAAAGGTGCCTGTCCCAGATTGGGCGTATAGTATGAAATAAAGGAGTACAATTGGCCATCTATGGTGCCTTTTATGAGAATATATCTGCCCTCTGAGTCTGTGTGTTCTAGCTGAAGTGTAAATTTGCAGTTGGTAGATATTAGGATTGCCACTCCCTTGGATTTTCCTTCTGCTTTTGAAAGAAAGAAAGTGGGAAATTCAGCATGCAGGAAAGAGGGGCTATACCGCACCGGGAAATGTGTCTCCTGAAGTAGGACAACGTCCATTTTTTGGGAATGCATAGGTTGTAAAATTTTCCATCGTTTTATCGGGGAATTCATCCCCTGCACATTGTGTGACGCAACACCTAGTGGAGGACAGGGAATAGAGTCGTTAGCCATCCAGCAGAGGGGAAAGAATTTCACCTGATATTCTGTCACTTCCCTCAGAGGATCACCTAGACTGCATGTGGTATCCCAACTGTGAGTAGTGGACCTTGGTCGATGTAAAGATGGAGAGCTCATGGAGACCGGCTGAAAAAGAAAATAGGTAAGAAAAGGCAAGGAAAAATAAAAGAGAAAAGTTTAGAGGGGAGCCTACTCGGGGCCCCGATGGGCCAAAGAGAAAAGTGTTCTCTTCACCCCTAATACCATCTATTATCTCAACCTCATCAATCGAGGTTAAGTTCCCACCAGGTGGCTATGGAGAATCCATAACCATCAGGTAGGGGGAGGCTCAAAATCATGCAACCCCAGCCAAGACACACCAAAACATATGAAAATGTATAAAAAACATCTGACTGCAGCTAGCATGTTGAGATAAACACAAAGATCGGATTCATTCAGTAGAGGTTAGGGGGTCAGGAGGGGTTGCTGAGGATCAAGTGTTACTGGGGGTAGTTATGGAGGGTGGGAGGGTGATAGTCTTGTTTATGGTTCAGGGAGGAGGGAAAGGGTGAGGGACTGGGGTAAGGTGGGTAAAGCAACATGGTGAAGTAAACACGTGTGGCGTTGCGTAGGAAGTTTTATTCTAGTACTAGATGCTTGTAGGGTACTACAGTTCCTGATCTCCTGGGTCAGGGCTTGGATCCAGGTATTGGAATGTAAAGAATGTCTTCCTGGGTCTCAAGCATCCGGTATGGAATGTGTAGAAAACTTGGTGGTCATCTGGCCAGAAAGTTATGAATTTAAAAAAAAAAAAAGGGGGAAAAGGGAACAACCATAAAACAACTTGCGAGTGTCTCGAAAAAGGATTGTATAGACGGTGTAATTCTTGGAAACTGGTTGAATCCAGTATGGTAAATGAGGCAATTCGGGTACATCTTGGCTCAGGGAGGTCTGCCTTCCTTAGGACGCTTGAAGGTGTTCTTGTTCCACAATGGTGATATAGGGCTGGATGGTGTCTGACGTTTGGAGGCTCCCTTTATGGAGGTTGGGGGGGTGTGCGGTGGGCTAAGTGTGATAAGCTCAGGAGCAGCTTCTCCCCTTCTTGTAGGCTAGAGAAGGAGTATGGTTTGGAATTGAAGGAGAATTTGAGCGTGAACGGGAAGGCCCACCGGTATTTGATGCCTTTCTGTGTGAGGACATTCAGCAGTGGTTTCAATGACCGCCGTCTTTGTATGGTCGATGGGAAGATGTCTGCAAAAATCTGCACTGGATGGTTTCGGCAATGCAGAGACATTTGCGTGCTAGATTTTTTCATGATCGCCTCCTTCACTAAGTAGAAGTGTGGTTTAACTGCTTGCCGATCAGCCACCATCATTATATTGCAGCAGGTCGGCACGCGAGCCGTCGTAGCTATACGTCGGCTCCTTTAAGCGGGATAGTAGTTGCACGTGCGCGCTTGCTGCACTCGGGGAGGTGCTCGTGGCCGACAGTCGCGATGACCGCCGGCCACGAGCGATCGTGGGCACAAGAGGCAGAACAGGGACGTGTATATGCAAACACACAAATCCCTGCTCTGTTCTGTGAGGAGAGACAGATCGTGAGTTCCTAATAGCTAGGAACCACGATCTGTCATTTCCTCTAGGTCAGTCCCCTCCCCCTACAGTTAGAAACACACACAGGGAACACAGTTAAACCCTTGATCGCCCCCTAGTGTTAATCCCTTCCCTTGCCAGGGACTTTTTTACAGTAATCAGTGCATTTTTATAGCACTGATCGCTGTATAAATGCCAATGATCCCAAAAATGTGTAAAAAGTGTCCGAAGTGTCCGCCATAATGTCGCAGTCCCGATAAAAATCGCAGATCGCCGCCATTACTAGGAAAAAATAAATAAATAAAAATGCTATAAATCTATCCCTTATTTTGTAGACGCTATAACTTTTGCGCAAACCAATCAATATACGCTTATTGCGATTTTTTTTACCAAAATATGTAGAAGAATACATATCGGCCTAAACTGAGAAAAAAAAATGGAGCTGTAAGTCGGCGGGCACTGGGAACAGCACTGGGAACTGGAGCTGTAAGTTGGTGAGTGTCTAGCAACACTAAATAAAGGGACGGGGTCATCTGTGAACCTGTCCCTTTATTTAACTTCGGTGGGAACCGCACATGTCAGATGCTGGAAGGCAAGTGGCGGGTGTGGAGCTTTTTTTTTCTCTTTCAGGTCAGCAGCAGCGGTGTTCATTGTGATTGACGCTGGATTTACTTTGGGGGACATTGTTTTTTCTTTTTTTTTGATAAAGGACTTATTTTTGACACTTTTTTTTGGTGAATGAGTAGGGTACTCATTCACATAGGGGGGTGGACCAGGATCTGGGGGCCCCCTGCCTGCAGACCCCCACATCCACCACTCAGGGTTGTGGGGAAGAGGCCCTGCCCCAAAGCACCCCCCTGGTATGGTTCGGGGGGGGGGTGCTCACTCGTCCCTCTTTTTTTCTGACCTGCCAGGCTGCATGATCAGATAAGGGTCTGGCATAAATTTTGTCAGGGGCCCCACGCCATTTTTTTTAAAACTTTTTTTAGATTCTGACTGCTGACAGCAGATGAGTCATGGTTGTTAGGGATGCAGCAGCCAGAAAGCCGCCCCACTCCATAAAAAACAGCTAGTATCTAATTAATTCAAATAATTAGTTTCATTCAGATGATTCAAACATCTGAATGAAACAAATTAATTAAATTAACCTAAATTTTGGAACAAAACAAACCACACGTGTCTACACTGGATCACATGGATCATCTTCCCAGGTTTCCCATGATTCAAAGCTATTGTCCAATACGTGCCGGAGCCACACATGAATAGCCATGGATTTACCTTTTACTTCCCACCCAACCCTGTTTTTTTTTCTCTAACCTCACCTGGTTCTAACCGCTGTATGACACTCTTTTTGTACTTGCTGAAAGTTACCCTTTGGGGTTTTCCTTTATTGATTTCTCGCTGTTACTTTTTCCTTTGGTTCCACAAGCCAGGATAGCAAAACTGAGCTAAGATTCTTTTGAAATGTTATTATTGGACTAGAAACTTACAAAATTCCAAGCACTGCCTGACCCTGAAGAGATACAGGACAACCCTAACTTGATAGCATATCATTTGTTTAGTTTTCTTAGATGATGTTTACACTGAGATTTGAACTTTGCATGTATTAAGAGATTGTCTCTAGATGGGCTAATGTGCTTCTTTGTCTGTACATCTTTGTAAGACGAATAAATCTTTACTCCTTAAAAAAAAAATCTACCAATAAATACCTTTATTGCTGCCTATGCTCCTGTTACAGAGATTCTGATCCCTTCCTGTTGAAACAACTACAAAGGAAATTATTTTACAAAATTTATAAGAATTTATATAGTGCCAACAGTTTGCGCAGAGCGTTATAATTTAAAAGGAGACAGTACAGTTATAATACAATAAAATACAAGAGGGTTGAGAGGGTCCTGCTCATAAGAGTTTGCAATCTAATAGGGTGGGGCCAGTGGCGTCACTAGAGGGGGGCGGGAGGTGCGGTCCGCTACAGGGGTGACACCATCAGTGGCGTCGCTAGGGGGGCGGGGGTGCAGTCCGCACCCGTGTGCCACCTGCTACAGGGGTGACACCATCCCGAGGGTGACGAAAGCCCTGGCTCCCTTTTGCCAGTTTTTTTTTTTTTTATTCAGTAGGAACACACCTCCAGCGCCGCAGCTGTGCCTGGCATGTGTTCTCCTCCTCCTCTCTGTCTCTCACTCCTGTGCTACTGCCTAAACCTGTCACGATCTGCTCTCCACCCGGGCGGCGCAGCTGCACACTGTCTTCTCCTCTGATGGGGGGGCTTGCTGATGAGGTTGGTTTTTGCTGCTGGACATAGCTATATTATATGTAGGGGGGGTGGTTTGTTCTGGGGGGGGGCTGTCTGTACTAATGGAGGAGGGTGGTTTGTCCTGAGGGAGGTCTGTACTAATGGAGGGAGGGGTGGTTTGTACTATTGGAGGAGGGGGGGTCTGTACTAATAGAGGGGGGGGTGGTTTGTCCTGGTGGGGTTTGTACTAATTGAGGGGAGTGGTTTGTCCTGAGGGGGGTCTGTACTAATGGAGTGGGGGTGGTTTGTCCTGGGGGGGTCTGTACTATTGGAGGAGGAGGGTGGTTTGTCATGAGGTGGGGGGTCTGTATTAATGGTTTGTCCTGAGGGGGGTCTGTACTTATGAAGGAGGGTGGTTTGTCCTGGGGGGGTCTGTATTAATGGAGGGGGTGGTTTGTCCTGAGGGGGGTCTGTATTAATGGGGGGGGTGGTTTGTCCTGGGGGGGTCTGTACTATTGGAGGAGGGGGGTGGTTTGTCCTGAGGGGGGTCTGTTCTATTGGAGGAGGGGGTGGGTTTGTCCTGAGGAGGGGGTCTGTACTAATGGAGGGGGGTCTATACTGAGGGGGAGGACTATACTGATGGAGGGGGGTCTCTACTGAGGGGGTTCTATACTGATGGAGGGGGGTCTGTACTGAGGTGGGTCTATACTGATGGAGGGGATCTATACTGATGGAGGGGGTTTATGCTTAGTGAGGTGATCTGCACTGACAGAGATGAGTCTATATTTAGTGGAGGGGGTTTATACTTAGTAGGGGGGTCTATACTGATGGAGGTGGTTTATACTTAGTGGGGGGGTCTGCACTGACAGAGGGGGGTCTATACTTAGTGGATGGGGGTCTGTACTGAGGGGCGAATATAGTTGGTGGAGGGGTGACACCATGTTGTACCGCACCGGGTGACACCAACCCTAGTGATGCCGCTGGGTGGGGCAAGTCGTAAAAAAAGGTAATAACGGTGGGGGATGAGCTGATGGAAGAGTAAAAAGTTCAATTGTTAGTTATAAGTGGGATATATTTCCCTGAAGTGTGGGGAAATGTCCCCAGTGGGGAAAAGGACAGCAAAAAATCCTGACATTCTTACCCTTTCCCACTCTATACAAAACAAAAAAACATAATCAGGCAATTATCCAGAAAAAAATATTTTTGTACAGACTGCTAAGTACTGAAACATGATGTTCCATCACTATATATGAAATGTATTCACTGCCCACCTATCTCTTTTTCCTGAGTCAGCATCTGGAGAGAATACAAAATGATGTAACACTTTCATGCAATACCCAATTTCTACACTGGAGGGCACCAATGCTCTACAAATTTTCTCTTTAACTCTGAAACCTGTAAAAAAAAAAAAAAAAAATAAAATGACACAACAGTTCAATTCTTATATTATATATCTCTATTAGACCTGAACCCCCCCCCCCCCCCCCAAAGTCTTAAGCCTCGTACACATGATCAGATTTTCGGATGATCGTTCGTCCATTTTTTGTTGCATGCTAGTCTCATTTTGAAAGTGAAGAGGTTACTCACCATACGAAAATTCTCGTAGGACAGAATACAACTTCAGAAGTGAAGTCGTGTGTTGAATAGTTTTTTATGTGTTCTTTCGTTTCTGAGATTGCTCCTACGGTTTTTTTTGTACGAAAACTGTACTAACTAAACGAAAATCGGGCATTGAGTTCATGTACCAAAAAAATTTTCTAGTCTGCACATCCAGCTTTTGTCTGACGAAAAACCAGAATTGGCTGTCGAAAGGGCCGTACTAACGATCCGAAAATCGGCAGATCGTTTGTCGGACAAAATTGTACTTCCGATTTTCATATTGTGTGTACGGACGGGCCTTTATACTCATGTTCAGGCTTCTGTCCAGGATTCCCATTGTTCAACCACTGCTGCAAAATCTCTACTCAGACCCTAGGTTCTTCCCACAAAATCATATTCATAGCTTCTCTATAGGAATGATTGGAATTTTCGGCTGTGCAGTGTGGACCGGTGAGTATAAAACTTTGGGGGAAAGGGGGGAGGGGGCAGTATAACTTACAGTATAACTAAAGTCCTGAGGCAGACTGCAAGCTACTAAATAATTTGAAATAATAGGAAACTCATTCTGTCTCTACTACCGTGAGGCCTTTGAACTGTGATCAGATGGGTTAGAATGGCCAATAATGGGCCAGCCATTTGTCAGTTTGTAGTAGTATGCTATATTGCACTAGTAAGGGCTCATTTACATAGCTGTAGAGGGCTATACACCCACAGAATTCAGCATATTTCTGCACCCAGGAGTTACATGTGTTTGTGTATACTTTAGCTGTGACCAGCAGCTTGTACAAATCAATGACAGGTTGATGGTAATTACATATTTTTGGAAATTCGAGTAGTTATATGTGTACAGGGATGGATGAGCAGCCTTGGACACAACCAGGTCTGCTTACCACTCTATGCTCCCCTGGGGTCCCCTTAAATTCTATAATAGACCCTTTGAGCCTAATATGGATATTAAGGAGAAACCCCACACAAAAATAAAAAAAAAGTGTGAGGTCCCCCTAGAAATTTATACCAGACCCCTATTCAAGTATGCATCCTGGCAAACCAGGAAAGAGGGAAAACAAGTGTGACAAGTGTGTGTGCCCCCCCAAACCATACCAGGTCACATGCCCTCTCTATGGGGGGTGTTGATAAAGACAAGAGCCTCTTCCCCACAATCCTGACCCAATGGTTGTAGAGGTCTGCAGACTTGGGTCTTATAGAAATCTGAAAGCCCCTTTAACAATAAGGGCCCCAAGATATCAGCTCCTTCCCCTATGTGAATGAATACCCCCGCTCATTCACAAAAAAAAAAAAAAAAAAATTGTAAAGTAAAAATTAACACTGAGACAGTTTTTGAGCCCTGTATTATAAAAACGAAAAAACAAAAAACAAAGTCCCAAGTATATCCACATCAATCACAACGCCCAACCTGCCGGAAGGAAAAATCCATTGACACAGGTCTGGTCCCGTTGCTTCACTCCTGCTGAATGACAAGTCTGCCAAATAACAGCTGATATAAACAAAAAATTATTTTACATAAAAAATCTTGTTCCCCTCTTTCCTGGACTTCCACACTCCATGTTCAGATAAGGTAATGTCTGGTATAGATTTTTGAGGCATACCTCACATGTTTGTTTTTTTTTCTTGATTTTTGCAGGGGTTCCTCTTTAAAATCAGTCCTGAAGGGCTTGGTATGAAATATGGGGGAACCCGGACATCATTTTTTTTTGGATTGCAGCTCAGTGTCCAATGCTTGGATCTGCGCCTTCCGTGTTTGATGGATTTGAGATAATAGCTGGATTAGTTTCCCACGTACTACTGCCTTGTGGGCTGCCCATAGAGTAACAGGGTACTTTCTGAAGAGCCATTCATGGTGAAACATATGTCGGAGTGGAAGATCCGTAATTTCTGGGTCCATTTTTGATACACCAGGCTCTGCACCTTCAGAGTGAGACGTGGAATGCACGCTAACTCCAGGGATCACTTGACTCACACACAGTGTTTACACCTAGTGCCAGGCCAGGCACTAGCACATGTGAGTGTAACTGCTATTATTGCTGCTGTTTTTACGCTATTAAAAATTACTACACTATGAGACTTTCATCTGTGTCTCCTGTGGAGTCATTTTTTACATTCTAGCTCCTTCCTGAGTGGCCATTGGAGTGGATTCATGTCATTAGTGGAACCAATTCGGGGTTCCCAAAGTGTTTCTTGACCTTCCTGTAAAAAGGGGTCAAACAGTTCTGGTGAGTGGCCATCTTCATACTGAGCACTCGTGGTGGAGCATTCCATTTTGGTGTTGGGATTTTTTCACTTATGGACTTTATGCTTGCTTATTTTCTCATTAATGTGCACATTTGAGTTAGATGCAGTGTTTTTCTTTGTGACATTTTTTTTAATGAACATGTATAGCGCCTTATTCTTTATGTTATAATTTCTAACAGGGGATATACCCTCCGTCGTATTCTCACTAAAGTACTGCCTTAAGCTGATCTGTACGTCCTCACACCAACATGGATCCGATAGGAGAGATTCATTGAGCCTCCACTGGTTAGAACGAGGAGGACCCTATAACACTGACAAAGACACAGAGACCATAGAGTGATCTGACCATGCTGTTTCTATGATAGTGGCTTTACAAATACTGGGTACCAGAGTGCACGAGACAAATATATGGTCAATTCGTGAGTATGTTGCGTGGGGTGCAGAGAAAAGGGTGTAATTTCTCAGGGTGGGACTCACACCATGCATCAACTAGGTTAAGAGAATGTAAACCCACCTTTGGGGCTTGCTTAAGGCATGTACGAGTAGGGTTGGATTTATCTAAGGATGGATCTAAAGCAAGGTTAGTGTCCCCCCCACATATAACCTGTTCCTCTAAAGAAGGCATTAAAACACCTTAGCATCTTGGTAACAAAAGGGGCCTGACCGATGTTAGGAGCATAATAAGTGACAAAAGCGCAAAGTTGCTCTCCCACCATACCCTTTACCAAAAGGAATCACCATTGGGGTCTCTGATTTCCTGTTTAAGAGTGAAAGAGATGCATTTTGAGAAGCATATAGCCACCCTATTACTTTTATCAGTGGCATTAGCCATAAAGAATAGTGGGTATGGTTTTTGGAGAAAGGACGGTCGGTAAGACTTAGGAAAGTTGGTTTCTTGTAGGAGAATAATATCAGCCTTTCAAAAATAATAGTATTGAAGCACCTTCTGGCGTTTAGTAGGGGAATTCAGGCCTTGAGTGTTGTGAGATATCACCCTGCAGGGGGGCCTCAGGTGACTAAGGGATGGGTACTCATGGTGCGCAAGGGTAACAAGAACACTTAGCTCTAAATCGCCACTCACCCCAACCCAAAGTATGGATTCCTGCTTGGGATAGGTACCGAGGCTCCTCATCACAAAACATCCAAGATGTGACCTAGTTCTCCAAATGGAAAGAAAAAGAAGAGAGGTAAAAGAAATTAAAATAAGGGGGAGGAAGAAAGAAAAAGAGACCAACAAGGACCTCAGCCAGGGGGAAAAAGAGGTCTCCAGGCTAGGGCAAAAAGGGTTCTGTCCTGACCTGTCGTGACACAAAAGTCGGGCCAAAAGCCTGAAACATCAGGGAATCAGCTTGAGTGAGTGCACAAATCTACCCGGCCAGGCCTAAGCAACTTAAGCATATGTAACATGGAACTATAAAACATATGAGATGGCTTACATTGGGATGAGTTCTAAGATCAAGTCTGTGACCCCCCAGAGTGAAAAAGGGGGGGTTAACTCTCAAGGGCCCACGTATCCAGATAAGCCCCACCAATCATAAGAAAGTAGCAACACCCTGTCTGAGGCATCTAGGCATCACAATGCTAACCGCCTCCAAGTATATAACGATAATAATGTGGAAGCACCAATGCTAGGAGGTGCAGACAAGTAAATGGTCCTAAACCTATAGAACTAAAACCATAACATGCATAGAAGTTCCATGTAAATTCCAAGGGGTAACCCATAAGGATGTCAAAGTTCCCGGCTATTCAAGGTGTAGTAAGAAAAGGTGCTTAACAGCAGGGCTTAACAGCAGGGCTTAACATAGGCTTCAGGGTGGCTTGGAAGTTCCACGATGACCAGAAGACATTGCTGCCACAATGGAAAGAGTGGACAAGTTGAGCTCCCAGGGAGATCCAGGTCGGTAGAAGGGGGTTGTCCCAGATACGAGCCGTCATGAGAGATGTTTCCCAGCATCAGTACAAGGGCTTCTCCCTCTGCAAACGGTGCAAAGGAATGCTGTCTGTTAGACTAGGTGCAGGACAAGGTGAATGGGAATGCCCATCTGTATTTGATTGCTTTGCCGTGAGAGCCGCTAGGAGGGGTTTCAGGGTCCTACGCTTCTGGGCTGTAAAAGGAGAAATGTCCTCAAACACTTGGATGTCGTGACCCAGGAGGGAGACAGCAGAAGCCTCTCTAGCTTTCTGCATCACCAATTCCTTAGTCACATAGTAATGAGGCTTGACTTTTATGTCCCGTGGCAGACCCTCAGGGCACGGGGGTTGTAAGGCACGATGAGCCCTATCCAAGTCCAGATGATGAGGAGGCAGGTCAGGGAGCAGGTCCCAGAAGAAGGTATGCACCGCAGCATCCACAACCCTAACAGATTCAGGGAGACCTCGTATGCGGAAGTTATACCTCCGAGATCTATTTTCTAAATCCTCAATTTTCACTAGGCCTTTCTCTAATTGTTGGAGGCTCTTAATTCACATCATGTTCTGATTGGTGCGGGCAATCGTTTCATCAACTTTACGTTCGACAGTGTCAATCTGTGCCCCTAGCCCCTGCAAATCTGCCTTAATAGAGGTGGTGATTTGCTGTACTGTTCTGGCTAAACCCTGTTCCAATCTAACAAACAGAGTCTGTTGGGCCATATCCACCACAGGGGAGCCAGGGCAGGGGTCTTATGCAGTTATGCTGACAGGGGAAAATGGTGCCTCTGCTAGTAACAGTTAATACAGAGTCTGCTCTAGAAGGGACTCTGTGGAAGCAGGAGAGGCACTGACCTGTGCAGCTGTTAATGCTGGCGACAGCAGGTCCCGAGGAGAGAGTTGCGAATCTGCACATGCAGCTGATCCAACTTAGCTGGCTCCAAGTGTCCCTCCCTGTTCAGAAACTGACACCATCTTGGCAGCTTTGGCAGAGGAGCGGGTTGGCGGTAGGGGTGCGCATCTTCACTGGCCTCACGATTCGATTCGATTACGATTATCAAGTCAACGATTCGATTCGATTCGATTCCGCGATGCATCACGATGCATCACGATTACAGCGCAAGTCCGCAGGTGCTCATGGCTTTCAAAAAAAAAAAAAGTAGTCAGGAGAACTCCATTTTTTTTATTCTATCTGTTCTTAAGAAAAAAAGAGACAGCAGAGGAGCTCCAGGCTCTCTTCCTAAATACTAAAGGAGATGATCAGAGACTGCGGACATGCTACAGGAGATGATCAGAGACTGAGGACATGCTACAGGAGATGATCAGAGACTGCGGACATGCTACAGGAGATGATCAGAGACTGCGGACATGCTACAGGAGATGATCAGAGACTGCGGACATGCTACAGGAGATGATCAGAGACTGCGGACATGCTACAGGAGATGGTCAGAGACTGCGGACATGCTACAGGAGATGGTCAGAGACTGCGGACATGGCACAGGAGATGGTCAGAGACTGCGGACATGGCACAGGAGATGGTCAGAGACTGCGGACATGGCACAGGAGATGGTCAGAGACTGCGGACATGGCACAGGAGATGGTCAGACACTGGGGACATGGCACAGGAGATGGTCAGAGACTGCGGACATGGCACAGGAGATGGTCAGACACTGGGGACATGGCACAGGAGATGGTCAGACACTGGGGACATGGCACAGGAGATGGTCAGACACTGGGGACATGGCACAGGAGATGGTCAGACACTGGGGACATGGCACAGGAGATGGTCAGACACTGGGGACATGGCACAGGAGATGGTCAGACACTGGGGACATGGCACAGGAGATGGTCAGACACTGGGGACATGGCACAGGAGATGGTCAGACACTGGGGACATGGCACAGGAGATGGTCAGACACTGGGGACATGGCACAGGAGATGGTCAGACACTGGGGACATGGCACAGGAGATGGTCAGACACTGGGGACATGGCACAGGAGATGGTCAGACACTGCGGACATGGCACAGGAGATGGTCAGACACTGCGGACATGGCACAGGAGATGGTCAGACACTGGGGACATGGCACAGGAGATGGTCAGACACTGCGGACATGGCACAGGAGATGGTCAGACACTGCGGACATGGCACAGGAGATGGTCAGACACTAGGGACATGGCACAGGAGATGGTCAGACACTGGGGACATGGCACAGGAGATGGTCAGACACTGGGGACATGGCACAGGAGATGGTCAGACACTGGGGACATGGCACAGGAGATGGTCAGACACTGGGGACATGGCACAGGAGATGGTCAGACACTGCGGACATGGCACAGGAGATGGTCAGACACTGCGGACATGGCACAGGAGATGGTCAGACACTGCGGACATGGCACAGGAGATGGTCAGACACTGGGGACATGGCACAGGAGATGGTCAGACACTGCGGACATGGCACAGGAGATGGTCAGACACTGCGGACATGGCACAGGAGATGGTCAGACACTGCGGACATGGCACAGGAGATGGTCAGACACTGCGGACATGGCACAGGAGATGGTCAGACACTGCGGACATGGCACAGGAGATGGTCAGACACTGGGGACATGGCACAGGAGATGGTCAGACACTGCGGACATGGCACAGGAGATGGTCAGACACTGCGGACATGGCACAGGAGATGGTCAGACACTGGGGACATGGCACAGGAGATGGTCAGACACAGCGCCCTCCCCCCCCTCCCTACTTACATGCTGCTCTGGCCGGTGTTCCGCCGGTTGTCACATCTCAGGATCTGCAGTGAATTCTCCCGGGAGAGCACTCCGTGCATAAAGCTGTTTTTAGTGTGTGTATATTCCGGTCATGTGACTCTCGGCCGCGCCTCCCTCCTCTCACGTCTCTCCTGATGTCAGCCCCGCCCGCCTCTCTTCCGACCTGATAGCTCCAGTCAGTGGGCGGAGCTGACACCAGGTGAGACTGAGAGGAGGGAGGCGCGGCTGAGAATCACATGACCGGATTATACACACACTAAAAACAGCTTTATGCATGAAGCGCTCTCCCGGGAGGGGGCGGGGCCAGACATCGATTTTTCGGGTCGCATGCATCGATGCCGCATCGGGGACACCCGAATCGCGATGCATCGATGCTGCGATTAATTTCAGCAGCCCTAGTTGGCGGTGGCTGAGGGCGGTAGCTGGCCTGATGATCGCCCCCCCTCGGCCATATGCGGGTGTCCCTGGGGAGATGTAGCAGCCCAGGACAGCGGGATTACGAGGCTCCGGGATCCCGTGCAGGGCTTTATGCGGCTGGCCGGGTGCGCGGCTCCAGGACTAAGCATCCATCTTGGATCCCGTGTGCATGCGCATTCCGCCAGATTTTCTTTTTTTAACTAACAAAGCTTATGGATAGAACATGTAACATGTTCCCAAAGGTGAACTTATCCTTTAACCCTTTCACAGCCAGAGCCGTTTTTTGTGTTTTTTTGCACATGTACTAAAAAATTATGTTTTGCCTGAAGATTACATAAAACCCCCAAACATGATATATTTTCTGAAAGCAGACATCCTAGACACACCCTAGCAGACACATGATATTACCGCAAAGGTCTAGGAAACATAACATTTTAGTAAAAAAAACACATTAAAAGTTAATTTTAGGGAGGCACAAAAAATGCAATAAATTACCCAATTGTTTGGTAAAATCTAAAAGGCAAGGTTGCACCGAGTAAATAGAAACCCAACATGTCAAACCTTAAATTTGAATGCACCCGTGAAATGGCAAAAAACTTCAGTACCCTATATTTTCCATACTAGAATTATTGCTCTCATTCCGGCATGGGCTGCGATATGTAACATGTGTATTGCAATCAACGTTTTAAGGCATTTGTAAATGGGTATATGTGGGAGTAGGGAGTCTTAATTTTTTTTGGATGGAGGGGTTTCATTAACAATTTAAAAAAAATGTTTCCAGTTACAAAAATAAATTGGAGGATACAGGCACCATGCTTGTAGTGAACAGGTAGCAATCATAGAGGCTCCTTGCTATGACTGGAGAGCAACTGGAGCATCGTAGTGCAAAGGTATCACTAATAGGAAAAAAAAGATAATACAAAGAAAAGTTGGCAGGGGTGGGGTGGATTTTATGTGTTTGGGTAACTTTAATTTTTTACAATTAAAAAAAAAAAAAAAAGTTTCCTTAACTTTTTTTTCCATCACATAGGGGACAAAAAGTCCCTATGTGATGATTTTTTTGGGTGACAGGTTCTCTTTAATGAGACATCCAGGGTCTAAAAGACCCAGCATGTCTCCCCTGTGTTCCACTGAATGTAATACAATGCACATCGCACTGCATTATTCTTTCCTGGCCTTGATGGCCGGGGAAACTGTCAACGGGGACCCGGAAGTGACATGTGACGTGTCAGAAACAAGGAGGGGTGTAGAGCAGACGTGTGTCTGCTCGCCTCCCTCCCCTCTACTCAGCGGCACCCACTATGCCAGTCCAGGGTCCCCAGATGGGCAAGCAGAGCCTGGGATGCATAGTGGTGTGTGTAGAGCACTCATACCCTTGTCATGTTACAACCAAAAACTTAAATGTATGTTATTGGGATTTTATGTGATAGACCAACACAAAGTGGCACATAATTGTCAAGTGGAAGAAAAATGATAAATGGTTTTCAAACATTTTTACAAATAAATATGTGAAAAGTGTGGCGTGCATTTGTATTCAGCCCCCCTGAGTCAATACTTTGTAGAACCACCTTTCGCTGCAATTACAGCTGCAAGTCTTTTTGGGGATGTCTCTAACAGCTTTGCACATCTAGAGAGTAACATTTTTACCAATTCTTCTGTGCAAGATAGCTCAAGCTCTGTCAGATTGGATGGAGAGCGTCTGTGAACAGCAATTTTCAAGTCTTGCCACAGATTCTCAGTTGGATTCAGGTCTGGACTTTGACTTGGTCATTCTAATGAGCACGAAGATGCTTCGATCTAAACCATTCCATTGTAGCTCTGGCTGTAGGTTTAATGTCGTTGTCCTGCTGGACGGTGAACCTCCGCCCCAGTCTCAAGTCTTTTGCAGACTCTACCAGATTTTCTTCTAAGATTGCCCTGTATTTTGCTCTATCCATCTTCCCATCAACTCTGACCAGCTTCCCTGTCCCTGCTGAAGAAAAGCATCCCCACAACATGATGCTGCCACCACCATTTTTCATAGTGGGGATGGTGTGTTCAGGGTGATGTGCAGTTAGTTTTGGTCTCATCTGACCAGAGCACCTTCTTCCACATGTTTGCTGTGTCCCCCACATGGCTTCCTGAAAGCGGGACTTCTGATGGCTTTCTTTCAACAATAGTTTTCTTCTTGCCACTCTTCCAAAAAGGCCAGATTTGTGGAGTGCACCACTATAAGTTGTCCTGTGGACAGATTCTTCCACGTGAGCTGTGGATCTCTGCAGCTCCTCTAGAGTTACCATGGACCTCTTGGCTGCTTCCCTGATTAACCACTTAAGGACCAAAAGGATTTACCCCATTAATGACCAGGCCATTTTTTGCGATACGGCACTGTGTCGCTTTAACTGACAATTGCGCGGTCGTGCGACGTACCCAAACAAAAACAAATGTATGTCCTTTTTTACCACAAATAAAGCTTTCTTTTGGTGGTATTTGATCACCTCTGCGGTTTTTATTTTTTGCGCTATAAACAAAAAAAGAGCGATGATTTTGAAAAAAAAAGCAATATTTTTTACTTTTTGCTATAAGAAATATCCCCCAAAAAATATATTTAAAAAAACAAATTTCTTCCTCAGTTTATGCCAATATGTATTCTACATATTTTTGGTTAAAAAAGTACAATAAGCGTATATTGATTGGTTTGTGCAAAACTTATAGCGTCTACAAAATAGGGGATAGATTTATGGCATTTTTATTACATTTTTTTTTTTTTTTACCAGTAATGGTGGTGATGAGCCAATTTTAGCGGGACTGTCACATTGCGGCGGACAGATCGGACAATTGACTTTTTGGGGACCAATAACATTTATACAGCGATCAGTGCTATAAGAATGCACTGAGTACTGTATAAATGACACTGGCAGGGAAGGGGTTAACACTAGTGGTGATCAAGGGGTTAAATGTGTTCCCTGGGAGGTGTTTCTAACTGTGGGGTGGAGGGGACTGACTGGAGGAGGAGAGAGATCGCTGTTCCTGATCACTAGGAACAGATAATCTCTCTCTACTCCCCTGTCAGAACAGGGATCTGTTTATTTACATTGACAGATCCCTGTTCTGGCTCTCTGTGGAGCGATTGCTGGTGGCCGGTGGACATTGCGGCCACCGGTCACTAACAGCAGCTTCGGGGCACTGTGCAGTGCGCGCGCCCACTGTATCTATTGTAAGAATCAACGTACAGCTACTGCAATTCGCGCAATATAGCCAACCTGCCACAGTATAATGACGGCGGCTGGTCAGCAAGTGGTTAATGCTCTCCTTGCCCAACCTGTCAGTTTAGGTGGAAGGCCGTGTCTTGGTAGGTTTGCAGTTGTGCCATACTCTTTCCATTTTCAGGTTGATGGATTGAACAGTGCTCTGTGAGATGTTCAAAGCTTGGAATATTTTTTTATAACCTAACCCTGCTTTAAACTTCTCCACAACTTTATCCCTGAACTGTCTGGTGTGTTCCTTGGCTTTCATTATGCTGTTTGTTCACTAAGGTTCTCTAACAAACCTCTGAGGACTTCACAGAACAACTGTATTTATACCAAGATTAAACTGCACACAGATGGACTCTATTTACTAACTAGGTGACTTCTGAAGGCAATGTTAGGGGTATCAGAGAAGAAGGGTAAAAATGTCACTCTCTAGCCACTTGCCGACCGCCTAACGACGATATACGTCGGCAGAATGGCACGGGCAGGCAAAATCACGTACCTAGTACGTGATTGCCTTCCCGCGGGCGGGGGGTCCGATCCGGTGCCAGAGGCGGTCGGCTTTGGTCTGGGAGCGTTCAGTGATGAGGGGGAGGCCATCCATTCGTGCCCCCCCCTTGCGATCGCTCCCAGCCAATCAGAATCTTCCCCTGCCTCTGTATAGTACACAGAGGCAGGGGATGTGAAGTCATCTCGCCTCGGCTCGGTATTTTCCGTTCCGGCGCCGAGGAGAGAAGACTGAAATGTGAGTGTAAAACACAACACATCCCAGTAGAACATGCCAGGCACACAAAACACCCCCCTTTACCCCCCGATCACCCCTCCCCCCCCCGTCACACTGACACCAAGCAGTTTTTTGTTTTTGTTTTGTTTTTTTCCTGATTACTGCATGGTGTCAGTTTGTGACAGTTAGTGTGGTAGGGCAGTTAGGGTTAGCCCCCTTTAGGTCAAGGGTACCCCCCTAACCCCCCTAATAAAGTTTTAACCCCTTGATCACCCCCCGTCGCCAGTGTCACTAAGCGATCATTTTTCTGATCGCTGTATTAGTGTCGCTGGTGACGCTAGTTAGGGAGGTAAATATATAGGTTCGCCGTCAGCGTTTTATAGCATCAGGGACCCCCATATACTACCGAATAAATGTTTTAACCCCTTGATTGCCCCCTAGTTAACCCTTTCACCACTGATCACCGTATAACTGTTACTGGTGATGCTGGTTAGTTCGTTTATTTTTTATAGTGTCAGGGAACCCACCGTTTATTACCGAATAAAGGTTTAGCCCCCTGATCGCCCAGCGGTGATATGCGTCGCCCCAGGCAGCGTTGGATTAGCGCCAGTACCGCTAACACCCACGCACGCAGCATACGCCTCCCTTAGTGGTATAGTATCTGGACGGATCAATATCTGATCCGATCAGATCTATACTAGCGTCCCCAGCAGTTTAGGGTTCCCAAAAACGCAGTGTTAGCGGGATCAGCGCAGATACCTGCTAGCACCTGCGTTTTGCCCCGGCCCAGCCCAGCCCAACCAAGTGCAGAATCGATCGATCACTGTCACTTACAAAACACTAACCACATAACTGCAGCGTTCGCAGAGTCAGGCCTGATCCCTGCGTTCGCTAACAATTTTTTGGTAGCATTTTGGTGAACTGGCAAGCACCAGCCCCAGGCAGCGTCAGATTAGCGCCAGTACCGCTAACACCCACGCACGCACCGTACACCACCCCTTTCCTGTCTCAACAGGGAACCTGAGAATGCAGCCGGTGATTCAGCCAGCTGACCATAGAGCTGATCAGAGACCAGAATGGCTCCAAACATCTCTATGGCCTAAGAAACCGGAAGCTACGAGCATGTTATGACTTCGTTATCATTTCGCCAGATGTAAACAGCGCCATTGGGAAATTGGGGAAGCATTTTATCACACCGATCTTGGTGTGGTCAGATGCTTTGAGGGCAGAGGAGAAATCTAGGGTCTAATAGACCCCAATTTTTTTTAAAAAAGAGTACCTGTCACTACCTATTGCTATCATAGGGGATATTTACATTCCCTGAGATAACAATAAAAATGATTTAAAAAAAAAAAAATGAAAGGAACAGTTTAAAAATAAGATAAAAAAGCAAAAAAATAATAAAGAAAAAAAAAAAAAAGCACCCCTGTGCGCTAAGGCGAACACAAGCGTTGGTCTGGCGTCAAATGTAAACAGCAATTGCACCATGCATGTGAGGTATCACAACGAAGGTCAGATCGAGGGCAGTAATTTTAGCAGTAGACCTCCTTTGTAAATCTAAAGTGGTAACCTGTAAAGGCTTGTAAAGGCTTTTAAAAATGTACTTATTTTGTTGCCACTGCACGTTTGTGCTCAATTTTAAAGCATGTCATGTTTGGTATCCATGTACTCGGCCTAAGATCATCTTTTTTATTTCATCAAACATTTGGGCAATATAGTGTGTTTTAGTGCATTAAAATTTAAAAAAGTGTGTTTTTTCCCCAAAAAATGCATTTGAAAAATCGCTGCGCAAATACTGTGTGAAAAAAAAATGAAACACCCACCATTTTAATCTGTAGGGCATTTGCTTTAAAAAAATATATAATGTTTGGGGGTTCAAAGTAATTTTCTTGCAAAAAAAAATAATTTTTTCATGTAAACAAAAAGTGTCAGAAAGGGCTTTGTCTTCAAGTGGTGAGAAGAGTGGGTGATGTGTGACATAAGCTTCTGAATGTTGTGCATAAAATGCCAGGACAGTTCAAACCCCCCCCCCAAATGATCCCATTTTGGAAAGTAGACACCCCAAGCTATTTGCTGAGAGGTATAGTGAGTATTTTGCAGACCTAACTTTTTGTCACAAAGTTTTGAAAATTGAAAAAAAGAAAAAAAAAAAAATTTTTCTTGTCTTTCTTCATTTTCAAAAACAAATAAGAGCTGCAAAATACTCACCATGCCTCTCAGCAAATAGCTTGGGGTGTCTACTTTCCAAAATGGGGTCATTTGGGGGGGTTTGTGCCACCTGGGCATTCCATGGCCTCCGAAACTGTGATAGGCAGTGAAGAGTGAAATCAAAAATTTACACCCTTAGAAAGCCTGAAGGCGGTGATTGGTTTTCAGGGCCCCGTACGCGGCTAGGCTCCTAAAAAGTCCCACACATGTGGTATCCCCATACTCAGGAGAAGCAGCTGAATGTATTTTGGGGTGCAATTCCACATAGGCCCATGGCCTGTGTGAGCAATATATCATTTAGTGACAACTTTGTGCAAAAAAAAAAAAAAATTGTCACTTTCCCGCATTTTGTGTCAAAATATAAAATATTCCATGGACTCAACATGCCTCTCAGCAAATAGCTTGGGGTGTCTACTTTCCAAAATGGGGTCATTTGGGGGGGTTTTATGCCATCTGGGCATTTTATGGCCTTCAAAACTGTGATAGGTAGTGAGGAGTAAAAACAAAAATTTACACCCTTAGAAATCCTGAAGGCGGTGATTGGTTTTCGGGGCCCCGTACGCGGCTAGGCTCCTAAAAAGTCCCACACATGTGGTATCCCCATACTCAGGAGAAGCAGCTGAATGTATTTTGGGGTGCAATTCCACATATGCCCATGGCCTGTGTGAGCAATATATCATTTAGTGACAACTTTTTGTAATTTTTTTTTTAGTCATTATTCAATCACTTGGGACAAAAAAAATTAATATTCAATGGGCTCAACATGCCTCTCGGCAATTTCCTTGGGGTGTCTACTTTCCAAAATGGGGTCATTTGTGGGGGTTTTGTACTGCCCTGCCATTTTAGCACCTCAAAAAATGACATAGGCAGTCATAAATTAAAAGCTGTGTAAATTGCAGAAAATGTACCCTTGTTTGTAGGCGCTATAACTTTTGCGCAAACCAATAAATATACACTTATTGACATTTTTTTTTACCAAAGACATGTGGCCGAATACATTTTGGCCTAAATGTATGACTAAAATTGAGTTTATTGGATTTTTTTTATAACAAAAAGTAGAAAATATCATTTTTTTTTCAAAATTTTCGGTCTTTTTCCGTTTATAGCGCAAAAATCAAATACCATCAAAAGAAAGCTCTATTTGTGGGAAGAAATGGACGCAAATTTCGTTTGGGTACAGCATTGCATGACCGCGAAATTAGCAGTTAAAGTGACGCAGTGCCAAATTGTAAAAAGTGCTCTGGTCATTAAGGGGGTAAATCCTTCCGGGGATGAAGTGGCTAGATGTGCAAAGCTGGTAGAGACATTAGGCATGTGCATTTCGTTTCGTTCCGAATCGAAATTCGGACGAATTTTTCATTATTCGGAAATTCGGATGCATCCGAATTTCCGAATTACAAAAGTAAAGAATTTAAACGAATCCGAAAAAAAAAACGAACGAATTCGAAAACATATTCGAATCGAATTCGAAAACATATTCGAAAACATATTCGAATCGAATTCGAAAACATATTCGAATCGAATTCGAAAACATATTCGAAAACATATTCGAATCGAATTCGAAAACATACTCGAATTCGAAAAAAATAGAAAACGTTTTTCTAAAAAAAAACAATAAGATAGAATATAAAATAATAAAGCAATAGAATATATATATATAAATATATATATATATATATATATATATATATATATATATATATATATTTTTTTTTTTTTAAATTATTCTCTTCTATTGTTTTTTTATGCTTTTCTTTTCTATTATTTTATATTTTATAATAGTCTTTTCAATTCAAATTCAAATTCATTCTATACGAAATTCGAATTTCGGTACATGGCTTCTGAAGTTTGAATTTCGTATAGAATGAATTTGAATTGAAAAGACTATTATAAAATATAAAATAATAGAAAAGAAAAGCATAAAAAAACAATAGAAGAGAATAATAAAAAAAAAAAAAAATTATATATATATATATATATATATATATATATATATATATATATATATATATATATATATATAATTTTTTTTTTTTATTATTCTCTTCTATTGTTTTTTTATGCTTTTCTATTATTTTATATTTTATAATAGTCTTTTCAATTCAAATTCATTCTATACGAAATTCAAACTTCAGAAACCATGTACCGAAATTCGAATTTCGTATAGAATGAATTCGAATTTAAAAGACTATTACAGAATATATATATATATATATATATAAAACCATATATATAGTTTACTTTTTCAAATTCAGTTATTGTTTTTTTCAAATGCGGTAGAATTTTTTCAAATTTTATAGTTTTTTTCGAATGTGGTAGAAATTGTTCAAATTTGACAGTTTTTTTTAAATGTGGTAGAATTTTTTCGAATTTGATATTTTTTTCGAATGTAGTAAAATTTTTTTTGAATTTGATAGTTTTTTTTGAATGTGGTAGAATTTTTTCGAATTTGACAGTTTTTTTCGAATGTGTTAGAATTTTTTCGAATTTTATAGTTTTTTTCGAATGTGGTAGAAATTTTTCGAATTTGACAGTTTTTTTTCGAATGTGGTAGAATATTTTCGAATTTGATATTTTTTTCGAATGTGGTAGAATTTTTTCGAATTTGACAGTTTTTTTCGAATGTGGTAGAATTTTTTCGAATTTGATAGTTTTTTCAAATGTGTTAGAATTTTTTCGAATTTTATAGTTTTTTTCGAATGTGGTAGAAATTTTTCGAATTTGACAGTTTTTTTTCGAATGTGGTAGAATTTTTTCGAATTTGATATTTTTTTCGAATGTAGTAAAATTTTTTTTGAATTTGATAGTTTTTTTTGAATGTGGTAGAATTTTTTCGAATTTGACAGTTTTTTCGAATGTGGTAGAATTTTTTCGAATTTGACAGTTTTTTTCGAATGTGGTAGAATTTTTTCGAATTTGACAGTTTTTTTTCGAATGTGGTAGAATTTTTTCGAATTTGATATTTTTTTCGAATGTAGTAAAATTTTTTTTGAATTTGATAGTTTTTTTTGAATGTGGTAGAATTTTTTCGAATTTGACAGTTTTTTCGAATGTGGTAGAATTTTTTCGAATTTGACAGTTTTTTTCGAATGTGGTAGAATTTTTTCGAATTTGATAGTTTTTTTCGAATTTGTTAGAATTTTTTCGAATTTGATAGTTTTTTTTCGAATACGGTCGAATTTTTTCGAATGCGGTCGAATTTTTTCGAATTCGAATACGAAACGAAACAAATTTCGAAAACGAATGTAATGAATGCAACGAATTTAACTAAACGAATTTAGTTAAATAACGAATCGAAATGAAACTAAACTAAACGAATTTTTTCATCCTGCACATGTCTGAGAGACATACCCAGAAAGCTGTAATTGCAGCGAAAGGTAGTTCTACAAAGTATTGACTTAGGGGGGCAGAATAAAAAAATGCACACCACACTTTTCAAATATTTATTTGTAAAAAGGATTGAAAACCATTTATCACTTTCCTACCACTTCACAATTATGTACTACTTTGTGTTGGTCTATCACATAAAATCCCAATAAAATACATTTATGTTTTTGGTTGTAATATGACAAAATGTGGAAAATTGCAAAGGGTTGGAATATTTTTCAAAGGCACTGTATGCTATCATGTACCTGGTAGACCCTGAGAGGATGAGCTGTTGAAAGGGCTTTCCTTACACCTCCTGTCCAGTACCTGTTGGTGACAGGCATAGGTGTGCGCAACCTATTACATTAGGGTGTGCACCCCAAAGCTCAAACACATACTACTGATCACTCATGATGAAAGGGAAGGGAGGTTACATATTTACCGACTCCTTCCCCTACTCATCCTAAAACATCCCCACAGCAATAGCCGGAGAGAGAGGAGAGTTGGGAAGCCGGAAGCACTGCGAGGGGAAGGAGGGGGGGCCAGGGCAGTAGGAGGGATCTGTGCTGCACAGCGTGATTAGGGTGTGCCCGGGACACCTGGCACACCCTGTGCGCACGCCTATGGTGACAGGGTGTCACAGGACAAGCAGTGACACATGAGCTTGTAGTAGGTCCTGACACTGTGAGCTGCTAGATGACAATCTGAATACTGCTGAAATGCTGTTGAGGCTGGACTGGAATTTGTGCAGAATGCTCTCACACAGATGGAACACAGGAACGTGCAGGAGTCAAAGCAAGACAGAGTCAGGAACAACCAGCAGAAGAGGTACCAATTCAGAATGCAGAAGGAGGATCACAAGCCAGGCCAGGGTTTATATTAAATGGGCAAAAGAAGTTTAAAACAGCAGGCAGAGGATGGAGTCAGGATACAAGCCAAGGTCAACAGCAGCAGATTAGAATTAAGTTGAGTCAAGGGCAAAGCTGGGTCAAAGCACAGGATAATCATGATGCGGTCACAGGTCCCTGAAGCTGATGATCACTCAGCAATTCCCTTTAGTACTGTTATGCCCTAAATAGGCTACTGGGTGCCAAAAGCCAGTGCCAGACTTACACATTAATGCACATTCGCGAACACAGGTGAATGCACGCAGAGCCCTGACTCCGTGTACTGGTCAATGAACTGCTCTGTGCGCATGCACAGATCTTCAGGCACAGCCAAGCGCTTGATCTTCCTGACTAGTGAATTGTCATATATCGATGTGCGTTTACTTTGTGCGGTGACATGTGGTATTTACATGTATTTCGAAATTAGGATTTGTCATGGATAGCGTTAAGAGCCATTGACCAAGACGTATACATAACTAGTGTTTCTACAGGCTTTGCAATGTACTAAAAACAGGCATTATTTTTATTATGGGGAAGTGGATTAGTGCTTTATGATGTTGCATGGTAAAACAGGCCCCCAAAATAGACCTAAAAGCAGTACAGTATCTGATAAAGAAGTATAAAGGCACTTGTCAAAAAATATCAGACGGTATGTGTGTAAAGTACAATAAACATGAAATGCAGAGATATTGGAGATGTACCGGGGTGTCCTATAATTACTGTAGTGCAAAAAGCTCAGCACTTGATGCGGACCTTTCCTTCAAGACACAAAATGCATGGTACATGCAGCTCTGCATGCATGTGCATCTATGGGCAGCTGTATCCATCATGTGCGCTCAGAGACCACACAGTGCACGCAGCAAATCTTGGATGAGTGTGGCTCCCTCACAAACAGAGAAACTCCATTGTGCTTCTGAAGATGGTGCCTCCTTAATGCTCCACCCAGAGCAGCAGAAAAATATTACCATTTTAGTGGATCCTCTGCAAAATGCAAGGGTTTGATGCTTGTTAAGTCTAGGGGTAGAGAAATAAGCTGTGATACGTTTTTACATGCACCAGCAGACTTCCAGCAGGCTGTGTGACCAGGGCCGTCTTTAAGGCAGGGCAAAAGGGGCAGTTGCCCTGAGTCCCATCATTGTTATGGGATTTAATATGTAAATAGTGACAGATCAACGCCATTGTTATGTAAATAGAGGCTGTATTCATATGCATATTATGCCCCCCTGTAGTCATATTCACCATCGGTTCTGCTGAATGCTGCCCACTGGGGAGGTAAAGGGGCATGCTTGAAACTCCTGCCTACAACTGTGGTCATTAAGCCTAACATCAGCCTGTTCTGCAAAGGTAAGCAAACTGTATATCTCCCAACTGTCCCTGATTTTGAGGGACTGTCCCTGATTTGGAATAAAGTCCCACTGTCCCTCTTTCCTCCTCATTTGTCCCTAATTTTGGTCTGATCTATATAGTTGTATATAAAAAGCACTATTTATCTTTAAAAAAGTGTTTCCCAGTGCTAAACCTTTCATCCAATTTTTAAATTGCTGCATTTGTAAATTTCAAAAGCCACTATAAAGGAATAGTAGTGGTAAAAAAAACACTTGTGGGTATAACTAATCTTTTTCTTTTGCATACTTCTCCTTTAAGGGGGCGTGGCAGGGTGTATGCCTACATACTTTTGCTAATAGGTGTCCCTTGTTCCCATCTCAGAAAGTTGGAAGGTATGAAATTGCCCCTTACATTGGTGGTCAGTGTAAATCCCTACTTATATTAGTGGTTACTGTGAATGCTCCTATTACATTAGTGATCAGTGTAAATCCCCATTTCATTGGTGGCCAGTGTAGAAACTCCTCTTTATTTTGGTAATCGGTAAAAAAAAATCCAAACTTGCATTTGTGGTCAGTTTTAAATCCTCTCTTACATTGGTGGTCCATGTAGAAGCCCTCTTTAAATTGGTGATGAGTGTAAATCCCCCCTTACATTGATGGGCAGTGTAGAAATCCCCTTTTATTGGTTTTTCATGTAAAATCACCCATTACATTGTTTGTCAGTGTAAATTCTTCATTACATTGGTGATATACATTTCCCTTTACATTGGTGGTAAGTGCAAAATTGCTCTTACTCTGGTGGTCAGTGTAAATCCCCTTTATATTGGTAGTTAGTGTAAATCCTCCCTAACATTGGTGGTCGGTGTAGAAGTGTCATCTTACATTGGTGGTCAGTACAAATCTCCTTGACAGTGATTGTCACTTGTCAGTGTAAATTCTCCCTTATGTGGCGGTCATTGTATATTCCCCCCTTACACTGGTGGGTGGTGTAAATGCTCCTATTACATTGGTTTCAGTGTAGAAATCCATCTTTATATTGGTAGGTGACGTAAAATCTTCTGTTATATAGTGGTCAGTATAAATCCTCCCTCACATTGCTGGCCATTGTAAATTCCCCATTACATTGGTGGTCAGTTTAGAATGCCCCACATATAATTGTCAATGATCCAGAGTTTGCCACAGTGTACTGCCTCCTAACTAATCCCAACCCCCCACCCCTGATCCCATCAACCCCCCAGCATTGCCTCTAATCAACCCCCCCCCTCCCCCCAGCATTGCCACTGTTCCCAGGAGTCCTAGGATCCCTAGGAGTTTTCTGTCTATTGATGGGTCCCCTTACCTCCCCAGTCTATGGTGTGCAGGTAGTGAGGGAATGATGTAGTGTAACCTTTAGCAATCAATCAGTGAGCAGTAATGATGTGCACTAACCTCTTGCAACCAATCATTGAGTGGTAAGGATATGCAGTAACCTCAATCAACCAATCAGTGAGCAGTAATAATGTGCAGTAACCCCTCGCAACCAACTAGTAAGTGGTATGGATGTCCAGTAACCTCTAGCAACCAATCAGTGAGCAGTATTGATGTACAGTATTCTCTAGCAACCAATCAACAAGCAGAAGTCATGTGCTGTAACCTCTAGCAAATAATCAGTGAGCTGTAATGTGTGCTGTAACCTCTAGCAGCCAGCCTGTGAGCGGTAATGATACACTGTAACCTCTGGCAACCAATTGCAATCGCTGTTTGATCAGATTCCGTAAACTGATTTTGAGTCTAGCTGCTATTTATTGTATGTCTCAGAACGGGGGGGGGGGTCGCAAGAAATTGCCCAGGGACAAATCATTATTAAAGACGGCCCTGTAGTGCGACTTGTCCCACCGAATCATCTTCCCTTTGGCACTCTGTCTAGCAGTCATATGCTGACATCATAGGGTAAAGTTGGGGTGGTTAATAAAGTGGGTGTCACTTTATGGTGTAAGGCTTGTAGTGTGGCACCTTTCTTTCTTTAGGTTTGCTATACTATGCACATGGCCAAGGGGTATACTGAAGAGCAAACTGGGAATAAAATAAGCCCCATCTCTGGTGTCAGTGGCAGTAATAGTAACCCCTAACATTGGTGTCAGTGAAAGCAATAATAAACCCCCTGCATTGGTGGTCAGCAGCAGTAATATCAAAGCCCTTCCTTTCATTAGTGGTCAGTTATAGTGTAATGAACCCATCTCTAATTGGGGGTCAGTGGCAAAGCATCCCTGATCCTCCTTTTATGGGGTCCCCTGCCAGCTCTCTGGGCTCCTCCCCCCTGCTGAGTGCACCCACAGCAAGCCACAAGACCATAAGACATAAGGTAAGTATTGGGGGGGGGGCTGCATACTGCATAGAATGCATAAAGGTAAACAACCTTGAGCTTTTACAACTAGTTTAACAACCCCCCTCTTCATTGGTGGTCAGTATCAGTAACAATTAAACCTACCCCTCCCTTGCATTGGTGGTCCAGAGAAGTAATAGTTACCCCCCCCCCCTTTTTTTTAGTTGGTGGCCAGTGGCACGCTGGAACACAACTTTTTTTCTTGGTCAGTGGCAGTATAAATTAATTGATGGTCGGTGGTAATAATAATTTAACCCCCCTCCCCCCACCCCCCATTTCATTGATCTTCAGAGACATTAATAATTACCCCTCCTCTTTTAATAGGTGGTCAGTGGTAAAATTAAATAAACTGCATGATTGATGACAACATTGGGTCCAGGACTGGCAAAGCAATGATAAGTGAGGACCCCATGGACTGTTGGGTGCGGGTTGATGGACCACAGGCCCTGGCCAGAGCTAGGGTCTCTGTATCTCTGGTGAGGGGGGGTTGGCTGTGGCTCTGTATCCCTGGAAGATGGAGAGGGGAGGATGGTTGTGACAAGGTGTCTGTGTCTTTAGGGGGGTGGCTGTGATGGAGGTCTCTGTGTTTTTTGGGGGGTTGCTGCAATGGAGTCTCTGTATTTTTGGGGGAGATGGCTGCGATGGGGGTCTCTGTCACTCTGGGGGTGGAATGGCTGTGATGGGGGTATCAAGGTGAGGGGGGTGACTGTGATTGGTTCTCTATATTTCTGGAGGGGACGGCTGTGATGGGGGTGGGGTGACTGTAAAGGGGGGTTCTGTATCTCTTAGGGGTGGCTGTAAAGGGGGTCTCTTTATCTCTGGGGGAGGAAGGATGGCTGTTATGTGGGTCTCTGTGGTTCTGAGGCAGGGGTGGCTATGATGGGAGTCTCTGTATTCTGGGGAGTGGGGCAGCTGTGATATGGGGCCTATGTGTTTCTGGCCATGATGGGGGTTTCTAACTCTGGGGTGGGAAGATGACTGTAATGAGAGTCTCTGTATCTCTGGGGGGGATGGGGGTCTCTGTATCTCCAGGGGATGGCTGTGATGGGGGGGGGCTGTCTCTGTGGTTCTGAGGCAGGGATGGCTGTGATAGGGGACTCAGTATCTTGGGGGGGGGGGAGTGTGTGTGTTGTTGTGATGGGGGTCTCTGTGTTTCTGTCTGTGATGGGGGGTTGTTGTTTGTCACATCCTACATGTTTCCCTCCTCACTGGGCACCAAGCAAAGGTCACATAAGAGGCCTAACCTGGGGGCGGGCTATGCTATGCACCTTGTATGGGGTCACTTTACTACACATGGGGTACCTTTGCTTTGTGCCATTTTCATCAATGCCCTGGGACAAGGCTGAAGTTGCCTTGGGGGCATACTTGACCTATGGCTATGATGGGGGTCTCTGTAATTTTTCGGACGAGGCTGTGATGGAAATCTCTATTTTTTGGGGGGGATACTGCGTTAGGGTTCTCTGTACCTCTGAGACAGAAGGGAGCATGGCTTTGATGGAGGTCTCTGTATTTCACGAGGGGGGGTGGCTGTGACAGGGTTTTTGTCTCTCTGAGAGTGAGAAGGCTGTGATGGGGTCTATGTATCTCTGGGGTTGGGGGGGAGATGATTGTGATAGGGGTCCCTGTGTCTCTGGGGAATGGCAGTGATGAGGACCTCTGTATCTCTAGGTGGGGGGGTGGCTGTGATGTGGGTCTCTGTATTTCTTTGAATGGGTGAAGGATGGCTCTGATGGGGGTCTTTGTAATTTTTGGGGCAAGGCAGTAATGGGATTCTCTATATTTTTTGGGGGGAGTTGCTGCATTAGAGCACTCTATACCTCTGGAGGATGGCTGTTATGAGATCTTTGTATCTCTGGGAGGGATAGCTGTGACGGGGTCTTTGTGTTTTTGTGGGGGTTGCCGTGATAGGGTCTCTGTATCTGTGGGGCGAAAGAGGAAATATTAGCTGTAATTGGGGTTTTTGTATGTCTAAGGAGGAAGATGGTTGTGTCTCTGTCTCCCTGGGGGGGGGGGGGTAGGGGGTGTGGCTGTAATTAAGGGGTCTTCGTATCTCTGGGGGGGAGATGACTTTGATGGGAGTCTCTGAATCTCTGTAGCACCCTGGTCCTAAACAGGGCTGCTAATAAATGTAGTTGTGCTAGGTGGTAATTAGCCTGGCTAATTGGTAGGTTGATCCACTGATTCCTGTCCTAAGTCTGAGTTTGGGAAAGTCTCTCTCTTCTGTCAATAGGTGGCACTTTTGCTTTTGACATTGGAAAGATGAATTACCATAGATTCAGGTAATGGGTAACTAGGTTTTCTCAGCCAATAGGCAGGAGTTTTTTGGCCGCTGTGTATGCTGGGATGGGCTATTTATTTGGAAATAGTCAGGTGATTGGGGTTCTACCCGCCCGAGGCTGAGGCTTGGATAGGTGTGTGTTGAGAAGCTCCTGGTTGCTAGGCCTAAAGCCTAAGGCCTATCCAGGAGGCATGCTGGCTGCTATGTCCACTTAACCACTTGACCACTGGGCACTTAAACCCCCTTCCTAACCAGACCAATTTTCAGCTTTCGGTGCTCTCACATTTTGAATGACAATTACTCAGTCATGCAACACTGTACCCATATGAAATTTTTGTCCTTTTTTTCACACAAATAGAGCTTTCTTTTGGTGGTATTTGATCACCTCTGGGTTTTTTATTTTTTGTGCTATAAATGAAAAAAGACCGAAAATTTTCTAAAAAAAAATGAATTTTTCTTCATTTTTATTATAACATTTTGCAAATAAGTAATTTTTCTTCATAAATTTGGGCCAAAATTTATACTGCTACATATCTTTGGTAAAAATAACCTAAATTAGTGGATATTATTTAGTCTGTGTGAAAGTTATAGAGTCTACAAGCTATGGTGCCAATCACTGAAAATTGATCACATCTGATCACACCTGATGTACTGAGGCCTATCTTATTTCTTGAGACCCTAACAAGCCAGGCAAGTACAAATACCCCCCAAATGACCCCTTTTTGGAAAGTAGACATTCCAAGGTATTTAGTAAGAGGCATGGTGAGTTTTTTGAAGTTGTTATTTTTTCCCACAATTCTTTGCAAACTTAAGATTTTTTTTATTTTTATTTTTTTTCACACCAATTTGTCATTATAACAGGTTATTTCTCTCACGTGACATGTACATTACACAAATGACACCCCAAAATATATTCTGCTACTCCTCCTGAGTATGGCGATACCACATGTGTGAGACTTTTACACAGCCTAGCCACATACAGAGGCGCAACATTGAAGTAGCACATTCAGGCGTTCTAGGAGCATAAATTACACATCTAATCTCTCAACCACCTATTACACTTTTGAAGGCCCTGGAGCACCAGGACAATGGAAACACCCACAAAGTGACCCCATTTTGGAAAGCAAACACCCCAACGTATAATCTATGAGGCATAATGAGTCTTTTGAATGGTTAATTTTTTTCCAGAAGTTTTTGGAAAATGTGGAAAAAAAATGAAAACGCATTTTTTTTACACAAAGTTGTCCATTTCTAAGATATTTCCAACACATAGCATGTACATAGCAAAAATGACACCCCAAAATATATTCTGCTACTCCGCCTGAGTATGGCGATACCACATATGTGAGACTTTTACACAGCCTGGCTACATACAGAGGCGCAACATTGAAGTAGCACATTCAGGCGTTCTAGGAGCATAAATTACACATCTAATTTCCTTACAATCTATCACATTTTTGAAGGCCCTTCATATTTCTGACACATAGCATGAACATACCAAGAATTACACCCTAAAATACATTCTGCTGAGCAAAGGGTAAACAAAAGATTACCTGTGGTTTTAGTAGTGCAGTTGTCCACAGGAGGAGAGCCCTGATCCAGGCAGCAGGCAGGGACATGGTCAGCGACAGTGAATGGAATTGTCCAGGCAGCAGGCAGGAATATTGTCCATAGTACAGGCAGGGATAATGTCCTTGTACAGTCCAGGGTCAGTGCAAGTAGAGACATTGCCAGCAGTGCCAAAATATTGGTCCTGGTAGTAAGCAGGAACATGGTCCAAGTAGCAGGCCAGGAAAGAATGGGGACAGGGGTAGAGGCTTCTCCCACCCAAATCTCTTTGAAGCCTCCGAGTCTCCAGACCCTAAATCTGGGAATGAGAAAACTAAAAAATTAGTTTTCTTCATCCAGAAAAACATTTCTGGAGCCCCTCACATATGTGAGACCCCTGTTTTCCCACTAGCATAGCAGGGTAAATGATCAGTCCAAGAGGCAGGCAAAAAACGTGGTCAAACAGTCCAGGGTCAGTTCCAGAGCAGGCAGAGGTGGTACAATTTAGCGTTAGGCATAAGCTTGGTCGTATAACAGGCCAGGGTCAGTTCCGGAGAAGGCAGAGGTATGTTTATCGTTAGGCAGAAGCTTGGTCGTATAACAGGCCAGGGTCAGTTCCGGAGAAGGCAGAGGTATGTTTATCGTTAGGCAGAAGCTTGGTCGTATAACAGGCCAGGGTCGATTCTGGAGAAGGCAGAGGTATGTACAGTTCAGCGCAGTGGCATAAGGGGTGTGGAGGAAAATGACAGGAAATGGGAATTACGTTTACCATACTTCCCTAATAATGTAGAGAAGTATGGTAACGGCGGAAACATTCACCTATACAGAGGCCTGGTTGGGAAGGACAATCGGGACAATAAAACGAGGTGTCTCTTCTAATTCCTCCTCTGGAGCACACCGGGCATCTCTTCTGACGTCTCTGGCCTGTTTCACTGGGGGGGATTTTGTCAGGAAAGTGGCGTTCGTGGAGTCTGCTCACGGAATCAGAGCGAATAATTTCTGGTGGGCTTTCAGGGTACAAAAGGGCAGAGATTACTTGTTCCTGGTAGTGCAGATAGGATACGGGGTTCTCTGTAGATTTTTGGTAGATAACAAATGTTATACATGGCCAAACTGAAAAAATAAATGGACACTTTTTTATACCAGTGACGGGATTTTCTTGTGGGAAGGTAGGGTTCAATCATCTGATCGTTGAAGTCCACTCCCCCCATAAATAAATTGTAATCATAAATACAAGCAGGTTTCTGGACTGGGCCGTTTCTTCTTGGGACTTCCACGTAGGTGTCATTATGGATTGTCGTCAGCATGTGGACGTTTCGTCTGTCCCTCCACTTGACAGCTAATAGCTCCTGGTTCCACAAAGCCACCATATCCCCTCGGCGTAGCCTTTCATTGACCAGTTTTTGCGGGAAGCCTTTTCTATTCGTTCTTACAGTACTACATGCTGGGGTGTCTCTCCGGTGAAGATTGCGGAAGAGGGGCAAACTTGTATAAAAGTTATCCACATAAAGGTGGTACCCCTTTCCAAGGAGTGGATAAACAAGCTCCCAGACAACTTTGCCGCTGGCTCCAATATATTCTGGACATTCAGGGGGATGCAGTTGGGTGTCCTTCCCTTCATACACTCGGAAGGAGTAAATGTACCCCGTGGCTCGGTCGCAAAGTTTGTACGTTTTTACCCCATATCGGGCCCTTTTGCTGGGGATAAATTGTTTGATGCCGAGCCTGCCGGAGAATTTTACAAGGGACTCATCCACAGAAATATTCTGTTCGGGGGTATATAATTGGGGACATTTTTCAGCGAAATAATTTAGGAGTGGCCGAAGTTTGAATAATTTGTCAAATGCTGGGTTATTTCGGGGAGGGCACTGGGTGTTGTCATTGTAGTGGAGGAAGCGCAAAATCATAAGGTATCTTGATCTTGGCATTATCGAAGAGAAGAGTGGCATGTGGTGGACAGGGTTAGTTGACCAATATGAGTACATTTCGTTTTTTTTGTGAGTCCCATTGTAAAAGTTAGGCCTAAGAAAATTTTAAGGTAAGCTCTCTCCACTCAAAGGGACGGGCATAACTAGAGCCAGGGTTGCTTACTATGTACTGCTGTGCATAGAGGTTGCACTGGGCCACAATGGACGATAGTAAGTCGTCGGTGAAAATCAAATAAAAAAAATCAAGCATGACAAAATTATCGGTGTTCACCTGGACACCTGGCTGGGCGGTAAAAGGGGGGATATTTGCTGCTCCGGAATGAGGGGGAAGCCACAGGGGGTTTTGAAGGGCATAGGGAAGGGTGGCATGGCCTCTATCCTTTTGTGGCTGAGAGGACACCCTACTGGTACCTGGCCTTTGTTGCGGTGGCACTGCGCTGGAGGTGGACGGCACTGCGCTGGAGGTGGACGGCACAGCTCTTGAGGTGGATGGCACAGCTCTTGAGGTGGACGGCACTGCGCTCAAGGTGGTAGTAGGCTGCTGCTCCACGCCAGAACGCCTTCTTTTCACGGGCACACGTTCCTCTTCCAAATCTGTATCAGACTCGCTGCTTGTCACGGGTTCATAGGCTGAATCCGAATCGGACAGAGACTCAGAGAGCTCCCCGCTGCTCTCATCGGTCATGCTGAGACGCTGGTAGGCCTCCTCGGCCGTAAATAATTTTTTTGCCATACTGGTGGCTGGTGAGGTTGATGTGGCGCAGATGAGCACTGATGGGCACAGGTGGCACTGATGTGGCACTGTAGTGGGACTGGTGTGGCTCTGGTTGCACTGTAGTGGGACTGGTGTGGCTCTGGTTGCACTGTAGTGGGACTGGTGTGGCTCTGGTTGCACTGGTGTGGCTCTGGTGGCACAGAGGTGGCACTGGTGGGCTCAGGCGGCACTGGTGGGCACAGGCGGCACTGGTGGGCACAGGCGGCACTGATGTGGCACTGCAGTGGCGCAGATGAGCACAAGTGGCACTGATGGGCACAGTTGGCACTGATGGGCATAGGTGGCACTGATGGGGCACTGGTGTGGCACTGGTGTGCACTTTAGTGGCACTCTTGTGCACTGTGGTTGCACTGGTGTGGCTCTGGTTGCACTGGTGTGGCTCTGGTGGCACAGAGGTGGCACTGGTGGGCTCAGGCAGCACTGGTGGGTTCAGGCGGCACTGGTGGGCTCAGGCGGCACTGATGTGGCACTGCAGTGGCGCTGATGAGCACAGGTGGCACTGATGGGCACAGGTGGCATGGATGGGCACAGGTGGCACTGGTGTGGTACAGGTGTGGCACTGGTGTGCACTGTATTATCACTGGTGTGGCACAGGTGGCACAGAGGTGGCACAGAGGTGGCACAGAGGTGGCACAGGTGGCACAGGTGGCACAGATGTGGCACAGATGACACTGTTGGGCACAGATGACACTGTTAGGCACTGTTGTGGCACTGTTGGGCACTACTGTGGCACTGTTGGGCACTACTGTGGCACTATTGGGCACTGCTACAGGTAGAAAAACTCACTGATTTTCACCGTAAAGCTCTCCTCTCCTCTCATGCTGCATCGGTGTGAGAAGAGGAGAGCTGTAACCTCCTGATGACCCTGCTTTCCCCTTTTTGTTTACATTTGTGATTGCTCCGTCATTGGACGGAGCGATCACATGGTAAAGGGCCGCTGTCATTGGCCCTTTACCGCGATCCGTGTTGCGCCGGGTCCCCTGGACCCGGCGAACACGGATGTTCCTGTGTGCGCGCCCGGGGGGGCGCGCGGGAGCGGTTCTCCGGGATCACGTCATATGACGTGATCCCAGAGTTATCCAGCTGCCCTGCAGCCGTCATTCGGCTGTGGGCGGTTGGCAAGTGGTTAAGGGCTATCCAGAAGTTGGGGGTTCCGGAAAGGAGGAGCAGCCAAGGTTAAGCCCAAAGCCTGGGACATAACCGCATGTGTTAGAGGCTCGGCCTGAGGGGAGCCTGATCGTTGTCGGAGGTAAGACCCCTTTCACACCGGGGCGGTTTGCAGGCGTTATTGCGCTAAAAATAGCGCCTGAAAACCGCCCCTAAACAGCTTCCGCTGTTTGTTCAGTGTGAAAGCCCGAGGGCTTTCACACTGAAGCGGTGCGCTGGCAGGAGAAGAAAAAATCTCCTGTCAGCCGCTTCTTTGGAGCGGTGAAGGAGCGGTGTATTCACCGCTCCTAAACTGCTCCTGCCCATTGAAATCAATGGGACAGCGCGGCTATACCGCGGTAATACCGCGGCTATAGCCGCGCTATACGAGGGGTTTTAACCTTTTTTCGGCCGCCAGCGGGGGGTTAAAACCGCACCGCTAGAGGCCGAATACCGCGGTAAAACAGCGCTAAATATATCGCTGTTTTACCGCCGACGCCCCCTACCGCCCCAGTGTGAAAGGGGCCTAAAGGAGAAGCAGTTGCCACAAAGGGGCGATCTCTCCTGTTACCGGTGGCAAGTTTGGAAAGGATGAAGTTCTGAAGGAGTACCAGAGCAGACGCTTCACTAGCTGGGGACAGTGAAGTGGTAGGAAAGCTTCAGTAGAGACTCATCCAGGAATGCAGCGGTTAGCTGTGACCAAAGCTTAAAGGAGTATGGCGGGTAGCTGTAAGTAAAGCTTGAAGATAAAGTACAGCGGTTAGCTGTGAGTGAAGCTTGGGGAATCCAGCGGGTGGCTGAGAGTCCAGGAAGTCTAGAGAGAGAGACGGCGAGCTGAGCTTAAAGATCTACAGTGGGTTACCGTGAGTTAAACTGGAAGATCTGCAGTAGGATACTGTGAGAGCATTTGTTGTTATAGGGGACAGTGGTTGCTACAAGATACAGATTGCTGCATTCAGCTTAAAGGCTCTCATTCTGTATTGCTGTCTGCCTAGTTCTACTTTTGTCTGCAGATTTTGCCTTAATTGCTATTGCATTTGCCTAAGGGTGTCCTGTGCCCTAAACCCTCTCTCCCCAACGTTCCTGTTAAGAGAAATAAAACACTCTCTTTGTTCAATTTTACAAAAAGTGACTGGCGCCCACTCATTTCACCTTGTACCACACCCACTATGCCTAGTAATCTGCACCCTGAGGAGGAATGTCAGTTCTCCATGGCTCGGGGGTCACCATCAATCCCTTGGAAGTCGGGAGACCGCTACATCTCTATGTGGGTGAAAGGGTGGCTGTGGCTGTGATGGGGGTCTCTGTATTTTTGTGGGGTATGGCTGTAATGGGGTCTCTGTATCTCTGGGGCAACGTGGCTGTGATGGTTAGACCTGTAATAGGGGTTTCTGTATCCCCGGGGGATGGCTGTGATTGGGTCTTGTATCTCTCTGAGTGATGACTGTGATAGGGGCCTCTGAGGTAGGGAGGGCTGTGATCTGATCTCTGTATCTCTGGGGGGAAGGGTGTATGGTTTTGATGGGAGTCTCTGTATCTTTAGGGGGGTATGGCTGTGCTAGGGGTCTCTGTATTTTTGGCTGTGAAGGGGTCTCTGTGTTTGGGGGAATGGCTATAATGAGATCTTTGTATCTCTGGGGGGGTGATGGGGGGTTTCTGTCTCTCAGGAAAAGTGTGGGGGGGGGTTTAAAATCGAGTCTCTGTGCATTTGGGGGGAATGCTGTAATGGGGGTCTCTATATCTCTGGAGGAAGGGGCTATGGTTGTCATGGGGTCTCTATATCTAGCGGGGGAAGAATGGCTATGATGAGGGTCTCTGTGGTTCCAAGATGCGGGTATGTGTGCCAGGGGGTCTCTGTATCTTGGGGGGTGTGGCTTTGATGGGGGGGTCTCTGTGTTTCTGGTTGTGAAAGAGTCTCTTTGTATTGTTGGGGTGGAGGTTGCTGTGATGGGGGTCTCTGGGAAGGGGGAGTGGCTGTTATGGGGGTCTCTGTATCTCTGGGGGGGGGGCTGTGATTTGGGTCTCTGTATGTTTGGGGAGTATGGCTGTAATAAGGGTCTCCCTATTATTTTGGGGGGATGTTATGATGGGGATCTCCATGTAGCTGCCAATTCTTCTGCCTTCCTACATTGTTATGCTGGGAGCCAGAGCAGCCTATGTAAAATCCTCTTCTCATGCTGGCTGTGCTGCAGCTTTGTGTGAGACTTCTCCCCACAGATCACCCCCTCTTTCTGATAGCAGAGCAAAGGACCAAGGAGGAGGACATTGGGCTGCTGCATTGCACCCTAGAACATGTAGTCCTTTGCAGAGACTGCTGCACTCTAGAGAAGCGGTTCTCAACCTGGGGGTCGGGACCCCAGAGGGGGTTGAATGACGATTTGCCAGGGGTCACCGAATCCTGGGCTGTTCCTGAAGCCTGCACTGCTCTCCCAGACTTTTTGCAGCCGCCCAGCTGGACTGTTCCTGGAGAGCGTGGTCGCCCACCCAGCCTCTTCGCAGCCGCCCATTCAGTTCACGGCATGGCTGGGGGTCAGAGACTAGAAGTCAGCTGACTGGTGAAGAATGTGAAGTGGGAGGGGCTGGAGGAGACCCTATCTTCTGATTTTGGCATAGGTGTCACTGCTGCGAGACACCACAAAGTCGGAGACACAGTGAGTAACACTACCTGTGATTGCCATTAAAAGTTCCCACTACAGTTCTCAGATCAGCAGATGACCTTGATCAAGAGCACCTAAGTTGGATGATCAGAACTCCCCCGAGCACTGCCACTGATCCCACCCCCCACCAGCACTGCCACTCATCCCAACTCCCCACCAGCATTGCCACTCATCCCAACTCCACACCAGCATTGCCACTCATCCCAACTCCACACCAGCATTGCCACTCATCCCATCTCCACACCAGCATTGCCACTCATTTCAACTCCAATTCCAAAGAACAAGAAAGACGGCTAGAGAGAGAGTTGGGGGGGGGGGGGATTAGGATAGTGAGAGATAAAAGGGAAAGAAAGAGAACAAAGAAAGAGAGAAAGAGTGGTACATCCTAAAATGTACCATAAGGGGTTTTAATACTGTACGAGTGGTAGGGAATCAGGGAGTGCTAAATATCTGTGGGTTAGGTGTGCAAATTACTTGTCTTGCCTTGGGTGCTGACACATCCACTCTACGAAAATAATTTTACTGTTAGGGGTCCCCACAACCTGGGAAATTTTATCCAGGGGTCATGACACTAGTAATGTTGAGAACCACTGCTCTAGAGTATATCTGTATAATTACAGATCCCAATAGACTGGGAGACAATAGGAGGAGGAGAGTGGATTCTTTTACTGTACTGCCTGGGAAAATGTATGGCTTTTGCACCCAGGATCCAGGACCTCTGTCAGTCATTTCCTCTCACCCAAGAGCCAGTAAGAGAGGGGAACTGGGCCTCAGACCACGGAAGGAAGCAGACATCCAAGCTAGAGTACTGAATCCACAGGCACTTGCTGCCAGGTGTGCCAGAGCAGCAGCAGCATTGTCAGCCACAAGGGGCAGGTTCGCTGGTTTTCATTTGCATCTACAGGTACAGAGCCGGTTTGCCAAAGTCAAGTCATTGATCCATGAGGGTACTCACAGCTGTACAGTAAAACTAAGCAAGAGTCTGGCTAATGCAGTTTGCCATCCAGTTCTTTGGACACTACCATACTCATACAGCATAGCATTGAGCAGTGCCACATCACCACTTCTGGATTACCCTATTAGCTCAGATCCACTTACACCTTCCTACACTTGTTGCTTGCCCTTTTCATTACTGTTAAGCCTAGTTCAAGTTATTCCTGCAAGAGTTCTTCCTCAAGTTATCACCTTCTCGAACTGGGATTATCTGGAAGCCACTTAGCATCACCATTAGTGCACCACCGAAAAGGCCCCAACCACCTAGGGTTTTTGCAGATTTTTTTACTCCCTGTTCATAGTATTTACATAGTCTTTAGCAATTTTCACCTTCTGGGAACACTGAAGTCCTGCAGACAGACTTGGACCTAGGAAAGTCACTCCAGGGCTAATGGCAGTGTAGCCTTCAGGGATTCTATCCATTTGTTCACTCAAGGCACCCTTTAAAATTCTGCACAGGCACCCCATTCTAAAATGTAAAAACTGAACTAATAGTTTCATATAATGCAGCAACATCCAGACATAAGACATCCATCATTAGAGGTGATTTATTTTTCCAAAGCAAATACACCTTTGCACACTGGTACTGACTAGTATCCCAATGTTTCTCTTCTCCATCAGTTTCTCTCCTTAACTTAGCTAAAGTGACCCCAATGATGATGGAGAGGAGAAGGGGTGGAGCAAACAAGGATAGTACATCCAACATCCTCCCTATTAACTGAAGATGTCATTGTTTGTTAGGACAGGTGGCTAGAAGGTTGTAACGGTGTACAATAAAAACCCGGGGGTGTGTGTAACTAAAAGCAGGCTTGTTCCACCCACTGGCTTGTACACAGTTGTTAAGCAATTTTAGGCATATTCCCAAAGCATCCCTGAAGAAACCTGAAGACACCCTGGTTAAAAAAGATTGCTGTAGGGGACTTGCTTACAGTTTAAGCTGAATGGTAAAACCCGGGCCCAGTTACTCTTAAGTATCCTTTATTTTAAGTGTATCACTACCTTTGTTATTCATTTCATCCATTATCTCTGTCTACCTTTACTTACTTTATTGCATGACAATATATTTCGCTAGTTTTACAAAATGGTCTGGTGCTTGCATTCGTTAAAATAGCATTGTAGCTGGATACTAATATCACTTCAGTGATTTCTCTGTGAAATTGTGTGTTTGAATACTCAGGTTGGTGTGTCAGACCAGGAACAGAGGACACATTTTTAACTAGCAGCTCCTTCAAGGGTGGTACTACATCTGTGTCACACCCCCCAATAATGGGGGAGTCTCTATATCTCTATGGGGGGCTATGATGGGGGTCTTTTTATCTGTGTTTTTTTTTTTTTTGGAGGGGTGGTGTTGCTGTATTAGGGGTGTCTATTTCTCAGGAGATTGCTGTGATGGGGTCTCTGTCTCTAAGGGGGGGGGGCTATGATGGGGGTCTTTTTATCTGTGGTTTTTTTTTTTTTTTTTTGGAGGGGTGGTGTTGCTGTATTAGGGGTGTCTATTTCTCAGGAGATTGCTAAGATGGGGTCTCTGTCTCTATGGGGGGGGGGGGGGGGCTATGATGGGGGTCTTTTTATCTGTGTTTTTTTTTTTTGGAGGGGTGGTGTTGCTGTACTAGGGGTGTCTATTTCTCAGGAGATGGTTGTGATGGGGGGTCTCTGTTTCTATGGGAGGGGGTGGTGACTGTGATGGTGGATCTCTGTATCTTTTGGGGTGTATGTCTGTGATGGGGTCTCTGTGTTTTTTTTAGGGGGGGGGTGTTGCTGTAATAGGGGTCTCTGTATCTCAGGGTGGTGGTTGTGATGGGGGCCTCTGTCTCTCTGGGAGGGGGGGTGGCTTTGATAGGGGTGTTTATATTTTGGGGGGTGGCTATAATAGGGCCTCTGTATCTCTGGTATGAGGAGGTGGGTGTGATGAGGATCTATTTTTTTTGGGGGGGGGCTGCTCTGATAGGGGTCTCTGTACCTCTGGGGGATGGGGATCTCTGTGTAGAGATGACAATGATAGGGTCTTTGTATCTCTAGGAAGGAGAGGTGGCTGTGATGAGTATCTTTCTATTTTTTGGGGTGGAGGAGGGTTGCTGTGATAGGGGTCTCTGTATCTCTGGGGATGTCTATGATGCACATTTCTGTGTGTTATGGGGGGGTGGCTGTGATGGGGGTCTCTGTATCTCAAGGCGATGGCTGTGTTAGGGGTCTCTGTGTTTTTGCGGGGTGGAGATTGCTGTGATGGTGGTTTCTGGGAAGAGTGGTCTGGGGGGGGGGGGGGTCTCTGCATCTCTGGGTGGGAAGGATAGCTCTGATGGGGTCTCTGTTTTTTTTTTTTTTTTTTTTGAGGGGAGGTTGTACAGGTCTTTGTATATCCTGGGGCAGGGGAGATAGCTGTGATGGGGTCTTTTTATCTTTGGGGTGTATGGCTGTGATGGGGTCTTTTTATCTTTGGGGTGTATGGCTGTGATGGGGGTCTCTGTCGCTTGGGGGGGGGGGGGGGCTATATGTACCTGAGGGGGATGGCTCTGATGTGGGTCTCTGTCTCTGCGATGGAAAGGGGTATGATTGTGATGGGGGTCTCTGGGAGGGGGGATGGTTGTGGTGGGGGATCTTTATATTTGGGGTGTATGGCTGTGATGGGGGTCTCTGTCGCTCTGGGTTTGGCTATCTGTACCTGAGGAGGCCTGGTCTGATGTGGGTCTCTGTCTCTGCGGTGGAAAGGGGTATGATTGTGATGGGGGTCTCTGGGAGGGGGGATGGTTGTGGTGGGGGATCTTTATATTTGGGATGTATGGCTGTGATATGATAGAGGTCTGTTTTTTTTTTTTTTTTGGAGGGGGGAGTAGTAATATGGGTCTCTGTAACTGAAGGGGGTGGCTGTAATGGGGGGTCTCTGTATCTATGGGATGTATGGCTGTGACGGGGGTCTCTGTATTTTTTCTTGAGGGGGTGGGGGTAGAATTGCTGTAATGGGGGTCTCTTAGGGGGGATGGCTGCGCTGGGGGTCTTTATTGTTATTATTAATTATTATTTAAGTCTGTAATTTTGGGGTGCATTACTGTGATCATTATTTTTCTGGGGGGGGGGGGTCTCTGTATTTCTGCGGAGGATGGCTGTTATGAGGGTCTGTGTGAATTTTTGTTGGGGGGTGTGTGTGTGGAATTGGATGGGGGTGCCTGTATCTGTGAGGTAGGTCTGTATCTGATGGGAGGGGTCTTATTATTGAATATTGGGGGATTACAGGGGGGAGAAGCTTTGCTATATGCGGAGTTTCCAGGCGTAGATGACAGGTCGGCGGTCACGTGACGCGGGTGCTGCTGGAGGTCAGTACCGGGGTGGGCCGCTGGGGGCGCGGTGAGTCTCCGGAGTGGAGGCGGCACCGGGAGATCCTCTCACACGCACACAGCAGCCACACCGGGGCATGCTGCTCCTCTCACCGCCGCCGCTTGTGGACTAGGCCGGGGACCGTCCCCGGAGCGGAAGCTGAAGCCCGGGCCTCAGGGGAGGCCTGCCCGCGGACATGTCCGGGAAAATAGAGAAAGCAGGTAAGAGAGTACGGAGGAGAGGAGGCCCCGGTACTGAGGGGAGAGAGAGAGCGGAGCCCCGCCCGAGCCTGGCGGCTATCGGATCTGCAGCAGGCCGCTCCCTGCACCGCCCCGGGGAGCACATTCTACCGGACCTCCGCCCCGCCACACTGTCTGCATGCTGGGAGGGGGCAGTGATTGTAAGGGAGAGCCGAGGGGGGACAATGATTGTACAGAAGAGAAGGGGGGGGGGGGGGGACAGTGATTGTAAGGGAGAGAAGGGGGGCAGTGATTGTAGAGGAGAGAAGGGGGGACAGTGATTGTAGAGGAGAGAAGGGGGGGGGGGACAGTGATTGTACAGAAGAGAAGGGGGGGGGGACAGTGATTGTAAGGGAGAGAGGTGAGGGGGGACAGTGATTGTAGAGAAGAGGGGGGGGACAATGATTGTAGAGGAGAGAAGGGGGGACAGTGATTGTAGAGGAGAGAAGGGGGGGGGGGGACAGTGATTGTACAGAAGAGGGGGGGGACAATGATTGTAGAGGAGAGAAGGGGGGACAGTGATTGTAGAGGAGAGAAGGGGGGGGGGGACAGTGATTGTACAGAAGAGAAGGGGGGGGACAGTGATTGTAGAGAAGAGAAGGGGGGGGGACAGTGATTGTACAGAAGAGAAGGGGGGGGGGACAGTGATTGTAGAGAAGAGAAGGGGGGGGACAGTGATTGTACAGAAGAGAAGGGGGGGGACAGTGATTGTACAGAAGAGAAGGGGGGGGGGGGGACAGTGATTGTAGAGGAGAGAAGGGGGGACAGTGATTGTACAGAAGAGAAGGGGGGGCAGTGATTGTACAGAAGAGAAGGGGGGGGACAGTGATTGTACAGAAGAGAAGGGGGGGGACAGTGATTGTACAGAAGAGAAGGGGGGGGGACAGTGATTGTAGAGGAGAGAAGGGGGGACAGTGATTGTACAGAAGAGAAGGGGGGGCAGTGATTGTACAGAAGAGAGGGGGGGGACAGTGATTGTACAGAAGAGAAGGGGGGGGGACAGTGATTGTACAGAAGAGAAGGGGGGGGGGGGGACAGTGATTGTAGAGGAGAGAAGGGGGGACAGTGATTGTACAGAAGAGAAGGGGGGGCAGTGATTGTACAGAAGAGAGGGGGGGGACAGTGATTGTACAGAAGAGAAGGGGGGGGGACAGTGATTGTACAGAAGAGAAGGGGGGGGGGGACAGTGATTGTACAGAAGAGAAGGGGGGGCAGTGATTGTACAGAAGAGAAGGGGGGACAGTGATTGTACAGAAGAGAGGGGGGGGGCAGTGATTGTAGAGGAGAGAAGGGGGGACAGTGATTGTAGAGGAGAGAAGGGGGGGGACAGTGATTGTACAGAAGAGAAGGGGGGGACAGTGATTGTACAGAAGAGAAGGGGGGGCAGTGATTGTACAGAAGGGGGGGGCAGTGATTGTAAGGGAGAGAGGTGAGGGGGGACAGTGATTGTACAGGAGGTGAGGGGGGACAGTGATTGTACAGAAGAGAAGGGGGGACAGTGATTGTACAGAAGAGAGGGGGGGCTGGGACAGTGATTGTAGAGGAGAGAAGGGGGGCAGTGATTGTACAGAAGAGAAGGGGGGACAGTGATTGTAGAGGAGAGAAGGGGGGGGGGGACAGTGATTGTACAGAAGAGAAGGGGGGGGGACAGTGATTGTACAGAAGAGAAGGGGGGGGGACAGTGATTGTACAGAAGAGAAGGGGGGGGGGACAGTGATTGTACAGAAGAGAAGGGGGGGGACAGTGATTGTACAGAAGAGAAGGGGGGGGGCAGTGATTGTACAGAAGAGAAGGGGGGGGGCAGTGATTGTACAGAAGAGAGGGGGGGGGGGGCAGTGATTGTACAGAAGAGAAGGGGGGGGACAGTGATTGTAGAGAAGAGAAGGGGGGGGACAGTGATTGTAGAGAAGAGAAGGGGGGGGACAGTGATTGTAGAGAAGAGAAGGGGGGGGGACAGTGATTGTAGAGAAGAGAAGGGGGGGGGACAGTGATTGTACAGAAGAGAAGGGGGGGGACAGTGATTGTACAGAAGAGAAGGGGGGGGACAGTGATTGTACAGAAGAGAAGGGGGGGGCAGTGATTGTACAGAAGAGAAGGGGGGGGGGACAGTGATTGTACAGAAGAGAAGGGGGGGGGACAGTGATTGTACAGAAGAGAAGGGGGGGGGGACAGTGATTGTACAGAAGAGAAGGGGGGGGACAGTGATTGTACAGAAGAGAAGGGGGGGGGGGGACAGTGATTGTACAGAAGAGAAGGGGGGGGGGACAGTGATTGTACAGAAGAGAAGGGGGGGGGACAGTGATTGTACAGAAGAGAAGGGGGGGGGGACAGTGATTGTACAGAAGAGAAGGGGGGGGGACAGTGATTGTACAGAAGAGAAGGGGGGGGGGGACAGTGATTGTACAGAAGAGAAGGGGGGGGACAGTGATTGTATAGAAGAGAAGGGGGGGGGGACAGTGATTGTATAGAAGAGAAGGGGGGGGGACAGTGATTGTATAGAAGAGAAGGGGGGGGGGACAGTGATTGTACAGAAGAGAAGGGGGGGACAGTGATTGTACAGAAGAGAAGGGGGGGGCAGTGATTGTAGAGGAGAGAAGGGGGACAGTGATTGTAGAGGAGAGAAGGGGGGACAGCGATTGTAGAGGAGAGAAGGGGGGACAGCGATTGTACAGAAGAGAAGGGGGGGACAGTGATTGTAGAGGAGAGAGGTGAAGGGGGACAGTGATTGTAGAGGAGAGAGGTGAGGGGGGACAGTGATTGTACAGAAGAGAAGGGGGACAGTGATTGTAAGAGAGCGAGCCAAGGGGGGGCAGTGATTATAGAGGAGAGAAGGGGGGCAGTTTTTGGAGAGAGAGCGGGGGGGGCAGTGATCTAGAGAGAAGGGGGGGCAATGACTAAGAGAGAGGGGTGAGGGGGACAATGAGGAGAGAGGTGGGGGGGGCATTGATTATAGAAGAGTGGTGAGGGGGGGGAGTGACTGTAGAGGAGAGAGGTGAGGGGGGGCAGTGACTGTAGAGGAGAGAGGTGAGGGGGGGCAGTGACTGTAGAGGAGAGAGGTGAGGGGGGGGGGGCAGTGACTGTAGAGGAGAGAGGTGAGGGGGGGCAGTGACTGTAGAGGAGAGAGGTGGGGGGGGGCAGTGACTGTAGAGGAGAGAGGTGGGGGGGGCAGTGACTGTAGAGGAGAGAGGTGGGGGGGGCAGTGACTGTAGAGGAGAGAGGTGGGGGGGCAGTGACTGTAGAGGAGAGAGGTGGGGGGGGCAGTGACTGTAGAGGAGAGAGGTGGGGGGGGCAGTGACTGTAGAGGAGAGAGGTGGGGGGGGGCAGTGACTGTAGAGGAGAGAGGTGGGGGGGGCAGTGACTGTAGAGGAGAGAGGTGGGGGGGGCAGTGACTGTAGAGGAGAGAGGTGGGGGGGGCAGTGACTGTAGAGGAGAGAGGTGGGGGGGCAGTGACTGTAGAGGAGAGAGGTGAGGGGGGGGCAGTGACCGTAGAGGAGGGAGGTGAGGGGGGGGGCAGTGACCGTAGAGGAGGGAGGTGAGGGGGGGCAGTGACCGTAGAGGAGGGAGGTGAGGGGGGGGGCAGTGACCGTAGAGGAGGGAGGTGAGGGGGGGCAGTGACCGTAGAGGAGAGAGGTGAGGGGGGGGCAGTGACTGTAGAGGAGAGAGGTGGGGGGGCAGTGACTGTAGAGGAGAGAGGTGAGGGGGGCAGTGACTGTAGAGGTGAGGGGGGGGGCACTGACTGTAGAGGAGGGAGGTGAGGGGGGGACTGTGACTGTAGAGGTGAGGAGGGACAGTGACTGTAGAGGAGAGAGGTGAGGGGGGACAGTGACTGTAGAGGAGAGAGGTGAGGGGGGACAGTGACTGCAGAGGAGAGAGGTGAAGAGGGCATTGATTGTAGGAGAGAGGTGAGGAGGGGACAGTGACTGTAGAGGAGAGAGGTGAGGGGGGACAGTGACTGTATAGGAGAGAGGTGAGGGGGGGACAGTGACTGTAGAGGAGAGAGGTGAGGGGGGGACAGTGACTGTAGAGGAGAGAGGTGAGGGGGGGACAGTGACTGTAGAGGAGAGAGGTGAGGGGGGACAGTGACTGTAGAGGAGAGAGGTGAGGGGGGCAGTGACTGGAGAGGTGAGGGGGGGCAGTGACTGTAGAGGAGAGAGGTGAGGGGGGGCAGTGACTGTAGAGGAGAGAGGTGAGGGGGGGGCAGTGACTGTAGAGGAGAGAGGTGAGGGGGGGGCAGTGACTGTAGAGGAGAGAGGTGAGGGGGGGCAGTGACTGTAGAGGAGAGAGGTGAGGGGGGGGCAGTGACTGTAGAGGAGAGAGGTGAGGGGGGGCAGTGACTGTAGAGGAGAGAGGTGAGGGGGGCAGTGACTGTAGAGGAGAGAGGTGAGGGGGGGACAGTGACTGTAGAGGAGAGAGGTGAGGGGGGACAGTGACTAGAGGAGAGAGGTGAGGGGGGACAGTGACTGTAGAGGGGGGGGCAGTGACTGTAGAGGAGAGAGGTGAGGGGAGACAGTGACTGTAGAGGAGAGAGGTGAGGGGAGACAGTGACTGTAGAGGAGAGAGGTGAGGGGAGACAGTGACTGTAGAGGGGGGCAATGACTGTAGAGGAGAGAGGTGAGGGGGGACAGTGACTGTAGAGGAGAGAGGTGAGGGGAGACAGTGACTGTAGAGGAGAGAGGTGAGGGGGGACAGTGACTGTAGAGAGGGGGCAGTGACTGTAGAGGAGAGAGGTGAGGGGGGACAGTGACTGTAGAGGAGAGAGGTGAGGGGAGACAGTGACTGTAGAGGAGAGAGGTGAGGGGGGACAGTGACTGTAGAGAGGGGACAGTGACTGTAGAGGAGAGAGGTGAGGGGGGACAGTGACTGTAGAGGGGGGGGCAGTGACTGTAGAGGAGAGAGGTGAGGGGAGACAGTGACTGTAGAGGAGAGAGGTGAGGGGAGACAGTGACTGTAGAGAGGGGGCAGTGACTGTAGAGGAGAGAGGTGAGGGGAGACAGTGACTGTAGAGGAGAGAGGTGAGGGGAGACAGTGACTGTAGAGGAGAGAGGTGAGGGGAGACAGTGACTGTAGAGGAGAGAGGTGAGGGGGGACAGTGACTGTAGAGGAGAGAGGTGAGGGGGGACAGTGACTGTAGAGGAGAGCGCTGAGGGGGGACAGTGACTGTAGAGGAGAGCGCTGAGGGGGGACAGTGACTGTAGAGGAGAGAGGTGAGGGGGGACAGTGACTGTAGAGGAGAGAGGTGAGGGGGGACAGTGACTGTAGAGGAGAGAGGTGAGGGGAGACAGTGACTGTAGAGGAGAGAGGTGAGGGGGGACAGTGACTGTAGAGGAGAGAGGTGAGGGGAGACAGTGACTGTAGAGAGGGGGCAGTGACTGTAGATTAGAGAGGTGAGGGGGGACAGTGTTTGTGAAGGGGAGAGTGGTGTATTGGTAGTAGCAGGGAGAGAAGATTGAGGGAGGACAGTTACTGATAGCAGGGGATAATGTGTGGGGGGGGGATAGCAGATAGAGGTAGCTGAGGAGCAAAGTTTGTAGGGAGGGTGGGTTGCGGGGAACAGCATTAATTGTTAGGAATTGAACATTCGGGGATGTTAGTAATAATAAAGGGGAGAAGTGCAGAGGGGAGTGAAGGGGAATAGCAGTAGCAGAGGGAATATTGGGGGTAATGGTGAGTAAACAAGGTAATTAATACATGGGGGTGACGTCATCCTGAGAAAGGTGATGACAGATTTGAGGGCTTCTTGATCTCATTCTTGGCCACACACTGCCCAGGTCTAATGAAAGGTGAATGATTCAACTGGGATTCTCCATAGAATATGAATGAGAGCACTTGACTTATAGAGGTGTTGATGGGCAGGAAAACCCCAAGGACCATGTCTGCAGCTGAGTACCAGACTCTCATATATTTAAACATTCCTTGTTATTGGCTAATTGTTAATTGTGGCTGAGCAGTTTAATATAATTTTCAAGTGTTTGTTAACCCCCCAAAAAACTTCAGATCCTATTCCCTTAAAACAGTGCTTGTGCTGTGTAATCTGCCCCCTTCTAAACTGTAAAAAACCTGCCTGATTCTGCCACTTCCTGTGTCCCCCTCTCAGCACTGACCACGATAATCGGGGTTGCTGAGCCCGGACCACCTTGGTCAGAGTATGTCCCTTTGTCATCCGCAGCTGTCATCTCTGCTCTCCTCTCACCCCCTTCCTCCCTACCTGTCAGCTCTGGGTTCTTTCTCTGCGCCACCCCCCCCCCCCCCACCCCCCCAAACCCCACCGCTATTAGTACATAGGCATACCACACTGTGTAAGTTTTTTTTTTTTTTTTTTTTTCTAAAAACAAGGATTGTGCATACGTTTTTTAGAGCGATCTTCAGGGCGGTCACTGGACTCGCGGTTGCTTTACGTCTCCAAGACAGGGCTTTTGCGGGAGGGGCTGAGCGGCCACATGACCACCCCTGCTGACGTCAGAGGGAGGTCTCGGCCCCTCCTGCAATAGCTATGTATCGAATCTGTAAAGTGGCCATGAGTCACGTGAATGGCCTGAAGATCCCCTTTAAAAAGGTATTTACAATCCTCGTTTTAGAAAAGACTTACACAGTGTGGTATGCTTGCCTATAATTTATCATTTTGAGTTAACAAACACTTTAAGCTGACGATATATTGTACAGTTTTATTGTTACATTTCCCTTCAACTGTGCAGTGCAAGGGCCTGCCTGATGGCATACAAATTGACAGTTTTTACGTTTGACATCACATATTATATGGTTTTGGCAAATCTAAAGGAAAATTGTATAATGTATGCCTCTTTGTATTGGGAATTGTTTCCTGTTGGCCAATCTGCCGGTATTCTGAATTTAGGTTTAAAATACATTTTCCTTTTTTTTGGTTAGTGTTGAACCATGTAGCTGTAGTTTTGCTGAGAACTTCAGGGAAGTTGTGTAGAAGTGTGGCAACTGATTTCACGTTACACAATTCAAGTGTGGGGTGATTTCTGATAAGCTAATGCAGGGCTTGACAAAATTTTGCTTTGAGCCCCTGTTCATATCGGCCATGATTCAACGTGATTTGACATGACAAATCGCAGCCTATTGCCGGCAACCACACCTTCCCAGTCGGCGCCACGCCAACTTTGCGGCACCTCACAGATTTCCAAAAGTAGTTCCTGCGCTACTTTGTCGGAGATTTTCAATAGACATCTGTGCATGAACCCACGCAGATGTCTTTCAAATCGCCCCTGAACTCGCACTGAAATGCGGGTTTGAAATCGTGCGAGTTCAGCTGAAGTTCAGTTCAGTGTGAACGAGGGCTGAATCTAGCAGCCAGCTAAAAGCCAGTTTATTAAATCGGCTGCCTGGCACTCGGAACTGCATGCCCGGAGTGTCGGGCAATACGAATTGCTCATGCCTGGTGCCAAACAAAAAAACCCCGTAAATTAAAGCAAAAAAAACAAAACTTTTTTTTTTCGGTTATAAGATTATGCAAATAACTTCTTTCCCCTTTACTAAGGTGGGCTGATATGGCGGCCCTGTTTCAGTGCCCTGATTATCTGTATGAAATGTCTCCTGCCACACTCTGTCCACTTACCAGCACTTAGGAAAGGGTGCCAGATCAAGCCCGCAACCCCAGCACCCAGCTGTCAAACTGGGAAGATGTCGGAGGTGGGCAGTGAGTGCAAGCAAGGGAAGCCCTCAGTCAGAATGGCAGGTGTGCCGCACTCATCACAGTCCTACCCACCAAGAGAAGGACGCCGGTTTCCACAAATGAGTGCTGTATGCCGCTCCAGCATGCTACAAAGCCACAGCCTCCCTCACCGGTCAACCTAACCTCTTATGCCGCGTACACACGGTCGGACTTTTCAGCTACAAAAGTCTGACAGCCCGTCCGACAGACTTTCAGCGGACTTTCAACAGACTTTCTAGCGACCGGACTTGCCTACACACGATCACACCAAAGTCAGACGGATTCGGACGTGATGACGTACACCGGACTAAAATAAGGAAGTTGATAGCCAGTAGCCAATAGCTGCCCTAGCGTGGGTTTTTGTCCGTCGGACTAGCATACAGGCGAGCGGATTTCTGGGTCCGGTGGAGTTACGACGTAAAAATTTGAAGCATGTTCCAAATCTAAAGTCTGTCAGATTTGCGACTGGAAAAGTCCGGTGAAGCTCACGGCGTCTGTCGGACAAGTCTGGTCGAAAAGTCCGACCGTGTGTATGCGGCATTAGTCTGCGCATCCACGGGGGTGGGCCACATGGGGAGACCGAATCCAGACTGCTGCTGCAGTGTAGCTCTGGTGCCAGGATGCAATTTCCAGTTACCATGGCAACCTGGCGACTGTGATTTGTTGAGCCTTGGACTAATGCTGAATTAAAATGCATTAAGGTAAAAAACTTGAGGCTTTAGAACCACTTTAAGTGACTTTAGGGGGAAGCAATGGTAATAGCTGCAATGATATAAGGTTCTATGTACATGGACAATGTTTTCCTGCCTGTGAAATGCTCATCAAGCGCAGGTTGACGGCTCCAATTTACCTCAATGGTGCAGTGTGGATGACCGCTCTGAGCAGTTTGTGATTTGCTTTCTCTCTATGCAGAACATCCGACTGAAATGAGATTTACATTGAAGGAAAATGGGACCAAACACAGTCTTCTACTGTACTTTGCATTTAATTGTGTGTTTAGGGAATGTTCCCTACACTAATGAACAAAAATGCACATTGAAATTACCATGCCATAGATAGAGATGACAAGAAATGATGTATGTACAATGTGATTTGATGGAACTGGAATTTTTTGACATGTTTGTACCTTGAGTTCTTTTGGTAAACTTTTATTTTCCCTTTCCGTCATTTCAGGACAGCCACAATAGAGAGATAGTCTCCTCCCCTTCCTCTGGAAACACTGCGCCAGCCCATAAAATCTCTCCTCCCCTGCCAGACCTCAGTTATTAGTGTTTCCTCCGGTGGGGAGACACTGTGCAGAGGAACCAGGCCGGGTGCAGTCAGGGAGACTGTGGCCTCTTTCTAAAAAATCATCCCTAGGGAAGCAGGGGCTTCCAGGATGAAGAGTGGCGGTACATACCGCAGCTGAAGCCACCCCTTCCTTGCCGAGCGCGGCATCAGGTCGTGGGGGACCCCTATCGCGTCCACAGGGCCGCAGCATGGAGACAGTCCGCTCTCCCCTGTATCCATACAGGCCGCAAAAATTTGGAACCAGCGGGCCGGACGACGGGTGACGTCATTTCCGGCGGGGGGGCGGACGCTTTCCCTTTGACCCGCGACTTCCGGTTCCGGGTCGCGGGGCTGATAGGGGGCCGGGCTCAGGCTGGAGTGAGTCGCTTCACATGTACACAGTGTGAGACTCTACACAGGCAACCACCTGCAGTCATGTCTGAGGCAGATGCTGCAGCTCATTCGGACGCTGTCTCCAGCCTTCCAAAGGTAAGAGTTCCCTGGGGAGGGGTCCTCTCTATCTAAGGTTTGCTCTCCCTCATGTATGGTTCCTTACTTAGAGGGAGGGCAGTCCCCCTGGGTGGTCAGGGGGTGGGGGGGTGAGCGCAGTTCCCTTAAGGTGGATCTGGTACACCCCCAGGGTTGTTTCCACTTAAACTTGCTGGAAGTAATATGTGTTTTTTTGTATGTATTTTCAGAAATCTACAGAAAAAACAAAGTCCACTCATGTCTCTAAAAGGAAGTGTGCCTCTTGTAGAGACAGTTTAGGGGAAGCATGGACTAAAGTTTTGTGTAAAGAGTGCATAGACTCCCTGGTTAAGGAAAGGGAATCTGAACAGCAGTCTGGGTTGGCAGCTTCTGTGAAAGAGCTGTCATCCACCTTTTCATCTTTTAAAACCTTATTTGAGACGTTCAAGCTTCCCTCTAAACCCATTCAGCAGGACACAACCCCGCCTCATGCTCAGGGCTCTGCACCTGCCAGATCTACCAATTTAGTTATGGCAGAGGAGATGTCAGGCCCTTCCGGGGTGGAGCGGAGGCAACCGGACAGTGGCACGTCTGATTCCCATGAGGAATCAGAAGGGGAGGACCAGGACGGGGAGTCCAGGAAAATCTCCAGGTATAAATTGTCCCTGGATGAGGTGGAAGATCTCTTGGGGGCAATATATACAACCCTCGGGATACACGAGGATAAAAAACCCCTATCTCTCCATGACCTTATGTATAAGGGCTTGGGAGATCAAAAAAAGAAAAGTTTTTTCCAGTACATGAAGTGCTGGTGGAAACTATTAAGAAGGAGTGGCAGGATCCTGAGAGGAAACCCTTCTTTTCTAGCTCCCTTAAGAGAAGGTTTCCATTTTCAGAGGATCCAGCGTCCATTTGGAATAAAAATCCCAAGTTGGATGCCGCCTTCTCTCAGGTCTCTAGACACACAGACCTGGCATTCGAGGATATGGGGGCTTTGTCGGATGTCATGGACAAAAGGATAGACTCACTTCTAAAAAAGACGTGGGACTCAACTGTGGGTAACTTAAAGCCAGAAATGGTTGTTACGGTCGTAGCCCGCAATTTAGAGCACTGGCTTTTCCAGATTCAGGAGCACATTGAAGCTGGCACAGCCAAGGAGACTATCCTAGCCTCGTTCCCCACGATTCTGCGAGGAATCGCATACATTGCAGACGCCTCAGCAGAGTCAGTCCGTATGTCGGCCAGATCAGCGGCGCTGGCGAATTCGGCCAGAAGAGCGCTCTGGCTGAAAACTTGGCCGGGGGACACCGCCTCCAAGGTCAAACTGTGCGGGATTCCCCTGACAGGTGATCTACTCTTTGGCCCTGGTTTAGAGACGGTCTTAGACCGTACAGCGGACAAAAAGAAGTCCTTTCCGCCTAAGAGGAAAGCCCCAGCTCAGACGAGAAAGGGGTTTCGTCCGAAAAAAGGCAAGGAATCTCCCAAGCAAGGGAAGAAAACTTGGGGCCAAAGAGGCAAGGGCAGAGGAGGGGCGATTTTTCGCCCTCCTGAGAAGGCCCGTAAAGATCAATGACTCTCTAGGGACGGTGGGAGGAAGACTGGGGGCCTTCCTTCCACAGTGGGAGACCCTCTCACCCAATCGATTCATCCTGGGGGTCATAAGAAGGGGGTATCTCTTGGAATTCTCAAGACCACCCCCGCAAAGGTTCCTTGTTACGAAGCTTCCCAGCTGCTCAGCAAAGGCCGAAGCTTTGGTGGACGCCCTGAAGGAACTGGAGATTCAGAACGTAGTTCACAGAGTACCAAGGGGGCAGGAAGGAGAGGGGTTCTATTCCCACGTATTTGTGGTGAAAAAGCCCTCGGGAAAATTCAGACTGATTCTGAATTTAAAACCCTTAAACAGGTCAATTTGCTACAAAAGATTCCGCATGGAGTCAATCTTTACGGTCAGGGCCCTGCTACCACACAACTGTTATATGGTGTCTCTGGATCTCAGAGACGCATATTTACACGTCCCTATCGCAGAAACCTCCCAGAGGTTCCTCCGTTTAGCAGTAGACCTGCAGGGCACAATACTGCATCTGCAGTTTCAAGCACTGCCCTTCGGGCTATCCTCCTCGCCCCGCATATTCACAAAGGTACTGGCAGAGGCGTTGGCCTTCCTGCGACTCCAGGGGGTATCAGTTATAGCCTATCTGGACGACCTGCTTCTTTTTGCAGTATCCCCAGAACAGTTGATCAGGGACCTCGATCTAACCAAGAGGGTTCTAACAGGTTTGGGGTGGCTGCTGAACTTAGAAAAGTCCAGTCTCATTCCCTCACAGCGCATTGTGTACCTGGGGTACCTGCTGGACACTACGCTCTCGAGAGTTTTTCTTCCAAGGGAAAAAATTCTAAAACTGGACAGAGCAGTTTTCTCCCTCCAGTGCAACCATCTGGTGTCCAAGAGGTCCATAATGTCAACATTAGGCCTTCTAACTTCTACTCTTCCAGCAGTGCAGTGGGCAGGATTACATTTTCGCCCCCTACAATCATATGTACTAAGAGTATGGGACCACAGTCAGAGGGATCTAGACACCTTAGTACAGGTTCCCCATCAAATAAAGAGATCTCTTTGGTGGTGGAGGAAGGAAGTGAACTTGTCACAGGGACGTCTGTGGCTCATCCCAGTCCCACAGATCCTAACCACGGATGCAAGTGGCAAGGGCTGGGGGGCACATCTGGGATCCCTTCTAGCGCAGGGCACATGGAAGGGCGACGAGCTGCAGAGGTCTTCCAACTGGAAAGAGCTGAGGGCAGTAGGCCTAGCCCTCAGATTCTTCAAAAAGGAACTCCAGGGCCACCATGTACAGGTACGGTCGGACAACTCATCCACCGTGGCCTATATAAACAAGCAGGGAGGCACCAGGAGCGGAAGTCTGCTGGCCCTAGCAGAAGACATTCTAAGCTGGGCCGAGTCCAACACTCTCTCACTCTCAGCGGTTTTTCTGAGAGGGGAGAGGAATATAATCGCAGATTTTCTCAGCCGGAGGAGTCTAAAGGAAGGAGATTGGGCCCTCAACCAGGAGGTTTTCAATCTCATATCCGAGAAATGGGGACCCCCGGAAGTGGATCTTTTCGCTTCAAAAGACAACGCGAAAACCCCCTGTTTTTTCTCCCTAAACGCAGGGAAAGGAGCACTGGGAGTGGACGCATTATCTCAGAATTGGCATTTCAGGACATGTTATGCCTTCCCTCCTCCGGTACTATTACCGGCGGTTCTGAGGAAGTTTCAATTAGAGAGCACCTCTCTTATTCTGGTAGCTCCACATTGGCCGAAAAGGGCATGGTTTTCAATCCTCAGTCAGTTAGCAGCGGAACCTCCCCTTTTCCTTCCACCTCGAAAGGATCTTCTGTCGCAGGGTCCAGTCCTCTGCCCACAGGGGCAACAGTGGAAATTAGCGGCCTGGCTACTGAGGAGGGTATATTAAGATCCAAGGGGTTTTCAGAGCGCTTGATCTCTACCCTCCTCAACCGTAGGAAAAAGGAGACCCGTAAGATTTACAAAAAGGTCTGGCTCCTTTTCAACAAATGGTGCATAGAAAACTCCTTCTCGGTGCAGAGTCCCGTAGCTGCGTTGGAATTTCTGCAGTGTGGAGCGGACAAGGGTTTATCTGTAGGTACCCTTAAAAGTCAGGTTTCAGCACTCAGTGCTTATCTGGAGAAGTCTCTGGCTACCAATCCATGGGTGGTCAGATTCTTTAAGGCACTGTCAAGACAGAGACCTACCAGGGGTCCTCCCTTTCCCGGGTGGGACCTATCTCTGGTTTTACAGAGCCTTACGGGAAGTCCCTTTGAGCCATTGGACAAGTGTCTGTTAAGGGAACTTACCCTAAAAACAGTATTTTTAGTTGCAGTGACAACTGCCAGGAGGGTCAGCGAAATTGAGGCGTTATCAATTAGACCTCCTTTTTGTGTTATTTTGCCAGACAGGATAGTCCTTAAGACTGATCCAGCTTTTTTGCCTAAGGTGGCGTCAGGCTTTCATAGAAGCCAGGAAATAGTCCTACCCTCGTTTTGTCCCAATCCTTCAGGTGAAAGGGAACTAAAATTTCATTTTTTAGATGTAAGGAGGTGTATCCTACAATACCTAGAGATGACTAAAACAATAAGGAAGTCTGATTCTCTATTTATTTTACTTTCTGGGGCCAGAAAGGGTCTCAGAGCGTCCCGACGCACGATTGCCAGGTGGCTTAGATTAGCTATTGGGCAGGCATATTCTTTAGCAGGGAAGGAGGTCCCTAGAGGCATAAAGGCACACTCCATCAGAGCAGTGGCAACTTCCCAGGCAGAGAAGGCTGGAGCAACGCCAGAGCAAATATGCAAGGCAGCGACATGGTCCAGCTACTCCACTTTCGTTAGACATTACAGAGTGGACCTGGTGGCGGCAGGTGAGCAGGCTTTTGGGCGAAAAGTTCTGCAAGCTGTAGTCCCACCCTAATTGGTAAGTGCTCGATTATCCTCTCTATTGTGGCTGTCCTGAAATGACGGAAAGGGAAAATTAAAGTTACGTACCGGTAACGTCTTTTCCTGTAGTCTTTCAGGACAGCCCTAGTTACCCACCCTAAGCTTGGGGGGGTCTTATTAAAGACCAGAACGCAATATGGTAATGATATTGATTGGTATGTTATTAATGTGTTCTTGTGTCTCCCCAGCTGACCGGAGGTACTCTTGAAAGAACTGAGGTCTGGCAGGGGAGGAGAGATTTTATGGGCTGGCGCAGTGTTTCCAGAGGAAGGGGAGGAGACTATCTCTCTATTGTGGCTGTCCTGAAAGACTACAGGAAAAGACGTTACCGGTACGTAACTTTAATTTTTCTGAGAAAAAAAAATCGTGTGTTTGGGAGCTGCTGCATTTGAATGCAAAAGTTCCCATTTTACGATGGTGGCGATGCACACAAGCCCTAATTCCCTTTTCCTTGCTTCCCCTTTTAGATATTGTGTTTAGCAGAAGACCAGCAAAATAAGTTGGCCTGTTGCCTCCTCCCAACCCATATTATAATGTGGGCCAATGGACATTTTAATAAAGATTAGATCTGCCTTTTTTTATCTTGTGGACTCTAGTATTATGACTGAGCAGTCCACTGTACAGGTACAAAATATTGAGAGATAGGTGGATGATTAAAGTAGACCTGTCATGTGAGGCTGTGTAAATTCTAGGTGTTTATGTAACAATAGGCAGTAGAAGGTGCCATTGCATGGCCTCACTTACTAATCCACACCTCCAGGCTCCACGTGGGTCTTCGGGGCTTGTGTTTAGTTTGTACATACTGACCTTTCTGATGGTGGGACATTTGGTGCCCCGTGTATCCCACAGTGCAGTGTGCCTGGCTCTCAGTAGGTTGCTGGGACACCAGCCTCCCATTATGGGATTGAGTGGCGTGCCCAGCCGCCTGACTTGCAGAAAGGTTCTGGGCAGAGTTCAACTGTGTTCTCTTTTAGGCTACGCCTGCGTAAAGATCTATTATTCTTTCCAGGGGTGAAAGCTCCCCAAACTTCTCCCTTCTTCATAATGGTCAGGGCCCTAAAGATCACTCGCTGCTTCAGAAAATGATTTTCTCTTATGCTGAGAAACGTGCAGCTTGTTTTAACTCAGTTTATAAAACTATTGGTTTCTAGGGAAGAAGTGTACAAATAAATACAAATCAAATATGTCCATTTACCTAGTAGACTGAGTATTGTAGTCAGTAAAGACCGTCCATGCTAGAGTTTCCCCATTGTGACAGTCACAACATATTTAGTATGTCATTCTCCATGTTGATGCTGATTTGTGACGTTACACATGGTGGGATCCTTCAAGGAGAACATCTCCAATTGCAGTCTTGTCTGTAGAACTGTGGGCCTATGGGAATATTTGGGTCAAGAACTGATGCAGAATCTGAATTACATCTGAGAGGGATAGTTCAATGATAACCTAGGAAAGTAATAGATGGAGAATTAAAGTGATTGTAAACTATCATCTGGTAAAACAACCCATTCAGTTTTTTTTAATACAAACTATTTTATTGAATAAAGTAAAGAGTAATAACCGTAAGCATCAAGTACAGAAAGTGGTACAATGTATGTAACAATTTATGCGATCATTAGTAGCAAAGTACTTATAACAGCGGTTGATGGTCAGAAGACCAAAAGGGGACAGTTTTATCAGCTTCATTCCGTATTGTCACATAGGTTAGAACAACCCATTCAGTTTAAGGCCTCATGCACACAGGAGGTTTTAAAAACTCCAGCGCTGCTACCAGGAAAAAGCAGTGTTAAAAGCGCACTGTTAGCCGGATTTTTTGCATTAGTGCCTTTTGGCTTTTTTTTTTTTTCCAGTAAAATCACTCCCTATAATATAAAAATACCTAAAAACACCAAATGGGCTAAACGTTTAGCAGCGTTTTTTTTGGTGTTTCTACAGCTCAACAGCCTCTTCTGGACACACAGGCTGTCCTCTTTTTCTACTGCCCCTAAACGCTTATGCCTCCAAATGCCTCTGAAAGTTTGTGTGCATAGACACATAGGCTAACATGGAGGACCATTTAGAGGCAGTTAAAAAAAACGTCAGACACCCCTAACAGCAGCTGTAAAAATGTCCTGCGTGCATGAGCCATAAAAATAAAATGAAGGCAAACCTGTGTGTGTGTGTATATGTGTATGTATGTATGTGTGTGTGTGTATGTATATATGTATATATGTATATATGTATATATGTATATATATATATATATATATATATATATATATATATATATATATATATATATATATATATATATATATATATATATATATAATATACACACAGTGGGGACAGAAAGTATTCGGACCCCCTTAAATTTTTCACTATTTGTAATATTGCAGCCATTTGCTAAAATCATTTAAGTTCATTTTTTTTTTTTTCCTCATTAATGTACACACAGCACCCCATATTGACAGAAAAACACAGAATTGTTGACATTTTTGCAGATTTATTAAAAAAGAAAAACTGAAATATCACATGGTCCTAAGTATTCAGACCCTTTGCTGTGACACTCATGTATTTAACTCAGGTGCTGTCCATTTCTTCTGATCATCCTTGAGATGGTACTACACCTTCATTTGAGTCCAGCTGTGTTTGATTATACTGATTGGACTTGATTAGGAAAGACACACACCTGTTTATATAAGACCTTACAGCTCACAGTGCATGTCAGAGCAAATGAGAATCATGAGGTCAAAGGAACTGCCTGAAGAGCTCAGAGACAGAATTGTGGCAAGGCACAGATCTGGCCAAGGTTACAAAAAAATTTCTGCTGCACTTAAGGTTCCTAAGAGCACAGTGGCCTCCATAATCCTTAAATGGAAGATGTTTGGGACAACCAGAACCTTTCCTAGAGCTGTCCGTCCGGCCAAACTAAGCTATCGGGGGAGAAGAGCCTTGGTGAGAGAGGTAAAGAAGAACCCAAAGATCACTGTGGCTGAGCTCCAGAGATGCAGTCGGGAGATGGGAGAAAGTTGTAGAAAGTCAACCATCACTGCAGCCCTCCACCAGTCGAGGCTTTATGGCAGAGTGGCACGACGGAAGCCTCTCCTCAGTGCAAGACACATGAAAGCCCGCATGGAGTTTGCTAAAAAACACCTGAAGGACTCCAAGATGGTGAGAAATAAGATTCTCTGGTCTGATGAGACCAAGATAGAACTTTTTGCCCTTAATTATAAGCGGTATGTGTGGAGAAAACCAGGCACTGCTCATCACCTGTCCAATACAGTCCTAACAGTGAAGCATGGTGGTGGCAGCATCATGTTGTGGGGGTGTTTTTCAGCTGCAGGGACAGGATGACTGGTTGAAATTGAGGGAAAGATGAATGCGGCCAAGTACAGGGATATCCTGGATGAAAACCTTCTCCAAAGTGCTCAGGACCTCAGACTGGGCCGAAGGTTTACCTTCCAACAAGACAATGACCCTAAGGACACAGCTAAAATAACGAAGGAGTGGCTTCACAACAACTCCGTGACTGTTCTTGAATGGCCCAGCCAGAGTCCTGACTTAAACCCAATTGAGCATCTCTGGAGAGACCTAAAAATGGCGAAGGAGAGGAGGAATGGCAGAGGATCCCCAAATCCAGGTGTGAAAAACTTGTTGCATCTTTCCCAAAAAGACTCATGGCTGTATTAGATCAAAAGGGTGCTTCTACTAAATACTGAGCAAAGGGTCTGAACATTTAGGACCATGTGATATTTCAGTTTTTCTTTTTTAATAAATCTGCAAAAATGTCAACAATTCTGTGTTTTTCTGTCAGTATGGGGTGCTGTGTGTACATTAATGAGGGGAAAAAATGAACTTAAATGAATTTAGCAAATGGCTGCAATATAACAAAGAGTGAAAAATTTAAGGGGGTCTGAATACTTTCCGTCCCCACTGTATGTGTGTGTGTGTGTGTGTATGTATGTATATATATATATATATATATATATATATATATATATATATATATATATATATATATATATATATATATATATATATAATATTATTTTTTTTTTTTTTTTTATTATAAGTGATCGCATTCCCTCTGTTCTCAGCTGCATAAGGGCTGAGGGGAGGAGAAGCAACAATACACTGATCAAGTCTGATCCTTGGAGGAGAGTATCCTGACTTCCCAGAACTGACCATGATAAGCTGTCCTGCTTTTAACAGGAAAGCAGAGGGACTAACAGAAGCACCAGGGATTTCTCATAAAGGAAGTAAAAAAGAGAACCAGATCCTTTTTCATACAAGTACATGGTACAGCAGTCACATTTTAGGAATTTGAAATGCTGGGGAACAAACACTTTACTGTATAGAATCTGCTGGTTCATAAAAATGATGTGTCCCTGTTTTTCTCCTGTTTTCAGTGATCACATCAGTCGTAGACTGCTCCATCTAGTCACGGTGCCATATTAAATGGTGGATTTCTCTGAAAGTTCCCTGGGGATCTACATGGCACTTGCAAGCTCTAGCTTTAGGTACTTTACTTTCTAGTGCACCCCCCCTATATGCAAACTAATAATATTTACGGACAAGCGTTGTTCATTCTGCATTTCTTTGACATTTTTGTCAGATTGTCATTTATTTCTCAAGTTGCCCTTGGCTTCAAATGTCACAATTTTTTTCTAGTTAAAGTGAATGAATCTACTTTTATTTGGCTTGAACAGGAACCAGTGGGGTTTAGGCTGATTTCTTCATGCCCCATCTGTCTTGGGAAGGATTTTGGAGCACAATGAACCCTCAGTTTAAGTTGGCTATATATTTTTCTGGTGTGTCAAAACAAAAGGTGTTCAAAGTCTCTGTATATTTTCATTGTAAAGTAGAAAAGTCTGTCCCTTGCCAGCAGCTGCAGAGAAGGTCCCTTTTGCTCTTTGTGGGGAAGCAGTGGTCTTGTTGCAGAGGTCTGACATGTCCTCTACTGAGTTAGCGAAGTTCATACTCCATGCTGATTGGAGAGCTCTGACTTTAACCACTTAAGGACCGCCTAACGCCGATTTACGTCGGCAAGGCGGCACGGGCAGGCAAAATCACGTACATGTACGTGATTTGCCTCTCGCGGGTGGGGGGTCCGATCGGACCCCCCCCCGGTGCCCGAAGCGGTCCCGATCTGTTCCCCGGCGATCCGAGATGAGGGGGAGGCCATCCGTTCGTGGCCCCCCCCTCGCGATCGCCGCCGGCCAATGGGAACACTCCTTTGCTGCTGTATGCTAAACAGCAGCAAAGGAAATGATGTCATCTCCCCTCGGCTCGGTATTTTCCGTTCCAGCGCCGAGGGGAGAAGACATCAATGTGAGTGCACAACACACTACACACACAGTAGAACATGCCAGGCATACAAAACACCCCGATCCCCCCCCCGATCGCCCCCCGATCCCCCCCCAATCACCCCCCCCCCCTGTCACAAACTGACACCAGCAGGTTTTTTTTTTTTTTTTTTTTTTTTTTTTTCTGATTACTGCATAGTGTCAGTTTGTGACAGTTACAGTGTTGGGAGAGTGAGTATTACCCCCCTTTAGGTCTAGGGTACCCCCCTAACCCCCCCTAATAAAGTTTTAACCCCTTGATCACCCCCTGTCACCAGTGTTGCTAAGCGATCATTTTTCTGATCGCTGTATTAGTGTCGCTGGTGACGCTAGTTAGTGAGGTAAATATTTAGGTTCGCCGTCAGCGTTTTATAGTGACAGGGACCCCCATATACTACCTAATAAATGTTTTAACCCCTTGATTGCCCCCTAGTTAACCCTTTCACCACTGATCACCGTATAACCGTTACGGGTGACGCAGGTTAGTTCGTTTATTTTTTATAGTGTCAGGGCACCCGCCGTTTATTACCTAATAAAGGTTTAGCCCCCTGATCGCCCGGCGGTGATATGCGTCGCCCCAGGCAGCGTCAGATTAGCGCCAGTACCGCTAACACCCACGCACGCAGCATGCGCCTCCCTTAGTGGTATAGTATCTGAACGGATCGATATCTGATCTGATCAGATCTATACTAGCGTCCCCAGCAGTTTAGGGTTCCCAAAAACACAGTGTTAGCGGGATCAGCCCAGATACCCGCTAGCACCTGCGTTTTGCCCCTCCGCCCAGCCCACCCAAGTGCAGTATCGATCGATCACTGTCACTTACAAAACACTAAACGCATAACTGCAGCGTTCGCAGAGTCAGGCCTGATCCCTGCGATCGCTAACAGTTTTTTTGGTAGCATTTTGGTGAACTGGCAAGCAAGCACCAGGCAGCGTCAGGTTAGCGCCAGTACCGCTAACACCCACGCACGCACCGTACACCTCCCTTAGTGGTATAGTATCTGATCGGATCAATATCTGATCCGATCAGATCTATACTAGCGTCCCCAGCAGTTTAGGGTTCCCAAAAACGCAGTGTTAGCGGGATCAGCCCAGATACCTGCTAGCACCTGCGTTGTGCCCCTCCGCCCGGCCCAGCCCAGCCCACCCAAGTGCAGTATCGATCGATCACTGACACTTACAAGGCACTAAACGCATAACTGCAGCGTTCGCAGAGTCAGGCCTGATCCCTGCGATCGCTAACAGTTTTTTTGGTAGCATTTTGGTGAACTGGCAAGCACCGGCCCCAGGCAGCGTCAGGTTAGCGCCAGTACCGCTAACACCCACGCACGCAGCATACGCCTCCTTTAGTGGTATAGTATCTGAACGGATCAATATCTGATCCGATCAGATCAGATCTATACTAGCGTCCCCAGCAGTTTAGGGTTCCCAAAAACGCAGTGTTAGCGGGATCAACCCAGATACCTGCTAGCACCTGCGTTTTGCCCCTCCGCCCGGCCCAGTCCAGCCCACCCAAGTGCAGTATCGATCGATCACTGTCACTTACAAAACACTAAACGCATAACTGCAGCGTTCGCAGAGTCAGGCCTGATCCCTGCGATCGCTAACAGTTTTTTTGGAAGCTTTTTATTGAACTGGCAAGCACCAGCGGCCTAGTACACCCCGGTCGTAGTCAAACCAGCACTGCAGTAACACTTGGTGACGTGGCGAGTCCCATAAGTGCAGTTCAAGCTGGTGAGGTGACAAGCACAAGTAGTGTCCCGCTGCCACCAAAAAGACAAACACAGGCCCGTCGTGCCCATAGTGCCCTTCCTGCTGCATTCGCCAATCCTAATTGGGAACCCACCACTTCTGCAGCGCCCGTACTTCCCCCATTCACATCCCCCAACGAAATGCAGTCGGCTGCATGAGAGGCATTTTTATGTGCTCCCGAGTACCCCTACCCAACGAACCCCCCCCAAAAAGATGTTGTGTCTGCAGCAAACGCGGATATAAGCGTGACACCCGCTATTATTGTCCCTTCTGTCCTGACAATCCTGGTCTTTGCATTGGTGAATGTTTTGAACGCTACCATACACTAGTTGAGTATTAGCGTAGGGTACAGCATTGCACAGACTAGGCGCACTTTCACAGGGTCTCCCAAGATGCCATCGCATTTTGAGAGACCCGAACCTGGAACCGGTTACAGTTATAAAAGTTAGTTACAAAAAAAGTGTAAAAAAAAAAATATATATATATAAAATAAAAAAAAATAGTTGTCGTTTTATTGTTCTCTCTCTCTATTCTCTCTCTCTATTGTTCTGCTCTTTTTTTACTGTATTCTATTCTGCAGTGTTTTATTGTTATTGTTATTGTTATTGTTATTATGTTTTATCATGTTTGTTTTTCAGGCATGTAATTATTTATACTTTATTGTTTACTGTGCTTTATTGTTAACCATTTTTTTGTCTTCAGGTACGCCATTCACAACTTTGAGTGGTTATACCAGAATGATGCCTGCAGGTTTAGGTATCATCTTGGTATCATTCTTTTCAGCCAGCGGTCGGCTTTCATGTAAAAGCAATCCTAGCGGCTAATTAGCCTCTAGACTGCCTTTACAAGCCGTGGGAGGGAATGCCCCCCCCCCCCCACCGTCTTCCGTGTTTTTCTCTGGCTCTCCTGTCTCAACAGGGAACCTGAGAATGCAGCCGGTGATTCAGCCAGCTGACCATAGAGCTGATCAGAGACAAGAGTGGCTCCAAACATCTCTATGGCCTAAGAAACCGGAAGCTACGAGCATTTTATGACTTAGATTTCGCCGGATGTAAATAGCGCCATTGGGAAATTGGGGAAGCATTTTATCACACCGATCTTGGTGTGGTCAGATGCTTTGAGGGCAGAGGAGAGATCTAGGGTCTAATAGACCCCAATTTTTTCAAAAAAGAGTACCTGTCACTACCTATTGCTATCATAGGGGATATTTACATTCCCCGAGATAACAATAAAAATGATTTAAAAAAAAAAAAAATGAAAGGAACAGTTTAAAAATAAGATAAAAAAGCAAACAAATAATAAAGAAAAAAAAAAAAAAAAAAAAAAGCACCCCTGTCGCCCCCTGCTCTTGCGCTAAGGCGAACGCAAGCGGCGGTCTGTCGTCAAACGTAAACAGCAATTGCACCATGCATGTGAGGTATCGCCGCGAAGGTCAGATCGAGGGCAGTAATTTTTGCAGTAGACCTCCTCTGTAGATCTAAAGTGGTAACCTGTAAAGGCTTTTAAAGGCTTTTAAAAATGTATTTATTTTGTTGCCACTGCACGTTTGTGCGCAATTGTAAAGCATGTCATGTTTGGTATCCATGTACTCGGTCTAAGATCATCTTTTTTATTTCATCAAACATTTGGGCAATATAGTGTGTTTTAGTGCATTAAAATTTAAAAAAGTGTGTTTTTTCCCCAAAAAATGCGTTTGAAAAATCGCTGCGCAAATACTGTGTGAAAAAAAAAAATGAAACACCCACCATTTTAATCTGTAGGGCATTTGCTTTAAAAAAATATATAATGTTTGGGGGTTCAAAGTAATTTTCTTGCAAAAAAAAAAAAACTTTTTCATGTAAAAAATAAGTGTCAGAAAGGGCTTTGTCTTCAAGTGGTTAGAAGAGTGAGTGATGTGTGACATAAGCTTCTAAATGTTGTGCATAAAATGCCAGGACAGTTCAAAACCCCCCCAAATGACCCCATTTTGGAAAGTAGACACCCCAAGCTATTTGCTGAGAGGCATGTCGAGTCCATGGAATATTTTATATTGCGACACAAGTTGCGGGAAAGAGACAAATTTTTTTTTTTTTTTTTTTTTTTTTGCACAAAGTTGTCACTAAATGATATATTGCTCAAACATGCCATGGGAATATGTGAAATTACACCCCAAAATACATTCTGCTGCTTCTCCTGAGTACGGGGATACCACATGTGTGAGACTTTTTGGGAGCCTAGCCGTGTACGGGACCCCGAAAACCAAGCACCGCCTTCAGGCTTTCTAAGGGGCGTGAATTTTTGATTTCACTCTTCACTGCCTATCACAGTTTCGGAGGCCATGGAATGCCCAGGTGGCACAAAACCCCCCCAAATGACCCCATTTTGGAAAGTAGACACCCCAAGCTATTTGCTGAGAGGTATAGTGAGTATTTTGCAGACCTCACTTTTTGTCACAAAGTTTTGAAATTTGAAAAAAGAAAAAAAAAAAAAGTTTTTTCTTGTCTTTCTTCATTTTCAAAAACAAATGAGAGCTTCAAAATACTCACCATGCCTCTCAGCAAATAGCTTGGGGTGTCTACTTTCCAAAATGGGGTCATTTGGGGGGGGTTTGTGCCACCTGGGCATTCCATGGCCTCCGAAACGGTGTTAGGCAGTGAAGAGTAAAATCAAAAATTCACGCCCTTAAAAACGCTGAAGGCGGTGATTGGATTTCGGGGCCCCGTACGCGGCTAGGCTCCCAAAAAGTCCCACACATGTGGTATCCCCATACTCAGGAGAAGCAGCTAAATGTATTTTGGGGTGCAATTCCACATAGGCCCATGGCCTGTGTGAGCAATATATCATTTAGTGACAACTTTGTGCAAAAAAAAAAAAAAAAAAAAAAAAAGTGTCACTTTCCCGCAACTTGTGTCAAAATATAAAATATTCCATGGACTCAATATGCCTCTCAGCAAATAGCTTGGGGTGTCTACTTTCCAAAATGGGGTCATTTGGGGGGGGGTTGTGCCACCTGGGCATTCCATGGCCTCCGAAACTGTGATAGGCAGTGAAGAGTGAAATCAAAAAGTTACACCCTTAGAAATCCTGAAGGCGGTGATTGGTTTTCGGGGTCCCATACGCGGCTAGGCTCCCAAAAAGTCCCACACATGTGGTATCCCCGTACTCAGGAGAAGTAGCTGAATATATTTTGGGGTGCAATTCCACATAGGCCCATGGCCTGTGTGAGCAATATATCATTTAGTGACAACTTTTTGTAAATATTTTTTTTTTTTTTTTTTTTTGTCATTATTCAATCACTTGGGACAAAAAAAATAAATATTCAATGGGTTCAACATGCCTATCAGCAATTTCCTTGGGGTGTCTACTTTCCAAAATGGGGTCATTTGGGGGGGTTTTGTACTGCCCTGCCATTTTAGCACCTCAAGAAATGACATAGGCAGTCATAAACTAAAAGCTGTGTAAATTCCAGAAAATGTACCCTAGTTTGTAGACGCTATAACTTTTGCGCAAACCAATAAATATACGCTTATTGACATTTTTTTTACCAAAGACATGTGGCCGAATACATTTTGGCCTAAATGTATGACTAAAATTGAGTTTATTGGATTTTTTTTATAACAAAAAGTAGAAAATATCATTTTTTTTCAAAATTTTCGGTCTTTTTCCGTTTATAGCGCAAAAAATAAAAACTGCAGAAGTGATCAAATACCATCAAAAGAAAGCTCTATTTGTGGGAAGAAAAGGACGCAAATTTCGTTTGGGTACAGCATTGCATAACCGCGCAATTAGCAGTTAAAGCGACGCAGTGCCAAATTGGAAAAAGACCTCTGGTCCTTAGGCAGCATAATGGTCCGGGGCTCAAGTGGTTAAAGGGGTGTGTCAGACCTCTTCAAAGAAACCACTGCTTCCAAACAGAGAGCATAGGACCCACTCTGCTTCTGCTGGCAGAGGACATGGTATTCTCTTGAGGCCTCATGTACACAGGTGTTTAGCCCGTCTGCATCAAATCTCAGTGTTTTCAGGCACCCGGGATGCATAGGTGCAGTGTCCAGCCCCGCTGCCAACAGCCTGTGAAAAACTGTGACAAGCTGAAATACTTGGGTGCTGTACTGAGCAAATATGTTTAGGAATGTGTGCAGGGCAATACATCCCTGAAAGTATATGGCTCTAAATGTGAGTACTGCTCGGCAAAGTGTCCAGGTGCTGACAGACCAGACTGCCAGTGTGCATGTAGCTTTATGCTGTGGCTGCTTTAGAAAGAAACATTGTAAAACTGTGCACACCTTTTTGTTTTGATGAACCTGAAATGTATTTAGCCCATTTAAGCTGAAGGTTCAATTGGACTTTTAGCCCTAGTTAACACTGATGCGACATGAGCTCCGACTTTGGGAGCACATGTTATATGAGGAGTCACGCCCCATTTAGTGCAATGTAACCATTCTAATAGGAGCGGCTCGAGTCGCTCTGACTTTGAAAAAGGATCCTGCACTACTTTTGTTCTGATTTCTGTTAAAGAAGTTGCATGCAAGTCATCCCGAAGTCACGCTGGGATGTCAGGTTCGAAGTCGCGTCAGTGTGAACTGGGCCCTAAAGTCCTGGCCTCGTGTACTCAGGGGTAGTCTTGGATAAACATTACCTGTTGTACAAGTAGAGTGTAAACCCCAGATATGAACAACTACTTTACAGCATTTTGGTTTTTCTAATAAAAAAGTAGTAGTAGGAGGAATAATGCTTTTAATTATGTCTTTAAAGTGTACCCGTTTCATGATATAATACATAAACCAGCAAAATAGCAATCGCCATAAAGAACCTTTTATATACCATTGGTTGTGCCAGACAGCACCTAAGGAACATGGAGCAAATCTTGACTATCTCCATGTCTGATCAGGGGCACAATGGCATCAACTCGTATTCAGTTTGATGTGACTTAAAATTCTGACTATATCTGAAAACATCACAACATTCATTTCATTAAAAACTGCATTACAACTGGATTGTGCACCTTTGGAGCATCCGGCTGTACTGTGGAATCTTGGTATGTCAGTAGCTCATCCAGTTTCATGCACACTGACATCTGTTCACCAGATGTTGGCACCTGACATGCAATGAGAGAATTCATGGAATGGCTTGCAATCTGTAAACACTGCTACATCTCACCAAAGTCATTTTTTTGGCTGATCCAGAACTAACCTCTGTCCACGCAGATCAAGAATCTGATACATCTGAGGTTAGACATTTCAGACATTGGCGGTATCCACTTCCTGGCCCTTTTTTTTATTTATTTTTTAAGCTTCTGCTGAGCCTACAACCCATTTTGTCCGAGGTGAAGAGGTTTTTACCTTATCACAGTTTTTATGCATGTTGTCCAACTCCAAGCTGTATAAACTTGAATGCTTTTTGGATGTAAGCATATCAGGTGATGTGTAATAAGGGCGGGTGTGGCCTAAGGAGATCAACACCTATATCAATATATTATTATATTATTTTTCTCAGGCAAAATGGGCCAAAAAAGAGATTTAACTGACTTTGAAACATCAACTAAAGTCTTTCAGAGGGATGCAGCACTCTTGAAATTGCTAAGATATTGGGGCGCGATTATAAAACTATCAAACCTTTTGTTGCAAATAGTCAACGGGGTTGTAAGAAATGTGTTGAGAAATAAAGACGCAAATTAACTGCCAGAGATTTGATAAGAATTAAACGTGAAGCTACTAGGAACCCATTATCCTCTAGTGCTGTCATATTCAAGAACTGCAACCTACCTGGAGTGCCCAGAAGTACAAGGTGTTCAGTATTCAGAGACATGGCCATGGTAAGGAGGGCTGAAACCTGACCATCACTGAACAAGATAAGTGGAAATGTCAAAATTGGGCCAAGAAATATCTGAAGATTTTTCAAAGGTCTTATGGACTGATGAGATAAGAGTGACTGTTAAAGGACCAGATGGATGGGCCTGTGACTGGATCAGTAACGGGCACAGAGCTTCACTTTGACTCAGAGGCCAGCACGGTGGAGGTGTGGTACTGGCATGGGCTGGTATTATTAAAAATGAGCTAGTTGGACTTTTTGGGTTGAAGATGGTCTCAAAATCAACTCCAAAACCTACTGCCAGTTTTTGATAGACACTTTAAGCAGTGGTAGAGGAAAAAGTCTGCATCTTTCAAGAGGACAATGCTCCATCGCATGCATCGAAAGTACTCCACTGCGTGGCTATCCAGTAAAGGCCTTAAAGACAAAAGAATAATGACATGGCCCCCTTCCTCACCTGACCTAAACCCCATTGAGAACTTCTGGGCCCTTCTTAAACGGGAGATTTATAGTGAAGGAAAGCGGTACATCTCTCTGAACAATGTCTGGGAGGCTGTGGTTGCTGCTGCACAAAAAAGTTGATTGGTTCTTCCTCCGTTTCTTCTTCTGCTCCGCTGTCTTCTTCTTCTGCCGGTTCTTCCTCCGATCTTCTCCCAACCCTAGCTCCCACAGTTGTGCGGGCTCCGCTCTCTGCAGAGTCTTCTATAGCCATGGGGCGTGGCCACCCAGTGACATCATCCGGAGACCCTGCCTCTTGTGACGTCACCGTCCCTTCACTAAATTTTGGCAGGTTAAAGAGATCCTTGGCTATGCAGCGCAAAGCAACAGGTTTTCTTTAACGACAGCTCTGCCAGCTGCTCTTAATCTAATCCTCTTGCTTCTTCGTTGCAGTATTCGGCCTCAGGAAGTGAAGGGAGGAATGGTCAGTAATCTGTGTTCCTGTTGGGGATGGTTATTCTCATTGACTTTAGGGCCATTCTGACATGCGCTTCGAGTTTAAGAGCATAAGTCGCTTGACGTCAAATTCCCTATGACAGCAGTTTTAACTGATCCGACTTGGGTACGATTTCAGCCCATTGATTTCAATGGAAATCAGGATCATCATCTTAACTGCTCCGACTTGTGCTCTGAGGATCTTGAGGGGAAACCCCACACCAAAATTAAAAAAAAAAAAAAAATCAGCATAGGCCCTTCGGTCTGGTATGGATTTTGAGGAGAAACCCCAAGGGCCTCTTCCCAATAACCCTGGATAGTGGGTGTGGGGGTCTGCGGGCAGGAGGCTTATCAGAATCTGAATGCCCCCTTTAACCAGGGGACCCTCAGATCCTGCCTCCTCCTATGTGAATGAGTACATTACACCCATACTTTAAAAAAAAAAAAAAAAGTAGTGTACTGTTACAAAATCAAGAGACCATAAAAGTTTTTTATTAAAAATTGCCCCTGTCATAGCTCCGTGTCTGTTTCCTCTGGACCTTTCTCTCCAGTTCTTCTTCCTCTGGTCTTCTCTGTCCGCTTCTTATCCCTGTTCTTCTCCATCTGCTTCTTCCAGTTCTTCTCTCTCTTTTGATGACTTCTTCCTCCGCTGACCTGGTCTTCCTCTGACGCTGGCTCCTGCTGTTGTCAGGTGTGGTGTCTGACAGTTCTTATTTAGCCATGGGGCGTGGCCATCTGGGGACATCATGTAGAGACCCTGCCCCCTGTCCCGAGGGGGCGAACTCTCAGTGTGACATCACAAGGTGGTGGGGGATACGGGTAAGTTCTCCGGATGGCAATGCCCCATGGCTACATAAGAGCTGGCAGACACTGGACCTGACACAACAGCAGGAGCCAGTGTCGCAGGGAGAAGAAGCAGACTGAGAAGAACCGGAAAACACATGGCTATGACGGGGGACGTTTATAATAAAAGACTTCGAAAAGCGTCTCTTGTTTTTTGTAACACTACACTTTTTTTTTTTTTTTTTTTTGTGTAGGGTTTCCCCTCAACCTGACCCTTAGGTCTGGTTTGGTCTTGGAGGGACCCCACACCGTTTTTCTCCCTTTGCCTTTCAGGACAGCACCTTTAGAGGGAGCATAGCTCCACCTCTTAACAGGAAACGCTGCGTGACAAGGCCCCTTTAAAATCGGCTGCTTCCACCATGCCATCAGTTTTAGTGTCCTCCGCCATGGTGGAAGCACTGCTGGGGAACTAGAGGGGCTGCGCTCTCTCCAAGGAGGGGGTTTTGGCAGTACCTGTGTGTTTTTTGTTTTTTTGTTTTAGTCATCAGATTAGCCCAGCTCCCTCCAGCACGAGAGGGGGGGTTGCTCCGGTGCCTGTTCCTTCGCCAGCGCACAGGAGTAAGGGTCCGCTGGTGGTCGCCCGCCTGGGTGCTCAAGGGGCCGCAGGTGTGCTCAGTTGGAGCGTCCGTGCCAGATCTCGGCATGTTGTTTCCGAGTCCCGGATGTCAGGTGACGTCATTTACGGGGGGGGGGGGGGCAGAGAATTCCGGCGGGGCGTAGCAGTGTGTGGTTCTGGCTGCTGGAACGCAGGAGGAAGGGGCGGGTCATCTGTGCGGACTTCCTTCTGCTCCTGAGTGGTGGACGCCAGAAGAGCTGCATTTAAGGAGCACATAGGCGGCTGCTATGGAGCTCATGATGGGGGAGACAGTCGTCGGCAGCAATGGCGGATGCAGAGAAAACCCAGTTGGCATTACATAACAAAATGTACCAGGGGCTAGAGGAGACAAAACAGTTTTTCCTGTCCATAAAGTTCTGACCGGTACAATTAAGAAGGAATGAAAGGATCCAGAAAAAGGACTTTTTTTTTTTTTCTTTTTCTAGAGCCCTCAAAAGGAGGTTTCCTTTTGAGGCGGATGAAGCATTGGTGTGGAATAAAAGACCAAAAATTGATGCCACCTTCTCATAAGCGTCTAGATGGACTGATCTAGCATTTGAGGACATGGGCGTACTTAAAGTGGGGTTCCACCCAAAAAACAAAAATACCTGGAAAAAAGTACTTGGATATTTTTTTTTTTTCACTTACCTCTAAATGCCTGTTGTGGTCCCTCGTAGTCTGCCTGTTCCTTTGCCTGGGCTGGTGATATCACTTCCCCCCCAGGCACAGGAAGGGCTCCGCTCTGCTCCCTCCCTCCTGTCAATCATCTGGGACCCATTACAGGTCCCAGGTGATTGAGCGGCCAATCACGGCGCCGCTCGCGCATGCACAGTGGGTGCCAGGCTGTGAAGCCACAGCCCGGCGCCCACAGTTGAAATGCCGACGAGCGGAGGGGGGGGACGAGCGGGGCCTCGATCCCCCGCATCGCTGGACCCAGGGACAGGTGAGTGTCCAATTAAAAGTCAGCAGCTGCAGTATTTGTAGCTGCTGACTTTTAATTTTTTTTTTTTTTTTTTTTTTGACGGCCCCCTGGGTGGAACTCCTCTTTAAAGACATGGACAAAAGAGCAGACGCACTGTTAGGGAAAGCCTGGGACTTATCCTTATCTAACCTAAAGCCGGCAATGGCCGCTACAGTAGTAGCCAGAAACATGGAATGCTGTCTGGAACAACGTAAAGGCCATGTGGTAGCAGGCACCTCTAGGAAAGATTTGCTAGAGTCCTTCCCTACCCCTTTAAGAGCGGTCAAATACATGGCAGATGCCTCGGCGGAATCTATCAGAATGTCGGCCAGGTCTTCAGCCATAGATCAGACTAGGGTTGTCCCGATACCGATACCGAGCATTTGCCCAAGTACTTGTACTCGGGCAAATGCTCCCGATGCTTCCCCCAATACCTTGACTGTCAGCGGTGATCGGCGCGTGGGGGAGTTACAAGCTTCTCCCCCCGCGGCTTTCAGCTGCTTTAGTGACATACAGCGGTGATCGGTGCTTGTAACTCCCCCACACGCGATCACCGCTGACTGTCACCTCATCCCCCTTAGTCCCCCTCCGTTCCTCTGTCCCCCTCCGTTGTCCTGCTCCGTTGCTCTGTCCCCCTCCGCTCCTCTGACCCCCTCCGCTGTCCTCCTTCTTTGCTCTGTCCCCCTCCGTTCCTCTGACCCCCTCCGCTGTCCTCCTTCTTTGCTCTGTCCCCCTCCGTTCCTCTGTCCCCCTCCGCTGTCCTGCTCCGTTGCTTTGTCCCCCTCCGTTCCTCTGACCCCCTCCGCTGTCCTCCTTCTTTGCTCTGTCCCCCTCCGTTCCTCTGACCCCCTCCGCTGTCCTCCTTCTTTGCTCTGTCCCCCTCCGTTCCTCTGACCCCCTCCGCTGTCCTCCTTCTTTGCTCTGTCCCCCTCCGCTGTCCTCTTTATTGCTCTGTCCCCCTCCGTTCCTCTGACCCCCTCCGCTGTCCTCCTTCTTTGCTCTGTCCCCCTCCGTTCCTCTGACCCCCTCCGCTGTCCTCCTTCTTTGCTCTGTCCCCCTCCGTTCCTCTGACCCCCTCCGCTGTCCTCCTTCTTTACTCTCTCCCCCTCCGCTGTCCCCATCCGTTCCGGCTTTCCGCTGTCCCCCTCTCTCTTCCTCTGTCCCCTCCGTTCTGCTGTCTCTCCGCTGTGTGAATGGACAGAGTCAGCTGACTCTGTCTATTCACATAACTGAAACATTGTAATCACCTGTGATTACGATGTGTCAGTTTATGAATGGAGAGGAGTCGCTGTCTTCTCTCCATTCATTCTCAGTGCAGCTGAGGCTGCAGAGAAAGGGACTGGGCAATCTCTATCCTCGGTCTCTTTCTCTGTCTCAAGGGGGAGATATCAGAGGGGGGTTAAGACCCCTGATATCTCACCAAAGCCCCCCAACAGGGCTGATTAAAAAAAAAAACCACACACATAGTGCAATAAAGAATAAAAAAAAATTAAATTGTAAAAAATAATAAATGTAAATGAAAAAAAAAAACACACACACACACCGTTCACTCCCCCCCCCCCCTAAAAAAAAAAAAAAAAAAAAAAAAAAAAAAAAAAAAAACTGTCACGTGACATTATAAAAAAAGTATCGGTAATCGGTATCGGCGACTTGAAAAAAAGTATTGGTACTAGTACTCGGTCCTAAAAAAGTGATATCGGGACAACCCTAGATCAGACCCAGAAAAGACCCTGGAATCCTCAAAGGGGGAGACGCAGAGGCGGGGTGCTCTTTACACCCCCTGAGCAAACCTCAAAAAAGCAATGAACGACCATCTACCAGTAGGCGGGAGGTTGCAGGCCTTCCTGCCAGGTTGGGAAAAAGCAATTAGACAAAGATAGATGAAGTGATTACGATACATATACAGACACATGTGACATCTCTGAACCCGACGTTTCTGGCTTGATGCCCTTCTTCAGGGTTTTTTGTTTTTTTTACAAACCAAGCAAAGTGTCTATCAAGAAAACATATCATTATAATGCTAATACATAAACATCAATGTAAGGCATGAAAAGCACATCAGAGGCAATGCATATTGCATACCAATAGTAACTGTAACTTGTGCTTAGATATAGGAACCCTTAACTCCCATGTAGCAGAGAGGCTGGAAGGATGAGACCCAATCTTAAATAGCCCCACAGAAAGTATGGATACCTCAACAAAGGTCCAAAAAAGAAAAGGAAGGTCAGAGAAAGACTATTGCATAGAGGATACTCTTCTATGTGCAAGAAAAAGGCACATAGACAAGCTACAAAATGATCTAGACAAGATTTGCTTTTTAATAAGGAAATTTCTAACAAAGCAACGATCAGCCAAACAATTTGAGGATCATTATGCGATATACTAAACACAATAGAATTAGAACCATTATATCAAAATACTGGCACCTTTTGTGCATTGATCCCTCTGAGTCCCTTCATTTCATTGAGTCCACCTATCACATATCGTAGAACTAGATCCCTAAAAGATATACTTGTACATAGCGAATTCACAGGAGAATTCCGCAAGGACCCATGTAAGTGTCCGGGCACCTTCCGATGCGGCGGATGTGGCTATTGCCATTATATGTGCACAGGAAGCAATATTAGACTCCCCAATGGTAGGATTTTCAAACCCACACATTATGCCAACGGTAAGACAGTGGGGGTGATCTATATGCTGTCCCGTCAATGTGGATCTTTCTACGTAGGGAAGACCAAACAAGAATTTCACAAAAGGGTCTGCATTCTTAGTATGCGGAAATCAAGCCCAGATCTTCCAGTAGGCAGACATGTTAGGTATGTACATGGGGGCAAATTTCCGCAGATAAAATTCCTCATTCTCGATCGATTACATCCCAGTACCCAGGGTGGAGACTGGAACAGATTGTTGCTCCAGTGTAAAACACGCTAAATAACAAGTCTGAATGCCTTCGCCCCCCCCCCCCCCCGGCCTTAATGACATGGTGAGCTATCGCCCCTTCTTAGAGCCCTTTCACACGAGCCGCGGGGGCGTCGGCCGTAAAGCGGCGTTATTTTTAGCAACTTTTTGTGACGCCCTGCCAGCGCACCACTCCAGTGTGAAAGGAGCCGCTTTTTTTCAGGCGCTATATAGAGCTGCACAATTCTGGCTAAAATGAGAATCGAGATTTTTTTTTGCTTAGAGGATAGATCACGATTCTCGCGGCGTAACATCATCTTTCACATTAAAACAAAAAAATTGTGCTAACTTTACTGTTTTTTTTTTTTTATTTTTTTTTTTTATTTATTGAAGTGTATTTTTTCCCAGAAAAAAAATTGCATTTGAAAGACCACTGGGCAAATACAGTGTGACATAAAATATTGCAGCAATTGCCATTTTATTCGCTAGGGTCTCTGCTAAAATATATATATAATATAATTATATATATATATATAATTTATAAAATGTTTGGGGGTTCCGAGTAATTTATTTTTTTTTTTTAGCAAAAATTACTGATTTTAACTTAAGAAACAAGTGTCGGAAAAAGATTGACTTTAAGGCCTCTTTCACACTGACGATCCGTTCAGGTCCGCCTGTCAGTTTTTTAGGCGGACCTCAACGGACCCTCCATAGATCTCTATTGAGCGTCGGATGTCAGCAGTGACATGTCCGCTGACATCCGACCCGCTCCGATCCAAAAAAGTGTAACAGAGGAAAAACCTACTTTTCGATCCGTTATCGGATCGGGTGACGGCGGACTCTACGGTCCGTCGTCATCCGATCCCCCATAGGGGAGAGCGGCGCTCTGACCTGTCATCTGCCTGCTCAGTGGGGATCGGCAGAGCGATTCCCCGCTGAGCAGAGCGGGCTCCGTACACGGACACGTCCGTGTGAAGGAGACCTTAGTGGTTAAACTTCCTGCATTTACACTTTGTTTAAAACTTGGCAGATTGTTATTTGTTTATATCCCTTTGATCTAAGAAGGAAGTTAGTTACAATGTTTCAAGTTCTAAACTTGGCAGACTGCCCTAATGCTTTCTTTTGACAGCTGAGTGAGCAGATAATCTCTCCACTTGTTTATATGAAAGAATCGGCAAACTCAGCAGGACAGATCATCAGAGGGGGTGAATTTTAACGATTAATTGTGCAGCTCTAGCGCTATACAGGCGATATTTTTAGCGCTGTAGCGCCTGAAAAACGCTGGCAGTGTGAAAAGGGTCTTAGAGAGTTTCTCATCTGGGGAATGGGAAGAATAGGAATCTTGAAGACTCCATAGTCTTCTGCCACAACAAAAAGCAAATCCTTTACTCCCAATTTCTATTTTTGGTTTATAGTATAGGGCAACATGTATGGTGCCGTTTGTTTGAATAACGCATTCTGATAGGAAGCCTTATTAAGAATTTTCTTAATTTTTCTTATCTTTTTTTCTATGTTTAATATTAAGAAGTCTATTATTTATATACCCCCTTTCTCTCTTTTTTGTTTTTCATCCTGTTCAACATCTAATATAATATAACATGTTGATAATGCTGCCACTTTATCATATCTTTTAGCCCCCTCTCATAATCATCCTCTTTTCTCCTCCTCCTTTTTCTTCCTCCTTTTTACAGAATTTGATGATGAGAACCTCAATTTTCTGCCCCCCTTTTTGGTTTTGGATTTATCTCACCCGGCGCACAAAGGGGGTGCTCTGTGCTGTTAGCACTGGGTCCCCCTATTTGCACATCGCTGACATGATCGGGCTCTCCTTTGAGTCCCGTCCACTGTCGGCAGGCTGTGAATGTTGCATCAGTGTCCTTGGAGCGCAGAGCGCCATCACGTTCATTTGGGGTGGCGTCCTGAGGACATGTCTCTTAAGAAAACATGTATATCATTATAATGGTAATACATAAACATCAATATAAGGATATAAAGAACGCCTGTAATCAGATCCGACTCAGCTGTGTTTGCACGCCGCAATGGTTCTGATTACTGGCGTTCTTTTGAAACACGCCAGCGGAGGTAAGATGGACACACAGGACATGGTTTGCTATGTCTTCTTGATTTACTCAAGCAAGCTGGATGTGATTCCTTCTTTATAATACCACCTCTTTTACATCCCATACAGGTATACCTCCTAGGCAGGGATTCATGTGAATTTTCCCAGCCAATTCTTTGGGACTGTTAAACAAAGGACATCTTCCTGTGTGGAATCTATGTATATATTTTCCATCCAGATATGTATGCCTGATATATTTAACCATGTGCAATTTTATCTGGTTTTGGATTCCAACTATAAGATAGTGCTATACTTTGCTTTATATTTCAGATGGGTTCAGACTTGACCTTTTCCTTGTGGCCTTCCTTTTCTTTTTTGGACCTTCGTTGAGGTATCCAAACTTTCTGTGGGGCTATTTAAGACTGGATCTCATCCGTCCAGCCTCTCTGCTACATGGAACTTAAGGGTTCCTATACCTATGCACAAGTTATTGATACTATCAGTACGTGATATGTATTGCCTCTGATGTGCTTTTCAGATGTTTATGTATTACCATTATAATGATATATGTTTTCTTAAGAGACACTTTGCTCTGTTTGTAAAAAAAAAAAAAACCCTGAAGAAGGGCATAAAGCCAGAAACTTCAGGTTCATCAGAGATGTCACGTGTCTGTATATGTATCGTAATAATTTCGTCTTTATGCTTTTGTGCATCTTTGTCTAATCGACAGTTTTTTTTATGATTTGTATTATACTTTTTGTAATAAAAAACCTTTTTTATATTTGTTGTTTTTGGTCACTTTTAAAATCCCACTTCCCAGGGGGGTCTGTCTTTTTTTTTTTTTTTTTTTTCAAACTGGACAAGAGGGGAAATCTTCCCCAGTTAGAGGCAGTCATCAGTAAAAATCAGAGAAACTTCTAATGCCCTGTACACACAACCGATTTTCCCGTCCGAATAAACTCTGAAGGTTTTTCCGACGGAATTCCGCTCAAGCTGTCTTGCATACACACGGTCACACCAAATTCCGACCGCCCAGAACGCGGTGACGTACAACACGTACGACGCTGACTAGAAAACGGAAGTTCAATAGCCAGTAGCCAATAGCTTCCGTCTCGTACTTGCTTCAGAGCATGCGTCGTTTTTGGTACATCGGAACAGCATACAGACGAGCGGTTTTCCCGATAGGAACTGGTTCCGTCGGAAAAATTTAGAACATGTTCTCTTTCCGTCAGAATTTTCGTAAAAAGTCCGATGGGGCACATACACGATCGGAATATACGATGAAAAGCTCCCGTCTGACTTTTTCTGTCGGACATTCCGCTCGTGTGTACACGGCATAACTGATTCCCTCTACAGTTAAAACATTTTGTTGGATGTCCCTCTCTAGGTTTTGTGGGCGAACAGGCCTCCTTATCTCTGCCTTTAGCTGGTCATGTGGTATATATGAATGTTATCCTATGTTTAGGCTTGAAGTAAAAAGAGGAAATGCATTGATTAAAATTATGATTAACTACAATTTTTTTTCTTCTGGTAATCCAAATATTATCTGTTTATCAAGTAAAGACTGTTTTCACTTCCACAAATGTAGCATTTGTATGGACTGTAGGGAAATGTTAAAGCTGAACTCCAGGCAGATGTAAAAGACACAAATGAATGCAGCTCTGTAATCAGTTTTACATAGGTGTTGGTAATAGTTTACCTTTTCACTCTTTGTCCTTCTATAAAAACGTTTCCCCCTCATTGCTGTGTATTGCTTTCTCAGTAACCTTTTTGCGCAAAAATGTACATGCGTACAGTTTAGATGGCCCATATGCGACAGTGCCACTGCATAGTGAATTTGAGGGCCAAGGTATCCACAAAGAATGTGTAGTCAGCAGCAGCGGCAAAAGCACAGGGTGACCTTGGTTTTTGATCATCCAGAATGAGTGAATGCCGAGGTCCATCTGTACATGCGCCACCGCTGACTACACATTGATGTTTACATCTCATCATGAATGATTCATTCACTCAGCGGCAGGCTGAAGTCACTCAGCTTCTTGATGACGCACATTGGAATGCGAAACGCGTAGAGGCTGCTGGGAGATTTTTGCACCCACGTGACCGGGAACGAGCGTGATTGGTGAGGACGCGAACGAACACAAGGGGGGAACGCAAGCGGCACACGGAGACAGCATAGCATACACCAGGCGAACCGGGCTGCAGCGCCCACCCTGTCCCTAACTGCTGGAAAAGCTCTGTGCCGTCATAATGGCACTTGGAAATGTGAGTGCATAGTTTTTTTGTGTTTTATGAAATAAAGGTTTTAAACGTTATTGTGCGATGATCGTTTTCATCCATTTTTATGAGGAACACTAAGGCCCTAGTATAGCTATTGGAGAAGTTCCCTTTGAGTGGAGTGGTTATCCCTATGAATGAACCAAAGGTGCAGTTTCAAAGAAATATCTGGTGAGTGGCCAATCTCACAGGTGGTGGTGAAGCACTAAGTCACTTTAAATTGATTAAACACAAGAGCACGCCGATCACGGCAAACTAACGGAAGATTTGCAAGCATATATGAAGGGACTTTATTATCATGTGATACATGTCACCGGACTTATATATGATTTACACAATTTGCATATGATCGTTGTTTAATGTGATATATTTAAATAGGTGGATGGTGAATAAGATTATGTCTAACAGATAGGATATACATAGATAGGAAAGAGAGTATAAATGAGAGCAGCGCATCCACACACATAGCACTTTTGAAGTCACTCTGCCGCCATGTGAACGACTCATTCAGACCGAGAGATGTAAATATCAATTTGTAGGCAGTGGTGCATGCACTGAAAGACTTTACATAGTATGCATCCCAAGTCTTACAGACATACAGTGCTCAGCATAAATGAGTATACCTAACAGATTTGTCAGAAAACCTTCACTTTTCCCTTCAGAATCAACATTTTCTATGGGGCACTATTCTACAAAATACTGCCACAAATGCAGGGCATTAATTGCAACCAAGATTTGTTAATTTGCACACGCAAAGGATCAGGGTGGATTTGATGTAAATTCCTAGTAAAAAGGCTGCATTTAAATCAACCTGATTTAAGTCATAATTTTTAAAGAGCAACTGTCATCTCTGTCCTGAAGCAGCGGCTCTTCTGACCTGCTGGTGACTCACTGACCGTCTCATTCACTTTAATGGGACGGCTGGTGATGCGGCAGTGACACAACAAGGTGAGAGACGTGGCGGCAGCAGGTGAGTGGATGCCCGCTAACAGGCGCTGCCATGATGGATCTGAAATGATAGGTGCTTTTTAAATGTAAGGACTTATTCTTGCTGGTAGGTAGCATCTTTTAATATTTGCAAACAAAATGAAGGTTTCCTATTTAGAATAATAAGCTGTCAGGTTAGTAAAATGGCGATATCGGAACCGATTCAATCATACAGTTTGTAGTGTACATAGAGGAATATTCCTGAACGTTGTTTTATCTCGTGGTTACTGTGAAATTATGTGAATGTATCAATGCAGTGCATGTTATCTCAGCTTGCAGTGCTTGGATTCATTGAATGAGTTTACCAAAAATGTAAATATTGCAGAATATACAGCCTCATGCTGAGTAAACTAAATCATTAATGTTTTTTTTTTTTTTTTTCTCATTTTTTTTTTTCAGAAAGATTAAAGAAACATTGGTACATTCTGTTGTACATTGAAACAGTAAATCCATAGTAGCCACCGCTGCTGGCTAACGTGTTTCGAAGGTGTGCCTTCTTCATCAGAGCCTTGATGAAGGGACACCTTCGAAACGCGTTAGCCAGCAGCGGTTCGTACGTCCTCTTCCTAGGACCTGGAAACTGCTACCAGCGGATTAATTGCCTTGTGACTGTATACAGTGCGATAATTTCTTCCTGCCTTTGTGAGTAGATTTTAATCTTGTTTTTAATAAACATTTTTCTCAAGGATAATGCACTAGACCGGTGCGCTCTTTTTCTCTCTTATCAGAAATTTAAGTGTGGGTTGTTTTTGAGGGAGTCCCATGTTACCGGATAGTGGGAGAGTGTAGATACCATAATCGCAGGTCTAGTTTTAGAGAGCACCAAAGGAGGTAGTCTAGTGTGTAGTGAGGGATTGCTTGCCTTTCCATGTGGACCCATTCTGGATGGGCTGACTTGGAGTAAATGGTTGAAAGTTGGGTCAGTTGAGCAGCCTGGTGATACCAGACAAGATTCAGTAGACCCGCTCTGCCCTTATGTCTAGCTCGGTATAGGGTCCCCATGGCAACTCTATGTCCTTTTGCACCCCAAATAAATCCTGAGGGTCTTGGATTGAAATTTCCAGAGTTGGTTCTTAAGGATCGGGATAGGAAGTGACCTGAAGAGAGATGGGATGCGTGGCAGTAGTGTCATTTTTGCAGAGTTAACCCTGTCCAACCAAGAGATCCCCAATTTGCCCCAAAGTGTAAGATCTTCCTCTAGTTTATGGTACATTGGTGGCACATATAAGTGGTCCACCGAAGCAGCCAGATTGACCCCTAAATAGGAAATGCACAAATCGCTCCATATGAATTGGAATTTTTCTTTTAATCTTGCGATAAGGTGTTCTGGTAGGTTTACATTCAATGCCATAGGTTTTGAGAAGTTTACCTTGAGACCTGCAACTGCACTAAAGTTACCTACTAGCTTGCAAATGTTGGGTAGCGAGATTAAGGGAGAAGTGACGAAGAGTAGGATATCGTCTGCAAAGAGGGTGCACTTGTGAGTCTGCAGGCCACACTGTACCCCATGAATGTCCGTGTGGTCCCTAATGGCAATAGCCAGCGTTTCAATGACAATAGTGAAGATCAGGGGAGACAAGGGACATCCCTTCCGTGTGCCTTTTTAAAGATCGGGAAGGAGTCAGAGTAGTATCCCTGTAGTCAAATTTTCGCTTCAGGGTTTGAGTAGATGGCCCCTATTATGTTCATAAAAGTTTGGCCAAATCCCCAGCGGTGCAAGAATATGGTATAAGGAATGACCAGGAGACAGGATCAAATGCCTTCTGGAGGTCCAGGGAGTGCAGAAAGCCTGTTTGGGGAGGATTACCATCCCATCTGGACCTCAGGAGAGAGATGATGTCAATTGCTCTTCAAATTTGATCAGGACCTTGTCGCCCCGGTATAAAGCCGACTTGGCCCTTGTGGACGTAGAGACTAACGAAGGAAGAAATACAGTCTGCCATGATTTTGGTCAGAATTTTGAGATCGTTATTTATTAAGGATATGGGGTGGTAGTTGGTGATTAAGCTAGGGTCTTTGCCTGGTTTTGGAAGCACTGTGATGAAGGCCGAGTTAGGGACTTATCAAGCAGGGTTCCTGTACTTAGCTGATTAAAAAAGCAGGCTAAGTAGGGAGCTAAGGTAGTGGAAAAATGTTTATAATATGGGATGGAGAATCCTTCCGTTCTGGGCGCAGAGTGGTTTCTTAGATTATTAATAACCTGTGAAACTTCTTCTGCCGATATCGATTCCTCTAACCTATCCCTCTGGTGGTCCTTGATCTTGGGGATTTTAATGGAGCTGAGAAAGGATGCTAAGGAGTTTATCCTGGGTTGTTTTTCCCATACTATATAGTTTCTTGTAAAAGTCATGGAAGGCTTCCATGATCTTTTGAGGATTTTGGGAGAGAGTATTACTCCCTATCTTGATTTTTGGTAAGGTATGTGTCTTTAGATTAGGAGTCAATCTGGTAGCCAACAGTGATCCCGCCTTATCCCTGTGATAATAAAAACAGCCACCACTCCAGTGTAAGCTTTTTTTTCGGCAACAGCGGTTAGAGCTAAGTTCAAAGCTGTGCGTGCAGCATCTAGTGGGGTCTCGTTTATGTTTTGTTAAGGAGTAATGCCGCGTACACACGACCGGTTTTGCTGTCGGAATAAACTCCGAAGGTTTCTCCGACGGAATTCCATTCAAGCTGTCTTGCCTACACACGGTCAAACCAAAGTCCGAACGTCCAGAACGCGGTGACGTACTGCACGTACGACAGGACTAGGAAAAGGAAGTTCAATAGCCAGTAGCTTACGTCTCGTACTTGCTTCAGAGCATGCGTCATTTTTGGTCCGTCGGAACAGCATACAGACCAGCAGTTTTCCCGATAGGAATGGGTTCCGTCGGAAATATTTAGAACATGTTCTATTTCTAGGTCCATCAGAATTTTCGAACAAAAGTCCAATGAGGCACACACACTCGATCGGAATATATGATGAAAAGCTTCCGTCTGACTTTTTCTGTCGGACATTCCGCTCGTGTGTACGCAGCTTAAGAATTCTTTCTCTAGGGACAAGCCCCTATAAAGCATCTCTGCAAACTTAGCAAAAATAAATGCTATGTCCTGTGGCTGTGAGGGGAGTTCTCCCGCGACAAGCAGGGGATCACTAGGCTCTGGTGAGGTGGCTGTCATGGGTGACATGAGGAGCTCATCCAGGGTCTGATTGAGGAGGGCCCCTGGGCGGTGAAGTGTTAGGAGCTGTTCCCCATACGGTGCCTTGGAAAAGTATTCACCCCCCTTGGCATTTTTCGTGTTTTGTTGCCTCACAACCTGGAATTAACATGGATTGTTTGAGAATTTGCATCATTTAATTTACAGAACATGCCCACAACTTTAAAGATTTTTTATTGTGAAGCAAACAACAAATAGGACAAAATAACATAAAAAGTCAATGTGCGTGACTATTCACCCCCTACAGTCAATACTTTGTAGAGCCACCTTTTGCGGGTATCACAGCTCCAAGTCGCTTTGGATAAGTCTCTATGAGCTTGCCACATCTTACCACTGGAATTTTTGCCCATTCCTCTCCTTGCAAAACTGCTCCAGCTCTTTCAAGTTGGATGGTTTGCGCTTGTGTACAGCAATCATTAAGTCTGACCACAGATTTTCTATTGGATTGAGGTCTGGGCTTTGACTAGGCCATAACAACACATTTACATGTTTCCCCTTAAACCACTCAAATGTTGCTTTAGCAGTGTGTTTTTTGGGGTCATTGTCCTGCTGGAAGGTGAACCTCCGTCCTAACCTCAAATCACACACAGAGTAGTACAGGCTTTACTCAAGAATATCCCTGTATTTAGCACCATCCATATTTCCCTTAACTCTGACCAGTTTCCCAGTCCCGACTGCTGAAAAACCTCCCCACAGCATGATGCTGCCACCACCATGTTTCATTGTGGGGATGGTGTTCTTTGGGTGATGTGATGTGTTGGGTTTGTGCCAGACATAGCGTTTTCTTTGATGGCCAAAAAGTTACAATTTAGTCTCATCAGACCAGAGCACCTTCCTCCATACATTTTGGGAGTCTCCCACATGCTTTTTCGCAAACTCAAAACGTGCCATTTTGTTTTTTGCTGAAAGTAATGGCTTTCTTCTGGCCACTCTTCCATAAAACTCAACTCTATGGAGCGTATGGCTTATTGCCGTCCTATGTACAGATACTCCAGTCTCTGCTGTGGAATTCTGCAGCTCCTCCAGGGTTACCTTAGGTCTCTGTGCTCCTCTCTGATTAATGGCCTCTTTTCCCGGTCCGTGAGTTTTGGTGTGCGGCTGTCTTTTGGCATGTTTGCTGTTGTGCCATTTTCTTTCCATTTGGTTATGATAGATTTGATGGTGCTCCTAGGGATCATCAAAGATTTGGATATTTTTTTTATACCCTAACCCTGACTTGTACTTCTCAACAACATTGTCCCTTACTTGTTTGGAGAGTTCCTTGGTCTTCATGGCAGTGTTTGGTGAGTGATGCCTCTTGGTTAGGTGTTGCATGCCCTGGTGGCCTTTCAAAAAGGTGTGTATATGTAATGACAGGTCATGTGACACTTGGATTGCACACAGGTGGACATCATTTCACTAATTATGTGACTTCTGAAGGTAATTGGTTGCACCAGTGTTTTTTATGGGCTTCCTAACAAAGGGGGTTAATACATACGCACATGCCAATTATCAGTTTTTTCGTTCTGAAAAATAGTGTTATGTATATATTTTTCTAATTTTACTTCACCAACTTAGACTATTGTGTTCTGATCCATCACATATAATTCAGATAAAAAAAAAAAAACACTGAACTAAAGGCTGTAATGTGACAAAATAGGTAAAAAAATTCTCTCTGCAGGTTTTCTTGTCCAAGGAACTGGACTCGCTTGCATAGACATGTCACCATAACCACCTCTGCATAAACTGTTCACTGGGCATTTATTTAAAGCGGGATTCTGGCCGTAAAAAAAATTAAAAGTCAGCAGCTACAAACACTGTAGCTGCTGACTTTAAATAAGTACTTACCTGTCCTGGGTGCCCGCGATGTCGACCGCCCGAGGCCGACCCATCCCTCGGCTCTCGGGTCCCGCCACCGCCATCCTAACTAAGGGTAAGCCTTACGGTCTTACTGCCCGTTTCCTACTGCGCATGCGCGAGTCGCGCAGCGCTTTGTGAATGGGACATGATGTGTTGTGGGACACACACAGTTCCCATAACACACTGCGCCCCATTCCCCGGAAGACAACGCAGGGAGGAGAAGAGACAACATCACTGTGGCGTAGGAAGAGGCAGATTAGGAAGACTGCCTAGCAACAGCCATTTCACGTAAGTAAAAAAAATTTTTTTTTTTCTTTTCCTCCCTTTTTTTTAGGTATTTTTTTGTGCAATTTTTTTTTTTCAGGGTGGGCCTCCACTTTAAATCAGGTGGATTCTGGGTGACTATCTCCACCCCACTTCCCAACTCCACCATTCTGAATCCCATCCACCATCATTGCTAATGTCCCAATGGGACATGGATGACACATCTATAGACATAGGGAGCCTTGATGATCCCTCTTCAAGCGGCCAGATGTAGCTCCATTATAATTTCAGAATGAATACATTAGCTGCTTTTTTAGGCCTCTTTCAGACGAACGATCCGTTCAGGTCCGCCTGTCAGTTTTTTAAGTGGACCTGAGCGGACCCTCCATAGACCTCTATGGAGCATTGGATATCAGTGGTGACATGTCCGCTGACATCCGACCCGCTCCGATCCGAAAAAGTGTAACGGAGGAAAAACCTACTTTTTCATCCGTTATCGGATTGGGTGACGACGGACTCTACGGTCCGTCGTCATCCGATCCCCCATAGGGGAGAGCGGCACTGTGACAGGTCCGTCGCTGCACAGTGTGCAGCGACGGACCTGTCATCTGCCTGCTCAGCGGGGATCCATGGAGCGATCCCTGCTGAGCAAGCGGATGTTCACGGGGCGGATCATCTCGGATCCGTCCCGTGTGAAAGGACCCTTATAGAAATTATTTCAGCACAAATAAATAAGGATTTGAAGTTGTTTATCTTGTGAAATGGGGCACAGAAGTCTTAGAGGAAAAAATGTAAAGCATCCTGGAGTTGAGCTTTAAGCATATATTTTTTTAATTGCAGGCAGCGTAGCTGAATTTTATTTGGTATCAACCTCCTTGCAGTCCTTTACAATAGAGCTCAGACTGGGAGTGGGAGGGAGAGCACAAGGAGTCAGTTGGGTATTCTGCAGCACTCATATGCTAACAAGAGGCATGCTAATATGAGAAAAGAGCAAAGTGACAGAGAGATGAGCTCATCAGCCTGTCACTTCTCCTTTTTATTGTCCAGTCACAGGCTGGGGGGGGGCGACAATATCGTTAGGTGTTTAAGGCTGCATTCACACCTGAACGTTTTCAGCTCATAAAACGCCCGGAAAACGCAAAATCCTATTCATTTCAATGACACCTGTTCACATCTGAGCGTTTTGTCACCTGAAGCAAAACACCTAAAAAATGCCCTAAGCTCAAAAAAGAGGTTGAAGATTCCCTTTTAACTGCTGCAGAATAAAATCAGGTCTCTTGCCCTACCAAACAGTGTTTGTTGTGCTGCATGTCATGGCTTTGTATCTCAGTACTGGATGGACAGAATTTGAATTCTTTTGGCAGGTGAAATGCCTCTGTTATGTATTTCATAATACTATATAGCTGTTTCCCTGAAGTTCAGATTTAAAGCCGAAAAACCCCCTCAGGTCTTTTGTCTTTCTCTCTCAATAACCCATATTCTACCTTCAGAGAAAAGATGTTTTCCTATCATAAACTGACCCAGGTGTGTGCCTCTTGATTCAAAGTGTCTGATGGAGGAACCGCTCTCGTGGCCCCAATAAGTTTTTCCTTTCGGGTGTTCAGTGCAGTATGGGGAATGGGAGACCAACAGCAGTACGTCCATCAGATCTTGTGGCCCAACTCAGTGATGTGACTAAACCGTCAGCGCTGTCATTGCACTGTAAAGGTAGTGATTTTTTCCAAATGTTTCCACTCGCACATTCCAATGACAGAAGAATTCAGTATAACTTCCTGTTGTGCATGCTTTTACTATCTAAAGAATGTCATAAATTAGCAGCATATTCCACTGGGAAAAATGAGTTGAAGTTTGTTTAAAATAATGTACAGCTGTTGAGTTTCATGAAGTGGATAAAGTCAGAAGTCCCTTTTTTGTAGTGGCAAATTGACTAAGGCCCCTTTCACACTGGGGCGGTGGGGGCGTCGGCGGTACAACAGCACTATTTTTAGCGCTGCTGTACCGTCGTTCTTACAGCGGTATTCGGCCGCTAACGATGCGGTTTTAACCCCCGCTGGCGGCCGAAAAAGGGTTAAAATCCCTCGTACTGTCCCATTGATTTCAATGGGCAGGAGCGGTGAATACACCGCTCCTTCACCGCTCCAAAAAAGCGGTTTGCAGGACTTTTTTCACCGTCCTGCCTGCGCACCGCTTCAGTGTGAAAGCCCTCGGGCTTTCACACTGAACAAACAGCGGAGGCTGTTTAGGGGCGGTTTGCAGGCGGTATTTTTAGCGCAATACCGCCTGCAAACTGCCCCAGTGTGAAAGGGGTCTTAGAGTTAGGCCTTACTACCACTTTAACTGTTCTTAAAGAGGAAGTAAACCCTAATGGGTTTTACTTCCCCTTTATTTCCCAAACCATAATGGGCTACTACTATGCATCGTTGCATCGCACTGTGACTGGTCGGAGTCATGTGATGTCACTCACGCCAGTCACGGCATGAGCCCTTTAGAAATGGCACGATCTGCCCTTTCTAAAGTGCGCATGTGCCGTAGACATCGGCGCATGGCTTTATTGTAAATGTCTCCTAAACCGTGGAGGTTTAGGAGATATATCCAGCACTGTAGGTAAAAGTGGTTGTACAGGGTGTACAACCACTTTAAAGATGTTCCTTTCCCCCTCCTTCCACCTATCCTGCATAAAAAAAGATCTATGTACTTACTGTTTTTTTTTTTAGTCATTTGCCTTGGCGTGGAAAGCAGGAATTACCTGAAGAAATGCAAAATAAAGGTTAAAACAAGTAAATATAATATACTATCTATTTACTAATACTATCAGTATAAGGATTAAAAATAGTCTGTGTTGATTGAGATTGAAGTTCCACTTTAAGGCCTTGTGCACACGTTTTTGAAGAAAAGCGTTTTTTTTTTTTTCATGGGTTAAAAAACGCTGGTGAGTGACGTTTTTGAGCGTTTAGCGACGTTTATCTAGCGTTAGAGCGTTTTTACAGCTGAAAAACATCTCTCAGTACCCACTAGTTTTGTTTTGTTGTTGTTTTTTTTTTTTTTTTTTTTTTTGTTTTGTTTTTGTGTTTTTTTTACTGCTCAAAAATGCTACTGCCCAAAACTGCTGATAACAGCCTATGTGTGCATGGACACATAGGATAACATGATGGAGAGTTTAATGACCCTAGAAAAAAAACGTCTCAAGCCAAAAACAGCTGCTGTAAAAACGTCAAAAAACGTCCAGTGTGCATGAGGCCTTATACTGGTTATGACTCAGGCTGGGTACAGCTAAAACACATCCACTATGTATTGATTTGTTGCAGTGTATGCTCCTGAATTTTAAAGATCTGTTTCTATTTTGGATGACCATGCAGCCTGGGCACCCAACCATGCTTGCCTGGATGAAAAGGTGAAGGCAGCATTAAAGGAGAAGTATAGCCAAAGCTTGTTTGGCTGTACTTCTCCTATGGATCACAGGAATGCAATTTGATTTGAACTCCTGTGACCCGTTTTTAGCATAGAGCGGGCTGAAGTCCACTCCCTGAACGTCACAGAAGTCGGTCCAGGCACCACGTCATTGCGACAATGGAGTCTGGATCCGCCAGATCCCTGGACCGACACCCGGCTCAGCCTTTCAGCGAGCCACTGAAAGACTGAGCTGGCCGCCCCCTCCACAGCCCAGCACTCCAATAAGTGAGGAGGGACCAGAGAGCTATGACTGACAGCGGGGCTTAGTCCTGCCCCCCACTTCCTCCTCATTGCATTTGATTGACATTGGCTCCTGCTGCTACCCCGAGTCCCTGTGTGAAGAGGAAGAGAGGGGAGAAGAGATGCAGCCGTACACAGCGATGGATCTCTTCTCCCCTCTTTCTCTTCACACAGGGAAGGGGGAGGACGGAACTTCTATAAAACCTTATTTTTTTATTTTTTACCTTTTAATGCAGGAAATGCATTAAGGTAAAAAAAAAATGGCTTTAGAACCACTTTAATTTTCCTAGTTTTTTATTTATTAGTGTTGGATTGCAGTACAATACAGTACTATTAGCAGATTTTAATTTTCAAGGAAAGTGCTAGCTGCAGTTAGAGCTCTGATACTGGAGCTCAATGGCAGAAGGGCGTTAGGGAAAGACTGAGCAATCCTCCCTACTGTGAGAGCGCTCAGTACTAACAGTCAAATATCTTCCTGATGAATCTGTTTTAATTTCAGACTCAACAGGTGCTGAAACCACATGAGAGTGAAAACTTGAGGCTCCCACAGCAACTGTGTATATGGGGAAAGGGGGACATCTGGGCAGAGCTCTGGCGCCAGTTATGATCTGTGAGTGGGGAAGTTTGGCACAGGGAAGCCGATTTAGCCGACTGATCACACCAGCTGGGGCCTGTCCATTTGCTTTGTTGCTTTCCTGATATGCAGGACCCTTACATATCCCTTTAAAGTGAAACTTCAGATAAATTGCTGAGAACCAACCATTCTCCCATTAGGTCTTCTGTATACATTCCAAGGATGCAGATCTTGCTAACATTAAAGACGATATTCTAAGTGTGGCATTTTTATACAGTTATGTTGGTCCAGCTTGGACAAATGTAACTCTGCATATACGATACCCGTGGTTTCCCTCTAGAAGCTGGAACTCACTGAATGGGTTTCCTACTTCAATGATCTCCATTAGTTTCTGTGTCTTGTGCCAAGTGACTGCCCTACATCATTCTAAACACAGGAATTTGGCAGTTCAGCATGGGTGCCATTTAGAGAATGATTTGCTTTTTTCTGAGTGAATGTAAAGCATTCTCTGATTGGACAAGGTGTAGGTGGTGTCACCTCCCCACCTCCTTCACCTTGTCCATCCAGTACTTTACATTATAAGGAAGACAGTACAGTTACAATACAATTCAATAAGAGGGTTAAGCTAGGCATAATTGGATTTAAATTTGGTTGGATGAATTTCGATCAATGTTTGGGCAGGGTCGTTGTACAGAAGTTGATCTACTGGTCAACTTTTGTACAACCTCCCTGTTGAATTAATGCTTTACCAGTGCTGCCGGCTAGAGCTGCACGATTAATCATCTGATTAATCGGATCGGACCGGGTTGGATGTCAGCGGACATGTCACCGCTGACATCCGTTGCTCCATAGACTAGCATGGAGCGCCCGTTCAGGTCTGCCGACAAAACTGAGAGGCGGACCTGAACGGTCTGTTCGTGTGAAAGGGGCCTTAAACGCTAAACCCTTTTCTGACATTTGTTGGTTTCAAGTTTAAAATATTTTTTTTTTTGCTAGAAAATTACTTAGAACCCCCAAACTTTATATATATTTTTCTAGTAGACATCCTAGAGAATAAAATGGTGGTTGTTGCAATATTTTCTGTCACACTGTATTTGCGCAGCGGTCTTTCAAATGCAATTTTTTGGAGAAAAATTACTTTGATGAATAAAAAAAAAAAAAAAAACAGTAAAGTTAGCCCAATTTTTTTTTTGCATAATGTGAAAAATTTACGTCGCGAGAATCGTGATCTTTTTATTCTAAGCAAAAAAATTGTGATTCTCATTTTGGCCAGAATCGTGCCGCTCTACTGCTGGCTATAGGGAACTGGCCACAGGGGCAGTCCCCCTGTCAGAACACAATAGCTCAGCAGAAGGAGATCGCTGTACTAACATCGCATAGCTCCTTCCAAACTTTTCAGTTTTTTTATTTTTTCAGCACGCTGGATTGAATGAAAAAAAAAAACTGCTAGTGTGTACCGAGCTTTTGGTCGGCCCTGGTCACGAGAGCTTACATCCTCATAGATCCCCAGGATAAGAAGCAGATCTCTCACCATCTATTGATCTAGGTGAGACACTGGTCTTTGTACCAGCAGTCTTTGTCATCTTTATAGAATCGGAGGGTGTTTTGTTTGTTTGTTCTGACCTTAACCCACTGTGAAGGACAGCAGAGCTAATCAGTATGCTGTAGCTAGCCAGAAGCAGGATAAGACCCTCTCAGGGTGAAGTGTTGCCTGGACCCTTATCTGAGAGGATATGTGCTCTGGGAAGGCAGGAGAAGGGAGGTCAGCAGTGTTTCTCTAGCAGAGGAAATGTATCCTTCACAGCCACTCTTATCAATAGCTGTCCTCATTTTGTTGCAGTCAATGACTCCTTTGATCTCTGTGAGCTGGACCCAAATGTAGATAACTGTTCATTGAACTGTGCAAGGCTTGCATCATGTGTGGGGTTCTGGGGGTATTGCACTATGCTGATATTGCAGAATTTCAGGCTGTTTCATGGTATTTGCATTGTGTTTTTGTATTTTGATAATTGTGAGCCTTGTGGTTTTTTTTTTTTTTTTTTTTTATATACATCTTGTTCAGACAGTGCTGAATTTGCTGCCTGTAAACAGTTGCACCATAGTTCACAAAGCTGTTGTCATTCTCGCCTTGGTATCATGGGGTCTCAGGCAGAGGGGACAGACTGTCTGGAGGGAATGCAGCCTCTGTTCCACACTAATTGGCACTTTTGTGTCAACAGTTTGCTCAATATTCTCCTCCTGGAAGCTTACAAGTTGGGGCAGATTTCTGCATCTACTTAACAGGGATCTTTTGGCCCGACTTTTATTTACCTGTGGAAGTTTTCATGAGCAAAAGGCACAGCTGGCAGACACTTTACTGCCTGCAGATGGGATGCTGGTTGTCCCACGGCTTTGAATCCTTGCAAGGCGTTTGTTATCCTTCATACGTAAATGTTGTTTTGATCCTTCCTGACATCCTTTTTGGCTTGTGGTTTTCCAAATGTTTATTGCATGCAGTGAGTGAAATTCTGATTATAGGTCACAACCTAAAATTATTAATGAAGGTTATTAAAATTGTGTTTGTATTGGAGTGTAATGAAGGGATAGAATTGCTTTCTGTATCATTAGGGCAGACCTGATAGGCTGCTGCTCTTTTGGCCACTTGAGGTCCACTCACTCCTTTAGACTCCTTTCACACTGGGGCGGTTTGCAGGCGGTATTGCGCTAAAAATAGCGCCTGCAAACCGCCCCTAAACAGCCTCCGCTGTTTGTTCAGTGTGAAAGCCCGAGGGCTTTCACACTGAAGCGGTGCGCAGGCAGGACGGTGAAAAAAGTCCTGCAAACCGCTTTTTTGGAGCAGTGAAGGAGCGGTGAATACACCGCTCCTTCACCGCTCCTGCCCATTGAAATCAATGGGACAGCGTGGCAATACCGCGGCTATAGCCGCGCTGTACGAGGGATTTTAACCCTTTTTCGGCCACCAGTGGGGATTAAAACCGCACCGCTAGCGGCCGAATACCGCTGCAGGAACGACGGTACAGCAGCGCTAAAAATAGCGCTGTTGTACCGCCGACGCCCCCACCGCCCCAGTGTGAAAGGGGCCTTAGGCTTCATGTACACGGGACGTTTTTACAACCTCTCCTGAACTATTTACCTCGACAGATGTCTGTTTTGTTGCTGAATAAATAATATACTGAATAAATAATATACTGCATAATTCAAAACATACTTTTTATTCTTTCTTTTTTTTTTCCCTTTCCAATATACCCAGTGATTCTGACATGGAATCCCCCTTCTCTTCCAGGATGACCATGCTGAATGGCCTACAGTAAATTCACTACAACGTTGTCACTGAGGCTTTTCGGGGTTAATGGGGAGTGGATGAGCTGAAGGTTGTGACCAGAGACTTTCTTTAATTACCAAAGTTCTATCACGTTTTTCTGGAAGTGAGCCCCCCAGGACGATTTAATTAATATGGTTATGCCCACCCGCAGATAATGCCAGGAAAGACCCAAAGCGTTTAAAAGCCTTCCAGTAGCCCCCAGCCCTCAGTGATTCCTTCCCCTACATACACACCTGTGTTAAGCTTGGGTTTTTCATGTTTGCTCATGTGATCTTTCTGGAGTTGGTAGAGACCTTTGCTGCAAGCTAAAAACCAAGTTAGTGGGACTCGCTGAGGGGGTGGGGGGTCGGTGAAGGAGGAGGGACATGTGGATGGTGTCTAGAGATGGGTCGCACAGCGCTACCCTGACTCCAGCGACAGACATAGGAACCTCCCTTTTGCACTACAGCTAATTTCCTTTGGTTAAAAAACAGACCTAGTCTGAGTGGGAAAAGCCTGTCCCCTGCCAGCATGCAGTTCTTGGAGCTCTGTAATTAGAAGTAACTGTAAACTTTGCTTATTGAGAAGATATAGGTCTGCCCTAGCAGGGGGTGTGCTAAACCTCTGCAGAAAGACCACTGCTTCCACTATGAGTACAAGGGTCCCTCTCTGCAGTAGACTGGCAGCGGACTGGCTTGTCCACTTGGGCTGTGGTTGCTTTCTGAAATGAACCGTAAGACTTTGTATTTCTTTTGTTTTAATGCACCCGGAATGTATTTAGTGGATTTAAAAAAAAAAAAAAAAAATATATATATATATATATATATATATATATATATATATATATATATATATATATATATATATATATATATATATATATATATATATATATATATATGTGTATAGTGTGTGTGTGTGTGGTGGTTTACCGGGGTTATGACTGAAGCTATCAGCTATAACCTTATTATTTTTTTTTTGTCTTTCAATGGATCAAGAATGTCAAACACAGGTGAGACGTGTTTTTGAGCGTTTATCAGTGTTTTTTGACTTTGGAGCATTTTTACAGCTGAAAAACTATTCTTAGAACCTACTAGTTTTTTTTTTGTTTGTTTTTGTTTTTTTTTTTTAAGCCAACAAAACGCCCCAGCCAAAAACTGCTGAAAACAGCCTAATGTCCCATACACATGAACTGAAAATCGGACAACAGATCGTCCATGTTTTTTTTTTTTTTTTTTTGCCTGCTAGTCGTTGATCGAACCTGAAGAGTTTACTAAGGTTACGAAATTTCTTGTACGACAGAATAAAAAAACGGAAGTGATGTCATGTGTTGTAGTATACAGTGGCTTGCGAAAGTATTTGGCCCCCTTGAACTTTTCAACCTTTTGCCACATTTCAGGCTTCAAACATAAAGATATAACATTTTTATTTTTTGTGAAGAATCACCAACAAGTGGGACACAATTGAAGTGGAACGAAATCTTTTGGATTTTTGAAACTTTTTTAACTAATAAAAAAATGAAAAGTGGGGCGTGCAAAATTATTCGGCCCCCTTGCGTTAATACTTTGTAGAGCCACCTTTTGCTGCGATTACAGCTGCAAGTCGCTTGGGGTATGTCTCTATCAGTTTTGCACATCGAGAGACTGAAATTCTTGCCCATTCTTCCTTGCAAAACAGCTCGAGCTCAGTGAGGTTGGATGGAGAGCGTTTGTGAACAGCAGTTTTCAGCTCTTTCCACAGATTCTCGATTGGATTCAGGTCTGGACTTTGACTTGGCCATTCTAACACCTGGATACGTTTATTTGTGAACCATTCCTTTGTAGATTTTGCTGTATGTTTGGGATCATTGTCTTGTTGGAAGATAAATCTCCGTCCCAGTTTCAGGTCTTTTGCAGACTCCAACAGGTTTTCATCCAGAATGGTCCTGTATTTGGCTGCATCCATCTTCCCCTCAATTTTAACCATCTTCCCTATCCCTGCTGAAGAAAAGCAGGCCCAAACCATGATGCTGCCACCGCCATGTTTGACAGTGGGGATGGTGTGTTGAGTGTGATGAGCTGTGTTGCTTTTACGCCAAACATATCGTTTTGCATTGTGGCCAAAAAGTTCGATTTTGGTTTCATCGGACCAGAGCACCTTCTTCCACATGTTTGGTGTGTCTCCCAGGTGGCTTGTGGCAAACTTTAGACGAGACTTTTTATGGATATCTTTGAGAAATGGCTTTCTTCTTGCCACTCTTCCATAAAGGCCAGATTTGTGCAGTGTACGACTGATTGTTGTCCTATGGACAGACTCTCCCACCTCAGCTGTAGTTCTCTGCAGTTCATCCAGAGTGATCATGGGCCTCTTGGCTGCATCTCTGATCAGTCTTCTCCTTGTCTGAGCTGAAAGTTTAGAGGGACAGCCAGGTCTTGGTAGATTTGCAGTGGTCTGATACTCCTTCCATTTCAAAATGATCGCTTGCACAGTGCTCCTTGGGATGTTTAAAGCTCGGGAAATCTTTTTGTATCCAAATCCGGCTTTAAACTTCTCCACAACAGTATTACGGACCTGCCTGGTGTGTTCCTTGGTCTTCATGATGCTCTCTGCGCTTTCAACAGAACCCTGAGACTATCACAGAGCAGGTGCATTTATACAGAGACTTGATTACACACAGGTGGATTCTATTTATCACCATCAGTCATTTAGGACAACATTGGATCATTCAGAGATCCTCGCTGAACTTCTGGAGTGAGTTTGCTGCACTGAAAGTAAAGGGGCCGAATAATTTTGCACGCACCACTTTTCAGTTTTTTAATTGCTAAAAAAGTTTAAAATATCCAATAGATTTCGTTCCACTTCACAATTGTGTCCCACTTGTTGGTGATTCTTCACAAAAATATTAAAATTTTATATCTTTATGTTTGAAGCCTGAAATGTGGCAAAAGGTTGAAAAGTTCAAGGGGGCCGAATACTTTCGCAAGCCACTGTATTTGTATTGTATTTTTGGACAACTGTACTGATTAAATGCACACTGGATGTTTTTGAACGTTTTTATAGCAGCTGTTTTTGGCTTCTGATGTTTTGCGGCGGTCCGGAAGTGGTTAACGTGAGTAGCGCCTACATATGAAAACGCGATCGGTAGAGCAATAATTCTAGCCCTAGACCTCCTCTGTAACTCAAAACATGCAACCTGTAGAATTTTTTTTAAATGTCGCCTGTGGAGATTTTTAAGGGTAAAAGTTTGTCGCCATTCCACAAGCAGGCGTAATTTTGAAGCGTGACATGTTGGGTATCAATTTACTCGACGTAAGATTATCTTTCGCAATATAAAAAAATTGGGCTAACTTTACTGCTGTCTTATTTTTTTTTAATTAAAAAAAGTGTATTTTTTCCCAAAAAAGTGCGCTTGTAAGACCGATGCGCAAATACGGTGTGACAGAAAGTATTGCAATGACCGCCATTTCATTCTCTAGGGTGTTAGAAAAAAAAATGTATAATGTTTGGGGGTTCTAAGTAATTTTATAGCAAAAAAAAAAACAAAAACCTGTTTTTAACTTGTAAACAACAAATCTCAGAAAGAGGCTCGGTCCTTAAAGTGGAAGTAAACCCTCCTATCTTTTTCAGCCAAGGAAGCTGCCATCTTGGCCTCTGTTTGATCTATAACTGCCATGATGCTGCACATGTGATCCCTTATGACACCAGCCATTGGATGGTTTGACAGTTTGGTTGAGAGCACAACCAATGGGAGTGTTACATTCCTGGCATGTGCCGGAAATGTAACTTTTTTTGAAATGGTTAAATGGATGGGTTTACTTCCGCTTTAAGTGGTTAAAGTGAACCAGTTGCTTTATCCTGCATAGTTCATTTTAAAGCAGAGCTGTGCTTTGTCCAGTCAGGGCCTACATTTTTTTGCCTTAAAGTTCCCTAAAGCAGTTTTCTACATCTTACCCATAGTCCGCCATTGTTTTTTTACTTCACATTCTTCCTAGAGTTCAGTAAACCAAGAGATGCCTATATACAGTAGTTCTGAACAGCAAGCAGACGAGATATGCTGTGATGATAGGAAAGGCCCTTTCGTGAATGTGTGGGTTGCAGACCTAATCCTTTGTGACAACTCTGATAAATATTTTATTATTTTACAATGTAACACTATTTGCTAACAGCATATCATTTTAAATATGTTCATGTCCACATTTACATAGTTATGTCAATGTGAAGGATGCATGGCATGTTCTGCAAATCTTCACATCTTGTATAACATAAGCATTAACAGTAAAGGTCCCCATTCTGTCCCCCAGCATATAGACATCTGGATAGTGTACATCTATATATTGTTTATTTGCTTTCATTCGGACAACCCAGCACTTTTCCATTGAAACTATCCAGTCTGGAATATAAACAGAAAAGGCAACATTGAACTGAAGTTTTATATTCAAAGGAAACCTTTTCAGAGAGAATATGGAGGCTTCCAACCTTCTTTCTCTGAACATGCTAGGGGCCTGGCTGGTCCAGTTCTTCGGTATTTTCTGAAGCACTAACTTGAAGCAAGTATGAAGATCAGGAGTTCGGACTTTTCTTAACTACCTGTTTGTTCAGCCAATGCTTAAAGCATTAAAGCCTTAAAAAAGCCAGGTAACTATTATAATTGGGTGGAGGTTGGCAATGAGCTCCCCATAATTCTCTCAATACAATTATTTTTTTTTTTTAATATGCCTAACCTCCTGTTACTCTAGTATGCAGATTTTTCTTTAACATATCCTAGTCCTTAGCTTCTTAATATAGGTTTTGTTGATTTTTTTTTTTTTTTTTTTTTTTTTTTGCTGTTTCTAAATTATTTACTTTCCCATTAAGGGTTTCCAGTGCTCAAAAAATACACTAAATTCTCTGCCTGTTCTGAAGTTACTATTGCTTACCTGTATTTAAAATGTGCATTTTTGGTGCAGTAAAACTTTTATTGAACCTTTACCAGCCCCAGTCCTCTTCCACCAGTCTTCCCTGGCTTGCTGTGGCCCTTGCCTTCCCACCAGTCTTATATTTGCCTTTACATGATCCAATAAGATGAGGCAGAAAAGCCACTTGTCAAAACCTTCTGTGCCAGGTCCAAGCATGCACTGTCATTCTCTATCCATTCCTATGGATGAAAATACTTTTTAAGTATAAATGGTGAGTGCACATCTTATAGCTGGTCGAATTGATTTAGGCCCCTTTCATATGTAATTACATATGAGAACAGGGGCTATAAACTGTGGAAGCCCCATTGAAAGTAATGGGAGGCCGACGGCTCCCACAGCTAATCATGGCCATGGAGTGATTACCTGTGAATGATCAGCTTTGGACGCTGACAGTCTGGATCCAGGACTGGTCACTCTCAGGTAATTGCTGCTTGAGCAGGAGTTATAACTAGGGTTGCACTGGTATTGGTGCCGATACTAAGCATTTGTACTAGTAATTGTATTTGAGCAAATGCTCCGATATCTAAAACCCATCCTTTTTTTTATGGTGTAATTTGAGCCCATATAAAATGAATGGGCTCAAATTGCAGTGCAAAGAATCGCATGTGATTTGAAAAGGAATGCGGTATGAATCCTGCCTGAATCACATGCGGTTTGCCCATCAACCACTGCCGCCTCAGGCTCACCTCCCCCCAGTCTGCATGCGCTGTGGCTCTGTGCTGTCTGCCTGTCTGGAACACAAGTTCCGGTGAGTTGTCAAATTACCAAATAATATATGAAAGAAGCAGCGCTGGCGACAAATAAACCAAATAAATATTATTGCTGCTGTAAAAAAAGTACTAGTTCTTGAAAAAATAAAAAACAAACAAATACAGCGCTGATAAACCTACAAGTCCTTTGATGACGCCCTGGGGGAGGGGCGAAACGCGTCGACGAAACATCCGGCTTATGCCTTAACCAAGTGACATTTTCTTCCTGGCTCCGTGGAACGCACGCTACCAGCGGCGATCGCGGAAGCTTACTGACATGCCTGTTTGCAACCGAGGATTTTGTGAGTAGCGCTTTATAGCGCAAGTGATCCTATAGCTCCGCAATATCTCACCATATTGCTTCTCTCTTTACTTTTGGGTGGACATCTGCAAGCTTATGGCCTTTCCGATCTGAACATCAGCCATTTCACATTTATATTCACGCCAGAGGTACCGCCTTGTAAATACCTATGGGGATTGACTGATAGCATAGGCTGAAGAGTTGGTGTCTGGTTTCCGGCAAAGCTACCTATCAAAGAGCCCTGGGACTAGCACAGCTGGTGGTATTTACTTTGGGACTTTGTGCAAGCAGTTATCATTTCAATAGTGCTAGCCCAGTTGGTGATATTTCTTGGGGATTATTCAAAAGTATATATCATTCCATTGTGGCAATATCTATTTATTTTTCATTTTTTTAGTAATTTGGTAGCACCAACGGCTTATATATTTATTTATATATTTTTGAGATTTGCACTCCACTTATATGGCATTTTGGTAATTTGTGTATTGCATTCATTATACACTAATATTTAACACTCATGGTATTTGTATTTTAGCAATTGATAGCAACAATTGCGCATATCAATTTATTTTTTGTAAACTGCACTAGTATTGGCAATTATTAGTTGTTTTGAGTATTGCGCCTACTGTCATCATAATTCACATTTATTGTCCACTATTGCACGTAGCACTTCATATTTATTTATGGTGTGGTTTATCAGCGCTGTATTTGTTTGTTTTTTATTTTGTCAAATTACCATTCGCAATCATAACCAGTGGCTCTAGCTGTCGTCCTTGCCTCTCTTGTGGTCACACTCTGGCTCAGTCTTCATATGCTACATTCACGCTTAGCTGAGCATTTTCAGGCATTTTATTTCTAGAGGGTTTTTTTTTATGTTTTTGAGGGTTTTTTTTTTTTACGTTTTTGAGCATTTTTTTTGTTGTTGGGGTTTTTTTTTTTTTTTTTTTGTTTTGTTTTAGCAGATTTGCAAATATAGGCATTTTTTCAGGCGTTTTTCAACTAAAAGGTGTGGAGTGCTGCTGAAAAATGGGTGGAGGGCTTTGAGCAGAAAATCGTGCGAAAAAAAAAAAGGCTTGAAGAAAATGCTCATGTCACGTTTTTTTCAAGGTGTTTCCATTGAAGTCTGACTTGGTGATCAAACAGGAAATGAAGAAATCTTCCTAACTCGGGCACTGACCGTAATAAGGCGTTCTTACCATTCCTTAAACAAAGCGGTTTGCTACAGCTTGTGCCTCCATTAGTGCCTTTCTGTGACCGTATAGTCCCAATGGCTACAGAACAGCAATTATTCTGTAGCCACTGGGACTAACAGTTGGTTGTAGAGAACAAAAATGATCTGGGGCGTTGTATGGGTCAAATTGTCACACAGTCTACATTGCCACACACTAGTCAACTGCATTCAAACTTGATTGGTTGTCCGATACAATCCTGTGTGAAACCGTTCTGCCACTGACTTTGTAGCCCTGGCGGAGAACAGTTTACTCTCCACCTTACATCCTTCACATAATAGGAAGTGATATGAACACAACAGTTACCTCATCTCCTCTCCAGAACAAAGAGGGTGAGATGGAAGAGGTGGGGGGCACTCTCATTGTCACAGTGTGGGAGAGGAGAATGAGCTGAGTAATTTTAACACCCACTGCTAACCAGAGAATAAGGAAATGGCTAAACAAAAGCCTACATGAGAATTCCCAGTAGGAAGCACTCGTGTGATTTCTTGATAATACAGTACAGTCAGACAATATTATTGAGTCACGTAGATATTCTTACCTCCACTTAATAGAATTAGCTCACAGGTATTAATGGTGGAGTCTGTTCAGAATGTAAATTTAAGCCAGGTACACACTTTGTTTTTTTTTTTCTCCGTTCAACCCCGTGGGTTGAAAACTGTCAGCTCTGGTCGGAGCCGCTGTACTAACTATGCAAGGTTAGTACAGCGATCTTCCCTGCTGAGCTGTTATGTTCTGACGGGGACGCCCCCTCCCCGCCATAACACTCCGATCAATGCTCTCTGCCATTGGCTGAAAGCACTGATCGGGAGTCGGTCAGCTGCTGGTCTCCCAGTATGCACATTCGACAGAAGCCAGCCGAACTGTCAGACAGACCAACATACAGGCAGAATGTCAGCTGTTTTTTTTTTGAACCAGCAAATGTCTCCTGACATCCTGGCCGTGCACAGGGCTTTACTGTCACTGCATAATTGGTTGTTGCATGTTTTCCTGATCCTGAAAGATGAGGTGAGTTAGACACGCGAACAGCAAAATTTGTTGTAATGCTTATAAGGGGGCTTCCAGTACTAACCTAAATCTGGCAATACGCCTACAGATTTCTTTCATGCAGCCTGCGGGCTCCAGCCATGCTATACAACACAGATGGACAAAACTCCCCATGCCTAATGTATTTTGACAGCTGACGCTGTTGTCTATCAGTATACCCGAACAGCTCTGCATCTGTTTGAATGCTGCCGACAATTTTCCACCCAGATTCCTCAATTTTTTTTTAAATGGTCAGTTGGGAAGCAACCAAAAGGGCCACCCACTGACAGAATTTCCACTGGTTCATCGGGAACTGGACACAATTTGGACATTGTGGGGTTGGTTTTCTAAAACTGGAGAGTGCAAATTCTGGTTCAGCTGTGTATGGTGGCCAATCGGCTTCCAACTTCAGCTTGTTCAATTAAAGCGGAGTTCTACCCAAAAGTGGAACTTCCACTCATTTGTATCCTCTCCCCTTCCCGATTCACAATTGGCACCTTTTTGGGGGGGGGGGGGCACAGGATGTCCTGTTCCCACTTTTGGGAGTCCAGGCCACGGCCCGTGACATCACCGTGGGGGTCTCTCCTCCTCCTCTTCCTCCCTCCTCCTCCTCTTCCTCCCTCCTCCTCCTCTTCCTCCCTCCTCCTCTCCCCTCCCTCCTCCTCTCCCTGTCGCCCGGCCAGTAGGAGAGAGGAGTGGGGCCTCGCGCATGTGCAGTAGGGTTCCCAGCGTGAAGCCTTAAGGCTACACTGCCGGGTACCCTTACCTGCAATGGCGGCGGCAGCGCTGGACTCCAGGATAGGTAAGTGTCTTATTGTTAAAAGCCAGAAGCTGTAGTATGTGTAGCTGCTGGCTTTAAATTTTTTATTATTTTTTGGGCGGAACACCGCTTTAAGCTTTGACAAAAAAAAACTAGAAGCTGACTGGTTTCTATGCAGAGCTGCACCAGATTTTGCAATCCTCCAGTTTTAGTAGATAAACCCCTGTATGTCCAGAAGTGGTTTGTACTGTTCCCCTGCAGAGTGGTCCTGGGTTAGCGCATGAAGTCATTTGGCTTTTTCAAGAAGCCCCACTACCTTGTCCTGCCTCAAGATGTCCTCAGTCTTCTGGGTAGAGTGATGCCTAGAGGACCTACCAAGAGTGCAAGGAGTCATGAACCCGCCCCCCGAGGGTCTTCAGGAAAATGATTAAAAAAAAGCAACATTGAAGGTAGAAGCACTGAGGAACATTGGAGGCTAAGCCCAGAGTTTGTAAGGTACTTATAGGTATACTAGAATGTTTACCTGCTTGACTGGTTTTATTTGGATTGAGGAATAATGGCATATTTTTTTTAGGTCTTCCGTCACCCTGCCTGCTTAGGGAAGAGCAATTCGATGGGATTAATTTTTCCAGCTGTTCGGAATTGCTTTACCCCAAGACAAGCTGTCAGTTCCTGTTCTCCCCTTGACTCATAATCGTTTAGCAGATAGATGCATGCATATCTGCCCACCATGTTTCTGTAGGCTTCTTTAGAATACCTTGTCTCAACCCAAATATCCTTTATATCCTAATAGTATTTTAGGGATAAGCTGGTTTACATAAATGCCTCTTTAAAGCCATGGCAATTTTTTTAATGGTTCCCCAGCAGTAGGTAAAATAAAAAAATAAAAAAAATCTTTCTCCAGCACTGACCAGCAATTCTTTTTCATAGCTAAATGTACCCCCACTACACTAGGGGGTTGATTTACTAAAGGCAAATCCACTTTGTACTACAAGTGCACTTGAAAGTGCATTTGTAAGTGAAGTCACTGTAGATCTGAAATGAGGGGAAGCTCTGCTCATTTTATCACCCAATCATGTGCAAGATAAAATGCTTTTTTTCTTTTCTTGCATGTCCCCCTCAGATCTACAGCGACTGCAGTTCCAGTGTACTTGTAGTGCAAATTGGATTTGCCTTTAGTAAATAACGCCCCTACGGTCTTTAAACCTGGAAGACTGAGGATACAATGTGAGTACAGAGTGTCATAGACTTGCCCACTGGGGTGGTGAGCGAGCATCACCATGGCACCCTGCACTTAGTGTAATTTTGCATCAGTGCCACTTTTTGGATTGTTGATGCCCACCCAGTAATGAAGAGTCTGCATGCTATTTATAAATGCTGTGTGTGTGTGTTTGTATATATTAGAAACGTTAGAAACATTCTTCAGATTTTGGTCCATAGTGACATGATGGCATCACGCAGTTTCTGCAGATTTGTCGGCTGCACATCCATGATGCAAATCTCCAGTTCCACCACATCCTAAATGTGCTCTATTGAATTGAGATCTGGTGACTGTGGAGGCCATTGGAGTACAGTGACCTCTTTGTCATGTTCAAGAAACCAGTGGTGAGATGTTTTGAGCTTTGTGACATGATGCATTATCCTGCTGGAAGGAGCCATCAGAAGATGAGTACACTGTAGTCATAAAGGGATAGACATGGTCAGTAACAATACTCAGGTAGGCCGTGGCATTTAAATGGTGCTCAATTGGTGCTAAGGGGCCCAAAGTGTGCCAAGAAAATATCCCCCACACCATTACACCACCACCAGCCTGAACTGTTGATACAAGGCAGGATGGATCCAGGCTTTTATGTTGTTTACGCCAAATTCTGACCCTACCATCTGAATGTCGCAGCTGATATCAAGTCTCATCAGACCAGGCAACGTTTTTCCAATCTTCTATTGTCCAATTTTGGTGAACCTGTGCGAATTGTAGCCTCAGTTTCCTGTTATTAGCTGACAGGAGTGAGACCCAGTGTGGTCTTCTGCTGTAGCGCATCTGCTTCATGGTTCAAATCTGACCATTCTCCTCTGACATCAAAAAGGAATTTTCGTCCGGACAACTACCGCTCACTGGATATTTTCTCTTTTTAGGACCATTCTCTGTAAACCCTAGAGATGGTTGTGCAAGAAAATCCCAGTAGATCAGCAATTTTTGAAATACCCCTGGCACCAACAATAATGCCATGTTCAAAGTCTCTTAAATCTCCTTTCTTCCCCACTCTGATGCTCGGTTTGAACTTCAGCAAGTTGTCTTAACCATGTCTAGATGACTAAATGCATAAGTTGCTCTCATGTGACTGGCAGATTAGCAATTAGAGTTACCAAGCAATTGAACAGGTATACCCAATAAAATGGCCGTTGAGTGTCTATGTGTGAGTATCTTTATATATAGTAAAGATACTGCTAAGGGGAACTGGAGGAGGAGGTCTGGAATCCTGAATTGGCCTTTAAAATGTTCTTTATCTGCTTGCTGTATGTTTTCAGGCAGCAACAGCAGATAGTAGTTTTATTTTATTTTTTTTTAAAGCCTGTGGTGTCTGAACACACTCAGACTCCACCCGGTGCAAAAAAAAAAAAGTGCACACCAAAAAAGTGAAACGCAAAACGGCACGAGCTGTACACATGGCCCTCGAAAGAGAAGGGACCCTTGCCCTGATCCCCGGGGAGTTAGGCTCCAGACGTGGACTGGGGTACTTCACATGGTCCATCTGGCTGAAACCAGATGAACCCCGTTCTCTGGGAGGTCTGCTGAAACAGACCACCCCAAGTACTAGGTGGGGCTCCCCCGAAGGGAGACCCCATGAGAGAGGGCGAACTAAGCTAGAAGGCCATGTCCACCCCCTCCCAAGACTTTCAGGGCAGGCCGAGGACCTACACCCTACTCATCAAATGTGAAACAAAGTGTACATCCAACCAATAAAAAAAAAAAAAAGAGAGAAAGTGACAAGACACGACAAATACAAATAAAAGTGGGGGGAAGGAAAGTGGAGAAGGTGTAAAGGTGCCATTGTGTCAGGGGATTTCCCCATCTACCCGTTGTGGATGAACCCCACATTACCCCACTTTTATAACCTGCCTGATCCTATGATCTGGGCAGTAAAAAGGATAAAAACTCTGAAAGACGTCACCTCCTTTGGTGAACTCCTGACTTTTCCCCAGTTAAAGACGAGACACGACCTAGTCAACTCCTATCTCTTTCGCTATCTCCAACTCAGACATCCCTACCAGACACAATTTCGAGAGGTGAGAGTAGAATCACTACCCTTGGCTCTTGAATCCTTACTGACAGCAGAGGAACTAGCTAAGCCCCTCTCTGTAATATATAAAGAATTTTTTAAGACGACACCAAAGGCAGTATCCAATTGTAGGAGTAGATGGGAGGCAGAAGTCCCAGACTTGCAGGAAGAGGACTGGGATGACTTATGGAATCAGCCCTTTAAACACCTAGTATCAGCCAGGGACAGACTAATCCAATTTAAATTAATCCATAGAAGCTACTATACCTCGGCTAGACTGGCTAAAATCTTTGGTACAGTCTCGGCGATGTTCTTTCTCTACGGCCAATGCAGAACACATATTTTGGCAATGCCCTCAAATTCAGCAATTTTGGGCTGCACTCACTACATGCATCTCAGATCTCCTGTCAGTACCTATACCAATGGCCGTGAGAGTATGTTTGTTAGGACTGGTAGAGGAGGTGGTACCGTCCAGAGCGCTGAGAACACTTCTCTCTATTTTACTATTTTATGGGAGGAAGGTAGGGCAGGGCGATTTTCTAAAAAAAAAAAAAAAAAAAATCTGTGATTTTCTTAAAAAAAAAAAACTTGATTCACGATTCGAATCAAGGTTTTTTTTTTTGGACACCGCTGGTCCTGAGGAGCTGCGGGCAGGAGTTTTTAGGCGAGGCTGCGGCTTCGGCCTAGTCCGCGAGGCCGGACGCCGTGGATTAGGCCGAAGCCACGGCCTCGCCTAAAACCTCCTGCCCGCAGCTCCTCAGGACCAATGCAGTGAAAAAAAAAAATCTAAAAAAATCGATTTGCTTAAATTTTGAATCGATTTGACCTCTCAACTCGACTCAAGATTTAGATCGATTTTTTCCCCAGCCCTAGAGGAAGACTATATTGCTTAAATGGAAGGATATGAGGGCTCTAGACATACATTTCTGGGAAGGATTGATACACTCCATGATGCCTTATTATAAGGCAACTTACAGGGCCAGGGGTTGTGGAAAGAAATTTGAGAAAGTATGGCAGGCCTGGTTCAACTCGGATAGTACAGTGGACTATGTTGGAGAACCATTTCAATATTCAGACTTTAAGGCGTATTTAGAAAATGTAGCTGTTTTGGTATTTGAACAATTAACATGACAGTGATTGTATTGTACTTGAGCAATGTTTAGTATTAAAAGTTTCATAAAATAACATATGAACCACTCTGCTCAATGGTAAAAAGGCTTCAGCAGTGATACCTGGGAAAAGATAAAATGCTCATAAACAAATAACAATCTATCCTGCATAACTGAGCTGTGACAAGGGGGTGGGTGGGGGTTATTATTCTAGATCAGGGATCCTCAAACTATGGCCCTCCAGCTGTTGCAGAACTACACATCCCATGAGGCATTGTAAAACTCTGACATTCACAGACATAACTAGACATGATGGGAATTGTAGTTCCTGAACACCTGGAGGGCTGCAGTTTGAAGACCCCTTTTCTAGATAGACAACTATGTTAGTCAGTAGTGATATTTTGTTCATGTTGGGCCCTGCGAGGCCTCATTCGGGGGAGTGTCATGTTGATACACCCTGGATGTTGTTTGTTTTATGTTTTGTGGAAAAATCTCAATAAAAGAAATTAAAAAAAAAAAAAAAAAAAAAAAGTGCCACTGTGTAAAACAATGGCCGCCCTCCGGCCAGAAATACAAAATTCCTCTGGTCCTAGCCAAAAGGCTTGACCCAAGAGGCAGGTGCAGAAAAAAGTGTGGAAGTGCAGTGACCTTGGTGCCATAACTCATGTGACCCTTACCCACAGTGAGCTTATGGTACCCCTAGACTGCCACTCCACCACAGGCTTCTTTCAGATCCCAGCCTTCAGCCAGACCAGTGCAACCCGGCCCTAGGCCTACCAGGAAGGCATCAGAACTTGGGGAGCTTAGGGAGAGACCTACCTACAACTGGGGACAAGCCTTGTGCACAAGGCCAGATTCAACACAGGAGGAAAGGACCCCACCACTCCCACCGTTCCCATCTAATTACATTCGGGAAGTACTAGCCGACCCCCAATTGGTGAAAGGGGTCAGGGTGCTTTCCCTCTTTCCCTCATGACTGATAGGCACAGGGACTAGTAATGATGGTATTGCCCCTAGCTTGACCTCGGCTGTCTGGGCTTCTGGTCCATTGACTTTACAGGGTTTATTGGTTGGTGTGTACACTAACCCAATCTGCTTTGTTTTCTCTGAAGAGGTGAATTCAGTAGGCAGGAACAGACATTGGTATGTTTACATAGGAGTGCTAATCAGTCTTCACAATGCCAAACAGACAAATTCTCCCCTTTTGTCTTTTTTTTCACCCTTTTATCCCCTTCTCACATTTATTGATCCACCCCCACCCGCTCTTTTTTTCCCTCTTTGACATCTAGTTTTCTTTAAGATCTTAATGGAAAAAATCTTTCTCCCTGCAAGGCCATGACCAGTGAGAGTGCAAGTTAATGGCAGTCTGCATCACTTCATCAGCTTAATTAGTATGGTTTAATAACCATCCAGTATGAACGAAAGGTCTGCAGCAGAGCCATAGGCGTAGGAGCCTGTTCGGTCCTGCTTACGCATGGATGGCTCGTAACAAGACTGTTTCATTAGACTGGTGGAAGCGATGATTATGGGGATGTTCCTAGCGTGAACTCCAGCACCAGTTACCCTGCAGGATTAATCAAAGCTCTGTGCTTAATTTAACCCCTGGGTTACATGCAGTTTACTCCCTTTTTTAAAGTGGAACTCCAGGTACTCTAGGAAGTACATTTATTTAAACTGTTTTATCTAACAATGGATTTGTAATTCTGTTTAGCCAGTGTCATGATATACACTTGCCTGCCACATTATATCATTTTGGTTGACTCCATTGTTTAAAGTCTGCAGTTTTTTGTCTTTTTTTTTTTTTTTTAGGGCTCATGCATACTACATCTCAAAGAAGCGGCTCCTATAGGCTTTTAAAGCTTTTTTTTTGAGTTCTCGTTTTTTTTCTGCCTGGAAACCCCGTCCATGTTAGCCAATGTGTCCATGCACACAATAGCTTTTTCAAGAGTTTACCAGCATAGTTTACTTGCAGGCAGAAACCCCCCCACCAAACTCACGTTTTTGAGAGAAGCTTTCGAGCAGAAAAGATGCCTAAGTGCGCGAAAAAGCACCAAAAGGCTCAAATGCACAAAAAATGAGGGGAGGGTTTGTGGGGAAAAAAAAGCTTATGCTCAAAGAAGCTCAGTAAAAACATGCAAGCTTCTTCAAGTTTTTAAGCAGAGATATAAAAGCTCAAATGCCTGTAAAAGCAGCTTTTTTTTTTTTTTTTTTTTTTAATAGGTGCAGTGTGCATGAGGCCTTAAGTTGGGTTCACACTTATGTGAATTGGTAGTGGGTTTCCCTGCATCCAATTCCAATTCGCATGACAGGAGAGTATGACCGGCTCTCATTGGAGCCGGTTCACACACCACCTGATTCGGCCACAAACAGGTCCTGTGCATCTTTGGGAGCAAGAGCTGACTAATTATAATGTATGTCAGGTAAAAAAAATAAAACCTACATCTCTTCAATATGAACACCTTTTCACTGTGCCCCTGTTCACACCGGTGCGATTTGTCATGCAATTTAACAGTTCCAAATCACATGACAAGTCACATCCTATTGTCGGCAATGGAACTGTTCAAATTTGGTGCAATTCCAACTTTGTGGTGCCGCACCAATTAAAAAAAAAAAAAAGTTCCTGCACTATTTTTTGCAATTTCAGGTTTGACTTGCAACGACATCTATGCATGAATTTGCACAGATATCAGGCAAGTCGCACCTGAAATTGCACTGACCTGTGGCTTTGAAGTTGTATCAGGTGAAGTAGCGCGGCTTCAAAGTTGCAATCGGTGTGAACCAGGGCTTAAAAAATGTTGCAGGTACAGAAAAGTACCTGCTGATCTGCTCTCAAAACGTCCTATTTGGGAGACCAAACTCCATGTTTTCCCCACCCCTTTGTTCCTCTCCACTTGCATAAATTGATTTATTTCCCAGTAAAACTACTGCTGCTTGGAGCTTGCCCAATTGCCGTGTAATGGGCTGTTAGGAAATGTAGTTTTGAGGGGTTGCTTACATCAATAGGAACTGATCTCCCAGCAGCAGCCCCTACAAGACTTTACAAGCCTGATGTCAAAGAAAGTCATTAAATCTGTTTCTCGCTACAGGGACAAGGTAAAAGAAAAATATAATGCCGTGACATGCTCTAGATGAGTAGAGTGAGAATTCAGGACACATTTAGGTAATGTCTGGGCATATACTTTAAAGCGCCATCTGCTGTCACTGTGACCGAAATAATACTGTGAAGAGACAGTAGAAAATACCATGACTGCTGCTCAGTGTGTAAAGCTGCTTTGGTCAGATAGTGCCAGTGGAAATGTGCCGGTTTATATCAAACTCTGGCCATCTCTCTGCATTCCTGTTCAGAAACGCGACACTACCAGCCCTCATCCAGTAGAAATCATGCAGCTGGTGTCGCCAGTGACATCACCCGCTGGTTTCCATGGTAAAAGAAAAAAAACGTTGCGCTCAGAAGTGTGAGGTTCCTGCCAGAGAACATGTGTTTGTGCTGTTTTTCCAAGTTCTCTTGGAGAAATGGACGCACACGTCATCGGAATGTGGCAGAAGGACTGTTAGGCAACAGTAGAAAGTAAGACAGGATGATTTGGCATGAAGAATGATGTCATGCATCTCTTTGGATTGCTTTCTGGGTGAGACGTGTGGCTGGGGCCTGTTTGTTGGGATTATAGCAGTAGGGTTTGGTCTGGTTTCTACCAGAAGTCGTCTGTTAGTGCAGTGAGGTTGCATGGACATGGGGAAATCGATTATCTTAGGTGAAAGCTTCACACTAATGTTGCATTGCAGCAATATAAAATAACTTGCATTGTTGGTGCACTGAAGCCCCCCACCAGCAATATTAAAAGTTGTCATACTTGTGTATCAGCGGCTCCAGGCTCCATCCAGCTGCTGCACTTCAACCCAACTCCAGCTTGTATGCTTCTTTTTTTTTTTTTTTTTGAAGGGTTACATTTAGACAAAAGCTAGGAAATAAGTGGCTCTGCCTTAAACCCAATATCCTGTGATAGTGAGCTCCCCTTTTTGGATTATATATTGTATATGGACTAGGATATAACAGGAGTTGCTGGAACACACACAGATGGGCAGGGGCAGAGTTTGGAATTACGTCTGGGAGGTCTCACTGTTGGAATTTCCACAATGTTTTACAAACCAGAGGCGGTCCACCATTATAGGGGGCCCCCTGTAACTAAGGTATAACATTTGGGTGGACTGACACATTTACCTCCAAATACAAGTGTATTCCATATCCATAGTAGAATTAGACTGTACATGACACATACACTTAATAAGATTTTTGTATAATTGAAGCTAAACGTAGTAGAATGAAGAATGCGATTGTAGTATGTGTCCTCCACCTAAGGATGTGTGTATTTCACCATAGCTGGGTGGGAGTTGATGTCATTGTAGTAAACACGGTCACACCTAGAGCTCAGCCTGTGATGTCAGCTTATAGATGAATGCCTTCCAGCCATGGATTTCTGATGGGTGATTCATGCAGTAAGGAAGGAGAAATATGCAGGCTTTACCTCTGGTTATCTTTCACTTTCATTCATTGTCACTCTGGTCTCTTAAAGCAACTTTCATGTGTGAACCAAAACCTTTATATCAGTAGGGCAACCTGAGTGTCAAGTCTTAGGGATAGTATAGTGCATTGACCATTATAGTGATTAAAGGGGACCTGTCATGGGGTGTGCATGTAGGCTGACTGCTCCTAAACATGCTATTTGCCTGGTTGTCATGCTGGTGCTTTGGTTTCGATGCCTTCTGCCACTGACTTGGACAAGTTTAGAGATGAGGGATTCCGACTTTGTTGCATTTCCAGAAGAAGAGCAGCAGCGACGCCTCATGTGTCGCCTAACAGGACAAATGCTTTTTACACTCTTGATAATCTGTATAATTGAAAGGCAAAATGTTCACCCACTTAAAATGCAGACTTTGTATTTCTAGTCCTACTGCCTTTATTTATGCTTTGTCAGCGTGAATGAAAAATATCCTTATGCGTCAAACCTTGCTGGTCTTTTCTCCAAGGACTTTCCTGAAGTCCTCAGGTGGATCTGTGTAGTCTATTGGGAATTGGCTTGTGTATTCTATTCCCTGGATCATTCCATGCTAAGCAACAAGGTTACATCAGGTCTGTTGTGATTGTGTGTTTGTGGAGTGGGGCCCTTGCTTGGAGAAAACAGTAAGGGCTCATTTACACTTGCTTCAGCTTCAACAAGGCTTCGGACAGGCTTTGTTAAAGCTCTCTGAACGCCAGTCAAGCTTCTGTCACTAAATAAAATGGTTAGCTTACAGTCTTGTTTACAGTGCTTTTGCAAAAGTATTCACCCCCTTGGCATTTTTTGTGTTTTGTTGCCTCACAACCTGGAATTAACATGGATTGTTTGAGGATTTGCCTCATTTAATTTACAGAACATGCCCACAACTTTGAAGATTTTTTTTTTTTGTATTGTGAAGCAAACAACAAATAGGACAAAATAACAGAAAAAGTCAATGTGCATAACTATTCACCCCCCTAAAGTCAATACTTTGTAGAGCCACCTTTTGCGGCTATCACAGCTTTAAGTTGCTTTGGATAAATCTCTATGAGCTTGCCACATCTTACCACTGAGATTTTTGTGGGAGTCTCCCACATGCCTTTTCGCAATCTCATAACATGCCATTTTGTTTTTTGCTGAAAGTAATGGCTTTCTTCTGGCCACTCTGCCATAAAGCCCAACTCTATGGAGCGTACGTCTTATTGTCGTCCTATGTACAGATACTCCAGTCTCTGCTGTGGAACTCTACAGCTCCTCCAGGGTTACCTTAGGTCTCTGTGCTGCCTCTCTGATTAATGCCCTCTTTGCCCGGTCTGTGAGTTTTGGTGTGCGGCCGTCTCTTGGCATGTTTGCTGTTGTGCCATTTTCTTTCCATTTGGTTATAATAGATTTGATGGTGCTCCTAGGGATCATCAAAGATTTGGATATTTTTTTTTATAACCTAACCCTGACTTGTACTTCTTAACAACATTGTCCCTTACTTGTTTGGAGAGTTCCTTGGTCTTCATGGCAGTGTTTGGTTAGTGGTGCCTCTTGCTTAGGTGTTGCAGCCTCTGGGGCCTTTCAAAAAGGTGTGTATATGTAATGACAGGTCATGTGACACTTAGATTGCACACAGGTGGACATCATTTCACTAATTATGTGACTTCTGAAGGTAATTGGTTGCACCAGAGCTTTTTATGGGCTTCATAACAAAGGGGATGAATACATACGCACATTCAAATTATCAGTTTTTTATTTCTGAAAAATATTTTTTTGTATATATTTTTCTAATTTTACTTCAACTTAGACTATTGTGTACTGATCCATCACATATCATTCAGATTAAAAAAACATTGAACTAAAGGCTGTAATGTAACAAAATAGGTAAAAAGCCAAGGGAGGTGAATACTTTTGCAAGGCACTGTACACCTTGCTTTGCTTCGGCTTCGCTTCAAAAATTATACCACATGTAGCTTCAGTGGTGCTTCAAAGCGTCTTCAAAGCCTCCATAGACGTCTATGGCAAAGCTCGCTTGAAGCCTCATCGAAGCACAAAGCAAAAGCAGGATGTAAACAGGACTTTAAGCTATCCATTTTATTTAGTGACAGGAGCTTGACTGGCGTTCAGAGAGCTTTAAAGGGGTTGTAAAGGTAAAATTATTTTTTTTTAAAAATAACAAACATGTTATACTTACCTTCACTGTGCAGCTCGTTCTGCACAGAGTGGCCCCGAACCTGCTCTTCTGGGGTCCCTCGGCGGCTGTCTCAGCTCCTCCCCGCAAGCATTCACCACCTTAATGCGAGCTCCCTCGCATGGTGGTGAGTGCTTGCGGGCGCGCTCCCGTGATACAGCCGGCGGCTATAGCCGCTCGCTGTATCACTCGGCCCCGCCCCCCGGCGCGCCGCGTCATCGGATGTGATTGACACCAGCGCGAGCCAATGGCTGCGCTGCTTTCAATCCATCCACTGCAGCCAATCAGCGACCAGGCTGAGCTGCAGTGGAGATGACGAGAACGAGCAGCGAAGATTCGAGGCGTCAGGTAAGTAAAACGGGGGGGCTGGGGGCGGTGGTACTGTCAAAAGTTTTTTCACCTTAATGCATAGAATGCATTAAGGTGAAAAAATTTTTACCTTTACAACCCCTTTAACAAAGCCTGTCCAAAGCCATGTTTTGAAACAAGTGTTAACTAGCCCTAAGTTTGTGGGCTTCAGGTACCAGAAGTTAGAGATAGCTGACTGTAATCTGTGTTCACTAATGTTTTAGTGTGCTTTGTTTCTGTGTGTAATTTGTAGTTTTATCTTGTTGGTATTCCTATTTGCTCTTTACATGTTCTGGTCTTGCTTTACCATAACACACAGTGGTTTGTTTTACTGAGAAGAAGGGTCGCTGGTTCGAATCCCAACCACGACACTACCTGCCTGGAGTTTGCATGTTCTCCTTGTGCCTGCGTGGGTTTCCTCCGGGGTACTCTGGTTTCCAAAGTGTGGCGTTAGGGACCTTAGATTATAAGCTCCTTGAGGGCAGGGACTGATGTGAATGTACAATGTATTTGTAAAGCGCTGCGTAAATTGACGGCGCTATGTAAGTACCTGAAATAAATAAATACTGGTGGCATTGGTAGTATCTTATCCCAACATTTGTCATAGGGACCTAAAATGGGGTAAATACAATACAGAGCTCCCTCTAGTGGTTAATTTGCAGGTTTGTTTACCTGGGCTTTAGTTGCTATTCTCTCCTGATAATCCCAGTTGCCTGGCTGTACGGCTGACCTGGCAGTCTTTTTAAAGCGGGGTTCCACTCAAATTTTTAACTTAATCTTACCCCCTTCAGTTAATTGCATAGATGTTCAAATGCCACACAAAATGTTTTTTTTATCGCTGTAATTACCTTTATATTGTACTTTATTGTGGCACTTCCTGTCTCTCCTCCCATGGGAGTAGGTGTGTTTATTGCCTTTCCCCGGCGCCGCACTGTCTCCTGGGAGCTTAGTGTCAGGCTTCCACAAGCTGTGAATGAACAGCATTCACCGCATCCAGGAAATCCATGCTTGTGGGCTTCACATGCCCACAAGCAAGATGGAAACAGCCAGCATCACATTTTTTAAGTTATTCTTCAGTACGAAAACAGACAGAGGTGGAAATATTACACCCAAACTGTGAGCATTTTGGGATTAGCAAAGTGTCTCAATGACCTGAAAAAAAAAGATTGGTCGCCGGACTCCCGCTTTAATACTTTTGGAACATGGATGTTTCCAGTCCAGAGGACACCTTTTATCAAGGGGTTAAAATTTAAATCAACCCCAACACACATACAAGCGGGATGTGCCAACCTACCTAAATGCCTATTATGCGAAAACTATTCGGTATCTCCACGCATGCCAGGAGTAAAAAAATCATCTAGGTTTACCCATAAAGTGATTGTCACCCTTCTACTATTTTGTGCATCATATTTTCACAAGCACATGATTTTTAGATTAGTTATATCTTGTACCTATGAACTTTACACAAAATTATAGATAACTTTGTGCGCCTGTGTATTTAACACCATGTGTATCTGTTACTGATAATGTTTTAAAGAGGAACTTTACCCAACCTGCCATTGTAATTTTTACCCCTTCTTACCTGGTGTAGTGGCCAGTGTTAATTTTGACATCAAATTTTGATTTAGTTCCATAGTCTTTTGATTAAAATGCCAATTTAGTTTTATTCGTATTTTAATCATCTGAGTTGTTTTAGTTGTTCTATTTTAGTCGACTAAAATCTCTAGTACATTTTAGTCGACTATATCTGTAGAACTGCCAAACATTTATAATCCTGGAGTAAAAATCTAATAACATGTTTATTATTTATGGTATTAAGGTTTGAACATGCACTACAGACACAAATTTAGCCGCCGTGATATAAATTCAATTTAGTTTTAGTTATAGACTTTTGACTAAAATGTCATTTTAGTATTAGTCGTATTGTAGTCATCTGAATTGATTGTCAACTAAAATAGTATTTAGTCGACTAAAATATTTTAGTTGAAATTAACACTGGTGGTGGGTTGAGCCAGATTAGCATAATCGCTTGCTTTGCCAATCCAGTGCTGTCCAGCTGTGATTGGCTCAAAGCTGCCGCACTCCGGGTCCCACAACACTGTCGTCTTTATCATTTGGGAACCGTCTGTCTTGTCTGGGTCCTTTCTGCTATTGATGACGTTCATTGCACATGCGCAGTGGGTTCTACACAGCCCCGAAGCCACTTGAGACTCTTGGTGTGGGTATCCCAGGAGACTTCAGGTGGGGGAGTCATTCTGACCTAGGCCAAAAATACAAAAGCGCAGGCTATGCTCCACTAATAAAAGCATAAAGGGCAATCCCCCTTTTACTTATTTTATTGATGAATGGAGATGGGGGGAGGAGGAGTACATTTAAATAATGTTTGAAAGAGGAGAGAAGGTCCACTTTAACAAACACTTGTGCAAAATGTCCTTTTATCAGTGATTTTCCTTGTTTTTTCATAACCACATGGCAGAAAAAAAAACACATTAATAGCGTAAAATATTTGCCTCAATTGTGTTTTTTTTTTTACATAAACATTCTACTAGAAAACAGGGGCTCTTCTAGTGATTCCTGGACTGTCTGGGTAAACTGTCTTCTGTGATGTGTTGGGAAATTGGTGAGTTATTTTTACTCTCCTGACTTTTATATTTTTACATAGAAAGATGCTGCGTTGTCCTGTCAGCTCTATGCTACATGGCACTTTGCTGACTCAACAATATTCTGTACTGGTATTGTGACATGCAGACAGTTAGACGACGGTTAGGCTTTATCTGTGTAATGCGTTCTGTATTTATTGTGCAAATTAATGCTACATTTTTTATTTTTTATTTTTTTCTTACTTTAAAGCTGATTTCTATGTTTACTGTCCCATTTAACTATTTGTAGCTTACAGCTCCCACGTCCTAAGGCTGGTGGCCATACATTATACAATTTTCCTTTAAATTTACCAAAACCATATAATATAATATATATAATATATATATATATTAATATATAATATAACCATATAATATAATATGAGGTCAAACCTAAACACTTTTAATTTGTATGTAATCAGGCAGACCCTTGTACTACATAGTTGAAGGTAAATCTAAAGGATATTGATTAAGAAATCTGTATGGCCAGCTTACCCGTACACACAAGATAACGATTTTTCACACAAATAATATACATTTTCTTTACAAACCTTTTTGTGCTGTGCAGTCCATTTGCAAACTCTAGTTTTATACTGGGAGCCTGAATAAGACTCTGGTCATAAGCTGCAGGGTAGACATGGTTTATATTTCCCATTACATAATGAACCTTGCTGGTCACACACACAGAGTATGGATGTGCACAGTTATGTGATTAACCTTACAGGGGTCTTCTGATGAAAGCTGGCTACACACTAGTAGATTATCAAACTAACGTGCATGTGAACATCCATATAAATATTCTTTGTACGTTCAATGACTGGATGCATTTCATGGAAAGTACATCAAAATTTAGTTTGCTCTTAAGTAGAGGTCGACCGATATGGGTTTTTCTCTGGCCAATGCCGATATTTAGAAATAGCAGCGGCTGATGGCCGATATATGATGCCGATTTTTTTTTTTTGGGCCGATATGTTAAGTCGATTTTTTTTTTTTTTTTTTTTCCTTCGTCTCATAAAATCTAACAGTTAGACCCCTTTCACAATGGGGTGTTTTTCGCGCGCTTTTGGGCTAAAAATAATGCCTGTAAAGTGCCTGCAAAACGGCTCCCCTGCAGTCTCAGTGTGAAAGCCCGAGTGCTTTAACACTGAGGCGATGCGCTGGCAGGATGTTATAAAATCCTGCAAGCAGCATCTTTGGAGCGGTGTATACTGCTAGTCCACCACTCCTGCTCATTGAAATGAATGCGCACCGTTGCCGAAGCGCCTGCAAAGCGATTCGTCAGCGGCGCTTCACAGGCGCATTCAACCCCTTCCTCAGGCGCTAGCTGGGTTATAAGCGCCCCGCTAGCAGCCGAATAGCGCCGCTAAAATGACGGTAAAGCGCCGCTAAAACAAGCAGCGTTTTACTGTCAACGCCTGCCCGCTCCAGTGTGAAAGCAAACTTAAAGGGGTTGTAAAGGTAAAAATTTTTTCACCTTAATGCATTATATGCATTAAGGTGAAAAAACTTTTGACAATACCGCCGCCCCCAGCCCCCCCGTTTTACTTACCTGACACCTCGAATCTCCGCTGCTCGTTCCCGTCATCTCTATTGCCGCTCAGCCTGGTCACTGATTGGCTGCAGTGGATAGATTGAAAGCAGCGCAGCCATTGGCTCGCGCTGCTGTCAATCACATCCGATGACGCGGCGCGCCGGGGGGCGGGGCCGAGTGATACAGTGAGCGGCTATAGCCGCCGGCTGTATCACGGGAGCGCGCCCGCAAGAACTAACCACCATGCGAGGGAGCTCGCATTAAGGTGGGTAATGCTTGCGGGGAGGAGCTGAAACAGCCGCCGAGGGACCCCAGAAGAGCAGGTTCAGGGCCACTCTGTGCAGAACGAGCTGCACAGTGAAGTGAAGTGAAGGTAAGTATGACATGTTAGTTATTTTTAAAAATAAATAAAATTACCTTTACAACCCCTTTAAGTAATAAGTGATACAGAAAATGTCTTACATTTAAACAGGTAATCAAAACTTTTGGACGAAAAAAAAATGGGCCAACTTTGCTGCTTAGTTTTTTTTTTTTTTTTTTTTTTTTAATTCATTAGTGTATTTTTTCCAAAAAAAATTGCGTTTGAAAGACTGCTGCGCAAATACCGTGTGACATAAAATATGGCAGCAACCGCTATTTTATTCCCTAGGGTCTCTGCTAAAAAAAAAATATATAATTTTTGGGGTTTCTAAGTGAATTTCTAGCAGAAAATACAGGATTTTTACTTGTAAGCAACAAATGTCAGAAAAGATTAAGGGCTGTTTCACATGGGGCGGATCAGTGATGATCCGCCCTGTGAACATCCGCTTGCTCAGTGGGGATCGCTCCGCCGATCCCCGCTGAGCAGGAAGATGACAGGTCCGTCGCTGCACACTGTCAGAGCGCCGCTCTCCCCTATGGGGGATCGGATGACGACGGATCGTAGAGTCCGTCGTCACCCGATCCGATCCGAAAACGGATGGAAAAGTAGTTTTTTCCTCCGTTGCACTTTTTCGAATCGAAGCGGGTCAGATGTCAGCGGACATGTCACCGCTGACATCCGACGCTCCATAGACCTCAGGTCTGCCTAAAAAACTGACAGACGGACCTGAACGGACAGTCCGTGTGAAAGAGGCCTTTGTCTTTAAATGGTTAAACTGAGAACTCCTCCACACTGAGTTCAGTTCATTGAAGTAGAAACATTGTATCTTTTTAGTTTCTTTTATCAGACTTGGCAGGCTGCCCAGAGAGGAGAGAAGTTGCTCCACAGAAGATGTCAGGCAACTTGCATTGACTTCTATTACAGAAGTCATTTGCAAGTGGTGCTGAAGTTATAATCGGCCTTTTTAATTAGCACAATCGGCCGATGCCGATTAATTAAAAAACGCCAAATATCGGCCGATATATCGGTCGGCCTCTACTCTTAAGGCTGCTTGCACACTGAAGCTTGAAAAAGCTCAGTACAGTTTTTTTTTGTTTGTTTTTTTTTTTTTTTATACTGAGCTAAAATACGGCCCATTAATTGTAATGTGCTTATGCACAGAGGTGCATAGACAAGCGCCATGCATTCTTCAGTTAAAAAAAAAAAAAAAAATCAGCTTTTTTTGTAAGTAATTTACACCTCATGCGTGCAAATGCACATTTACATATTGTGCAAAATGCGGGAATACATTTTTCACAACTTGTGCGCAAATACATACATACAAAAAAAAAGTCTGAAAAAGTAGATGCTCAAACAGGAGTATCATGTGAAATTTTTTTCATCCCGCTCCGCTGCTTTTGCTTGTCACTGTGGTTGAAAACAAACATCACGTTGAACTCAGTAATAGTTAGAAATTTAAACAAATGTTCCTAAAACAATAATTTTCAAACAAAATTCTACTAGTATATAGAGCTGCACGATTCTGGCTAAAATGAGAATCGTGATTTTTTTGCTTAGAAGATAGATCACGATTCTCTCACGGCGTAACATCTTTCACATTAAAACAAAAAAAATTGGGTTAACTTTTGTTTTTTTTTTAAATTTTTTTATTAATTGAAGTGTATTTTTTCCCAAAAAATTGCGTATGAAAGAGCGCTGGGCAAATACAGTGTGACATAAAATATTGCAGCAATTGACATTTTATTCCCTAGGGTCTCTGCTAAAATATATAATGTTTGGGGGTTCCAAGTAATTTTCTAGCAAAAAATATTGATTTTAACTTAAACAAGTGTTAGAAAAAGATTTAGACTTAAAGTGGTTAAACTTCCTGCATTTACACGTTGTTTAAAAACTTGGCAGACTGCCTGGATTTTTTTTTCACACAGAAGTTTTATCCCTTTGATCTAAGAAGGAAGAGTTAGTTACAATGTTTCATGAAAAACTTGGCAGACTGCCCGGATGTTTTCTTTTGACAGTTGAGTGAGAAGATAAGTCTCTCCACTTCTTTATATGAAAGAATTGGCAAACTCTGCAATAGAGATCGTCGTGGGGGGGGGGGGGGGGGGTGGAATCGAGATCACAATTTTTTAATGATTAATTGTGCAGCTCTACTAGTATATATCCAGCTTTACCAAATGATTTATCCGCTTCTCTATCTAATTATAGCGGTAGTAAAGCCCGCTTTGTGAATTTTATCTACAGGTAAGCCTATAACCACTGCAACAGATAAGAATAAAAGCTTTACATTCAATTTAAACCAAATGGTTTGTGTGCTGCTTGGAATGATAGTCGGTGTTGGACTGCCATTGATATGAGTAGCTATTGTTTCTGGGCTCAGCAATTGTAGACTGTGTTCTGTGCACACATCAGGAATGTACCACATCATGTTCTCAGCAGAGCCTCTTCCTCCACCAGCTGAGAGATTTAATTTAAGGTGTGAATCCCATTTTGTGGTCATGGGATAGCTCAGAGATCGCCAGTATAACAGTGACAGCTGTGCTTCTGTCAGACAGACGCCTCTCATCAAGTCATTTTTAGTTATGTTGCCAGTGACCTCTGGCCAACAGCTTACAGGGAAGAAATTCAGATTATATAAATATTGCGTCTTTTATAGATGATAGGTTTGGTTTTTTAAAATACAGCTGGCTATGTAGACATGGATCCGATCAATTCACTCCAGCATATCACAGGACAATTTCCTGGCAGCCAATAGAGACAAAGTCAAGCATTTATTTATTTATTTATTTCAGGTACTTGTATAGCGCAGTCAATTTACGCAGCGCTTTTAGCATTTCAGAAAGAGTCGATTTAAAATGCACTTGGGTACATGTAGACTTACGAGCAGGCACTCTTTTTTTTTTTTTTTTTTCCTGGCATTTTAATGGCTATGGAGAAGCAGACCTATAATATGATAATGCTTTAGAGCTGAACCACAAGCATTTATAAAAATAAACACTATTGTTTGAGTCCCCTATTCATCAAAAATTTAAAATCTATTGCTAGCATATGTACATAGATCTACATAGATCTGCCTTTAGTTTAGCTGCCTCTACAGCAGCACTGGGGCATCACTTTGAGGCAAAAACAGGGCTCTACCACTTTACACACGGTGGACATAAATCAATTTTTTTTTTTTTTTTAAATCTAAAAAATCAAATTTTTTTTATTCAAATCGATTTTTATTTATTTTAATAAAATGCTTTTGGAGTAAAAATCTATCGAAATATAGTTTTCCATTTGAGATACATTAATAATTTTGTTTATTCAGCATGAAATGGAGCTTAGTTATGTAGCATGAGGCTGTATATTCTGCAGTTTTTACATTTTTGGTAAACTCATTCAATTAATCCAAGCTCTGCAAGCTGAGATAACATGCACTGCATTGATGCATTCACACAATTTCCCAGTAACCATGAGATAAAACAAAGTTCAGGAATATTCCTTTATCCCATTGTTTTGCAAATCTATGTACACTACAAACTGTATGAATAAATCAGTTCTGATATCGCTGTTTTACTAACCTGACAGCTTATTATTCTAAATGGGAAACCTTCATTTTGTTTGCAAATATTAACGATTCTAACTATCAGCAAGAATAATATTACACTTTACATGTAAAGAGCACCTGTCATTTCAGATCCATCATGGCAGCGCCTGTTAGCGGGCATCCACTCACCTGCTGCCACCACATCCCTCACCTTGTTGTGTCACTGCCGCATCACCAGCCGTCCCATTAAAGTGAATGGGACTGTCGGTGAGTCAACAGCGGGTCAGAGGAGGAGCCGCTGTGGGGCAGAGATGACAGTTGCTCTTTAAAAATATTGATTTAAAGCGAGTTGATTTAAATCAAATCCACCCTGTTTACACAGCGTATGCTTACAAGAGGGGACAGTACAGAGATGACCTAATTCTTTTATTCAGTAAGCAGGTCATGTCCATGTACACCAGGGGTGCTCAAACTGTGGCCTTTGGACCCCTCTGTTGTGGCCCGTGACTTCAAGCCATGGAAGCATATACCCATGCTCTGGGATGATGGGTTGGCAAGCTCAGATCATGATCAACGAGTTGCCAACCTGCATTTCACAGCATCGAGTACATGGAGCTTTGACCAGCAGCGGAGGGAGCAGCAGCTGCATAAGCAGATACTTCCGCTGTAGCGCTGACTCCTGTCCCAGGCAGAGTGATACCAAGTGCACTTCTCCTGGGGCCTTTCTATCAGCCTGTAAAGCGATGCCAGCAGAAGTAGGAAGAGGGAACGATTGTATTAACACATACACTGCACTTTTGCAATGGGCATATTAGCACTTATAAAAAAAGGGTTATTAGGCTGCTTTCACACTGATCCACAGGTGCAGTGCACATGTGCCTTTCCTGCAGGTTAGCTGCACTGAGCCATAGACTTCTGTTATATCCTGCAGGTTTGGTGCACTTTCAGAAAGTGCACCACACCTGCAAGATATAATAGAAGTCTATAGGAAAGTTCAGCTAACCCGCAGGAAAGCCGCAGGTGCATTGTGTTGCACCCATGGTGTGGGTTAACCGCAGGGCATCAGTGTGAAAGCAGCCTTATAGGGGGCTCAGGACAGTAAGGGCTAATTTACATGGGGGGGGGGAGTAAAACCCTATAGTTAATGTGACCCGAATCATTTAAGGTGCCTCAAAAGCCTTTTTAAACTTAAAGCGGCTTCCCATGGGGGCACTGGACAGAGAGGAGGGGCCAGGGGCATCGGCGGGGGACCCAAGAAGAGGAGGTTTGCGAGTGCTCTGTCTCTGTAACAGAGCAGGTAAGTGTAGACATGTTTTGTTGGTTTTTTTTTTTGCTTTACAATCTCTTTAAGTGGCCTTTGCGCTTCAAAAGGATGAGCACCCCTGTTGTACACTAATGTCTGCAGTTGGGTTCAGGGCCTGGGAGTGCTGTCCTGGGTACCTGGATCACATGACTGGTTGAATAGAAATAGCAGTCTTGGGGCAATCTTGATCTACTTTACCTTTGTGTCCATCTTTGCCTGGAGTTATGCATTATTTTACAAAACTTGGTTCCGGATGTAGCATTTTGTTTAAACTTTTTTGGCAGAAGTTTTTCAGCACCAACAATTTGGCATCTTGTAACTAGTACTGTAGTACTGCAATTTTTTATAGTCTTGTTTAGGGTTGGGGAAATATTAGTCCTTTGTCAGGTATATAACGCAGTCCTATAATAGAAGAAAACGCATTGCAATAAACTCACCTGTGGAATGTTTTTTTACCTCTTTGCTGTAAACCTCTCTGTATACTTTTTGTAATTGCTTTTTAAGTACTTTTTTTTTTTTAAAAAAAAGGTTTTCTATGCATTTTTATAATTTCAAAGCTCCTCCTAGTATCAGTACTGTTGAGGTCCAACAACACTTCTGGATATCAGGGAGCTGTGACATCACTGGCATCCATAGTTCCTAGTATTAGAGCCCTTGCACACTGGGGCGGTTTGCAGGCGCTATTGCGCTAATAATAGCGCCTGCAAACCGACCTGAAAGTGCCGCTGCTGTGTATTCAGTGTGAAAGCCCCGAGGGCTTTCACACTGGAGCGGTGCGCTGGCAGGACGGTAAAAAAAGTCCTGCCAGCAGCATCTTCGGAGCGGTGAAGGAGCGGAGTGTATACCGCTCCTTTACCGCTCCTGCCCATTGAAATCAATGGGACGGCGCGGCTATACTGCCGGCAAAGCGCCTCTGCAGAGGCGCTTTGCGGTGGTATTTAACCCTTTCTCGGCCGCTAACGGGGGGTAAAACCGCCCCGCTAGCGGCCGAGTACCAACGGTAAAACGCCACTAATAATAGCGGCGTTTTACCGCCGACGCCGCCCCCGCCCCAGTGTGCAAGGGCTCTTAATGTGTTGACTGAGAGGAATAAGCTGGAGTGTCAAAGCTTTGCGGTGTAACCGCATAGAAAACCTTAAGCAAATAAACATATTCTGAAAGTGATTTGTTACAAAATGTATACTGGGAGGTTCAGAACAATGGGGAAGCAACATTTCACAGGTGAGTTATTTTATTGTCTCTTATTCTCCTTTATTTCACTTCCTCACACTTCCTGTGTGGTCACCTGATCAGGTAGTGAGAACAAATCACCCCAATTAAAATCCCTAACAAGCTGGCGAAAATTCTAACCCTTCCATGTGCTCCGTAAAAACAAAGAAAAGAGAGCGGCCTGGAGGTCCCCCTTAGAATTGAGCACATCATGTTCATTTACTGAATAAGATTATTTAGAATCGCGTTTCTTTTGCAGGTTTCCTCTGTATATTATATCCGGCTTTATGATACTGCCTGCGTGTGCAGTCTGGTACAAACATGCATTAAAATCTGTTCAATCCTTATTAAGTCACCTTCTTAAAATGCCTTTCTCATTACACCATTCCTGGTCTTTGTGTCTAAGCTGCTTCTTTAAAGAAAAGCCTTTGCAGTGTTCTGGTGCACAGATATGTCAGGTTGGTAAGAAGAGTTATCATGAGTCTGATGCCATGAAAAGTTTAGTTTTCCCGTGGATGGAAAAAAGCAGCCATGGTTTACAATCCGTTTTATTGAGAGAAAAAACAATGTTAATGCAAGAATATGGCATATTATCTGTATTGTACAGTCAGTACATTCAGCTATGTAGTACCTGATTTTTTTTGGGGGGTATTTTGGTGTTTACGCCTTCCTGTGGATCAACTGTGGCTATAGGATTGTGTATATGTTTGGGGTGTTTTATTTCGTATTGGTCGGACTAGATGGACTTGTCTTTTTTTTTTTTTTTTTTCAACCTAATTATGTAAATGGAATGGACTGTTTAGAGAGCCCCTCACACTGTACATCTGCTTAAAGGTCAAACCCATCTGCAACCAAAGCTTTTAACGTTTTGCAGAGAGTGGGGAAGGGTTTTATCTTAATCGTAAGGTGCAGGACACAGGCTGAGCATTCCTAGACCCTGGGTTATATGCTTATACCTTCAGTTGATTGGCCATTGGCAAAATATCTGAGGACACGCCCCCTGGGCAGTTTCTCTTTAAACCTTCCCTACTCCACGAGTCCCCAGATGATGGACTGCTTCTCCTTCACAGAGAAACTACACTTGGCTCAATTACTGTATTATTTTATCTTAAATTCTTTAATCTGGTCAGTAAAACTTTTAGAACTTTACTTGGACAGCTGTAGGGATGGCTTTTTTTCTTTTATTTTGCTCTGTGTTTCTCACTTCTACTTTCCTTCATTTTTCTTAGCAAAAAGGGGCCTTGTCATTTCACACCAGCCATTTGAAGTTCCCTTAACCACTTCCTACCCGCCGGTTCAGCCGCTTGACCATTCCTAGGGGCGGCGAGAGGGGACGCCCCCTCCCGCCACCCTCTGGTGCTTCTACTGACTCACCTCTGCCATCGGTAAATCGGAGAACAGATCCGCCGGGCCTGGATGTTGACCATAGAGAAAAATTGCTGCGCAAATACTGTGCGAGATAAAAAGTTGTAACGACCGCCATCTTATTCGCTAGCATGTCTGCTAAAAAAAAAAATATAGGGTTTCTATGTAACTCTCTTGCAAAAAGTCTGGTCGGGTCACGGCTCCATGTCTGAATGAACACAGGGAGATGTGGCTCGGGTGCCCCCATAGCAAGCTGCTTGCTGTGGAGGCAGTCAACATGAGGGAGGGGCCAGGAGCAGCGCAGAGGGACCAGAGAAAAGGAGGATTAGGACTGCTCTGTGCAAAACTGACTGCACAGGGCAGATAAGTATAACATATTTGTTATTTTTAACTAAAAAAAAGAAACTTTAGTATCACTTTAAACACAAAACATTAAGATGCTGTCTTACCAGTCCATCTATGTGGTGGCTGCATTGGTATTTTTCAATCTTTTTCCCCCTTTTTATCACTTTTGTTTATTCTGCCAGTAATGAACTACTAGTCCCAAGATGACAAAACTGACTCACTCTTCTGTATTGGGACAATGGACACAAGATAGAACTGCAGAAACCCAACTCTCTGCTGTTGTCCATAACGTACAGGAGTGACGACCCAGGACAGGAAGTGAAGGGAAAGCTCTCCAATGGGGCACAAATCTGACTTTAGATATAATCTAGGTCTGTAGCATAAATCCAAATCTTTAATATCAGCTTTGGCTAGCCTGGCCCTTTAAAAAGACCAGATCTATTACAATGACAGAATTGATTCCTAGTTATCATTGTAGCATTTTGTGAAGGTTATGGCACTTGTGAAAATGATCAGTATGTGACTTTGGGAGTGCCATGTCCTGTGCGGGGTTCATAACATTCTCATGATTATTATCCTGTGCCCGTCATACGCTCTCTCACCTAATAATTTGTGAACAGCTGTCATGTCCATCCAGTGGCCTCAGCTTCTTTAGCGGTGGCCGTTGGCTGCCTGTCGGCGTATATTACTGGGGAGATGGACTCTGGACAGCAGCAGAGGAAAGGTGTTTTGTGTCTTCCCTCAGGGAACAGCTGTTGACATTATTGTGTCTGGTAGGAAGTTGGATATTACAGCCCAGCTTGTGGGATTTACTGATTTCCTTTCTACTGATACGCCTGCTGACACAAGGATGTGTGTAGGTCTGATTACATGGCCATTCACCAAGAGAACATATTGGGGTCCTGCCAAAATTACTTTAATGGCAAAGATCACTTTTCTTTTATTATTCAAACTATATAAAAAATATTTTAAGGAACTGAAGTTGCTGTCAGCAGTTAGAGCTCTTCAAAGAGTATATGGGTTCAAAGGGATGCATCCAAGAGGTGCTGGGGCTTTAAACTACAGCCAGGTGTACACACACAGTTTGAGGGTATACAGCGGGTTGAACAAGAGAAACTGACAGATCCCCATGTCCACACAAGCGATGTTATATAGTAGGTGAGGTTGAAAAGAAGACACAAGTCCATCAAGTCCAACCTATGTGTGTGATTATGTGTCAGTATTACATTGTATATCCCTGTATGTTGTGGTCGTTCAGGTGATTATCTAATAGTTTCTTGAAACTATCGATGCTCCCCGCTGAGACCACCGCCTGTGGAAGGGGATTCCACATCCTTGCCGCTCTTACAGTAAAGAACCCTCTACGTAGTTTAAGGTTAAACCTCTTTTTCTCGAATATTAATGAGTGTCTTGTTGGACTCCCTTCTGTGAAAAAGTTTTATCCCTATTGTGGGGTCACCAGTACGGTATTTGTATATTGAAATCATATCCCCTCTCAAGCGTCTCTTCTCCAGAGAAAATAAGTTCAGTGCTCGTAACCTTTCCTGATAACTAATATCCTCCAGACCCTTTATTAGCTTTGTTGCCCTTCTTTGTACTCGCTCCATTTCCAGTACATCCTTCCTGAGGACTGGGGCCCAGAACTGGACAGCATACTCCAGGTGCGGCCGGACCAGAGTCTTGTAGAGCGGGAGAATTATCGTTTTATCTCTGGAGTTGATCCCCTTTTTAATGCATGCCAATATTCTGTTTGCTTTGTTAGCAGCAGCTTGGCATTGCATGCCATTGCTGAGCCTATCATCTACGAGGACCCCCAAGTCCTTTTCCATTCTAGGTTCCCCCAAAGGTCTCCCCCCCAGTGTATAGATTGCATTCATATTTTTGCCACCCAAATGCATTATTTTAAATTTTTCTACAGTGAACCTCATTTGCCATGTAGTTGCCCACCCCATTAATGTGGATGCAGGGATCTCCCCTGCCGCGCTGTTGTGTTCTGACAGCAAGGGCTACCCCCCCTCTCACCCAGTCAGATTGCAGCTCGTGGCTGAAGCACTGATGAAATGCTGGTTTTCCCACATGACTATTCGACGGAAGCTGGTCATTAGGCTGACTTCTGTTGAACAGAGAGGAGTATACCACATAGACTGAAACTCTGCTGAAGGTGTCCAAAACCCCTTTCATGACTCACAAAACAGTCATTTTGGGGGCAGCATGCACCCCCATTCATCAGGGTTGCAAGACCAATACAAACATGTAAACATTTAAAATTGTAAATTAAAAAGTTATGGGATAAATATCCACTTCCACATAGTGCCTAGAACCAGTATATTACAAATAAGGCCAAAACATGTCTTGTATATAAGTACCTAATTCAAGGAGTTGTAAAAGCATTTTTTTTAATCCTAATGCATTCTATGCCTTAAGATAAAAAGTCTTTTTTGTGTGTAGCAGCTCCCCTAATACTCGCCCAAGCCCCATCTCTGTCCAGCGATGTCCACAAGTCCCTCAGCCATCCGGGACTCTCCCCTGATTGACTGAGACATAGCAGTGGAGCCATTGGCTCCCTCGGCTGTCAATCAAAGTCAGCTAGCCAATCAGGAAAAAGAGGGGGCAGGGCCGAACGGCAGCTCCGTGTCTGAATGGATACACAGAGCTTGGCTCGGGTGCCCCCATAGCAAGCTGCTTGCTGTAGGGGCACTCGACTGGAGGGAGGGGCCAGAAGCACAGAAGAGGGGCCAGAGAAGAGGGGGATCTGGGCTGCTCTGTGCATAACCACTGCATAGAGCAGGTAAGTATAACGTGTTGTGTTTTTTTTGTTTTTGTTTTTTTTTTTTTTTTAAACAAGACTTTACAAACACTTTAAATTTGTGAGCAGCATTAATAAAAATAAATTATAATGGTCTAATAATATATCATAGCATCATATAATTTAAAATATAAAAAATAAACCAATATATAATCAGTCTGGTTTTTACTGAAAGACCATTGATTATATTTTATTTTTAAAAATTTGTTTTATTGCAAAAAAAAAAAGGCGATGCATACGTTTATAAGAAACACAGAGCAATAATCTGCGTAGGCAGCACTACATAAAACGCCACTAACCAACGAGGTGCTGACATAGACCATATTAAAAAATATACTGTAATTAATTTCAACAATAAGATGACTTAACCATCAGAGAAAAAGAAAAGTGTGTATCAACGTTCACTTTCTATGTGCAATATATTATGTTGTATTGGTATTCAGTCCACTCTGCAGATAGAGCCGTGGTAAAAATCCCTAGGAGTGGAACAATCAAATTAAATATTTTCTGTTCCTTCCATCCGTACAACTCTGTAAACTGGAGATGGATCCCCTTCTAGATTTAATTCTTACCAGATGAAGCTGGGTCACAGGCATGTAAAGAGGTGGTTCATTTATGATTTCAAATCTCTCCTCGGGATGATAACCACAGGGTCAGCTGCTGACAGGCGGGACAGGTCTTGAGCTAGATGAGCTCATTCACATGGAGGAGAAAAAACAAAATGCTCCATAGTGTGATCCCGTTTCAAAGAATTTTATTTAAATACAAATCCCCCTGTAGGAAATACACTTACAATCTTTCAAAGTAAAATTGGCATTAAACACAGTGTTCCATCCAAAGAGTTCGCATAACGATATCTCCAAAACATTCAGCGCGATTTTCAAACTCAAACAAGTTTTCTCAATGGATTATAAACACTATTCCAAGTTGTTGTATAGCCACGCGCTGACGCGTTTCGTCATTTGTGACATTATCTGAGGGATGCATGTATTATACAAGTGAAAACCATATAAGAACATCTCAAAAGTCAAAAGCTTGTCCAACGACATAATGTAAGCAGAAAATAAGCACATGAAAACCAAAAGTATACACAAATATCCAATATAATAGATCACATGGAGACTTATACATGCTTCTTAATTAGTCACATTTACTTGACCAATTACTTAAACACTAAACAGACTCCATTGATTTATAGTTATTTTTATATTTTTTTTACATTTATTTTGTCATCCTGATTGCATGTTTTGCCTCAGAAACGCATTGGCTGTTTTGGGAACCATTAATGCTTTAGATTAATGTATGTGCTGTACATGTCTGCCCACAGTGTAGAAGATTTAAAATGAGCTTAGGTTCACTTTATGTCCTGCTTATGTTTCAGCCACATGCTGATAGCTGCATGGTATTCCTGTTGGAGTCATCAGACCGACGTTCTTGGTTTACTTTTTCATACAGTCATAACACTAAACATCTCAGTACATGCCATTTTTATTATGATGATCCCTGGCTGTATTGTGATTCACCCTCCCATATACCCTGCAGTGCATTCTTCAGCACTCAGCCGATAAAGCAGCTGCTGTGTTGTGGTTGTTGAGAAGTGATATTTAGCACAGGATTGTGGTCTGTAAGCCGCTATGTGCTTGATGGTGGCTGTGCAGACTATTTCTAGTTGTGTGGTTTATCATAAGAGCTTCTTTAAATTACTCATGCTTGGTACTGTCCCTCCCTGCCTGCAGCAGGTGCTGAGATATAATGAGAGTGTGCATATTGTGCCCACTTCTGCTTTTCACTATCTTCAACTATGAAGGAGCATTAGAAGATAATGTAGGTTCTCCTAAGGCATAGTGAGCCAAGGCAACTGCTAGATGATCCTCCCATGAAAAGGGATTTCATTTGGAAGAGGATGGTCCTTTCTGAAGTCAGGCTGGTTGTGAAGGACCTGCTGCTTGCAAGCCCACCTTGATGCTGTTGCATCTGTGCATATTCTTACAGCAGCTGTCATTGGGCCTGTGCTGGTAACCTTATACCCCGCAAGAGATTAAAGCCTTCAAAACGACTTCTTAACTCAAAACAAGTCAATGGAAATGCAAAAGTCGGTTGATACCACTTACATGGAGGTTAAATGCATGTGTTCACATATTTATTTTATTTATTTCAGTTACTTATATAGCGCCGTCAATTTACGCAGCGCTTTACATATACATTGTACATTCGCATCAGTCCCTACCCTCAAGGAGCTTACAATCTAAGGTCCCTAACTCACATTCATACATACTAGGGACAATTTAGACAGGATCCAATTAACCTACCAGCATGTCTTTGGAGTGTGGGAGGAAACCGGAGTACCCGGAGGAAACCCACGCAGATATACAACCCTAAATGTGAGTACTACTTCGTCCAGCCGCTACCTAATTCAAATGGACACTCATTTTGATAGGTTCCTGATAGCGGGCTGTACTCCATGGCTGTGACTCCCTTCTGCCCCAAAACACAAGGCTTTTATGCTGTACATGCCAAACTGCCCCTCTACATGAGCCATAAATGACCTCAGAAGTGTCTAAAACTAAACTCAAAAGCAAGCTGCAAAGCCATTCAGCACAGCCCTGTTTAAAGCTCAATTCCACAGAAGTTGTGTCAATGTTCAAATTGGTGTGTATTTGCCTATATTGGTGTCTATGGCTTATGTAGAACATTCTGGCCAGTGAGAAATCCTTTTCTCTTCGTGTGATGGGAGCTGGTGATGCAGACGTCTGTGTGTGAGTGAATGAGGTGTTCTATAAACAGCTGGGCCTGCAATTCTTCGACAGCATGGAACATGTCATCACTGTGTCTGTTCCTTCCTTCATTTTAAAGGCTAAGTTCACCTTAAAGCGGGGGTTCACCCACACCGCCAAAAAAAAAAAAATATTAAAAGCCAGCAGCTACAAATACTGCAGCTGCTGACTTTTAATACATGGCCACTTACCTGTCCCGGGGTCCAGCGATGTCGGCAGGGGACGCCGAGAACCCGCTCGGTTCTCGGCAGCTGCCGCCGCCATCCTAGGTGAGGGAATCAGGAAGTGAAGCGTTGCGGCTTCACTTCCCGGTTCCCTACTGCGCAGGCGCGTCCCTAGTGGTCCCCACTCTCTGCTGGGAGCTGTGTGTTCCCAGCAGACAGCGCGGTCGGGAAGAGGCATAGACTCCCATGGGAGTCTATGCCGGAAGTGGGTGCAAATACCTGTCTTTGACAGGTATCTGCACCCCCCTCCCCCCTGAAAGGTGCCAAATGTGACACCGGAGGGGGGGGGGGTTCCGAAAAGCGGAAGTTCCATTTTTGTGTGGAACTCCGCTTTAAGAACAACTTACACATCACACCCATATTTATGATGTAACATGTTCCAGCACCAAGCCGTCCCCCCTCAAGCCCACCTTGCCTGTGACAGTGGATGGAATTATTTTCCCCTGCACTGGATGACAGATTTAAAATCAGTGCGGCTGCGCAGGGGAGAGACATGACAGGCATCTTGTAGTTCTCAACTGACCGAGTTTGCTGGTCAGCACGTTCGTAGTCCACTCACGCTTCCTCTCTTCCTCCCAGCTTTCTAATTTGAGGTATGGACCGAAAGCTGGAAGAATGTGCAGGAGCCTCATAATCTGCCTCATAATTATACACTCATAATCTGTGAGACAGTGTGTGTGTGTGTTATCGGTATGAGGTAAATTAGGTGACAGGCCACCCGCTGCTGGACCTCAGAGGGGCTTCTCATCCCTGATTCTTAGTAGCGGTGGTCAACTCAGACACTGCAAGTAATGCTAAATAAATGGGCAATAAAAAACATAAAATAGACATTTATCTTAAGTAAGTCCACATTTGTGCACAAATAATAATTGGTTCTCTTTAAACCTTTGCCAGTCTATAGAACATGTCTTCTAATGCTTTTCTTTGATTTATTTTATTTGTAGATAGTCAGCGTTCCCACCTCTCATCTTTCACCATGAAATTGAAGGACAAGTTCCACTCTCCTAAGATCATCAAGAGAACACCCTCTAAGAAAGGGAAACCTGCCGACCTGACTGTAAAATCCGAAGAAAAACCTGTCAACAAAGTGAGTGATCCACTTTCTTTTACATGAAGTATTGTCTGTTTTGAGAATTTAATGTGTTCGGCTAAAAGAGTCCTGAATGGAAAATGTGACAGGTTCTTTTGTAAGAACAACCCCCCCACCAGCTGGTACACACCACCTCGCTCACACTCCCCTGCCACTACTTTGCTCTTTTGGAATCCCTTGATAAATACCCGCATCGTCTGACTATGTAAGAGCATGTTGCTTCCTCCCAGTGTGCGGTCCCTGGGCCTAAGCATCCAGTTGTGAGGACAGAAAGCTGTCGTGAGGATGAGGGAGAAGTTAAAGAAGAATTCCAGGTATGGATATTTTATGCACAGTTACATTGATCCAGCTTGGACCAGTGTACCTCTACACATACCAGCTTGGACCAGTGTACCTCTACACATACCAGCTTGGACCAGTGTACCTCTACACATACCAGCTTGGACCAGTGTACCTCTACACATACCAGCTTGGACCAGTGTACCTCTACACATACCAGCTTGGACCAGTGTACCTCTACACATACCAGCTTGGACCAGTGTACCTCTACACATACCAGCTTGGACCAGTGTACCTCTACACATACCAGCTTGGACCAGTGTACCTCTACACATACCAGCTTGGACCAGTGTACCTCTACACATACCAGCTTGGACCAGTGTACCTCTACACATACCAGCTTGGACCAGTGTACCTCTACACATACCAGCTTGGACCAGTGTACCTCTACACATACCAGCTTGGACCAGTGTACCTCTACACATACCAGCTTGGACCAGTGTACCTCTACACATACCAGCTTGGACCAGTGTACCTCTACACACACCATATCTGGCTGATGCTCTTGAAAGCTTGTAATCCTTGAAGTTGAAACTACTACTGCAGTGCTCTCCACCTGATTCTGGATACCATGCTGAGCAGCTGCACTTCTGCTTACTGAACACAACAGGTCGGCTGCAAAGTGATCTGTGATTAGTTTAAGTGAAGAGGCGGGGTGGTGATGTCACACTCTCCACCTTGTCCAGTCAGAGAGCACTTTGCGTTCATTCAAAAATGCAACTGCATTTTGAATGGTGCCTGTGTTGAGCGGCCGACACCTACGTTCGGGGCAGCTCGCCGTAGGACCTGGAAGCAATTGGAGATCATTGGAGTAGCGATGTGTACTTCAGTGATTTCCAGTTTCCAGGGGCATCAGCCAAGTATGATATATGCATAGTTAAAAGCTGGACCCAGGTAACTATGTATAAAATATCAATACCTGGAATTCATCTTTAAACCTGTGTAAGTCTGCAATGTGTTATGACTTTCACCTCTGAAGTAAAAACAGAGTGTTGGGAAGGGGTGTGTCAGTGGGTGCGGGTTGTTCTTAAATGAGCAAAGTGACCCAGTCTCTTTAAAGGCTAAGTTCACCTTTCTTTTTCTTTTTTTTTTTTTTTAAATTCCAGCTCCCCTATGTACCAATATAGCATTAATGTATTTATTTTGCAAACATAAGGCCGCTTTCCATTAATTCTACACACACTTACCTCACTCTTTAGCTGTTTAAACACACTGCTCGATTACTTCTGCCACTTTAGGTCATGACACAGGAAGGAGTTGGCCATCTGAGGATAGATGATGCAGGGTGTGTGCACAGGAAGTAAGGCAGAATTAATCAAACAGTGTGTTTAACCACTTCAGTTTCAGGAGGTTTTACCCACTTCCTGACCAGGCCATTTTTTTTGCAATACGGCACTGCTTCGCTTTAACTGACAATTGCACGGACGTGCAACGCTGTACCCAAACTAAATTGATGTGCCTTATTTCCCACAAATAGAGCTTTCTTTTGAGGGCATTTGATCGCCTCTGCACTTTTTATTTTTTGCGCTATAAACAAAAAAAGACCCACAATTTTGAAAAAAAAAACCTATTTTTTTACTTTCTGCTATAATGCATATCCCCCCCCCCAAAAAAAAGAAAGAAAGAAAACATTTCTTTATCAGTTTAGGCCAGTATGTATTCTGCTACATATGTTTGGTAAAAAGAAAATCCCAATAAGCGTATCCTGGTTTGCGCAAAAGTTATAGCGTCTAAAAACTACGGGATGGATTTAGGGACTTTTATTTCTTTTTTACTGGTAATGGCGATCTGTGTTTTTTTAGGGGATTGCGGCGGACAAATCTGACACTGAGTGACACTTTTTGGGGACCAATGACACCAATTCAGTGCTATAAAAATGCACTGGTTACTGTATAAATGGCACTGGCAGGGAAGGGGTTAACACCAGAGGCGATCAAAGTGTTAAATGTTCCCTAGGGAGGTGCTTACTATCTGTGTGGAGTAGTGTCACACTGAAGGAAAAGAGAGATCTGTGATTCGGCTTAGCTTCACAAGATCTCTTTCCCTTCCTGACAGATCCGCCATTTGCCTTGTTTACACAGGCAGACGGCTGATCCGTTTCTTCTGTAAACAGTTGGCGGGTCACGGCGGCTGCCGGACCCGCTGATTGGCTCCCGCTGTGTCAAATCACCCCCTAAACAGCGTGCACAAAATCACGTACAGGTATGTGGTTTTGCGCACCTGGGCCGCCCTGCCGCAGTAAATGTACGTGGGGTGGTCCAGAAGCTGTTAAAACGCTATGAAGGGAGTGGGGTAAGCCGGTGTAGAATTAATGGAAAGCTGTTTTATTTTTGCAAAATAAGTACATTAATGCTATATTGGTTCATTGGGGAACTGGAATTAAAAAAAAAAAAAAAAAAAAAAAAAAGTTGGACTTAACCTTTAAAGGTAACCTGTCATTATAGAAACAAGGAGGCTGCCAATGCGGACTTCTTTGAAAAATGCTATTTCCCTGGCTGCCATGTTGAGCTCTACTAATTTCTGTGCTTTTAGTCTGACATGAAACATGTTTGCAGATCTGAAGCTGTGCACTGTAATTGCTCTCCTCTGCTTCTAAGAATGTGCACGCTTGGCCTGAACTTTACTTGCACATCATTTTGAGCTGCTGTACATTTGTTTGCTTTTATCGGGCAATGTGGATTGTATCGCCCTGTGCTATTATCTGGTCTTGTTGCTTGATCTCCCACCCCACAGCTGTAGGATGGGATCTTAGTTGTATTCCTGGGAGAATGGTATTCCACCACACCCCACAGCTGAGGATGGCCTCACCCAACTGCTTGAAAGGCTCAAACTTCTGTAGCCAAATGTTCACATCCCAGCGGAGAGAGCTAAGCTTCAGCTGGTTCATGTCTCTCCCTTTTATATTGTCATACTGTAATAATTGGTGCAGTCTGGCAGCGTTCTAATTCCATACATGCATCGGGGGGGGGGAGGTCAGCGCTGCTTACAACACTTGTGTATGGTTTACAGGGTTACATAAAACCTGCAAAGAGTGCATTAAGTGTTAAGGCCATTGACCGACCTTTAACTACATGTCCCAGCTTCCCAAAACTGCAAATATTCTCTGTACATGGTCCAGTTATCCTCTACATTGGATCATTGTTTTGTAACACCTATAAATAAAGCAGGCCATACATGGATACAAGTTCGTCTGGTTCAGCAGGGGCCAGACGAATTTCGATTTATGTATGGGCAGCCTGTCGGGTTTTCCCCAACGATTTGTGCCACCAGCTATAGCCGGCAACACTAATCCATTGTTTTCTTCCGGCAGAACACAGTAGTGCTGCAGGAGGGATTCTAACTGTTGATGAGGGAATAAGCAATTGCATAATCTATTGCAGGTGTAGGTAACCTGGGGCCCTCCAGCTGTTGCAGAACTAAAAGTCCCATCATGCCTCTGGGAGTAATTGTAACTGCCAGCCTTGCAATGCCTCATGGGAAATGTAGTTCCACAACAGCTTGAGGGCCCCAGGTTGCCTACCCCTGATTTATGGCCTGCCTAACAAAAAGACTCTTCCACCTAATCTTTTAGGTGCAATTGGATTCTTACCAGGTGACCCTCAGAATGACCCTAGATGACCTCAATATGTCTCCACTATTCAGAAGTTCAATACAGGGACAGAACATCCTGATCTGTAATATTTTGTCATGTGTGTACATGGATACATCTGTTAAAGGTTGGGCCTGTCCTCTCCTGAGCTCAGTAGAGGTTGGGCAGGTTAGATGTTACATGTATAATCTTATGATTACAAGCCTTGTCCGATGAGCCCGTCTTTGGTCAGACACAAATTATGTGGAGAGCAGGGTGACTCCTCAGGAGTGTATGGGCAGCTTTACAATTAACATCAAGGTTGTCAGCCTGCCAGTCTGCCATGTGCTCGCCTTCAGTTGACTGTTGAGCTGCTTTCCTGATAGATAATCACAACAAACCTGCAGACTGATAGGTTTATGGTTTGCATGTACTTTAGCTTTCATTATAGATTACTTCTAGCATTGTAATGTCTGAAACCCATTATTTTGTGTTTGATTTAAATGTTAATATTCTTGTACATCTAATCATCAGCTTTAGCTCCTCGGCTGACTCATTACTATGGGTAAAGTCACTAGCTCTGGTGATGTGTGACATTATAGTTTTACAAGTTGATTTTTGATGTGTGAGCCACCTGCGGTGTAATTCAGAATGTATGAGTATGGAAAGTACAGAGTCAGCTCACACAATGACTGTAAAATACTCCCATATCATAGTGAAACTTTCAGTCCCCTATTGTGAGAAAATTGAGTCATCTTTGATTTCAGAGTTCTGTAGGCTAATGTAGTTTGGAAAGTGACAGGTGGGGTGTGGAATTCAGGGAGCTCCTATGACACATATGGATGGAGAATTCTATATCAGTGGTCAGATGCACGTGTCCTTCTACCATTTGTCAGTCTCGTTCCTCCATATCCAGGCTATACATTAATGGTTGTCAAACCTCCTTTTTCCCCACTTTTGCATCTCGAGCTTCTGTTATGCTGCTTTCCTTCTTTATAACACCTCCCTGTATGCCACTAGAAATCACAAACCTTCAAAGCCCCACAAAACATATAAAACCATAGAATATTCATCCACAACATCTCTACCATACAAGGTTTTTTTTCTGATTTCTTCCATCTGCAGTTTATAAATTTTAGTTTGCTTTCCTGTACGTTTAAGCTTGCCATAGATTCATTGAAATTGGGCCAGTTTAGCAGAGACCATACGGATTTTAATATATCTGTGGCCGTTTCTGAGAAGTAGATCTAATGAGCAGCTTCTTATGAATGGGATTTAGAGCTGCACCATTAATCGTTAAAGAATCAAGATCACGATTCAACTCTCCTCAGATCTTAAAATAGCTTTTTCCCTATTCTATGTAATAAGTGCAGATAGTTCTCTGCGCACTTCAGACAGCTGACAAAAAAAAAAAAAAAAGCATTCAGACTTTATAAGGAATGCAACAAGAAATCTAAGGGTGCAATAAGGACGGCTAAGATAGAACATGAAAGACACATAGCTTAGGAGAGCAATAGAATCCTAATAAATTCTTTAAGTATGTAAACAGTATAAAAGGGAGGACAGACCATATTGACCCCATAAAGAATGAGGAAGGACATCTGGTTACAAAGGATGGGGAGATAGCGAAGGTATTGAATTTATTCTTCTCCTCAGTCTTCACGAGGGAATCGGCTTCAGTAACCAAAACTGCAGTGTTTATCCTTATAACACATCACAGGAAGCACCTCCATGCTTAACGGAGGACAGAATTAAAATTAGACTTGGAAAACTTAACATTAATAAATCATCAGGACCAGATGGCTTGCACCTGAGGGTACTTGTGGAACTCAGTCAGGTAATTGCCAGACCATTGTTCCCAATTTTTACTGACAATCTACTGACTGGAATGGTACCAGCTGATTGGAGAAAAGCCAATGTAGCACCAATATTTAAAAAGGGCCCAAAATACATCCCTGGGAATTACACACCAGTTGGCCTAACATCAATAATGTGTAAACTCTTGGAGGGGATGATAAGGGACTGTATTCAAGATTTTAGTAATGAGAACGGTATGGATTCATGAAAAATCGTTCTTGCCAAGCCACTCTATTAACCTTCTATGAGGAGGTGAGTTGCCATCTAGATAAAGGAAGGCCCGTAGACGTGGTGTATTTGGATTTTGCAAAAGCATTTGACACAGTTCCCCACAACAGTTTACTGTACAAAATAAGGTCCATTGGCATGGACCATAGGGTGAGTACATGGATTGAAAACTGGCTACAAGGACAAGTTCAGAGGGTGGTGATAAATGGGGAGTACTCAGAATGGTCGGGGGTGGGTAGTGGGGTGCCCCAGGGTTCTGTGCTGGGGCCAATCCTATTTAATTTATTAATAAAGGACCTGGAGGATGGGGTAAACAGTTCAATCTCTGTATTTGCGGACAATGCTAAGCAGGGCAATAACTTCTCCGCAGGATGTGGAAACCTTGCAAAAAGATCTGAACAAATTAATGGGGTGGGAAACTACATGTCAAATGAGGTTTAATGTAGAAAAATGTAAAATAATGCACTTGGGTGGCAAAAATATGAATGCAATCTATACACTGGGGGGAGAACCTCTGGAGGAATCTAGGATGGAAAAGGACCTGGGGGTCCTAGTAGATGATAGGTTTAGCAATGGCAAGCAATGCCAAGCTGCTGCTAACAAAGCAAACAGAATATTGGCATGCATTAAAAAGGGGATCAACTCCAGAGATAAAACGATAATTCTCCCACTCTACAAGACTCTGGTCCAGCCGCACCTAGAGTATGCTGTCCAGTTTTGGGAACCAGTCCTCAGGTAGGATGTACTGGAAATGGAGTGAGTACAAAGAAGGGCAACAAAGCTAATAAAGGGTCTGGAGGATTAGTTATCAGGAAAGGTTACAAGCACTGAACTTATTCTCTCTGGAGAAGAGACGCTTAAAGAGGGGATATGATTTCAATATACAAATACCATACCGGTGACAATAGGGATAGAACTTTTTCGCAGTAGGGAGTTTAACAAGACTCGTGGCCACTCATTAAAATTAGAAGAAAAGAGGTTTAACCTTAAACTACGTAGAGGGTTCTTTACTGTAAGAGCTGCAAGGATGTGGAATTCCCTTTCACAGGCGGTGGTCTCAGCGGGGAGCATTGATAGTTTCAAGAAACTATTAGATAAGCACCTGAACGACCACAACATACAGGGATATACAATGTTATACTGACATATAATCACACACATTGGACTTGATGGACTTGTCTTTTTTCAACCTCACCTACTATGTAAGAAAAAATACAGGCAGCCTGCCAAGTTTTATCACAACATTGTTTAGGTGGAGAAACGTATATTCTGTTCTTTTTAGGTCAAAGGAATTAACTTCAGTCTGTAAATGAGGTCAGTTTAACCACTTAAAGACTAAACCTTTTTCTGACTCTTGCTTTTTTTTTTTTTGCTAGAAAATTACTCAACTCTAAAAGATTTTTTTTTTTTTTTTAACAGAAACCTTAGAGAATAAAATGGCAGTTGTTGCAATATTTTATGTTACACTGTATTCACGCAGTGGTCTTTCATACACTATTTTTTTAAAATTTATATACACTTTTTAATGTATTTAAAAAAAAAACGAAACAGTAAAGTTAGCCCAATTTTTTGTATAATGTGAAAGATGATGTTACGCCGTGAGAATCGTGAGAGAATCGTGATCTTTATTCTAAGCAAAAAAATTGTGATTCTCGTTTTAGCCAGAAACTGACGGGAATGTTCCAAATGTTTTTTGTTTTTTTGATCAGTGCTGCAGTGCAGTAGAGTACTGCTGTCAAAATACAACAGAATAAAAGGGGAGCATTTTTCAATTTGAATACAGTTGTGCTCCTAAGTTTACATACCCTGGCAGAATTTATGATTTCTTGGCCATTTTTCAGAGAATATGAATGATAACACAAATACTTTTCTTTCACTCATGGTTAGTGTTTGGCTGAAGCCATTTATTGTCAATCAACTGTGTTTACTCCTTTTATCTCAAAGAAGTTTACTAAAGAAAACTAAAACTTACAAAAAACAGCAGTATCCTTCATCATTTCAGTTACAGAGAATACTTCATATTCAATATATGCAGCAATCGCATCACAACATCCTATGATATGGGTCAAGCAGTACCTATGTATACTGCCAATGCGGAGTATATTCAGGAATTACCGAACATCTAGCTAGTAGGCATTCCCCGCTTCACAAACTGCTAGTTCAGCTTCATTGTAGTAGTAGTCTATCCATTACTAGATCTACCGGAGAAAGGTTAGGGGTATCCAACCAGGGCACCCACAGTTTATCAGACTTGCCAAACGATCCTCTATGCTGGAAAATAAACTTCTCCAGTTGTAGAGTGTCCCCCAACTGAACTATTCATTCTGTCACTGCTGGAGGGTCGACTGCCTTCCAATGTCGAAGGATGAGCCTGCAAGCTTGAAAAAAGGCACTAGCAATGGCCCGCTTTGGGTAATCTTAAATTGCGAGGTCATCCAACCTTTTCTTCACGTCAGCGAATTTAGCTCGGCGGCGTTGAACTTCTGCAGAATAATCGGTAAAATGAAACACGCCCTCCATTATTCTGTATATTGCGCCGTTCTCTTGCTTGGCGAAGCACAATTCCTTTGTCTTTGTAGTTAAGCAGCCTGGCTAATAGGGTGCGTGGGGGATATCCTGGCGGGAGGGCCATCGGTGACACTCTATGGGCACGTTCTACTGAGTATAGTGGGGTAAACACCTCCTTCCAAAAAAGTTCCAGAAGGCATTTTTCAACAAATTCAGTGGGGTCTCTACCCTCCTTTTTTTTTTTTTTTCTGGGAGCCCCACTATATGAACGTTGTTTCGTCTCAGGCGGTTTTCAATATCGTGTAATTTGAGTTTGTTCACCCTTGCGAGCCTGGCTGTAATCTGCATGTCTCTTATGAGCGGGGTCAGTTTGTCTTCTATATCGCTAATATGCCCCATAGCTGCTGTTGTGCGCTTTCTGGTTTTCTGTAGGTCATGGCGGATGAACCCCAATGCCTCCTTGAGACCCCCAAAATGCTCCTGAGAGTGTGTACTGATGCAGTGCACTTGTGCACAGCGGGATTGGTCAGCCGCGTCACCTTCCTCATCTTCCTCCATATCATGAGGGGACTGGTCAGTGCTGCCCGAGGGGCCCTGGGTAGGCTGCGCATACTCCGGCTGGGTGTGGAATACAGCGTGGGTAACGGACATGTCGTTCCCATCCCCCTGCCCAACAGTGCCCGACAGCTTCTGGGTATAGTATAGCATGTCCTGGGGGGTGGGGTCTTTTGTGGTGCCCTTGGGTGTCTTAGGGGGCTTACCCTGGTCCTTTGGCTTGTCTGCTCCACGTGGGCGCTGGGAGAGCGGAGCTGTGGCGCCATATTGTATCTCCAGCGTGCCTCCTGTTTTCGTTAGTTTGCGGGTCAGCATCTCGTCCACGGAGTTCTGCAGCAATACCGGGTGTGTCAGGGGAGTGTACCAGTAAGTGCAGGAGCAAAATCCAGTGGGATTGCAGATTGGGAGAAGGATCAATGTCGAAACGAGAGTGCTGTGAGCCACATCCTCTCACATGCTGCTCTTGGCCACGCCCCCCCGTGGTTTACTCTTTTTAAATCATAATGACAACAGAAACTACCCAAATGACCCTGATCAAAAGTTTACATACCCCAGTTCTTAATACCGTGTATTGCCCCTTTAGCATCAATGACAGCTTGAAGTCTTTTGTGGTATTTGTGGATGAGGCTCTTTATCTTCTCAGATGGTAAAGCTGCCCATTCCTCTTGGCAAAAAGCCTCCAGTTCCTGTAAATTCTTGGGATGTCTTCCATGAACTGCACGTTTGAGATCTCCCCAGAGTGGCTCAATGATATTGAGGTCAGGAGACTACGATGGCCACTCCAGAACCTTCACTTTATTCTGCTGTAGCCAATGACAGGTCGACTCGGCCTTGTGTTTTGGATCATTGTCATGTTGGAATGTCCGAGTAGGTCCCATGCACAGCTTCCTGGCTAATGAATGCAAATGTTCCTCCAGTATTTTTTGATAACATACTGCATTCATCTTGCCAACAATTTTGACCTAATTTCCTGTGCCTTTTTGTAGCTCACACATCCCCAAAACAGCGATCCACCTCCGTGTTTCACAGTGGGAATGGTGTACCTTTCATCATAGGCCTTGTTGACTCCTCTCCAAATGTAGCGTTTATGGTTGTGGCCAAAAAGCTCAATTTTGGTCTCGTCACTCCAAATGACTTTGTGCCAGAAGGTTTGAGTGTCTCTGTGCTGTTTGGCATATTGTAAGCGGGATACTTTGTGGCATTTGTGTAGTAATGGCTTTCTTCTGGCGACTTGACCATGCAGCCCATCTTTCTTCAAGTGCCTCCTTATTGTGCATCTTGAAACGACCACACCACATGTTTTCAGAGAGTCCTGTATTTCACCTGAAGTTATTTGTGGGTTTTTCTTTGCATCCCGAACAATTTTCCTGGCAGTTGTGGCTGAAATATTAGTTGGTCTACCTGACCGTGGTTTGATTTCAACAGAACCCCTCATTTAACACTTCTTGATTTAGAGTTTGAACACTGCTGATTGGCATTCTCAATTCCTTGGATATCTTTTTATATCCCTTTCCTGTTTTATACAGTTGAACTACCTTTTCCCCGCAGATCCTTTGACAATTCTTTTGCTTTCCCCATCATTTAGAATCCAGAAACCTCAGTGCAGCACTGGATAAAAGATGCAAGGGTCTGTCAGATTCCAGAAATTCATTGACCTTATATACACACACAAACTTATTACAAGCAAACGGGTCACAGGTAAATATGGTTACCTTTAACCACTTTCGGACTGCCCACCACTGTCTGGTTTAAAATAAAAGTGGTCTCTGCAGCGGATTTGCCGCAAGATCACTTTTATCAGCGGCGGGAGAGGGCCCCTCCCGCCGCGCTCCGGTGCCCTCCGCTGCTTACCGGAGCCAGCGGCAGAGACGATCAGATCTTCACTGGGCATGGAGAAGAGTGAGGGGAAGATGGTCCCCACCCGTCTCCATAACAATGCAGGGCAGAAGCAACGTCAAAACGTCACTTCTGCCTGCAGCTCTTAAAGGGCCATATTTTTTTTTTTTTTAATTATTATTATTATTTTTTTAAATGAGAATTTTTTTTTTTTATTATTGCATTTTAGTTTAAATATGAGATCTGCGGTCTTTAAAAAAAAAAAAAAAAAAAAAAAACAGCGGTGTAAAAATAAAAGGTAAAATAAATAAGGAAAAAAAAAATTTAAACACGCCCCATTCCGACGAGCTCGCGTGCAGAAGTGAACGCATACGTGAGTAGCGCCCTAGCCCTAGACCTCCTCTAACTTAAAACATGCAACCTGTAGATTTTTTTTTAAACTTCGCCGATGGAGATTTTTAAGGGTAAATGTTTGTCGCCATTCCACGAGCTGGCGCAATTTTGAAGCATGACGTGTTGGGTATCAATTTACTCGGCGTAACATTATCTTTCACAATATAAAAAAAAATTGGGCTAACTTTACTGATGTCTTATTTTTTTAATTCAATAAAGTGTATTTTTTCCAAATAAAAGTGCGCTTGTAAGACTGCTGCGCAAATACAGTGTGACAAAGCATTGCAACAGCTGCCATTTTGTTCTCTAGGGTGTTAGAAAAAAATGTTTAATGTTTGGGGGTTCTAAGTAATGTTCTAGCAAAAAAACTGTTTTTAACTTGTAAACAACAAATCTCAGAGGCCCGGTCCTTAAGTGGTTAATAGCCATTCAAACCCCTTTGTGTCAACTTGTGTGCATGGTATCAGGCCAACATCACCAGGGTATGTAATCTTTTGATCAGGGTCATTTGGGTAGATTTAAAAAGAGTAAACACAGTTGATTGATAATACATGGCTTCAGCCAAACACTAACCATGAGTTAAAAAAGTTGTTGTGTTATCATTCATATTCTCTGAAAAATGGCCAAGAAATTATAAATTCTGTGTGCAAACTTATGAGCACAACTGTATATTTTGAGTACTGCTGTCAAAATACAACAGCATAAAGGGGAGCATTCTTCAATTCGAATACCCCCCCCCCCCCCAATTCTTTCTCAGGGGTTTGATATGTCTTGGTGTATATTGCACTGACCTTAACCTGCTAGATCCTATACAATTTTGGTCACTGTGAGGCTTATATAGGTAATATGTATTTTCTATATGACTCTGTGTGTGCTGTACATGATTTGTGGTACATATTTTTGTCCTCTGTTATATTGCATCTTTCAATACAGTTTATCTACTGAAAAAAAAAAAAGTCTATGACCAACTTTATGCTCAGGACAGGATTCTTTTGAAGTTTTTCTTTAGTTTGAGGAGGGGGTTTAGCATTAATTTGATGAAAAGCAGACCTGTGATAATTCAGCTACACGGGGAAAATTTTGATTTTGAGAAGGAATAACAATGTACAACATTGTATCTTGCCTTAAAGTGGTTGTAAAGGTTCGGTTTAAAAAAAAAAAAATAACAAGCATGTCATTCTTACCTCCCCTGTGCAGTTGGTTTTGCACAGAGTGGCCCCGATCCTCCTCTTCTGGGGTCCTTCCGCAGTGTTCCTGGCTCCTCCTCCTCTCGAGTGCCTCATCGGAGAAGCGTTCTTCTTTGTGGACACCCGTGCAGGCATGCTCCCGTGTCTTGCTGCTGCGTCCGTGTACGTAGACAGCAGGACTCGGCTCCGCCCCCCGGCGCCCACCTCATTTTGTTTGATTGACAGAAGCGGGAGCCAATGGCTGCGCTGCTATCTTTCCAATCAGGACACAAGACACCGGCCAGAGCTGGTGTGCTCATTCCCGTCGGAGTTACAGCGCTCAGGTAAGGATAAGGGGGGGTGCCGCTGCAGCACAGAAGGTTTTTCATCTTAATACATAGAATGCATTAAGGTAAAAAAACAGTGAGGGTTTACAACCCCTTTAAGGCCTGAAGCAGCATCTGCTTACATCATGAGCAGTTATTGCTGCCCCCATGTACGAATTGATTTACATTGTATACATAGAAAGTTTTTTTTTAAAATACATATTGACATTATCATTTGCATCAAACTGATCTTCCTTTAGTGCTGAGTGAAATTATATTAAATGTTCTGAACACATGCCCATTCTTTCTTATAGACTCTGAGCCGCTTGGAAGAACAGGAGAAGGAAGTGGTCAATGCCCTACGCTACTTTAAGACTATTGTAGATAAAATGGCTGTAGACAAAATGGTGCTGGTGATGCTACCGGGCTCTGCCAGCAAAGTCCTGGAAGCCATTCTTCCATTGGTGCAGGCGGATACACACACACAACAAAGGTAAATTCTTTAGTCTTTAGTTTGGTGCAGATATCACTGCAGTCTGCTATTGTTTTATTAGGTTTGATGTATACTTATGAATGGGAATAGCAAAAAGGCATTGAAAAGGGGCTTCTTGTGCAGTTACAATACTTTTCTTTCCACAGATTTCATTTGCATGGAAGATATTGGTTATAATAGACTTAAAAGGCCAGCCAGATATTTAGTAATAATCTAAATGGTCCCCTAATCATGCAGGTCATCTTTCTTGTTTAAAATGCACCATTAGCGTTTCCAAGTGTGCCTAAGAGTGCATTTTTATCTGAATGGAAGGGAAGTATTGATATGGCAAGTCACCTGCATTACCAGCTTTTTCCAGGGATGGGTAAGTGGAAGAATAGCAACTATACAAGCAAAGCATACCTGTCCGTCCAGCCACTCCCCCTTCTTCCCCCAGCTGTGCCCAGACAATGGGGTAGTTGTCTGATGAGGTACAGGCTTGGTTGGGTGATTGTGGACAGTTATCTGTTACTGTCTGGATCTCTTCACTCCTAGCTTGAGCTTGAAAAGTTCAGTAAAGTTTTTGTGGTCTCTGAATGTGTCTGTGGACAGCACTGCTTTGGCCTGAGTAAGGGATGCCAGGTTTCATCATGTGATATACCACTGAAATTATTGCACTGGAGTGCAAAAAAGTGGGGTACTACAAATTGGGGTACTACAGGCAGTATTACCTAGGAACTAATACTCCACTTTTATCCTGATAATGTTTTATAAGACCGCAGTAGGTGAGGCATCTCGATTGAATATTTCCTGTACTCTGAAGTTACTTTTGAGGAGACTTTTTGCCACTGAGCATTGCCTAATATCTTACTGCTTTATCTTCGTTCTCCAGTGAATCAAATAGTTTTTTCACAGCAGCACTGAAAGCCAGGCTGTGTTAAACTTAAAGTGGAGCTCCACCCAAAAGGGGAAGCTCAGCTTGTTTGCTTCCTCCCCCCTCTCCACTGCCACATTTGGCACCTTTCTGGGGGGGGGGGAGCGGATACCTGTCAAAACCAGGTATCCGCTCCCCAGCGATCTACGAAACTTCTGCATAATAACTTTGCATAATATGGTGCTCCATGTGTCTGTGTCCTGGAGCACCCATCAGTGTGCCGAAAGGTAGGGGTTGGCACCTTTGCATGGCTGCATGTAACACCAGCTGTCAATTTGTTTAATTTTAAAATCTAAAGCCGGGTACACACTATACGTTAGTTTTTTTTTTTAGTGCAACCCAAAAAAAAAAAAAAAATTGACTTCAGTCGGAACCACTGTACCAACTATGTGAGGTTAGTCCAGCCATCTCCACCTGTCAGAACACAACAGCTCAGCGGGGGGGACGGCCTTCCGCCAGAATGCTCCAGTCAGCGCACTCTGCCATTGGCTGGGAGTGCTGATCTGGAGTCGGTCAGCTGCTGGTTTTCTAGCATGCACATTCAACATACACAATGTTGGCCGTTTTGTTTTGTTTTTTTGAACGCCCTGCTGTCTCCAGATGTTTGGCCCGTGTGTGCAGGGCTTTATCTGCTACATGTTCTCAAAGCATTGTTGGTAAATCTCATTGTTTGAACAAAGTTTGTGTGTAGCCATTTCATCCTTGTCTTTTAGAGAGGAGTCTTCTCATTTTTTTCCATGCGTTATTGATTCTTTTTTCTCCTTGTTCACAGTACTGCTATCGCCTCCTGCTACAGCCGAGTGTACCAGTCTCTTGCCAACCTCATTCGCTGGTCTGATCAAGTCATGCTGGAGGGTGTCAACTGTGAGGACAAGGAGATGGTATCCACTGTGAAAGACGTCATAAAAGCTGTGCTGGATGGTGTCAAGGTCAGGACTTTTCTTGCAGAATATGAATTAGCTTTTGGGGGTTTTCATTGGGGGCTATTAGAGGGAAGTTGCCTTTTGGAAATGCACTCTGCGCTGCATACACATACAATTTGAATCTTTACACACCGATCAGCCATAACTTTATGACCACTGATAGGTTAAGTGGAATAACATTGATTATCTTGTTACAACAGCATCTGAAGGTCGGCGGATATATTAAGCAGCAAGTAAACATGTTGTCCCTGAGATGAATGTATTCGAAAAAGGGCATTGCAATGGGCATTGCAGTTTTCTGTGTATGGGGCTGCTTAGCCACAGACTAGTTGGGGTCCACAGCCACAATTATTTACAATGAGCAAATGTGCATCAGAACTGAACCACAGAGCAATGGAAGGTGGTGCCCTGGTCTGATGAATCAGGTTTGTTTTTTTTTACCTCATGTGGATGGCTGTGCGTGTGCCTCACTTATCTGGGTAAGAGATGGTGCCAGGATGTAGTATGGGAAGAAGGCAAGCCAGCGGAAGCTTAATCTCGAAGGTCCAGAAATCCATTGTTATTCATGCCTAGTTTATGCCTGCAGCTGGTCTAAAAATGACAAAGCAACTTTTGGACAGATGCTGTTCGTTTTTTTTTCCCTAATGATTCCTTGTAAATCAGCATTCACTTCTATACCCTCAGGTGTGCAGTTCACAGCCGGTGTCCGAGTATTTCCTGATAGATCAGATTTGCTTGCATTTTCATAGGCTTACATTCACAGGCAATCAGAAGATGAAGGGTATCACAGGCTAGCAGCGATTCAGTGTAGTGGCTAGGTAGGAAAGATGAATTGTAACCCAGGATGAAAGTTAAAGCCATCAACATGGCAGGATATACGCTTTTATTTTCAGTGCACTAATTTAATGCATGACCAGAGTATTCCTTTAAATAGATATAATTATTACATTGTGCTGTTTCCAGTAAGGGGTTGTGGTGCTAGTGCACACCCCTTTCACTCTATGAACTAGTGCACATTACAAAAATCCTAAAATGACAGCATGTTCTGTGGGTACTCCGTCTGAACATGTACAAAGTGCTAGCCTGCCCTTATGTTCCCCAGTAACCAAGGGGTTAAACCAAGCCATGCGCCTGGCAGCCTGCACATCCCCTCTGGGGAGACACAGCTGGAGTCTGCATCCGTGAGGTCATCCAGGCAATGAAGTCAGATATTTGGGAGACTTCCAGGCCTCCTCTCCCTCCCTGCTCAGCACTATATAGCCCATTTTTAACCTCTCAGCTCCCCCCATCCTTTCCTGCTGTCTGTAAGCAATTGGTGGTCTCTGCATCCCTTATTTTTTTATATTGTGTCTATAGTACAATATGTGATCCTCACAATACTGTGCATGTACTGCTTTCCTGTATCTGTCATTGACTTCCTATTTTTACTTTAATGCCAGCTCAGATGTTTGCAAATCTTTGCTGCAGCACAGTGGGGCTCACATCTGTCTACTGTGAAAACAAATTTACACCAGATTGCAGGATCCAAGGAGCTCTCAGCTTATCAACACCTGAGCTGCCTTTATTAGTCATTTGTTGTTTTTTTTTTTTTTTTTTTTTTTTTCTTCTTCTTCTTTTCCTGTTGCGTTGAAGCTGTGTAGTTTGATTTTCATATAGCTGGATTTCCTATTGCATTCAACATTGTTGTAAGAATTCTTCAGATTTTCTACTGAAAGTGGACTACAAATGGAACTCCAAAGAAAGCCGTGAATAGGCCATGTGCAGCTAATGACATGCACTTTGATGTTGGGTGCTCTAGCTTGCAGAAAAGCTAATGATCCACGTCAGATTTCATCTGCTGTATATCTTCTTTTAGTAGTCATTCAATTGTGCAGGAGTGAAATTCACCCCTCTGGGCAAACTGTCCTCATAGTAATGCAGAGCGGTTTATTTACTGACTAACTTGGCCCATAAAGAAAAACTGGAGAGCTTGGAATAGGTTTTCTGACCTGCAGGATTGACTTCTACCTAACAGTGGCAGGCATGGTGCCAGTTGACTGTTCTCTGGTCATTCAACCAGGCTAGAAAACCAGTTCCACTCAATATTCTACCTGAGATAAGTGATGCTGCCAGGCATGAAGAGGTTAAAGGGTAAATGTGCCTTATGCGTATAAAACACAAAAAAAGTAAAGGGTTAATGTATGTTAGCAGCTTATAGTATTCAAGTTCATCGGGAAAAAAAGGATCCTGAAACTGTCATAGTTTTTGCTCAGCAACATGCAAAATCCAGAATATTGCTGCACTCCTTGGTATCTTTATTGAAGCATTAAAATCACATCACAGGTATGACAGGAACATAAAAGGTAATGCGTTTCATGCTAAAGTCAGCGCTTACTCAAACCTCATATACACATACATTGCATGAAAAAAAAAAAAAAAAATATATATATATATATATATGTATATATATATGTATAGAGACATGATACAAGTGAGCATGATTTGGCAATTGAATCATTAATCAATTAGAAATACACTCCCACTACACTGAGAGCCTATGCTCCTTGCCTTCCCATACTAACGTCATATAACACATAAATCAAAAACCAAAAAAATTACAAACAAAACAAGGCACAAATCTCCTCCAACCCGTCACCCACCAACACAGATCCTGCAGCCACTGCTGGATGATTGTGCGGTAGAGCACAGGAAAGGAGACAGTCAGCCAACTATAGCAGGACACCCTCACTAAGTGCACATAATGTCACAATATGAGGGTTACACATAATGTTGTTTCCTCCTATGACAGGCTGTGTGGCAAACAAGCCATTCACAGCACGCCAGACAGCCAATGGTGACCTATAACAACTTAATACAATGGTTTGGAAAATTACAAAATATGTTAGATGAGATAGTGTCCAAAAATTCAAAAACAAACAAAAAATAAAAAAAAAGACAAGCTGTGCAGCACCCTGGGTTTCAGTTTACAACATGTGAGAGACAGTCACTCACCTAGAGCGGCATTTCTTTGGCTTTACTGATCCAGAGTTTGTCCTCAGCAGTTTATATTCTTCAGGTTCATACAAAAAAATAAAAAAAATCATGAAACTCATTTAGTTTCTGGGTATGGGGAAGCATGTTACTTCCATTCCTCCTGTGTGACTGCGCTGGCATTTAGCCATACAGGTACCCAGCTCACATAGGGGCGGAATAAGAGGGGGGTTGGACTTTGCGGCACCGCTCCGATTCCCAAATATAGTTCCTGTACTACTTTTGGCTACTTCGGGGGCGATTTGAATAGACATTCGTGCATGAACCCGCACAGATGTCGGTCATATCACTCCGAAGTCGAACTGCTTTGCCGGTTTGAAATCATGCGCGTTCACCTAAAGTCGCACGATTTCAAACCCGCCCTTGAATTTGGGTCTTTATATAGTTTGATATCCAAATTTACCAAATTATTGATCCTGGCACTGTAAAGAGGGTCACACACATTATACTATTCTTTGTCCTTGTTCCATGTTTATCTCATCATATATTGGGTATAGCTGTTGTATTGTGTCAGCATGCTGATTTCTAGTAATTGGTTCTTTCAGGAGCTGGTGCGATTGATGATTGAGAAGCAAGAGCGCCCATCACCGACCAGTCCCGTGAAACCAGCCTTACCTGCGTGCAAAGCAGACAGGTGAGCCTCAGAAAGTGGTATGTGCCTTTTGATTAGGAGTAGAATAATAGACTTGGTCACTAGATTAGATTTTTTTTTTTCTTTTTTGCAGCACGCAAGATTTGCCTTTGTCTGAGAGAGAGCTGGAGATTCTTAACAAGTCACCTGAGCCACCTTGTAAAGATGTTCCAGTAGACTGCTTGGAGACTGATGAGCTTGCTCCACCCAAACCCCCATTACCTGGCATACGGGTTATAGAAAATGGGTAATTGAATTTTTTTTTTTTCTCTAAGTAATTTAGCTATAGAAGTTCCTGTTTCTAAGCAGAATTCCCAAACTGTTGATGACCCCCCCTCTCCACAATTTGGTATTTTCAGGCAGTAGCTTTGTGCATGGTCATCGAATAGTAAATCTGATCTACAAAGGTTCAGCCATGGCCTGACAATGAAATAAGTTTTCCTGTTCTGTACTTTTTGCCACTTACAGGCCACCTCCTGCGTTACCTCCAAAGAAAAGACAATCTGCACCTTCTCCCACTCGTGTGGCCGTAGTAGCACCTATGAGCCGAGCTACAAGTGGATCCAGTTTACCTATAGGCATCAATACACCGGTAAGAAGTCACTGGTAAAAGAAAAATCCTGCTTCAAAAAGGATGGTGAGGTATGTTCATGGCTCTCTGACTGTCCTTTTTCTACTTTATTCAAGGATTTTGAAGTGAATTGTTACGCACATCGGCGGTTATCCGGAGGTAGTCAGTCGTATGGTGGCGAATCCCCGCGCCTTTCTCCATGTAGTAGTATAGGAAAACTTAGCAAGTCTGACGAACAACTTTCTTCCCTGGACAGAGACAGCGGCCAATGCTCCCGAAACACCAGCTGTGAGACTTTAGGTAAGAAAAAAGAACAGATCATTGTCATTGTTTAAAGTGGCTCTAAGGCCACTTCCACACTGAGGCACTTTACAGGTGCTATAGTGCTAAAAATAGTGCCTGTAAAGCGCCTCTTCTGTCAATCCAGTGTGAAATCCCGAGGGCTTTCACATTGGAGCGGCGTGCTGTAAGGACGCAAAAAAAGTCCTGCAAGCTGCACCTTTGAGGCGCTTTAGGAGCAGTGTATACACCGCTCCTAAAGCGCCCCTGCCCATTGAAATCAGTTTTCGGCCGCTAGTGGGGGTTAAAAGCCCCCCGGTAGCGGCTGAAAAGCGCCGCTAAAACGATGGTGAAGTGCCGCTAAAAATAGTGCCGCTTTACCGCCGACGCCTCCAACGGCCCAGTGTGAAAGTGCCCTTTGAGGCAGAAGGTTTTTTATCTTAATGCATTGCATTAAAGTGGATGTAAACACTCTCTCATCATTTCTAAATTGCTTCCATAGTGCTGATCTATAAGGCTATACATGCCTCCTTATATACATATCTCCACATTTCTGACACCTGTCAAATATCTACCCTTTAGCTGTTTGAAGCCCTGCAATACTCCGGATTCTGTGGGCAGGTCTGTTGTCCAGGGCTCGGTGGGTGAAGATGTGATGTCAGTAGACTCCCCACCCAACTCTACACTCCCCTTGGCCAGGCATCGATATTTCTCACACTGAACTTCTGCTGCTCTCGTGGATTATGCCCCATGATCACTAATATCTAGTCAAAAAAATTTTGGGGTTTACATCCATTTTAAGATAAAAAAAAACCTTCAGTGTGCAACAGCCCCCTTATTACTTACCTGAGCCCCATCTCAATCCAGCAGTGTTGCATGAGTGCCTCGGCTCTCCGGGACTCTCCCTCCCGATTGGCTCCTGCTGCTGTCAATCAAAGGAAGCCAATGAGAGGGGGAGGGGCAAGCTGCTTGCTGTGGGGGGCACTCGGCAGGAGGAAGGGACCAGGAGCTTCAGCGAAGGGAACCGAGAAGAGGAGGATCTGGGCTGCTCTATGCAAAACCATTACACAGAGCAGGTAAGTATAACATGTTTGTTGTTTTTAAAAAACTTTATCACTTTAAGTGTAATGCTAGCCTACTTACTCTGCTTTTCTGAGAAGGAGACTGTTTCCTGTTTGTGGTTTGTTGGGAGTTTGAGGTCTCTCATACACAGGTTAAAAGACAAAAGTGACAGTTCTAAGAAAAGAGACACAGGCCTTGTATTGTGACAGAAGGGTGAAAAACCAGAGGAAGCAACTTTTATTGCATCTCACTCTCCATTAGTCATCTAAATGCTCCCTACATTAGGGCTCCTCTTGAATTCTTTATCTTTGCATGTAAAGTGCTCTAGAGTCTCTTAGAGATGTTGCTAGCTTTATGAACCAATCCTAAATAAAATCCTTTTGAACAGAAGCTGAATTTCCAGATTTATTCTTGTAGCTAGCTAAGGGAAGGGGGCAGGGGTAACTCACCACTGGCCTCAAGGAGCCACTGACATAAGTACCATCTTATTATATTATACAGGATTTAAATAGTGGCAACAGTTTGTGCAGCGCTTTACAATGTAGAGGGGGGGACAGTACAATTACAATACAGAAAGAACGGGAGGGCTGTGCTCGTGAAGCTTACAATCATATGTAACACATCAGTACCTTGAACCAGTGCGGGAGAGTTAAGTCTGGTACACACTAGTTTTAATTTTCGTGCAACCCCAGGGGTTTCGAGAAAAAAAACATGATGCAAGGTTAGTCCAGTTATCTTCTCCGCTGAGCTGTTGTGTTCTGACAGGGGAACACTCCTCCGAACACTCGGAGCAGCGCTCCCTGCCATTGGCCGAGAGCGCTGATTGGGAGTCGGTCAGCTGCTGGTTTTTAGCATCCACGTCCAACAGAAGCCAGTTGAACAGACCGGCATACACATGAGTAGAATGTCGGCCGGTATTTTTTTGTACCAGCAAATGTCTCCCAACATTCTGCCTGTGTGTACGGGGCTTTACACTACTGGTTTATATCTTTTGAGGTCTTTGCATCTTAAGGCTAACTGACCCCTAAGATAAAAAAAACAAACTTTAAATCCTTCTGTTAATCCTGAGGAAAGCCTTATAACTGTGGTCCAAGTACTTTAATTTGCTCCAACAGGGAAAAATCCTACCTGATCCCAAAGTCTGTTGGATACTCCCTGATAAACATTTTACGTTACCCCTTATAATTATTAATAGCCATTTATACTTGTAAGCTCTAACGAGCAGGGCCCTCTGATTCCTCCTGTATTGAATTGTATTGTAATTGTACTGTCTGCCCTAATGTTGTAAAGCGCTGCGTAAACTGTCGGCGCTATATAAATCCTGTATAATAACAATAATAATAATAATATACTGTTGCTTTGTGATTAACACTTTTGCCTTGCAGCATTGGGGGTTCCCAGTTTGAACCTGGTTAGGGACACTATCTTTATGGAGTTTTCATGTTCTCCATGTACTTGTGCGGGTTTCTTCTAGGAACTCCGGTTTCCTCCCACATTCCAAAGACATGCTGGTAGGTTAATTCAGTGTTTCTCAACTCCAGTCCTCAAGGCGCACCAACAGGTCATGTTTTCAGGATTTCCCTCAGATGAAACGGCTGTGGTAATTACTAAGGCAATGAAACTGATCAAATCACCTATGCAAAATAGTGGAAATCCTGAAAACATGACCTGTTGGTGCGCCTTGAGGACTGGAGTTGAGAAACACTGGGTTAATTGACTCCTTTACAAATTGACCCTAGTATGTGTATGTATGCATGTGAGATAGGGATCTTAGATAGTAAGCTCCTTGAGGGCAGAGACTGATGTGAATGTACAAGTATGTTAAGTGTTTAGTAAATTGTCAGTGCTATTTAAATATCTGTAACACACAACATATACCTTGTGTATTTGGGAACACACCTAGCCCCTTTTTGGAAACCATGTACTTGGTCGGCTAGAACCAGCTGCAGGTGAAAATTGCTCCTTATTTCTACAGCTCATACAGTAAAAAAGCCTTTTACATATGCAAGGATTAAAAGAGAAGCATAGCTAAAGCTCTTTTGGCTATACTTCTCCTATGGATCACAGGAGTACAGGTTAGTTCTGTGCTAAAGCTTGCTGTCGGCTGACGTTACAGCCCCAATTCAAGCTTTGAAAAGATCCCGACCATCCGCCCAGATGCCTGGACCAGCAGCTGGCTCAGCCTCTTAGCGAGCCGGTGAGAGCCTGAGCCAGCCTCTCCCGCCCCCTTCACAGCTCAGTGCTCCAGTGAGCGCTGGAGGGGCAGAGCAGAGAGCTGGTGATTGACAGTCATTGGCTCCCTGCAGGCTGAAGACCGAGTGCTGAGCGACCAGCAGTGTTTGATCGCTCAGTTCTCAGAGGCAGTGGAGGGCTGATGCAGCTGGGATCAATGCTGCAGCCATCTAGGTGAGTATGATTGTTTGTTTATTTTTTTATAATCCCATGCTTCACTTTTAAAGGTGTTAACTTGTGCAATGGTCATACACTGTGGTATTTTTATTGCATTTTAGTTAATTGAGAATGTAAGGTGAGGGACAGATTTGCTATTATGGGTGGGAACCCTTGGTTTTAGTAAGCATTGTATTGTAATTGTACTTTTATGCCTTCATTACAGATAACTATGATCCAGATTACGAGTTCCTGCAGCAAGACCTCTCTAGCACAGATCAAGTACTGGGCCAAGTAACTGGAGTCCTCAGCCCTCTCCCCGAATCTTTAGGAGAGACCGGTTCCCCTTTTCACGGACAAAGCTTCCAATTACCTCCCAGCACCCCTCAGCACTCAGAATCCACTCACCCCTTCGCTTTAGAGACCCCTCCTGCCCTCCCCGAGAAGAAACGCAGAAGTGCCGTTACCCATAACTCGGATGGCTCCCGAGTCTCCTACGAGAGACATCCCTCCCAGTATGACAATATTTCTGAGGATGATCTGCTGCTCCCCCCCTCTAGTACTCCGTTTGCTGCTGTTTCCCCATTTCAACCCGGGAACACCCCCCAGGTGGATTTCCTTGGTGATTTTGTAGGAACAGAGAATAATGACATTCCAGAAAAGCCTCCGCCTCTTCCAGAGAAGAAGAACAAACACAGTGAGTTTTCATGATCTTCCTATTGCTGCACAATGCAATGTTCTGTACTGTGGTGCCCTCTGTACAGAACCTTAGGGTTTGGCAGGAATTTGGGCATTACCTAGGGTAGCAGAATGTCAAGGGATGAAGGACTGCCATTAATTCCATGTTTCTTCATATTTGCCTACCTGAAATGAAAGTCTAGTCATACAGCTATGTATGTAGTTGAAATACATAATGTATTACTCACCAAAAAAATTGTAATTCTGTGAAGTCAGTCTTGTGATTCTGTCATTGCTGTGAACAAAAAGATCAATCTCCCGCGCTCAAGAAAAATGCATCGGCAATGATGGACCACAGATTCTTCAGCTACTTCAATGTTGCCAAAGCTTTGCTGACCCCTGAGAGCTGGGGAAAGCCAGAAGTCATACTATTAAACAAAAATGGAGGGAGCACCAGCCTTGCGCATTACCTTTGTGATAGCATTATTATATTGGTAAAGCAGAGGCATACTCACAAATGGCATCAGCAATCGAGCACATCAGTATCCCCAGTGTCCTGAAGACCTAGCCAACTGAAAGTCCGAAACGCGTTTTGAGAGGGAAACCCCTCTTCCTTTAGAGCCATTCTTAGCTATTGCAAAGTTAAAGCTTGCATAACATATAGATCACATCACATGGTACCTCAGAAGCTTCTCCAACCCCTCCCCCCCCCCCCCCCCTTATAAATGTGTTAGACATTTTTGAGTGTCTAATTGTTCTTGGAACTTGTTCAGTTGACCAGGTCGTCGGGACATTGTGGATACTGATATGCTTTATTGCTGATGCTGTTTGTGAGTATACATCTGTTTTATAAAAAAGCTATTGCAAAGGTAATGCACAAGGCTGGTGCTCCCTCTGCTTTTGCTTTCTACTATTCTAAAATTTCTGCCACATTGTACACCCAAGTAGTTTACAAATCTATTTCTTGTTTCAGCTTTTGCACTTTCCCCTGTCACCTCTCTGCATCCCAGATTTTCTTTTGGACAGTTAATTAGCATGATCACAGTACTAATTCACTATCTTGTGCACAGGCAAAGTGGCACAGGTTTCTGTAAAGCTAAACCAGAGAATAATAATTCCTTTTCAGCTAGGAAGTGTAGCTTACCAGTGACACAAAGCTTTTACAGCTAAAACAAAAAGTGGCTTTTGCAGCAAAATCTTTGTGCCCGCTGCTGTGTGGATTTAAGCAGTGGCATATGCAGAAAGATCTGTCTCTACAGCCATTGGGGTGGATTTACATACCTGGGTGTTTTTAAATCGCAGGAAAAATCTGCATTGCACAAAGCTTGATGCCCTTTTTGGGTGACAAGCTTAACGCAATGCAAATTGCCATGATTGCAGAGCCATTTATTGCATGTCAATCATGGCAGAACTGCACCGCGTTTTCCGGTGTCATTGAAATGAATGGCATCTGAAATTCACATTGTGCGATTTGTCATTTGACAGAGCATTTTGAAATCGCAGGTAGAATCGTGCCAATTCTGCCTGCAATTTAGATCTCCCAGGTGTGAAGAGCCTAAATCTTCACTTTGTGAAGAATACCCAATTGGATGCAAGCAGAATAAAAAAAAAAAAAAAAACAGCACATGATTGGATGGTGAGTCAGCAGAGCTTTACCACATTTACTATGCTTGAAGGAGAATTAGTTCTGGACTTGGTTAGATCACTCCCTGGTAAGCCTTGTGCTTAAAGCTTCAGAAACAGCAGCTTGGTGCTCCATTTTACCCTGAGAATGCATGGAATCTGGGGACTGCAATATGATGAGATGAAATGGGATATTTAAATCATCATAAATTATTTTTTTTAAAGGTTACTTATGAGGGAGCCATTGTGAACTGGTTTTAAAAGGAAATCTCTAGAGGTGAATTTAAGACCCGCTAGCGGCTTCATTTTTTTTTTTTTATCACCTAGTCAGTTTAAATGCTAGTTGTTTAGCTGTCATGTTGGTCCAGTGACTTCCAGAGCCTTTTGAAAGAGGAGTTAGAAGAGGCAGCCTCCATATTTTGCTCAGTACAGGTACCCTCTGAAATTGCAGCCTCCAGGGCTTTCATCTTGATCTTGGCTTTTTTACCCTGTTATCCACTGACCTGGAACAAGTACGCACTGGATAGGTGTTCAGGCTTTATCTGACAAGGTCAAGTGACCAGCCAGAAACATGACGCCCATAAAACAAGTCGGCAATAGCAGCTTCCATATTTCTGTTCTCACTAGCTCCGTTTGGGGATTACCTTCCAAGCTGCCATCAGTGTCCAGCATGGTTCATATCATATAATGGCGTGCCTTAGATTTCAGTTTTTATTGTAACACTTTGGGATGTTATTGGACGAGTGCTCGTCTCTTCACATCATGCTGCTCAGAGACTGTCTGCATGATTTAGTCAGCTGTGATAGACTTGAGATGCCTTTTGGCTGCCTCAGGTTTGTGTAATTGAACTTCCATATAAGGAATCCCGTGCCCTTGGACACAAGCCATCCACAATTGTCTTGATTAAGTGTCTAAGCATCTGCCCAGCCTTTGGGAAATACTTGCAGACATGCTGAAGGCCTAGGCAGCTCTTGCAGGTCTTGTTACTGGCAAATAGGATGCCTGGGTTATCCTGCAGTATTGGTGCTATTGCTTTGAGATGTAAGGAAAAATGCTGCAGCTGCTGCTGTTACAACTCTGAAATAGGCTGGTATTGGCCTCTAATTTTACTCTTTTTTTTGGGACTACAATATGTTTTTGAATATATTTTCTGTGTGTCATATTTACTATTCTGAGCCAGTTGATGTTTCTCTAGGCTCTTTCCTGTATTTACAAGGCTTACTATAACTGCAGTGCTGAAATGGGCCTGCTTACAGGGGTGTACATATCTGGAAATGACGGTGTTCATTGTGCAGCAGTTTCACTTATCCCTTAGGGCTAGTGCAAATTCTGACATCGGATGTGATTCCCATTGCAGTGCAAATCACATGCGATCTCTGTGCGATGTGATTTCAGCCATACACATAGTATGGCTGAATTCGCATCGCATTCAGACCAAACTCACACAGGACCCTTTTTGGTCCGTAGCAGTATCGGTTCGCATGGGTGTTCACACCCATGCAATCCGATTTCTGTCTGAATTTGCAGTTCGCACTGCAATATGGGAATTGCTTTGGGATAGAGGTCGACCGATATGGGTTTTTCTCTGGCCGATGCCGATATTTAGAAATCAAGGTGGCCGATGGCCGATATATGATGCCGATTTTTTTGGGCCGATATATTAGGCCGATTTTTTTTTTTTTTCTTTTTTTTTCCCTTCATCTCATAAAATCTGACAGTTAGACCCCTTTCACATTGGGGCTTTTTTCAGGCGCTTTTGGGCTAAAAACAGCGCCTGTAAAGTGCCTGTAAAACGGCTCCCCTGCAGTCTCAGTGTGAAAGCCCGAGTGCTTTCACACTGAGGCGATGCGATGGCAGGATGTTAAAAAAAAGTCCTGCAAGCAGCATCTTTGGAATGGTGTATACCGCTCCTCCACCGCTCCTGCCATTGAAATGAATGCGCACCGCTGCCGAAGCGCCCACAAAGCATTTCGGCAGCAGCGCTTCATGGGCACATTTAACCCCGTCCTCGGCCGCTAGCTGGGTTATAAGCGCCCCGCTACCAGCCGAATAGCGCCGCTAAAATGACGGTAAAGCGCCGCTAAAACTAACAGCGTTTTACCGTCAACGCCTGCCCTGTGTGAAAGCAGCCTTAAGTAATAAGTGATACAGAAATTTTTTACATTTAAACATTTGTTAAACAAAACAAACGTCCAATCAGTTCACTTGTATGTATAATTTAGATAAAAGAAAAAAAAAATAACTATATCTTAAATATTAAATACAGAAAAACAGGTAATCAAAACTTTTGGACGAAAAAAAATGGGCTAACTTTACTGCTTTTTTTTTTTTTATTTCATTAGTGTATTTTTTTTTTTTTAAATTGCGTTTGAAAGACCGCTGCGCAAATACCGTGTGACATAAAATATTGCAACAACCGCTATTTTATTCCCTAGGGTCTCTGCTAAAATAAATAAATATATATATATATATATATATATATATATATATATAATGTTTGGGGGTTCTAAGTGATTTTCTAGCAGAAAATACAGGATTTTTACTTGTAAGCAACAAGTGTCAGAAAAGATTTAGTCTTTAAATGGTTAAACTGAGAACTTCTACACACAGAGTTCAGCTCATTTATAAAAGAACCTGAAGAGATACAATGTATCTTATCAGACTTGGCAGGCTGCCCAGAGGAGGAGAGAATCCTCTCCACAGATAACTTTAGGAAACTTGCATTGACTTCTATTACAGAAGTCATTTGCAAGTCCCAGGCTGAGGCCGATTAAGTAAAAAAAAGCCAAATATCGGCCGATATATCGGCTGACCTCTACTTTGGGGTGTCATTAACTTTCAATTGACACTCCCAGCAGTTCGCATAGGGCAGTGTGAACTGCCGCCGGGAGACATGCTATGCAGGAACCCGCAGTGGAATTGCAGGGTTCCCACATCGCTGCAGTGTGAATCGAGCCTTAGGCTACTTTCACACTGGAGCGGGCGTCGGCGGTAAAGTGGCGCTATTTTTAGCGCTGCTTTAGCAGCGCTATTCGGCTGCTAGCTGGGCAGTTTTATCCCCCTGCTAGCAGGCGAAAAAGGGTTAAAACCGCCCGCAAAACGGCGCTGCAGCAGCTGTTTGGCAGTGCTGCCCCTTTGATTTCAATGGGCAGGGGCACTTTAGGAGCGGTGTATACACCGCTCCTACAGCGCTGCGAAGATGCTGCTTTCAGGACTTTTGTTTACCATCCTGCAAGCGCACCGCTCCAGTGTGAAAGCTCTCGGACTTTCACACTGGAGAGACAGGAGAGGCTCTATGCTGGAGCTATTTTTAGCAAAGTAACCCCTGTAAAGCATCTCAGTGTGAAAGTAGCCTTAAAGTGATTGTAAAGGCTTGGTGTTTTTTTCTATAAAAATACCAAACATGTTCTACTTACCTGTCCTGTGGATTTGCGCAGAGCAGCCCATATCCTCCTTTTCTCAGGTTCCTCTTCTGTGCTCCTGGCCCCTCCCTCTTGTTGAGAGCCTCCACAGCAAGCCGTTTGCTATGGGGGCAGCCAAGTCACAGCTCCCTGTGTCCATTCAGACACAAAGCTTGGCCCCCCTCTCTCTCCTGATTGGCTAACTGACTTTGACAACAGCGGGAGCTAATGGCACCGCTGCTCTCTCTCACCCAATCAGGAACTTGAGTGCCGTGTGGCTGAGACACTTGCGGACATCGCTGGACAGAGATGGGGTTCAGGTAAGTATTGGGGGGGGGGCTGCTACACACAGGAGGGTTTTTATCCTAATGCATAGAATGCATTAAGATAAAAAAAACCTTCTGACTTTACAACCCCTTTAATTTAAAACTAGCCATACACACTGCAACTTTCCTGCAATTTCAACTACTTTTTTATTGAACCACTGCGCAATTAAATATGGTGATTAGTAATTTTGATTTCAAAGAAATGAGATTGAAATTTCCTTGGTTTAAACCAGGGGTCCTCAAACTACGGCCCTCCAGTTGTTCAGGAACTACAATTCCCATCATGCCTAGTCATGTCTGTGAAGGTCAGAGTTTTGCAATGCCTCATGGGACTTGTAGTTCTGCAACAGCTGGAGGGCCGTAGTTTGAAGATCCCTTTAAACCCTTTGAAAAAAAAAGTATTTTTCCCAATTTCAATTAGTCTTCTCAATAACCCACATTGAAGCTATCAATTTATAGCCTAGTTTCACCAGTCAGATTCGGCATGGTCTGAACCCAAGGGTGGTAGATGGCTTGTTTGGGGTGGGGGTGAGAAAAACACATCTTAACTATGGGGTTTTACCACCCCCCAAACAGCAAATATAAATGAACCCTTACTGTTCTGAGCCCTGTATAAGGCTACTTTCAGATGTACTGCGGTTTACCCAAACCGCGGGTGCAGTGCATCTGCAAGTTCCCTGGGTTAGCTGCGCTTTGCCATAGACTTCTATTATATCCTGCAGGTTTGGTGCACTTTCTGAAAGCACACTAAAGCCCCTGCATTCAGAAAGTGCACCAAACACGCAGGATATAATAGAAGTCTATGACTAAGTGCACCAAACACGCAGGATATAATAGAAGTCTATGACTAAGTGCAGCAAACCCGCAGAAAAGCTGCAGGTACATTGCACTGCATCCGCGGTGTGAGTAAACTGCAGCACATCAGTGTGAAAGCAGTCCTATACTATTATGCCCAGTGTATTGCTTCACACTGACCTGAAGATCTCTTCTCTCCTGCTGCTTGGACCATTCTGGAGTTTGCTAGCCGGAATAAGAGATGGAGTGCAGTTGCTATCACTCTACATGGGACAGGAACCGGCACTACAGAGGAGGCATCGGATTATGCATCTCTTGCTCCCTACTACAGCTCCAACTTTACAAATAGTCCCTCTGCATTGCACTCTGTTTGCTGACCTGCCACCCCAGAGCATCAATGTGTTGTGTGTGACAGCATATGTGGACTATCATGTCTCCAGGCTAGGTTTAATAGAATCTCAGCACCTTTCAATTCAATTTGCTGTAGCTCCCTCCCATCTGCCTTCTCTGTCACAAGAAGGATGATGATGGTGCCGTGGAGTGGTGTGCATTCTCAGCTGTTCCTCTGCCACCATATCCCTTCCCCCGGCCTCCTTGTGCTGTACACTCGAAGTCCACAATGGAAATGTAGCGTGCCAGGCCTCGTCATAGAAGGAAGCATTCCCACGGATGTAAGAGCCCTTGTCTAATCATAGCGGATAGCTTACACTAATTGTGTATAATTTCAAGTTCATTCTACTTGCACTAGTCATCTGTTTATTGCCAGTAAAAGGCTCTTCTGTAGGCCTTCATATATTTGGTCCGTAGTTTAGTGTTTGCTGCATTTTGAGATCCCAACCCCCAATCTTTAAAGCACATGCACAGTATTCCGTATAGCTCTACAGATAGTACAGTGCCTTGAAAAAGTATTCATACCCCTTGAAATCTTCCACATTTTGTCATGTTACAACCAAAAACGTTGTATTTTATTGGGATTTTATGTGCCACAAAGTGGCACATAATTGTGAAGTGGAAGAAAAATTATAGTTTTCTAATTTTTTTACAAATAAACATCTGAAAGTATGGCGTGCATTTGTATTCAGCCCCCCTTACTCCGATAGCCCAAACTAAAATCTAGTGGAACCAACTGCCTTCAGAAGTCACCTAATTAGTAAATAGGCAGCCTTTGTGTAATTTAATCTCAGTATTAATACAGCTGTTCTGTGAAACCCTCAGAGGTTTGTTAGAGAACCTTAGTGAACAAACAGGAACATGAAGGTCAAGGAACACACCAGACAGGTTAGGGATACATTTGTGGAGAAGTTTAAAGCAGGGTTAGGTTATAAAAAAAATATCCCAAGCTTTGAACATCTCATGGAGCACTGTTCAATCCATCATCTGAAAATGGAAAGAGTATGGCACAACTGCAAACCTACCAAGAAATGGCCGTCCACCTAAACTGACAGGCCGGGCAAGGAGAGCATTAATCAGAGAAGCAGCCAAGAGGCCCATGGTAATTATGGAGGAGCTGCAGAGATCCACAGCTCAGGTGGGAGAATCTGTCCACAGGACAACTATTAGTCGTGCACTCCACAAATCTGGCCTTTGTGGAGGAGTGACAAGAAGAAAGCCATAAGAAGTGCAGTTTGTGAGAAGCCATGTGAGGGACACAGCAAACATGTGGAAGAAGGTGCTCTGGTCAGATGAGAACAAAATTGAACTTTTAGGCCTAAAAACAAAACGCTATGTGTGGTGGAAAGCTAACTCTGCAAATCACCCTGAACACACCATCCTCACCGTGAAACATGGTGGTGGCAGCAAGCCAAGCTGCTGCTAACAAAGCAAATAGAATATTGGCAAATATTAAAAAGGGGATCAACTCCACAGATAATTCTCCCACTGTACAAGACTCTGGTCCGGCCGCACCTGGAGTATGCTGTCCAGTTCTGGGCACCAGTCCTCAGGAAGGATGTACTGGAAATGGAGCGAGTACAAAGAAAGGCAACAAAGCTAATAAAGGGTCTGGAGAATATAAGTTATGAGGAAAGGTTGTGAGCACTGAACTTATTCTCTCTGGAGAAGAGACGCTTGAGAGGGGATATGCTTTCAATCTATATATACCGTACTGGTGACCCCACAAAAGGGATAAAACTTTTTTGCGGAGGGAGTTTAGTAAGACTCATGGCCACTCATTAAAATGAGAAGAAAAGAGGTTTAACCTTAAACTACATAGAGGGTTCTTTACTGTAAGAGCGGCAAGGATGTGGAATTCCCTTCCACAGGCGGTGGTCTCAGAGGGGAGCATTGATAGCTTCAAGAAACTATTAGATAAGCACCCGAACAACCACAACATACAGGGATATATAATGTAATAGTACTGACATATAATCACACACATAGGTTGGTGTTGATGGTCTTTTTTTTCAACCTCACCTACTATGTAATATGTTGTGGGGATGCTTTTCTTCAACAGGTACACAGAAGCTGGTCCGAGTTGATGGGAAGATGGATGGAGCCAAATACAGGGCAATTTTAGAAGAAAACCTATTAGAGTCTGCAAAAGACTTGAGACTGGGGTGGAGGTTCACCTTCCAGCAGGACAACAACCCTAAACATACAGCCAGAGCTACAATGGAATGATTTAGATCAAAGCATATTCATGTGTTAGAATGGCCCTATCAAAGTCCAGACCTAAATCCAACTGAAAATCTGTGGCAAGACTTGAAAATTGCTGATCAGACGTTCTCCATCTAATCTGACAGAGCTTGAGCTATTTTGCAAAGAATGGGCAAAAATGTTACACTCTAGATGTGCAAAGCTGGTAGAGACATCCCCGAAAAGACAGGAGGGGTGAATACAAATGTACCCCCCACACTTTTCACATATTTATTTGTAAAAAATTTGAATGCAGTAATTTGTAACTTCCACTTCACAATTATGTGCCACTTTGTGTTGGTCTATCACATAAAATCCCAATAAAATACATATACAATTTTGGTTGTAACATGACAAAATGTGGAAAATCTCAAGGCTCTAAGTGTGCGGTCAGACTGCCTGTAATATATTTGCTTATTCTATAGTTCTTGATTTGTGCCATATAACCTGTAAGAGCAACACCCTAGTTTAGAGATTTTGAAGTAGAACTCCAACCAAAACTTTTATCTGCCGCCTGCGGTGTTTACCTTATGTCAGAGTAGCAGCGTCCTATAGGGTCCTATGAAGCTATCACCTGACAGTCTCCTTCCTTTGAAGATGGTCACTCTGTGGAAAGCCATGCATTGAAGATGTATACAAACACCAGAGGTTGCAGGCTTTTTTGTGAGGGAAGTATGTGCTTGGGGAAGGTGAACTGGTTTAGCACAGTGAAATGGGCAAAGACAATAAGTGCACTTGTCCTTTTATAGATTGTATTGTATGTTTAGATTCCTCAGCTGTTTTGCCTATCTATTACAGTACCCAATCTTATATTCCAGTGATGACGTATATGCGTTTTGTGGAGGACTACTCAGAACCCCAGCCATCTGTCTTCTATCAAACTCCGCAGAACGAGCACATCTACCAGCAGAAGAACAAACTTCTGCGGGAGGTGTACGGCATTCATGATTCGTTCAGTAATGCAGACCCCGGAGTGGAACGTGCTCCGCCACCTGCCCTACCCCCTAAACAGAGGCAATTGGTAAGTGCAAGCATGTCGGTGAAATATATTGCAGACTAATAGGCTGTCCTCATATATGTAGCCTTTACTTGTGTATCATGATTAGTGTTTTTTTTTTTTTTACTGATTACACCTCACTTACAACTGCAAATGTAGTTACACGTGGCGATCCTCATCATTTCTGTCGAGTTTAAGAAAACTTTGCCTAAATACAGAAGCTGCTGCATCTCCTGCAGAAAATACAAATATCTTTTTTGGGCTGGTGTGGCTACAAAACTTTGAGTCGCCGGTTCAAAACATCCGTGCAGGAAAGGAAGCCACCATAAAGGCAGAACTCCATGGAGCTCAAAGCACCAGGTTCACCTAACTGCTGCCCTCCCCAGCTACACATAACCCACTTCTATTTGCTTCCTTGCCACTCTTATTTGTCCACTAGAAGCATTGAGGGGAAGCAACTTAGAGCTTACTGGGTTAAGGAGTCTCTTCCTGTTCCTGTCACATGAGAGGGAAGGGAGTGAATCACATGGCCCCCATACCAAAGGTTTTTCCTTCACTCCCAGAAGCCGAATGAAGTAGACTGAAAGGGATTGTAGATATGTACAAAGGGGCAGGTGAGTCTATTCGTACCTTAAAGAGCAGCTTTAGACAGCAGGTTAAGGATATGGGTTAGCAGAGGGGTCCTGAGCAGTGTGGAGGGGGGAAAAGTGTGTGGAGAAGTTATTATTGCATGTTTTGGATCCTCTGTGGACTGAAACATAAGTGGATCCGGTTATGAAGACCATATTCCAAGAACACCAGGATAACCCTTTGAACTGCTAGTATAGGTTAGAGTTGCACCCTGTATGCTGTTGTGGATTACACTTCCTCTGCCCCTGCATCGGGCTTTAAAAATAATCTATCGTGGAGCTAAGAAAGAGTTTCCTAATAAGATGAATTAGACATTATATTGAGTAATGCTTTCTAAAAATAGTCAATGAACGCAGCAGTTATTTCACAATATGTGAATCAGCTGTCACAGCCACAGTGCCTTCCTGCATCAATATCCATATATAAACATTTTAAAATTGACATCATTATATAGTTTTAGGAACTGTCTATTAATAATAGCAGATAATACTGCTAAGCCAATTTGTTTATTCAGCATTATGCACACTGATCAGGAAAAATCAGGAATCTGGGTATTAAGGTCTCCAGTTGTAGAACTGTTAAAGGGCAACTCCACCCACAACTGATTTTTTTTTTTTTTTGGGTGGGCACTGCTGGGTTGAATCGCCCCATGTTTTCTTGTATTTTTTGGCTGCCAAAGTGATACATTTTCTCTGATTTAGTTTGTGTCTGCATCCCTTCCCACAAGGCCACAACAAAGCATTCCTCTCTTGCATATGGAATGTGCCGTTATTACTTTTTTACACTGTAGAGAGTCTATCGTGGGAGCGTGACACCATCACTTGCTTTTGTAAAAACCACAGAACTTAGCATTCTTCTGGGGATAGTTCAAACCTGGAATCACTGAAAGATGTAAGAATGTGGAATATTACTGCATATCTGTAATATTAGTCTTTGGAGGGGTTTGACCCATCCTACATTTCTGTTTCAGTTATCTGTTAGGTGGGTCACTGCTGGCTTCTTTATATGTATTGGGAACTCCAGCAACTTTGTTCTAGTTCCTGGCTGTATACTGTGTACCCTGGAATCTGTAACCACTGGAGTCCCAGATACATATAGGAGATCTTTAGGTGTATAAAGCCTAAACATTTCCTTTTTTTGTTTTGGATTGAGTAGTCAGAATAGGAAGAAATGTTTCCAAGTGAGGGGAAATTCTGTAAGCAAGTCATACATATTAAGATTTCACTCGTAGAGCCCCTTGGGCAGAGTGAGAGGGATTGCTCAATGTGCCATTCATACTAAACAGCCTGGATGGAGGAATCTGCAGTGTCGGCTTTTTTATGTTGATAGGCAACTGCCAGAATACCCAAACAGTGCCTGCATCTGATTAAATGTACACTGTTCGGTTAAGAATTATCCACCCGGCCTCTTGGACAAATGTCGATTGAAAGATCAACTTTTCTAGAGCTGCCGGTCAGGACCATCTGCTAAATGAATTACAGCCTATTCAGGAGCAATCAGCCAACATTCGATTTGTGTACAGATTGCTTATGACTGCTGTCACCAGACCAGTTGTCCCCATTGGAAAATTTCCAGTCATTTTATGTTTCAGTGACAACTAAAATTTTTAGATTTTCCATTACTCTCTGTAATGGACAAAATAAACACCAGTAGAATGTAAAATTTTGTCTTTTAACATGCTTCAATTCTCCACCGTTCTAAAAGTTTAAAATCAGTTTTTGGTAGCTAACCCTTTAACTTATGAATTCCATGTCTGCTTTGTGGGTTTTAAAATGTAGACATTTTGTGTAGTCTATCATTGCAATGTGTCAACCTACTTCTTAGCAGCCAGACTGTCATGAAAAATTAGCCTTAATGACTTATCCAATTGACATTGTAGAACTCATCGAGGACCAATGAAGAATTAATAAGAGGACACTATGCAGCCCCATTAAAATGTCTTTTTGTCTTGCCTGCCCTAAGAAATTGGAAGAATATCTAAAGTAGAGAAGCACATTTTGGTTGTAACAGGGTGAATTGTTTGCCTTCCTTAAAGTGTTTAACAGCTGGAGTTAAAAGGAAAGTGATTCAGATGATCACCGCTTGTCATTCTTCACAGGAAATGTGTCCACTGTCCCACATTGTGGCCTTTAATCACAGTGCCCTGGGTTTTATGTAAAAGAGCATTTATGGCTCAACCATAGTAGAAATATTACTGTTTAATCAGGTTAAAGAGGAATTCTTCTAACCAGTGTTTGAATTTAAAGTGACAACATAACTCCAGTGCAATTACTGCTTAGAAAAACATATTTGAGGTCCATGGTGACGCGAACAGTCATACATATGACTGAATTTAAACCTATAGGAGCTTTGTTTGTGGCCACTGTTCTTTCCCAGCTTAGTATGAATCAGTCTTTATCATACAAAAAAGAACACCATAACATGTCCTTACATACACTAGCTAAACTGAACTCCGTGGAACATGCAGCCAGCATTGCAGTGGAACTATAGGCAAAAAATATATTTTTCATTTTGTATAGAGCCCGGGAGAGTTATAACCCCTGTCAGATTTTTTTTTTTTTCCCATCTGTGTCCAGTGCAGAGACTTTCCTTCACTTCCTTTCCCATAGCAATACAGGAAGTGAGAGGAAATACCTGCAAATTGAGGGAATCTCTTGGGGACCCCCAGGTCACCAGAACTAGTGTTCCCATTGGAAGATTTCTCCTCTAATACGTTTCCCAAAATTTGGGATTTGGTTTTACTTAAACTAATGGTAAACAGGAGATATAGCGAGGGTAGATCTCCCTAACGGGCACAGACAGCAATAAACACTGACAAGTGTTCTAATCCATCTCTACTTTATCCAAAATAAAAATAAAAAAAGTTTTGCCTTTAGTTATACTTCAAAGACTGTAATAACTTGTTTACACGATTGAACAGTAAGCATCTAGAGGTGCCTGTATGTAAGCGCTCCAAAGCTGCAGATTTTAGCTCAGACATTTGAGCCCTTGCCCACCCTTTGTACTACTTGCATGTCATTGTTGGCCTATCAGTGTTACAGGCAGCCTCACTGACTGATGACAGGGTGTGTGAGGTAGATAGGCACTAACTGCTGTTTGTCTGAACTGGAATTTGCATGTTCGAGCTTCTCCAAGTTTTGAGACCGGTGGGGCTCACCCCTTTATCACAAGTGTCCTTCCAGTGGTGAGAAAGCAGGGTATGTGTCTAACAAGGCCTGGTAACCCGGCACAATGAGATTGAATTTGGGTGCCTATTGGACTCTACAGCAATTTTTTGACACACTTCACAACGACATTAACATTGAGGTGGACATATGTACATGGTCATTATTAGTACAATGTCTGTCTGAATATCTGTTTGAGTTTAATGCACCAACATGACGAAACGTATTGCATATGCTGCATGTACCTTGGAGCTCAGTCTAGCCAGAGGCCATTTTAGGAACCTTACAGTGATTTGTACTGCCTGAAAATGCTGGTTCATATTAAGTTGCTTAATGACAAGTTCACTTTAAATCCTCTTCATTTGATTAGCGCTCAGGCTTTATGTTGATGTGGTGCTGCCTGTATCTGCCTTCCCTTTTTTTTTTTCTCTTCCACCTGCCTCTCTATATCACTTTCTCCAGCAGGCTCCCTTTGCTGCCTCTTCCTTCTCCTCTGTCCCGTACTGTGCACAACCAGCCAAAGGGGTCTTCAACGTACCTGAGGACAGCAGCCACCCTCAGGGCATCAGTCTCTCAGTCTCTAACTGCTTTCTGAGCCGCCATGGCTCTTTCCCTGTGCCTTCGGTGAGTGTCTGCTCCATTGCCTGCTGCCTCTATGAAGTGTGAGGGGAGGACTGTTGCATGTGATTGGTTTCGGGGCTGTTTAGCTGTGTTTTTCCTAAGACCAATACTTTGCTCTGTTTACTGCTTGACTTATTTGTCTATTCTTGACTTAAGCACATACTGTGTATACTGTTAACCCTAGCTAGTACCCATGACCTGAATGCAATGACAGCAGCCATTTTCACATGCTGATACCTCATTTAAGCTGGCCATAGATGGATCTGACTTCAGCAGGGAGCGGTTAAATTTCTATCCATCTATGGCCGTTCCTGTTTTCAGAGAAGTCGACCTAGTGATCAAGTCTTCTTGAACGGGAATGTTGGAAAATTTTCGTTCAGTCTGCACATGCGGCTGCAGTGTTGATGAGTGTATTTTGGCAGCAGAGGAGTCTCGCTGTCAGAATAGAATAGCACAGTGGGGAGGATTCCTTCATCCACCTCAAATGTGTGGATGTGGGATTTTTTTTTTCGCCCGTGGCAAGCAATTAATTTTGTTAGCAATTAGGGATGTCACTGAAGCAGAGCACACAAGAATGCTGCTTCATCTGAAATGTGTTGGCCTCCAGTGATGCCCCTAATTCCTAATGCTTTTCTGGTGCAGTCACAAAATGTCTGCCACCACTGTGTTTAAGGGATGGTGTGGTGTCAAGTTTATACTCCTGTTTCTGAAAATTGTAACTTTGTATACTAGGCCATACACTTTTCTGAATCATTCCTGTTATCTTGTATCCTAATGCTTGTGCTTGCTGTTGAAGTATCTCTTCAGCCCAGTGGGAGGTAATAAAATTTAGCAATGTTTTTTTCTGCCAAGTGCATGGCAGTGTTCTGCAAATAGCTGTATGCAGCCTTGCTGTCCCTGCAGGCGATGAGGCAGATGTGAGCATTTCTCACTGGAAGCTGATCCTTCAAAAGCAACTACAGTTCTCTTTCTAAAGGCCAGACCCTCCCAAAAGTGAAAGTTGAATCCCATGTTGACCACCTTTTTTTATTTTTTTTTAATGTATGGGAGAGATCTCCCCTTAAAATGGAGTTCCGCCCAAAAGTGAAATTTCCGCTTTAAGCACTCCTTACTTCTTTTTGGTGGGGGAGACGGTACCTAGTTTTGACAGGAACCTGCTCCCACTTCCGCTCGGGCCGCCTAGGTGACTCGAGCGGAAGTGCTCCTCTCCCCCTCCTGGCAATCTTCTGGGACTCGTCACAGGTCTTGGAAGATTGCCCGGCCATTGAGGCGGCGCAACGCTGGATCGTGGGACAGGTGAGTGTGTGTTTATTAAAAGTCAGCAGCTACAAAAATGGCTGGAACTCCCTTTTAAGAAATCTGGTACAGCCAAACTTCCACAGTCATTACAAAGACAAATGATGGTGTGACACCTGTGTTATGGCCATGAAGGACAAGTTTAAGGTACAAACTGCAGTAGGTACAGTATGTCATACCAATGGGATCGCAAAGGTAATCAATTTTGGGCAAAGTTGGCTTTTAAAACATGTGCAGATACATGTGAACAGTAACAGACAGCCAAAGCTCCTGTCAATCTGTAATTGCTTTATGCAGACTTCCCAGTGACACCATTCACCACCACCTGTGACCCCAGACATAGGAATCCATTGACTGCGCTACCTGCAAGTGTGAATCACGCCTAAAGGTGCTAACTTGCCCAGGGTTGAAAACTACCAGTGCCAGACTCCCTGAACCTACAATAAATGTATTATAATGTGCCCACTTTTTAAACAACTGCAGCCAAGGGATCTCAGTGCAGTTGGTCTTGTGGCCAAAGGTCTAAGCATTGATCGCAATTACTGCTGAAGGGGGAGGGACCAACAGAAGTCATGTGACTGGCCGCCGTGTTACTTCGGAACAATGAGTTCTGATACAAGGTTGGTCTCAGCCCCTCCCTTTCTTTTATAGAAAATTATTTGGGTTTTGACTTGGTTTAACAAGTATTTACACAAGTATGTTAAAGGAACTGAACTTAAAAATGCATTTTGGTATATAACATACATAATTGCCAAACAGTTTTAAGGTAAATGACATTTCTAGCTCAGTCTATGGCCAGCAATGATTTTTTTGTTGAACTAAAAAAAAATAAGTACTTGGCTCTGGGGTTGCTTTGCACACTGTTGGCGTCCAGAGCTCTCCCAGATCTGTCATGTCCTTCTGCTCATGTGATTGGCTCTCTGCTGGTCTCAGCAGGTTTTTCTTATTACAACACTGATTATAGCAAGACCCTCTGCTCAGCACTCAGGATGTAGGAAGTAAGTGAAATCCAGGTATGAGTTTGTCTGGGCTACAACAAATAAAAATCTGCATTGATATTTGCTACAGTCATTGCAAAACAGGCCTGGAGAGGATTGTTTTTTATTTTATGTTCAGGAAAAGTGGTGTGATACTTTAGAGATATAATCATTGCCTTTTTTTCTTGACAGTTATATTTAAGTTATAACTCCCAGGCGTAATACTAGAGAAAAAAGTCAGAGAATCATGAGATTCTAACTCCTAAGACATTCTCAAGCTGTCACGTTGTCTTTGATTGTATTGCTGGAGGGAGCTTGTGAACAGCTTGTTTTGGTGTACCCAGACACTCACCTGTTGGTAACTAGACTCTCAGTAAAAAAATAACCCGGCTCAGTCAGCTTTTACACTCCTCCAGCTATGAGCACTCTGCTTTAGCCAGAGCTGGGATGCTCAGCATATGGAAAGGAGATTAATACAAGGAAAGGAAGGAGGAATTCAGCCGGGTTCCAGCTTCCCCACTGTGAGAGCGCATAGCTGGGATTCCACAGGCAGACTGTGGCATGCAAGAATCTGAGGAAGGAAGGAAGGAGGCAGGCAAGGAAAGGAGGGGATGTGTGAAAGGAAGGAAGCTGGGGATGAAGACGGAGGGCAAAATATAAAGCACATAATAAAGATTGTTATATGCTAATGTGCACATTAAATATAAAGAGTATGATATGCCAGTGTGCACATATAGTATACAGAGTAGAATATAACAGTGTGTATATATATGATACAGAGTATAATATGCCAGTGGGCACATATAGTATACAGAGTAGAATATAACAGTGTGTATATATATGATACAAAGTATAATATGCCAGTGGGCACATAAAATATGAAGAATATAATAAAGATTGTTATATGTCTGTGGGCACAACACTATATTTCTCACACGCTAGTTGTCTTGTTACACTGGCAGATTGCTGAGCTGTGTTGCCAAGAACAACCATTTAAATTCTACTTTGGTATGATTTTGGGTTGCTAAGGGGTTAGCTCAAGCAAATGTCACTTTGTTGGTAAATTCTTAGAAAATGTGAAATCTGACTTGTGCAGGCCATCATCCTCACTTATCTACATAGGGAGTCACTGATTCGAAAGTATGGAAGCCAAGCATTTACTGGGTGTTTGTTCCTAGTCAGGGACTCCATAGTAAAGCAAGACTGAGAATGACAATACTTTCTTTATCTGAGGGCTTAGTGTTTAGAGTACAACAGTAATGCAGTGACATGTAGTCACCCATATTGGCCACAGTAATATGCAGTCGTCCACACTGGCCAATTAGAAATCTCCCTTCATTGATTTAGAGCAATCAGACCAAAACTGTAGACCATAGTCCTTAAGAGCGCTTCAGGCATGTAGACTAGCTTAAGACTAGCATGCATTCGTACAAATGATCGGTGGGTTGGTGAAACCTCTATGCCTCTTATCTTTACATTCCTGCCAAGAGTAAAGATGATTCTTCAGTGCATAGTCCATTCAGATCAGGAACACAGGGAAGATGGCAACCAGGACTGCCGTCTGTCAGCATTCTGGGTCCACCATGGGGTCCTCCTATTGTGAGCAGTCTTGACTTGAACCTCTGGTGTGGTCAAAATGCAAGTGGCAGATGCTGAAATGCATTATGTATTCCAGTTTGTGTAATATTATTTACTCAAGAGACTTACAACAGTCTCATTGTATTAGTACAAATAAGGGGAATGAGAGAGGTGACATCCAAGTAAAACCCATTTGCAATTTTCAAACTTTGTTACACAATCACCATTGCTGCGTGGCAACCAGAGCACAGTGGTTCTATATGATTTAGTAGAATGACAGGTAGTGTCTTGGTGCTGTTAACCTTTATGCTCTAATATACAGATACATGCTTATAGTGAATGAATTGAGAGTGAATTGTGGAATCTGTTCATGTGTGTCTCTATTAGGGTTAGATGAACCTACTCTAGGTGACATTTTTAGAATCAATGAATTTCCTTTTGTGCCAGCTACTAAACTGCTTTTACACTAATCTGCTTTTCTTTTTACCTTTTCTCTTTCTCCCTTGTCTTCCTGCCCATCTTCTCTCCCCAGTACAAATCTGTATTTCGCTCCTACTCCCAGGACTTTGCTCCTCATAGCCAGGCTCCTGCCCTTCCCTTGCTGAGTCCTGCCATCTTCTACTCCTCCCGATACCCCCTCCCAGATTCTGTGCCCCCTCCTCCTGTTGTGCCTCCAGCTTCCCTCTGTCCTCCTCTAGCCTCCTCTCAGGGTGGCAGTGCCTGCGGGACCCCTCCTGCCTGCCTTCCTTTTGAGCTGCCTTTCAGCGGCTCTCTCCAGACATCAGCGGTGAGAACGGGAGGGGGCTCGGCTGGACGGGTTTAATGGGGGCATTTGTGAATGGCAAACCAGCTTCTTGTCTGTCTTCCATTCTCATCAAGCCTACGCTGTGCTACTCCAGCTTTCATTGCCTCCCTGTGCTGTCTGTCAGTGTGCCTAGTGTGCTCATTGTACTCATACAGTAATCATTTTTGATGTAAGAATATGTCCATTAGTATCACCAACTCCTTTCCTGAGTCTAGGTCAATGCCCTTATCTGATTATATAACATGACTTCTCAATTAGGGACTAATCTGACTCATGATAGATTGTGAAAGAATGCTGGTGATCTTCCAAAAACTTTGTTTTAAGTATTAAATGTTATCCAGAGTGTTATTTATTTTTATCTAGTTGTGAATTTGTACTTTTGGAATATGCTACCATGGGTATTAGTTTCCTGATTCAGGTAATGAAGCCTTCAGTATTGGAAATCATAAGTGTGGTCTAAATCTAAAGCCCACCTTTTCTACAAAAAGTTAATGTGCAATGTACAATGCGCACTAGGGTTAGATTGCTAAAGCCAACCACACATCTGTACAATGTCCTCTCTAGCAAAATTAACAACTATGTAGTGCATAGGCCTGCCTGATTTGGATACACGTTGAAATAATTGGAAGACCCTCACATTAGTTTTGGTAAATCTTAAGTATGTGTGTGTGTGTGTGTATATATATGTGTGTATATATATATATATATAATTATAAAATATGTGTGTGTGTGTGTCCCAAACGTAGTCACGATACCCTATGCCCAGGTGCTCACTCACAAAGAAATCCATACAAATCCAGAACTAGCATAGAGGCACTCACGGGTCTTTAGATTTAATGGCCTATCAGTGAGCGGTATGGTGCCACTATTGGAACATTTTAAACTGCATTGCTTTGGATTTGGTATGCTTTTTTTAATTTTTTTTTCTTAAAACGGAACTTAACCCAAAAGGGGAAGTTTTGCATCAAGTCCCCCTCTGCAACATTTGGCATGTCCGTTTTTTTGTTTTTTTTTGGGGGGGGGGGGGGGGGGGGGGTGGGAGGGCAGGGCAGGTACCTATTTTTGACAGGTACCCACTCAGATTGCCTAGGTGATCCAAGTGGAAGTTCTCCTCTCCCCCTCCCTCCCCACAGTCTTCTGGGACACGTCACAGGTCTCAGAAGACTGCGGGACCATTTACAAAGTACATCGCAGCTTGTACATGTGCAATGGGCGGCTGTGAAGCTGCAAGCAGCAAAACAGACTGCCCACAGTTATGATGCTGACATCGGGAACCCTAGTAAAGAACTAGCCTGGGTGAGGATGGCGCTTGATTTCTGGATAGGTGGGTGTCCTGTTAAAATTAGTCAGCAGCTACAATATTTGTAGCTGCTTGCTTTTACTTTTTTTTTCCTCAGAGTGAACAACCTCTTTAAAGATATGGAAGTGGCCAATGAGGTAGCCTGAAGCTTCTGAGCATACATGTTTGTTTTTTGTAGGTCACTCAGCTAGGTAAAGCATATGTTAAAGCAGTCAGCTTCTGCACAGGTCACGGGTGTGTTTCCCAATCCAGCCATATTCAATCAAATTGTGTCTATGGATCCATTTAGCCTTACGGAGAATCATGTACACTCATAAGCTGTTAGGAGCTTTTACAGGTTTTTCTAGATTTCAGCTGACATTAGACACTATAATAAATACTACATTCACAGATATGTCATGCTATTGCACATCTTGATATTTGCACTTGCTGTATAGTTGAACACAATCCCTTGTACCACGTTGTCAACCATGAGGGGATTGAAAGGAATGCAACAAGTAATTTGCTGTAAGTCAGAATATACATATCTCTCTCTCGGCACAAACATCCTTAGTGCTTCTCAACATTTTACATAACTATTTAAATATTTGTCAATATGTTCAACAGTGTTATGTCATAAATTGTGATTTGGGTTTAGAGACCCCCTTTTGTTCTGAAGGAATTAATTATTGATCTGAAAACATCTGAACCAGCATAACAGATCCACTGCCAACCATTCCCTCCACCCTAATTATTCCCACCATAGAATGAAAATGCCAATGAGGAGGCGGGCGATGAGGAATACGTCAACCTGTATTCCTCCGGGCAAGGCAACGGAGCTCCCCTGCTCAGTGATGGTGTAAGTAAAGACGCAGCCGGGGTGAAAGGGGCACCAACGGGGGTTAAAGATAAACCCAGCCCTCTGCATGCCCAGCATAATGCAACGCATGCCCCCTCCTCTGTCCTCCCTGCTGCGCCGGACCACTGCACCGCATGACTGTGTAAGAGAAGTACCATCCTTCCTTCTCCGACCCCTCCTTTACCTAACACTAACTTTTTGAGTCCAGGATTAAGATACCCATGCACTTCCTGAAATTAACATTTTGTGCATGACTTTACCCATAACCTGTTTTCCATTTAAGAATTACACCATAATTTCATTTGTACCATGGTATTAACTAAATAGTGCATTCTTATGTGTGATTACTGTATGTCTAATGGTTGCTGCTTTACTCAAATGTTATGTGAAAGAGCAAAGGCTGAAGATTTCTCTGCTTGGTCTTCAGCACAAAGAACCCTTAGCTACGGCTCACTGGTTTTTAAAAAAATAACACCTTTTCATCCATTCAGCACTGAGATTGATGATTACATACAGGGAGGGGAATTTATTACAATTGGAGCAGACATATTCTAGTACAGCTGTGCATGGCAAACCAATCAGTATCTTCCATTTTCAAAACTTAACTCAACAGGCTGAAATTAGAAGCTGATTGGTTGCTGTGAACAACTGCACCAGATGCTGTCTGCTCCATTCACCCCATAGTATTCAGCAAAATCACGAAAAATAAATGGTTGGTGGGGTTGATTTTTTATTTTATTTTTTTTTTAAACTGAAAACTTTTTATTAAAGGTTTGTCCAAGAAACGAGTACAACTCATGGCAGTATAGAGGTGGTGGGGTTAATTTAATTAAGCCCCGGTTCACACAGGGGCGGCACGACTTGCGGCGACCTGCACACGACTGCCACGGCGACTTGCAAAACGACTTCTGTATAGAAGTCTATGCAAGTTGCCCCAAGTCGCCCCCAAAGTAGTACAGGAACCTTTTTCTAAGTCGGAGCGACTTCCGTTGCTCCTATTAGAACGGTTCCATTGTACAGAATGGGAGGCGACTTGTCAGGCGGCTAGGTCGCCTGACAAGTCGCCCCTGTGTGAACCAGCACTTGGGAGTAAAACATGATAATTTTGTAAAGGGAATTTTCACTTGCCTTAGTAAATGAGGTGAAGCTGAGTGAAAATTCACTTTGAATAGTATGCTATACCATGTTAAATTAAAATTTGGGATTTTTGAGATTTTTTTTTTTTTTTTTAAACATTCATGCTGATTTATATTCAGATGACTGAAGTCAGCTCAGCTTTAGCCGTTTCCTAAGCAAAGTAAAAATTCACTTTGATGATCATGGCTGTACTCATTTAGTAAACCAAACCCATTGTGTCTAATTCTGCTGGCTTTGGGATTACTGAACCTTTTGAGCATAAAAAGTGAAAGATGTCCACTGTTTATATGCAAAGCATTGGATGAATTGTAGGTGCTAAAAAAGAATATCTGTAATATATCTGAGAATATCGTCACCTCTGCCCGTGCTACACCCTTACCAACAATTCCGGGAGTTTTGTTCTCCCATGTCCCGTGTTGTGCTCAGTGCTTTCTCCTGCAGACTCCCATGTAAATACAAGAGACTGTAGTGACACAGGAGATTGACACCCCTGGAAGTAACAATTACAGATGAACCTTCAGTGAAGAATTTCTCTATAATAGAGCAGTGTGGACAGGCAATTATTTTTGCTGGCAAATTTATTTAAGCACCAGTTGCTTCCAGTAAAAAGAATTTTTAAAGACCCTTTAAGATAAGCGTTACCCAGTGGTTGCTCTAATAGGTTTTTTCGCATCTGTTTGTTGGTAATTTTTCCTTGATTTCATAGAACCAACAATGCTTTAAAAACCCAAAACCTGCAAATATATAGGCATCCTCTAAGCTTCTTTCCATTAGAATGAACCAACAAACTGTATGGCTGAATTCGGTTCGCACAGACATCGCATGTTATGTGCACTGGCACACAGCCTCAACCAGTTGTGACCAGGAAAGAGCTGTCCTTGGTTTTTCGAGGCTTTGGGACATCCATCCAGCTGCCAATATTGCCTGGGGGTCGATAGGATTGATTGAACGCACTCCAAATTGAATACACATTTCAAAAAAGGCTAATGAACAATAACATCTTCATGGCACCAAAATGATATTCAAGTAGCTTAACTAGCTGTTGATCACGTCATGGAGCACATGTAGTGGTGGTGCGAAAAAAGTTTTTTTTCTGTGTGGCTATCACTTCTATTCATAATACATTTGATAATTTTAGGTATTCCCTAATAAGCTGCCTGACCCTGTCAACATTATCCTAGCACCAACCTATGAATACTTAAAACGATAATAGCTTCAAAAGGCTTTTAAGTTGTCCTTTGTCAGTGAGTAATGCCCTATGCAGACAATATAGTGAAAGACCAACCTTGAGACATTTGAGATGTTATATAGAAGCTTAAGATTATAAACCGCTAATGTATCACTGCTATGCATATCCTCTAAATTCTTAAAGCAGCCCAGCAAGAGTGTATTTTCAAGAAAGGGAAGTCTCAAAATAGATTTTGTGCAAATGGAAGCAGAGTTCCTCAAATAAGTTCCTCAAATAAGTAATAACATGCAAGCCATTGTTTTTTTGTTTTTTTTACACAAATGTAATGTTTTAAGTTTCCAAGGCAATGATACTTCTTGTCATTGGATTCTTTTTTAAAATACCCATATTATTATTATACAGGATTTATATAGCGCCAACAGTTTACGTAGCGCTCCCATATTCTTTCAAAGATGAGCTATAACAGTGTTTTGTTTTTTGTATATTGTGAGGAGCTCTGCTTTTTTACTTTTTTCTTTTCCCATTGAGAATATTGCCCTCACATTCTACTCCAATGTCATCCTGATTGTTAGGTTGTCACTGAGACAGGAAGTGATGGGAAATCTCCCCAACAGAAAACACATTTTTAAAAGCTTAATAGGTTTGGACCCCTATCCACTGTGCACAAACTGAAAGAAAAAACAAAAAAAATCATAAAATGTTTGGGCTGCAGTTTGGAGAAATAGATTCAGAAGAAGAATAGATACAGAGGGATTGAGTATTATATTTATATATATATATATATATATATATATATATATATATATATATTATAGTTTTCATTGGAAATGCTGATCCTTCAATGGTGCAATTGGTTAGTTAGTGAACTGTGAAAATCGAGTACCTAAACTATACAAAATTCTTCCTTTAGACCCCTTTCACATTGGAGCGTTTTGCAGGCAATATATCGTTAAAAATAGCGCCTGCAAACAGCTGCTCCATTGAATCCAGTGTGAAAGCCCGAGGGCTTTTACACTGGAGCGGTGCGCTTGGCAGGTCGTCAGAAAAAGTCCTGCCAGCAGCTTCTTTGGAGCGGTGAAGGAGCGGTGAACTCACCGCTCCTCTGCCGCTGCTCCCCACCAGAGTGGCGTTTTGCGGGTGGATTTTTAACCCCTTTTCGACCGCTAGCGCGGGGTTAAAAACCCCCGCTAGCAGCTGAATAGCGCCGCTAAAACGATGGTAAAGCAGCACCGCTTTACCGCTGACGCCTGTGGTGGCACAGTGTGAAAGGGGTCTTGGACATGAACACATACTGCTAGTAAAGTGTTTTTCTTTTCTTTTTTTTAAATAGTGTGTTTATTTGAGCCCTTCCCTCATAGAGAAGTATCTAGAGAACTTGATTATTAGATTGACAGAACTGAGTCCGTTGTATGCAGCTTGGAATAAGGATTTGTTTGTCAGGCCTTAAACACGCTGCATAATGATTGGCAATTGACTTTACATAAGGAATACTAATGAAATGTAGTTCCAGCTGCAGACAGTTATCCATAGAGAATTGGAAGTGGACGGCTCAGAGGCTGACCCAAATATGTGATGAAGGCCTTGATAGTTAAGCCTTGTACAAACGATCCAATTGTTGGCAGGGGATTGTGTGATGACAGACTGTTGGCCTAAAATCCGACCATTCGTACGCTCCTTCAGACAATTGTTGTCCAACTTTCGGGCAACAAATGTTGGTTGGCAGGCTAGTAAATTTTCTGTGGACAACGGTCTGTTGTCAGATTTTCGTGTTGTCTGTACACAAGTCCGTCACACAAAAGTCCAAAGTACAAACACATGCTCAGAATCAATGCTCACCAAACATGACATTAGCAGAAGGTGCCCAAAGGGTGGCACTCAAGAGCTGAAATTCCACGTAGTACGTCACTAAGCTCGTGTTTGTTGGCCGACAATTAGGCCGTTAGTATGCAAGACAAGATACAGGCACACGCCCTTTTGACAAAAGTCTGGCACTCTGTTGGCCAACAGTCTGATCGTGTGTACCAGGCTTAACTCTTCCACCAGATGGTTACTAGCACACTGTGTTTGTCCTCAGCAGCTAGTCAGCATTACAAGGAATGAACATCCAGACATTTATATTTTAGCAGATTTGGCCACACATCTGATTGAGTATGTATACAAGATCTGGACATCCATTATCCGTATTAATACCTCTTACTGGCACATAGACAATATAAACAGATCTGTGCAGTTGGATTTCCCATTCTACTTGTTTAGAATCAAAGTAGGTATTGAAAAGGCAAAGAGCCACTTGCAACCAACCCCCAAACAGAAATTTTGACAGGTTAGGTGACAAACTCGGAAGTACCTTCACCTTCAGATGCAACAGCAGATCAAACATATGACCATTCAGAACCCAACGTGAATGATTCTTAATGCTTCTTAATCACATGGATCATATGCAGGTTTCAAGCATGCTTGAGAATCTACAGCAGGGGTCTCAAACTGGTGGCCCTCCAGCTGTTGCAGAACTACAAGTTCCATCATGCCTCTGCCTATGGGATTTATGTAACCGTCAGCCTTGCAATGCCTCATGGGAATTGTAGTTCTGCAACAGCTGGAGGGCCACCAGTTTGAGACCCCTGATCTACAGCAACAGCAGACTTTACAAACAAGTGTTCATTGTCGATCGCTTGTTTCTACACAGATTATTATAATTAGTGCTTGGATTCATTGTCACTGCCAGTAGTACCCTCAAAAGACATCTTGTACCAAAATAATAATCTATGCATAAATGCCTTCATGTGTTTGTACCACCCAGGCTTGTATCTTTCACAAACCTGGGCGGTATGAGCATATGATGGAAAAATGAGGATACCAATGTTACCTTTAGTGAAATCTGCATGTCAGATATAGGCCGCTGACTTTCTAGGCAAACCGTGACTTTTCCTGTAAGGGTTGGATTTGGTCCTGCCCCCAGCAGTCTCCTGAGCGTTAGAATTGCTTGTATTTGGGATTCAAATACAGCGTGATTTAGACATCAGTTCAGGATTTATTGCAGGTGCATTTGACCTACCTCGGACCCACATTTATTCTGCTTCAAGCTGCTTTTATTCTTATAGACTGTATAGAGAGAGAGAGAGAAAGAAGCTGTTCTGATGTAAACAGAAGCCTATAAACACTGGTCCTTAGTGTGACAGACAGCCTTACTGAGTCAATAGATCGAGATACAGGCAGCTGTAGTTATGTCCCTTCTGTCTCCTCTGATTTGATTGAAGTTAAAGTGGTTATAAAGCCTAAACATTTTTTACCTTAATGCATTCCTAAAAAATGTTTAGTTGTCTTTTATTTAACTGAGCCCTCATTCGATCCATGCACATCTGCAGCTCTTCTCTCCCTTCACTTCTGGGCCTCGCTGGCTTTGCTGGAGCATCAGGAGTCATTGGCTCCCAGTGCTGTCAATCAAAGCCAGTGACAAGGGAGTGAGGGGCGGGGCCTAATCCTGCTGTCTGTGTCAATAGACGCAGCAATGGGGCTTGAGTGCCCCCATGGGAAGCGGCTTCCCATGGGGGCACTGGACAGAGGGAAGGGGCCCGAAAAGAGGAGGTTCGCGGCCGCTCTGTGCAATTCCATTGCACAGAGCAGGTAAGTATAGACATGTTTTGTTATTTTATTTTTATTTTTTAGTTATCTTCACAATCACTTTACCTTCTACCTATGCGTTCATCCTTCTTGCACAGAGTGTCCGTTTTCATTTGCTCTTTGTAAGGGACATCCAGCTTTATATGATGTTTTAAAGGTTATACAGTATTTCAGGATAAATATGTAATAGCTGCCACTTCAGACTTGTTTTTGCACACCAAAAAAAAAACAAAACTGTGGATCACCGTTATCATATTCGCACACAGACTGCAATGTTCACAACTACCAGATCTAACTCTACAAAAACCCTGAGGAAGGGGATGTCCCAATCCCCTGAAAATCATTGGAAATGTTTTGTCACACACTAACTGATCATTTTTCTTTAACCAGATGGAGCTTCCCAGACGTTATTCATGCACAGCTCTTCTCAGCCACCTCTATAATCTCTACTTAGTGTGTCACTGACCAGGAACAAGCATGGACATATAAATTGGACATATAAATTGCCTGATACGCATATACTTGGTGATCAGCAAATAGTAAAGAGGTGATAAAAAAAAAAAAAAGTTAACAATGACAGGCCCATATATGTATTTTACCAGGTTTTCTAAACAAAAAATAAAACTATTTTGTCCCTGGCACTCCCAGCAAGCATCTTAGACTATTGTAGTTCTGTGCAAAGTCACATCAGTATCAGTGCTGGGTTTATGATGCCCTGAAATGTTTAAGCTGTCAGGAGTAAACACTGAAACAGATAGTTTATGGCCAAGGCTGCCTACCAACCACCATACAGGACAAATACAAACAAGGGCCCTGTGCTGAGGTCAGTGATGGTTAAATGAACCCTTTCATGAAAAACAGGCTGCCACCAGGGACCTCCCTTTTATAATGCTAGTTGGTTGGCTGTCATTCTGAATCTCTTTCTTTAAACCCTTGAGTCATTGATTTAGAACAATAATCAGACACAGAGTTCTGACTTCTCGATCTGCATGTCAGCATGGTAAGCAGGGGTCTAGCTTTCAGAAAGTGATTAGCAATGACCACTTCCAATATCTTTTCATGACATTGTTGGCTTGTTTGAAAAGACCAATGTGTCAATTACTTTACTACTCATGTTTTTAATATCAAAATTTTACTGGATATGTTTTTATTTTATAGCAGAACTATACGCTGCTATTTAATGGGCCCCCAAGAGGTTCATGCCATAATGTGCTAGTATGCATCACATATTATCACATTATGGCAGACTTACCTGTGGTGCCAATGCTTCAGCTAGTCTCAGGTGCTTTATCTTCACCAGGTCTTCCTTCTGGGTTACCTCTAACGGCTTGAATGGCCGTGCTGCGATGGCATCATTCCCACACGTGGTAGTCATTTCTTCATCATGGCAGAGCGGTGCTGTAATTGTACTCTGAGCTGCGCATGCTTTGCTCGGTGTACATTACCACCGACAGGCTGGGGGAAGCATTTATGACAGAAGAGACCTGCCTGTTGACATTTTTCAAAATTTTTGAGCTGTACTTCTGTGGATTACAGAAGTGCAGTTCGTTCTGCACTCCTGTGACCCGTTTTCAGCAGGCAGCGGGCTGAAGTCGGCTAAAGTCACAGAGCCAGTCCAGGCTGGGGAAAGGTTGTGACCATATGTTCGAAATCCACCCAGATGCCTGGACTGGCATGTGGCTCAGCCTCTCAGCGAGTTGCAGAGAGCCTGAGCCAGCCGTTCCCGCCCACTCCACAGCCCAGCGCTCCAGTAGGGTTTGCAGAACAAAGAGCCGCTGACTCACGGAGCTCTGAAAACCGAGTGATCAGTAGTCTTTGATCGTTCAGTTCTCAGTCTTAGGCGGGACAGATGTAGCATCCACCTTTAACAAACAATATTAAAGCCCAATGTATTATTTTTTTATAATAAGTTTACTGTTTACTTTTAGTCAAGGCAAAAATAATAATGGGGAAATATGAAATGAAATTTGTGTATGACTATTTCATATTTACTGCTTAAAGTGGTTTTAAGGTCTAAGAGTTTTTTCCTTTTTGTATGCGTTCCCTGCATTAAGGCAATAAAATGTCCCCCCCCCCCCCACTAACTGTTCATCTTAACCCCCCCACCAACACTTCCTTGAATTCTGTCAGCAGTCAGTGCTGTCCCGGCTGCAGCTCTTCTCCCTTGACTTCCTGGTCTCACAGGAGACACAGGCAGCCATAGGCTCCTGCTACTGTCAGTCAAATGCTGAGAAGAGGCAGTGGGGGGCATGACCCAGCCAAGGCTGTGTGTATCTATGGATGCACACAGCCCAACTCAGGAGCGTACCTATATTGGTGCCCCCATATAACACGGCTTGCTATGGGCGCACTTACAGGAAGAAGGAGCAGACGTCTCCAGAAGTGGAGGTAAGGGAGGCTCTGTGTTATACCATTGCATAGAGCAGGTATATATGACCACTTTTTTATTTTATTAAAAAAAAAAAATAGGCTTTAAAATCACTTCAAAGTCAGGTTGTGGTAAGCTGTAGACAGAAGCACAACCTTTCTTATTGTACATCTAGCCAAAAGGGGTTTTTCCTTAGTTTTGGAGACAAGAGGGAACCCCCTGTACATTTTTTTTCTTTGTGTCTTTTCTTTTGGGGGGGATAACCATTTTGCTTCCTGCCCAGGCAACAATGTTGTCACTGTGGAAGGTAGTGAGGGGGATAAGGTATTTTTATTGTGTCCCTGCTAAGAAGGGTTCCCCTCACTTTCTATCCTGGTGACAACTTCACTGGGGGCAGGAAGTGAGAAGAAAGCCACAGATAGCAAAAAATGTTCTGACCATTCTTTACTCTATGGCTTTAGTAGCTAGTGGGCTAAAATAGAATTGAAGAGTAGGAGAGATCAGACTAGTGAATAAATCAGGGGAGGGATGCATCATCCGATTTAGTCAGGTATACACAGGATGCTAGCAAGCTTGCAGGTAAGCACCTTTTATTAAAAAAAAAAAAAGAAATAAACGGTCAGGATGTTTTACAAAAATATGTATTTGTTATAAAGATTTTGTACAAATTTAGAAAAATAAATAAAATAGTTGATAAACTAACAAAGTCAATTTGGCCAAACGCTATTGAACATTTATAAGTATCCAAAGGAATACTTATACCATGCAATGTCTTTGTAATGCACTTCTTGTTAAGTACCATATATACTCGAGTATAGGCCGTGTTTTTCAGCACATTTTTTTGTGCTGAAAGTGCCCCCCTTGGCTTATACTCGAGTCAAGCACTTTTCTGCAGCAAAAAATTACATTTTCCGAACTGACTTTGGGTCCCCATATCTCGGCACCACTTGGTGCTAGGAACCCCAATGTTGGTATGCAAACCCAGTGGAACTATCACTACAACATATCCAAAGCTGGGGTTCCTAGCACCAAGTGGCCCCCGAGATACGGGGCCCCAAAATCGGTTCGGAAAATGTCATTCTATGCTGCAGAAGTGCTTGACATTTTCTGAACCGATTTTGGGGCCCCGTAACCCCAGCTTTGGATATGTTGTAGTGTTAGTTCCACTGGGTTTGCACACCAAATTTGGGGTTCCTAGCACCAAGTGGCCCAGAGGTACGGGGCCACTTGGTAAAATCGTCAACTGTGTCCATCTGCAGCAATGTCATTTTGAAACCCTTTGGGTCCAGAGACCCCAAATTTTGGCTGCAGCTAGGGGGCATCTAGGAACCCTTAACTACTGAGTTTGAAGTTCGGGGGACCTATGGCATGCAAATGGGCACAGTGAGGCTGCAAATGGGCATTGTTGACCCTCTTTTCCACTTACAGTAGCTGCGCATTTCTCACCCTAGGCTTATACTCGGGTCAAAAAGCTTTCCCAGTTTTTTGTGGTAAAATTAGGTGCCTCGGCTTATATTCGGGTCGGCTTATACTCGAGTATACACAGCAATAGTTATACAATCACAAAGCCTGAGGTACTTCATATCTTCTGCTATATGAGTTGAGGTTGTTCCCTTTCCACTCTTGGATGTCCTGCATCACCTCATTGCTTCTAACAGCGGCTTGTCAATATAACTGTGCTTGCTTGCTTGCTGTCTGTATTGTTGCCATGTTTTCACCACATCCTTTATCACTGTGCTGCCAAACAGTTGCTACAGTCTGTGCTTCCTTTGTGGCCATGTCTTGTTATATTCTGATAATAGCGGAAAGCGGATGCCAGGCATATATAATTGTGACCTAATGTTGGAGGAATAAATGTGACTTTGTGATTTTAAGACTAATTTATTTGTCTCTAATGTGGTCACAACGTATACCTGAATAACCTTAAAGAAAAGAATAATGGATTGCAGAGCTTGTAATGGGAACCCTGAATTCTTTGGGTTGCAGTGAGTGGTACCCCTCTAATAGACTGCAGAGAAGGTGATAGATATTGGTTTTCTAAACACCTCATTTGGAAGATCACTGCAAAATGATTTCCGATTGGTCACATGTACCTTTTACTTCACTTGGTGCAAACAGCTATTTTGCCATGTGGGTGCAGCTTCATATCACCGCCTGTGTTGAGGATGTTTCTAGTCAAAACTTTCTGTACTGAATATCATTGGTGAGCCCGGGGTTAAGCCATAGGGAGGACAAATCCTATGCCAGTGATCACTAGGAATAACAATAATCTAGTCCAGGGATATGCAATTAGCGAACCTCCAGCTGTTGCAGAACTATAAGTCCCATGAGGCATAGCAAGACTCTGACAGCCACAAGCATGACACACAAAGGCAGAGGCATGATGGGACTTGTAGTTTTGCAACAGCCGGAAGTCCGCTAATTGCATATCTGTTTAAAGGCTGTGTGTGCATATTTGTCTTTCTACCAAGATAAACTGGCATTGGTTCTGTGTGTCAGAACCTTTGCCCCCCCCCCCCCCCCCCCCGCACCACGCAGTTGAAGATGCGCACCCAGTGTACATGTCTCTGTTAGAAATAGGGTCTATAATGAGGCTGGTTATATCATACCTGCATGAATGACCGTCGCCCTTTATCCATGACCACCCATAAGGTTGTATGTACACAAATAATCAATCTTTTATACAACACTTCCTGCTTCATTCTTTGTTTCTTCTGCCTTTATCATTGCACAAAACCTGAAAAGACAGATCAAACACTGAATGATAAAAAGCCACTGGTTTGTACTGTAAAAGGCAGGAGCCAGCTGGATGAAGTCTGTAAACTTTAGAAATAAAAGGACACACTGCTAACCTTTTTTTTTGTGTTCAGACAGGCAATTAATAAAAAAAAATCCACCCAGTGCTGCAGTTTCCATTCTGCTTTTAGAAATAAAAAAAAAAAATCATTGAAGGATTATGAAGAGCTGAGTTAAATCAACAATCCAGAAGTTTCCATTACAGCAGAAAGTTATTGCTTACTAAATTACCCCTTATACAGCACAAACGATGCACATGATGGCCAGTAGAGATGAGCTTGGACAGCCTGGGGCATACAAAATGTAGGAGTTTGGGTTAGAGATTAGTTTGGAGGAGGCCCAGGCCCTGTTAAGCTAGTTAGTAATGTTCCTGGTTACCATTCTGCTTAAGGCCTCAGTGATGTCACCTTGCACCCCTGTATTAAAATGGCTGCCTCATCGAGTATAAGGAACAGGTACATGCTACCCTGGAAAGCTTCTTGTTTTGTGTCCTGTGAATTTTGCATTGCATAAAGGAAAAGTACCTTTGAATTTGTGTGTTTTAGTAGTTGCTGTTTTTGTTATTTTAGTTGAGGGAGTTGTAGGGAAGTGTCAGGGTTTAGTTCCTATATAATACTAATGTAATTCTGCATGGATGTAGAAGAATGTGGTGTGGTGAGAAGGGCGCCTGTGTGTTGGTAAATGTGATAACAGCAGTGAATGATCAGTGTGACCTGTAGAGAAGGGGAAGTGTCCCATGATCTAGCTTACATTACCATAATATATTGTGTATGAATTATAGTGAAAGTAATGGCTTTGGTCTCCTGCAGGAATCTCCTTTAATTGATGACGAACATCAGAGAGCTTCCTCTTCTCAGCCTTGCGCTCCTGGCAGTGAGAACCACGAAACCACGGACAGGTACTGTACTATTTCTGTCCTTCCTCTTCCTTGTTTCTAGTCCCATGACCCACATAAAGCAATACATTCATGTTCTTCCTTCCTGTTCATTTTATACCCGAAACATTTGATCCACATGCTTTATTCTCATTTATTTTCAAAGCTTAACTCCAGACAGACAACCTAACATACAATCAAAATGCATATGCATCTAAACTGTTGTAGATGCCAAAGGAATTATGTGCTGAACCAGTTTTGTAATCTTTGCGTGTCTGCTAGACAGCACTGCCTGTTATTGGACCTTTAAAAGCGGGCCATATGGCAGGTTAGCAATACACCTTTGTCCCAAATTCATCTGAACATTTGTTTGGACAATGAGGAAGAAACAGCGCACTCCTGAGTACATTTATGTGCCATATTCTCCTGTAATCAGGTTTACCGACTTTTAAGTAGTGAAGAATGTGCCAAATTCATATACCTGTCTAGAATGTGTACTTGAATTTGGATCATGCTGCACTACTTTTAGAATGCACCCGAGACGCTTTCACATAATTTGTCTGAGACAGTTTTTTTCTTAATAGGCCAAAAGAGAGTTGGTCTTAATTAACACTGCTTTTACATTTGTCGCGTTCAATGTGACATAATGTAAAAATGGCGCGTTCAATGTGACACTATAAAAGTGCTTCATTTCAGAACTACCTGAATTTGGTGCATGAGTAGCTGTCAGAACCAGAAGTGTCACAAATGCCTTATTAATTTGGTGCATTATCCAGAGGGATAAGTGCCAGAAAAGTGATGCAGCAGCAGCCTTATTAAATTCTTTTTTTTTTTGGTTTGTGACACAGATGACAAATGGTTACCTCTTGTTTTAAGGAGCTTGGGCGCACTACTCTGGCTGGTGACTTAGTAAGTGCAGCTATCGTGTTTATCCCTGGTATCAGACAAGAACTAACTTGCTGCTGGGACATTGAAAATATTTTTTGACTTTAAAGTGGTAGTAAAATCCACTTTTGAACGTATACCTACAGGTAAGCCTATAATAAGGCTTAGCTGTAGGTGCAGTGAATATCTCCTAAATGTTTAGGAGATATTTACACAACATGCAGCTGGTGACATCACCGGCGCATGCACTCTGAAGGGATGGCATACCCATGCCGTACTTTCAGAGACCTGTGCCAGGGCTGTGACTTGCAGGAGTGATGTCATCGCGGCTCGGCCAATTCATACAGCCTGCAAACCCAGAAGGAAGACTTGGTAAAGATGAGAGCCCCTGCGACAGTGCGCCACGGGAGGGCTTTGTTCTAAGGTAAGTATTTCATAATGGAAACAAAAAGAGAAAGAGGGGACAAAGATATGTCCCCAGAAGGCAGTCCAAGAGAGAATCAACCATGGTGGTTGATTCTCCCTTGGACTGCCTTCTGGGGACATATCTTTGTCCCCTCTTTCTCTTTTTGTTTCCATATATAGCCCACGGCTTTCAGGGAGGTATCCCGTCAGATTGACGATACAGTATACATTCATACAATTAATTATTTTTGTTTAAATTACATATAATGAGTGAGGATTCTGGTATTTTCTTTATTAGATTACAAGTATTTCATAACGTGCTAGTATGGGATGCATACTAACACCATATGTCATTGCCTTGCAGGGGAGTTCGTTTTTTTTAAATGCCCAAGTTTACTACCGCATTAACATAAAAGAGCCAGCAGGGCCTCTAATTAATTATAATGTTTTAAGACCCTGTCATTTATAGACACAGCTTGCATTTCCTGTGTCATACCTCCCCCCTCATGTGTCTTATCTTCCAGTACTTTGCTCTGTGTGCTCACTGCTTTGTGATCTTTCAGTTCATTCTTGTTCTATCTGTCTAGCCTGTCCTCTGTGCTTCTCTCCCTATTGCCTCCTCCTCCTCCTCGCTCACCTTGTCTCTTTCATCATCCAGGCAAATAATAGCATGCTAAACGATTACATTTCCATGTCAAGCAGCTTGTGTTATTTGTGGCTTCCAGTCATTCCACTTGCCACCGTGTCGGTTCCTTATTAAGAAGCATTTACCACCTCTGCTCATTGCCATGCATAGAAAGACTCCAGTTAATTACAGTTATTTCACACGCAGTGTTAGTTTTAATGATAGGTTCATTAATGACCCCTTATACAGCTGCCGTGAGGCTGTCCGTGGTGCTTGCTCTGTAATAGAAGTGGGCTGGGCTCTCTGCTATAGAGGGAGATGTAATAAAATGTACTGTCTTAGCATGTGTCTCTTACCCAATTTATACTGCATATAGGTAGCAGTGCAGGCTGTTGTAATTGAAAGACGACAAAATAAGAATGAAAGCTGTGACCATAGCAATCAATCAGACTTTACATTCTGTGACCTGCACTGAGAAAATAAAAAATGGTCAGTTTGGCTGTTACCTTCAAACATTGCATCTGGCATCAAGGTACCGGAGTTTGTAGGTGAATGGGCCTCACTGTTACCACATAAGGGTCGATTGTATTCTTTTTTCCATTCTTCCGGTGGTTAAGCTTGCTGTGGGGGCACCCAGGCAGGCGCACTTCCGAAACGCGGCTCCGTGTATAAATGGCTCGGTCACGCCCCCGCTGTCTGCTGATTGGCTCACTGGCTGTGATTGACAGCAGCGAGAGTCAATGGCTCCCACTGCTGCCGAAAGCAACCAGGAGTGCGAGACCCCAGAGAGACAAGGCTCTCATGGACATCACTGGATCCAGAGGGTGTTAATGGAAGTATTTGGGGAGGGGGGGTGGGGGCTGCTGCACACAGAAGGTTGTTTACCTTCATGCATACATGTAAAAAGCCTTGTGCCTTTAAAACCACTTTAAGAGTGAAATCAAAACTCCTGGTCCCGAATGCTTGTTCCAGACCAGTGGCTCAGAAAACACAAAAGCCAGTGAATCAGCGTGACAGCCAAGCAGTGTTTTCAAATGGAGGCAACCTTTTATTTCTCTCAGTGCGGGTTTCTTTAAATGACAGTTGAACCGATACAGTGGTGACTAGCTGTGTAATATTCTATTGATTGATCTAATAAAAGGAACCAGCAGGGGTATTTAGGTCACAGCATGTTGATCCCATGGCCCCAGGGATGCTATATGTATATCATGATCCTGTGCAGAGTCGCAGCCTATCTTTTGCCTTGTTGATCCACATTCATAACATGCTGATAACCTTAATTTTACAGGCTCCCCAATTCTCCTGGTGGGCATAATCATGAAATACCAGAGGCAGAGGAGAGCGAGGAATTGGATGAACTTTCCCTTGTAGACCACAATGAGATCATGGCAAAACTGACGCTGAAACAAGAGGTGAGCCAGCTCATAGTGGATGGTGGAAGTGGCTGATCCCCTTTTAATTCTTTTGTAAAAGTGACTGATGAGCTTTGTACATGCAGGGTGATGATGGACCAGATGTCAGGGGTGGTTCTGGAGATATCTTACTTGTCCATGCCACAGAGACGGACCGAAAAGGTAAGCCTTTTTCTACACCACCTTCACATCGATCAGGAAATATTCACACCATCAGTTAGGCTAATGTCAAACCCCATCTGTTTTCATCTTATTCTCCCTCATCTGCTGAATGAGAGAGGCATTAATCTCTTACCATTGACTTACATTTTGTAGCATTTTTGACATCGCTGTGTCACTACCTTGAGGGTGCCCAGGAAGGGGAGGCATTTGGGTGAAGGTCACTTGAATCACAAAATTAGGTCCATTATTATAGTGTCATGTAAAAAATTGTTTCAGCTCTGTGCTGGTTTGCCTGATATTGCCCTTTTTTAAATTAACCTTCTGTAAATTATTTGTCTGTGAAGGCTGCCACTATATATAGTCTTATATTCAGTACTCCTGTTTTTTGGAAAAGAGCTGATTATATGGGTGGCGGTCAGCGCTCAGTTCAATGTATCAGCTGATAGAGGAGAGCTGTGCACAGATCCGGGTTACATTCCAAGGAGTTTCCTCTCGGATAAGGGTTGCCCCGGGGCTCTTCTTGCTACAGCGTGTGTCTGTATGATCTCAGAGTTCTGAGATGTGGGTGGACTCTGGACGAGATGCTTTATCCAGCTTTCCAGATTTCCACAATCACACAGCTAGTCTATTTACATGTGATGTTTCTGAGACACGGTAAAATATATTTTTATGCTGAATTCTCTCCTGCAGATCTGGTTCTTTATTGCGAGGCTTTCCTGACCACTTACCGGACATTCATTACACCGGAGGAGCTGATTGAGAAGCTGCAGTACAGATATCCTTTCCATATGGCAAGGAAACATCATGCAGGCTGTGATATTGTCGTCGTAGAGTTTTTAATGGTTGAGTAAGGTAGCATTGTTCAGCTAGTGTCTCTCATTCCCCTTCATACAATCTCCCTGACACCAAAGGCCTTGATAGACAATTTCTAAGAGAATGCAAGAAATTTGCACTAAGGGATTATTGAGCCTGCCTTTGCTATTCTGAAAATACTAATTCCCTGGCTATCATGGTGAACAATGCATTTGGTACATGCTAAGTTACTGACTTGAAACCAGTATGTTGATTAGGAGTTTAATGGCTTATTCCAGGTCAGCATCTCACAAAAGTCAGAGATGGCCAGACAAGTTGTAATTTTTAGCAGATATTCGGCAATGGTAGCCTCTGCAATTTTTCCAGTATTGCTTTCCCAGTGAACCCTGTAAATTCAGAAACATGGAAACTCCCATTTCTGACTTATTTTTAAATGTGCAGGCTCCGATACTAATTCTTGCTTCACTACCTTGGGGGTCACCAACCTGGAACAATCATACAGCGGTAGGTCAGTGACACTAAAAACTGTAGATGTTTCTATGGGCTTCCCTTTAGGTAGAATTGGTTTAACTGACTGGGAAGGGGGATGGGAGCATAGTATTGGTAATGGATTTTAATATTGACAGCACTTCCTATATTTGGATTTTCTTTCCTATGCAGTGTGCTCAGCAACCAGTAACACAAGCTATGGACTAGTGCTGCCCCCTGCTGTTGAGAAGGCTGTTTCTGCCCATGTTTGGACTCTTAGAGCCCATTCACACAGGGGCAACTTTGGATCCCACTTCAAGTCGCCCCAAGTCGCCCCTAGTCGCCTCAAGTCGCGCTACACGAAAAAATCAATGTAAGTGAATGGATCTGTCTTAATGCACACTACTGCAGTCGCTCCGACTTCAGAAAAGGTTCCTGTACTACTTCAATCCGACTTGAAGGCAACTTGTACCCATTGATTTCAATGGAAGTTGCCTCCAAGTCTGATCACTGTTCATACTGAGGCAACTTTACAGGAAGCAGAAAAGAAATAGAAAGTAATTTCCTCCACTAAACAGCCAGCCCCCTCCTTCTCACACACAGCTGATAAGCTCTGATTGGCCACTTGTAAGGTTCCCTGTCCTGGAGGCGACTTCAAGTTGTGTTGTAAGTTGCCCCAAGTCGTGCTGTGATTCATACTCAAGTCGTGTCCAAGTTGCCTCCCAAAGTCGTGCTGGAAGTCGTGTTGCCCCTGTGTGAATGGGCTCTTACTCTTCTCAAAGGAAAACTTTCTCTTTATCATTCAGGTCTGCCCACTGAAAAGGTGTCCTCTATTAGATGAATATATTTTTATTGGGTTTGTGACAAAGTATAATAGTACAGATGATGTTTAAGGAAAGGTATATAGAAAAAGCGTACAGAAAATTTGGTTAATTTTAAAATGTGTTTGTAGTCCCCCCAGGAAAGTAAGATTTATGATACCAGTTATATTGTGAAATGTTTATATTACCTGTGAATTCCACTGATTTGTATCAGAAATGACTTGGTTTCCTCTGTTGACAGTCTATGTGGGCCAGCAGAGAAATGTGTGTGGCAACTGTATGCAGAAGCCCATGGAAGTTATAGCAGTGCAGTCACCAACACACCCCAATTACATTTCCAGAGCATGTACAGAGTAGGAGAACCATATTTTTCTGAATGTTTCCCAGACCAATGCCTGTATTATCGCTCTGCACCTGGAGTTGTTAAAACCAATTATTGAATAATAGGCTAAACCAGTAAAAGATAAATAATTTACATGGGATTTACAATTTCTAGAAAACAAACTACTCCCGCTGAATTGCTTAAGATATTTTATATAAAACTGAATTGGTGACTGTTTTCTTTAACTACGTTCAACGTATGAGAGATTCTGCCACTTCCAGGACACGTTCAAGCAGCGAGTGAGCAAGAACACCTTCTTCGTGCTGGTGAGAGTGGTGGATGAACTCTGGTAAGTAACACGCAGTTATCAGACTGACGCCGAATGATTTATTGGTATACAATCGTGACCTGCTCAGAAGTGGTCCCTCTGACAGGTAGTAAATTCAATTTTATAGGACCAATCTTCACATTGCTGTGTAAACAGTGCGACTGGTGTTAATTGAATTAATTACAAGGCTTTTATCTCTAATGTGAACTTGTCAGGTCCCATAAAGTGTCTGGTCTGATAAAACTACATTTGTAGGCATTTTTTCCTGCAAATACCTTTGTTAATCTTCTAATCACTTGATCCTAGGAACATGCTCTGCATAGGATTTCAACATCTGTCCAAGTTGGTGCTTAGCCCCGCTCCTCACCATGACATCACTGAGCAAACAACCAGTATTGAGCCAGTGAAGATGAACACACCAACCTGTAAACTTGTTTCAGATTAGCAAGCAATTATTATGAACCTTTTCTTTGGGAAACAGAGGTTACAATTAGGGATGCACCAATACCATTTTTTTTTTTTTTTAACACCGAGTGCGGATACTTTTTTTTTTTTCTTTCTAGTACCCGGCGATACAAATTACAGATACCCATCGCCTAGGTAGAGGGGTGGTTTTGGGGGGGGGGGGGGGGGGGTAGTTGGGTGAAACTGGGGTGAGGTTAGAGTAGTTGAGGGTGGGGTGAAATAAGGATTGTGGGGTGGGGGAGTTGGGATGGAAAAGGCTGTGATCACTGGGCAGAAGGGGATGGGAGGGTCATTGGGAGACATGGGGCCAGAGGTGACAGCTGGTGGAGACAAAAAGGGACAACACAGGGAGGGCACAGTACAGGGGGTTAGGAGGGCACAGTACAGGGGGTTAGGATAGGAGGGCACAGTAAGGGGGGTTAGATGCACAGTAAGGGGGGTGGGGTATGAGGGCTCAGTACAGGGGGGTAGGGGGCTCAGTAAGGGGGGGTAGGTAGGAGGGCTCAGTACAGGGTGGTAGGATGCACAGTAAGGGGGTGTAGGAGGGCACAGTACAGGGGTCCCTGCAGTGCATTAGGCAGAGCTTTGTCTCCCATCCCTGCATTGTACACAGCCTGGACACAAGCAGAGCTGCCGCTCCCCACACAGCACACACTGGAGCTGAAATCCAATTCCGTGCGAAGTGTATTTCTAGCTACTGGTTGCAGTTTTGACCTGTAATTTTCCATGGTAGGAATGGTAACTTAGTGGCAGTAGCTAGCTATATACTGTGCACATTGTAGCTGTAAGCGAATGGGATGGGGAGGAGAAACTCTTAGTGCAGCTATGCTGATGTGTACCATGCGGGGATGGGAGACTGCCAGCAAGCATCGGGGGTGGTGGAGGGCTTGGAATGGAAGGGGGCAGGCCCACCCCTCCCAGTACCCCCTAGATCCGGGCATTATTTTACCACTGCTACTTGTGCTGGAGGGATGTCTATGGCTCCGCTCGCCTCTCCAGGCTCTGTGATTGGAGCAGTACAGATCCCACCCACATAGGCAGTAGTAACATGCTCTGCCTCGGGGCTCCTCCTTACACCCTGCAAAGTGCTAGAGGAGTAGTGGAGTAGTTCTGAACATGTAAGTTGTCTGACTGATTGAGCTGGCTTTCTGGCTTTGGTACTCTAAGACACTATCGCAAATGAAAAATGCAGGTAAAGAAATTAGATTTTCCTGATTTGCATGCTGCTGCAAGCCATTGATTCATAGTGTTGAAGCCAGTCAGTGAAGATAACAACCAGATAACTAGAGTGTTCAGCAGGTGGACAGCATTGACAGCCTCCTCCTTGCTGAATGATGGGCATATGTTTGCACTGAAAGTATAACTGGCCAAGTGGTGTTTCTTTGGACTGAGATTTTTACTGTCCCCCCCCCCCCCTATTTTTGTAGTTTGGTAGAGCTGACGGATGAAATCTTGAAGCTGCTGATGGAATTGGTGTTCAAGCTGGTGTGTAAAGGGGAGCTGAGTCTGGCCCGAGTACTGCGGAAGAACATCCTGGAAAAAGTAGATAACAAGAGGATGCAGAGTCACTGCAACTCCGCCATGAGACCACTTGCTGCCAGGGGCGTTGCTGCAAGGTATGAATGTCTTCCAATTTAACAGCATTTTGTCCCATGTATAAAAAATATGGTGTTCGCTTTCATATGTAATTCCTGTACAGTGGTTGATGGTCTTTTGTTTCAACATCTCAGAATTCCTCTGCCATGCAATTTCTGCAGCAAACCTTATCTGTGTTGTATAATTGTGTCTGTGGTGGTATAACCAGGAGACTAATTCTGGAATCTGTGCGTTTACAGGCCTGGGACCCTCCATGACTTCCACAGTCATGAAATTGCAGAACAGCTGACCCTTCTGGATGCAGAGCTTTTCTACAAGATTGAGGTGGGTTTACTGGGAAAACACGGATTGTGGTGTTTAAGCTGTGCTACCTTGCAGATCAGCTTGCTTGATTTCTCCATAAAAGCTTGAAGGCGAGAAACGTGAACACTAATAACACTTATATATGTCACACACAATCAAACTACTTTATCACACCTCAAAAAATGCTCACTGATCGATAAAGGAAACCTGCGCTCATCGCTGAAAGTTCTGGTTGTCGTGGAGTTCCAAAGACCTCATACTAGTATGCAGAATCAGGATTTCTGACTTCACTTGTTGCCTACCAGTTCTGGGCTGGTATCTCAAACTTTTGCAGCCGGAGACAGCCAGGCAACTAGCTTTCTAGAAAGTGTTAAATAATAGAAGTATCTGGCAATGTTGGCATTCATAAAGGAGTATATACATGATCACTGTAACAGCAATCGTTTGAACTGTCATGAATGGCTTTCATTCATGACTCAGTGTTTACAATTGTGATACTCTGATTGGCCCACAGCTATCACATGGTACAGGGTGCTGTGACTGGCCCTGGTACCATGTGAATCACTGGTAACCAATCACAGATCACACACAGTAGTAAGCAATAATGTTGTCATGAATGGATTCCACTAGGTGTGATTGCATATCGATGACGTGGTATCCGGTCTGCTCAGGGCAGTCCAATACTGTGTACCACAATAGTCACAGAGTGCGCCCCAGGGGACTTGCCAGTGCACATGTGCAATGGAACGTGCGGATATGTCGCAGTGCCTGGGGGAGCCACCCACCAGCATTAAATCTACTGCTAGCGATTGGCTAGTGGTTAATAATGTTTACATTGTTTTCGGAGATCCAGATTCCAGTTCAAACTGTCAGCACAGTCCGAGTGCTTAATTTCTCCGCCAACCACGCTGTACACTTTGCACTGATTTTAATTTTCATAGATATGGCACCAAAGCACAAAATGACTCCTTGCACTGAAATGTCAGAACTTTAATCTGCTCTTTCCTATTTAGATCCCTGAGGTTTTGTTGTGGGCAAAAGAGCAAAACGAGGAGAAAAGCCCAAACCTGACACAGTTCACGGAGCACTTTAACAACATGTCCTACTGGTAAGATACAAAATTGTTATGGATTGATAAGAGACTCGCGTAAGAGAGAAAATAAACCCTAACTGTTAAGGCTGAGCTCTGCCCCCTCTATTACAGGGTGCGATCCATCATCATGCTGCAAGAGAAGGCACAAGACCGAGAGAGGTTGCTGCTGAAATTCATCAAAATTATGAAGGTGAGCAACACATCATCAGCTCAGCTGCCCTTTCTTTATTACCAGCTAATATTTAGGTCCATGGATGGGCAAATAATAGAGTTTAGGAGCCATGTTTGGGAACTAAATTAACTCAAATTTCAGCCAACACTTTAATTTGGATAGAGTGGGGGAGAGCTTTCTTGCTGTCTCTGTCCCTGTGTGGGAGATTTCTCGTCACTTCCTGTCTATTTGATGGCTGTGGAGAAATACTCCCAACAGGGACATGAGCAGGGATGAAAACTAATTTTCTAGTCTGATTAGGAATGTTTAGATTCTCTATCAGGATTTTATTGTTATCTGTGTCCCATGAGTGAGATTTCACCTCAGTTCCGGTCCAGGTGATGGACAATGAAGAAAAATCTGCTATAAGGATACAAGACTGCTTTTAAAATCTGACAAGAAAATCTCTTCAGCAGGGATTTAGACAGCATTAAAAAAGCTAACATTGGCAGCAGTTCAAGTCTGTTTCAGATGATTCCACATCTAGCTTACAAGTGGGAAGTATAGCATTGAGTATTTTATAGCATTGAACAGTAGTATGTATATATGCAAAAACACTAGATTCCTTTAAGCTATAATTTGTTAGGCAGGTTGTCTGTCTGGTTCCTAGCCATGCTCAGCGCTGTAGGATCTCATTTGTGATCTGCAAATCTTTCTGACACCTTTGATCCATGGACAGTTGCATTTTAAAGGATAAGTTCACCTTCAGAAACATGTTACATGTTTCACCCGTTTTTAGGGTGGAACATGTTCTAACTATTGCAGCCACTGTCCGCTCAGCTACCTCCAGTAAAAGCAAGTGGGGGATCTTTTTTGCTATTTAAAATGAAAAAACGCAGCCGCGCAGGGCTCCACTCACCCGACCGCGTCATTCACTTACAGAGTTCTGTGAATGGAAAACTAAAAGTACCGACAGCCTTTGGCTATTGGCTTGTAGTCCTCAATGAACTACCATGGCACTGTTGAGCACTCTGGTAGTTTGGCTCTTCCTGTAAGTGTGTATCTGTCTGCCCAAACGAGGTACGAGCAGACAGATACACTGACAAGTCTGCAGGAGTCCTGTATGGCACCCGCGATCTGCTTATTGCTGGTGCAATGCTTTACACAGGCTCAAAGTAAAAAAAAATATTAATGCACATTTTTTTTTAACCTGCAAAAAGATGTGCATTTATTTTCTTTAACCGCTTGCCTACCGCCTTATAGTAGTTTTACCTCTACAGAGTGGCGGCTGTGCACCAAATCACATATATATATATAATGTATGTATGTGTAATTCCAGACATCCGCCTGCAGGGGACGCACATGCTTTTGCTGTAATCATCAGCAGTACACAGAGGACTGAGATATGCCTATGTAAACAAGGCATATCCCAGTTCTGACATGAGGGAGGGAATTAATTCTGTGTACCTGCAAAGCAGGGACTAGAATCCATTACTTCCCTTGGTAAAAGCAGCACACAGTTAACACACACACAGTTAACCCTTTGATCGCCCTAGATGTTTAACTTCTTCTCAGCCAGTGTCATAGTATAGTGACAGTGCATATTTTTAGCACAGATCACTATATTAGGGTCACTGGTTCCAGGCAAAGTGTCAGTGTCAGAATGTCCTCTGCAAAATCTCAGTCGCTGATCCATTACTAGTATAAAAAAAAATTCCATAAACACAACCCATAGTTTGTAGACACAAAAACCTTCAAGTAAACCAATCAATTTAGGCTTATTGGGATTTTTTGTAGCAGACTACATATTGGCCTAAATTGATGAAGAAATTAGATTTATTTATTTATTTATTTTTTTTTCATTTTTTTTTTTTTTTTTTTTTTAGCAGAAAATAAAAAATTGTGTTTTTTTTTTTCCCCAAAATTGTTGGTCTTTTTTTGTTTATAGCAAACAATAGAAAAAGCGGTGGTGATCAAATACCACCTAAAGAAAGCTCTGTTTAGGGGGGGGGGGGAAGACATATATTTTATTTGGGTACAGTGCTGCACAACCAAGCAATTGGCCGTTAAAGTAACGCAGTGCCGTATAGCAAACAATGGCCTTGTCATGAAGGGGGGTCAATCTTCCAGAGGTCAAGTGGTTAAAAAGATGAACTTATCCTCTAAATTTTCTGCTGATCGCTTTTAGAAGATGAGCGCATATAGCGAGGACATGTGGGGTTGCATGTTGAACAATGCATCCCCTCAAATTTGTGCAGTGGAACTTTGAATTTAATTTTCTTTTGTCTCATGCTGGATAGTATTTGATTGCCTTGCTCATACTTGAAATACATTATACTTAACTTACTTGGTATGTTGTCGTTATTTAGCAAAGGGGGTTCCCCACATTGGTTAAAGACATGGATTCAGGATCTCTGTTTTTGTAACATTTTGTTCTGCAGCACCTGAGAAAACTGAACAACTTCAACTCTTACCTTGCCATCCTCTCTGCATTGGACTCTGCTCCCATCCGCCGTCTGGAGTGGCAGAAGCAGACATCAGAGGTGAGTTTTGGGATTGTGTTAATGGTATTGTATATTTCTGCTTGTACCTGTTGGAATAATACATTGAACTTGATCTCCATAGGGCTTGGCTGAATACTGCACACTGATAGACAGCTCGTCTTCCTTCCGAGCATACCGGGCAGCGCTTTCTGAGGTGGAGCCCCCATGTATACCCTACTTGTAAGTTTTCTTCTCTACAAGCAGCTGAAAATACTATTCACTAGACCTGTGCTGATCTCTAGTTCCTTTCATCTAGGGGTCTGATCCTGCAGGACCTCACCTTTGTGCACCTGGGGAATCCAGACCATATTGATGGCAAAGTAAACTTCTCCAAGAGATGGCAGCAGTTTAATATCCTAGATAGTATGAGGCGGTTCCAGCAAGTGTAAGTACAATGCCATTTACATGGTCTTCTCACTGTATTTAATAGTTTGTTTCTCTATTACCCGGTTACATCTTGACTTCTGTCCTTGACAAATGGTTATTAAAGCGGGCTTGTAATTAAAATTCACTCTCTTATTCAAAGAACAAATTCATTATTATATAAAAATAAAACTTCCAGGCCTTTTCCCTAACCCCTTCAATACACTTTTGCATAGTAGAACTTTAGTTACGCTTTTAGGGTACATGCACTCAGCCATGAGAGGGTCATACAGGGCACATTCAGGCAGAATGCTCTGCCTGGCCCTCTTGCAGCTGGGTGCATGTACCCATGTATGCACATCTGTAGTCCGATCTGTTTTTGCACGCTCCAGCAACATGGCTATCAGCATTATTACAGATTTACAGGCTTGTAGTTTGTCAATCAGCACCTGACTGTACCTAGCACTGTCCACTGTTTTTTGGATTGTTAGAACTGCCTCTGCTGCTGAAATCCCCCACCATGAGCAGCAATGGGACTGTCTCAGAGGAAGTAAAGAAATGTTTTACTTTGAGGCTTGTGCTACCTATGTAAGAATTGTAGCCGTACACCACAAACACTAGTACTAAGCCCTAAGAGGAGTCAAATATATCAAAGTAAGGCGCTCTTGTGGTATATGTATTCACTTTACAGACACAAATACAGGGTACTTCTCGAGCAGGACTACCTGAAAGTCCACAGCATTATTGAATCTAATCTAAAAATGCAAGCATTTTTACACAACACGCATGAATGAACAGGGCACACAGAGAATAATTGTTTTCTGTGTGTCCTTTCGTAGAGCCTGCATTGTTCGGGGCTCATCAACGCAGCTCATCAACCTAGTGCAAATGAGCCCTTTTAAATGAGTGTCCCCTGAAGTGTGTTTGGCACCGAAATACATTGGCTTTATACTGCTATGAACAGTTGTTCCTGATCATGTGATCTCTGGCAGCTATATAATTCGTAATAAAAAAAGTTATATATACACACACTCCTATAAAGAGTAGGGCAGTTTTTTAAGTTAAGCCAAATTAAAGCCTTTTGTCATTAATAAAAATATTTAAATTGTTTAGGGTTATTGTCAAGTTAACCAATGCATATAGTTGCTGTTAAATTTGGTCATCTAAGCTTGTGTAAAGCTCTAAAGAATTGGTTGATCTAAACCGATTAATGAATTTAATACAGATATCACAATTTCTCCCACAGTCACTACGAGATTCGCCGCAATGACGAAATCATCTCTTTTTTCAACGACTTCAGCGACCACCTGGCCGAGGAGGCTCTATGGGAACTGTCCTTAAAAATCAAACCCCGTAATATAACACGAAGGAAAACAGAGAGAGATGAAAAGACCTAAGATATGAGGGAGGCAGACAAGACTGCCACAAGGACTATGAAGAAGAAATCTCTCCTGTAAAGGGGGGGCTGAAGGCAACTGAAGAGGCTACAGGGGATATTCTTTGTTTACTGGTTGTCACTGACTCCCTACCCCTCTCCCAAAGACATGGGTCACCCCACCCACAGTTGTCTTCTGTTATTTAGTGACCCCTGAGTACCATCAGGAGTCACAGATCTCTGTGCCATGTCACTCTGGACCTCCCTGCCTTTCATCACCAAATGTGGACTGCAGACATGGTGGGTATCGCTCTGTGGCTCGAGTGATCACAACGAACTTGCCCTTTCATTACCTAAGGACTTATGGGACATCATCAGGCTAGTAAAAACTAGCTGCAGAGACCAGATATTCATTGTAAACTTTTTTTATTTGCCAACTTCATATTCTGTTTTAAATTCTGCCAACGCTTCCCCTCCATCCACAAGCAGAGGGCAGCGTGCTCCTGTATATATATCAGTATTTGGGTCGGGACGGCAGATAAATGTGATGTACTATTATATTTTTTTTTATGTTGCATGTTGAATATACAAAGACTGAGTGTGTAATGTACATAGGAGAGTAAAACACAAGACAGACATTAGAATCTGTGCCAGCCGAGACATGGGCAGGCGAAGAAAGTGAAAACAAAAACTGTCTTATGTGGCAGGTCAAATGTTTTAAACGTAGTCATGCGTCACCACTTCCGAAAGTAGTGACATGGCGATTCTGCATCCATTGTGACAATTCTGAACTTATAGGACCTGTGTACATTGACCTCTCACACCAAAAAGTACCATTACATACCTTAAGTAAAACGTATGGTGGTCATGAGGTTACAGAAATATTAATTTAAATAAAAAAATGAAATTCAATCACGACTTGATTGCATGTGGGCATGGAATGGGATTACCTGATCATATGAAGTTAACAAGGAATTATTTGAAGGATTTTAAAATAAAGTGCATGTACTCTTCTTACGCTCTTCCCGACTGAACGTCACCTAACCACCTTCCCCCTCCACAGATGCATACCTACCTCGATCAGACGCGTGGTTCCACTGTTTGTTTACATCCATCGGCACAAGTCTTCAGTATCTGGCCAAGCCTCTGCTTTTCAGACCCTTATTATGGAATCATCTCCTGACACGTCAGGACACGGCTTTGTAGATATTTATGGTGCTGTAACGTGCAGGCATGGCCGGAACAGTGAAAACGTGCACCACTCTGAGTGGAGCCACAGCTGTCAGATTTACCTAGGTATGCATCTGTGGAGTGGGAGAATGGGGTTGGGTTAGATCAGGGGAAGGAGCAAAAAAGAATAAATGCAGTTAGTTTGACATGCACTTATCCTTTAAGCATTTTTTCATTTACAGTGAGTAGACAAACTTTATAACTTGGTGTCACTTGGTTATATAGTGTGTTCAGCCATGTCGTATATATACATTGCTCAGTCACTGAACAAAGATATCAACATTGTTCATAAATGTGCTATAGTATGTTAGAATCTCTCAAGTTTTTGTTGCGGTGTGTGTGTTTTCCCATTTTGGAATTCCCCCCTCACGTCCTTTCCTGGTGTCACAACAAGAAAGGAGGGGAGATAACCCCAACAGAGGACAAAGACAGCAGTAAAATCAGAGGCCGTTACATCCAACATTTTTAAAACAAATTTTGACTTTATCTTTAGGTCTCATGCACATGGGATATTTATTTAGCCTCTCTGAATAACACGAAACGTCTGGCAGAAGAAAAGCTGGTTAAAAAAAATGTAATAAAAGCTGCATATTGCACACGCCAAAAAAAAAGCCCTGTAAAAGCACCGTTTTTGGGTTTTTTTGTTTTGTTTTTGAAGCTTAGTGTGCATATGAGGCCTTGATGTTCTCATATTTCGGTGCAATTACCTCCAATTTTTTTTCATGCAATCTATTTTCTTATTGTTTTTTTCCTCATTTTCTTGCATGAATAAGCCTATAGCTATCTCTTCCAATTGTCTCAATTTAATGACTGTACTTGTAGAATGTAATCTGATCCCCAGCTGCTTCTAAGCATAGCCTAGGGTCGGTTCACACTGCTACGACCTACTTTGCCAGGTGACTTCCTGGCGACTTGAATACTACTTTGATGCCACTTTAGAAACGACTTTCAGGAATGCCTGGGTAATCTTCCTGTAATGTCTGATCCAAATCACATCAATATAGATGCAGATCTGACTTTGAGGTGACTTCCATTAAAGTCTATGGGCACAAGTTGGATAGCCGTCTCCTTGAAGTAATACGGGAACCTTTTCTAAAGTCGGACCGACTTCACTAGTGCTAATTAAGATCACTCTCATTGACTAACATGGGATTTCACATGTAATGCGACTTGGGGTCTCACAAGTGTGATCCCAAGTTATGGCAGTGGGCAGTGTGAACCGAGCCTTAGCATCTGTAATGCAACCTGTGCTCGTAAACAGTGGAAAAAGAGACTGTGTAAAAACTTCAACAGATGCAGCACAGAGTGTAAAGGCTTTAGAAATCTGCCTTTTTACTGTTCTGGTTTAAATGCTGCTTTATGCATTGACAATACCTTCTTTGACCCATTGGGGTTGATTTGCTAAAACTGGAGAGTGCAAAATCTAGTGCAGCTCTACATAGAAACCAATCAGCTTCCAGGTTTTTTGTCAAAGCTTAATTGAACAAGCTGAAGTTAGAAGCTGATTCGCTAACATGCGCAGCTGCACTTGATTTAGCACTCTCCAGTTTTAGTAAATCGACTCTAATTTGTCTGGACGGTATGGTCAATGAAATGTAAGAAAACAGTAACTTTCCTAAGCCCTCTTTCTGTAAAGAACTATCACTGATTGGGGGAACATGGAAGAAGAGGGGAAGTATAGCTAGGGCCAAACCAACTAACACTAAACAGGAGGGGAAGATAGAGAAAGATACCAAGATGTAGTGGCCAGATATTGCCACTAAATGTTAGCATACTACAAAGCACTAACCTAATGCAGTTCAATACAACAATTACAAGAAAGTGGGGCAGAACACACTGTGCAGCACAGGCACTTTGGCATTCCCTCCATGCCTGTCAATGCATTGCACCTCCAGAAAGGTTGACCTGTAAAATGTTTGGTTGATCGACGTTGAGCTTGGTAATCAAAAGGGACCTTTTCTGGATAGATCTGTAGCGGCTGTTGTTGCTCATTTGTTTTTATGGTGCAATCTTTTAGACCAGGAGTCTCCAAACTATGGCCCTCCTGTTGTTCAGGAACTACAGTTCCCATCATGCCTAATAATGTCTGTGACTGTCAGAGTTTTACAATGCCTCATGGGATGTGTAGAACAGCTGGAGGGCCATAGTTTGGAGATCCCTGTTCCAGACTGTACACTTTCTTTAAATACTTGGGGAGCTGGAACAAGTGTGTACAGTGAGAGAAAAAAGTATTGATCCCCTGCTGATTTTGTACGTTTGGTAGGTTTATTTTAACAGTGAGAGACAGAATAACAACAAAAATATCCAGAAAAACGCATTTCAAAAAAGTTATAAATTGATTTACATTCTAATTTTCATGAGTGAAATAAGTATTTAATCCCCTATTAATCCGCAAGATTTCTGGCTCCCAGGCGTCTTCTATACTGGTAACGAGCTGAGATTAGGAGAACTCTTAGGCCCCTTTCACACTTGTATGACTTGTCCTGCAACTTGGGACTGCAAAGTCACATGACAAGTCGTACCCCATGATTTTCAATGAGTACCGTTCATATCTGTGCGAGTAATCCCTGTACTGCTTAGGTCTGACTTTGATTCGAGTTGAGGTCCATGGACCTCAAGTTTACACAGGCATTCCCTGAAATTGCGGTAGTGTGAAAGGGGCCTTAAAGGGAGTGCTGCTAATCTCAGCTTGTTAGCTATATAATATACACCTGTCCAATCAATCAATCAATCAATCATATTCCAATCTCTCCACCATGGTCAAGGCCAAAGAGCTGTCCAAGGATGTCAGGGACAAGATTGTAGACCTACACAAGGCTGGAATGGGCTACAAGACCATCGCCAAGCAGCTTGGTGAGAGGGTGACAACAGTTGGTGTGATTATTTGCAAATGTTAGAAACACAATAACTGTCAATCTCCCTCGGTCTGGGGCTACATGCATAATCTAACCTCGTGGAGTTTCAATGATCATGAGAACAGTGAGGAATCAGCCCAGAACTACATTGGTAACTTATCACTGAAGATTTTATGGACTTTACAAATGACGTTTTTATTTATTTATATTCACAATAATTTTTAGCAAGTTGCACTTTGATGTATATAATGTATGAAGTTTAACAATGTTATACTATTAATTTGTTACTGTCGATTTAATTGTGCTAAAAACATTGTATTATTAGCGCCCCCTCACTATTGTCAAAATTAGTCCAAGTCTGTGTGTACTTATATGTATACATGTGTGATGGGAACCTTAGACTGTTAGCTCCCTGAGGGTAGGGACTGTGAAATATACAGAATGCAAAGCTGATGCTATGCATACATTTTCTGCACTATAAAAATGTTTATAATTGATAAGTAGGTCTAATGTTCATGAAGTCTGCTGGGATAGAATGTTGCAAAAATCACCAAAATTCTAAAACAAAAATGAGTCACTATGTTGTCCTGAACAAGAGAGTCTGTAAAGCCCGGAAATGAGGGAGACAATTATGGCTCTCACATTAAAACAGTGAAATTAAATTTATTGGCTTGCTGGTGACTTTTACAACATTTTACAGCACTATCCCTTTGGTCATTGTAAGCCCCCTCTCATCTTACTTTGATCAAACACTGTATGGATTGTGGCTTCAAAAGGTCCTTGACATGTGCATGCCAGGCCTACCAGCAGGATCAACGGGTAATAGAACCTGAGGGGAATCAGAAAAGCCAAAACTGCTGTGGTAAAGTTGGTGACAGACTGTATAATATCTCATTTTTTTAAATTTGCTTATAGTTCCACTGAAACAATTTAAGACCATTCAACAAATAAGATCTATATTCTCCAGAATTCAGACCTCTAGATCTATATTTTCCAGAATTCAGACCTCTAGATCTATATTTTCCAGAATTCAGACCTCTAGATCTATATTCTCCAGAATCCAGACCTCTAGATCTATATTCTCCAGAATTCAGACCTCTAGATCTATATTCTCCAGAATTCAGACCTCTAGATCTATATTCTCCAGAATTCAGACCTCTAGATCTATATTCTCCAGAATTCAGACCTCTAGATCTATATTTTCCAGAATTCAGACCTCTAGATCTATATTTTCCAGAATTCAGACCTCTAGATCTATATTCTCCAGAATCCAGACCTCTAGATCTATATTCTCCAGAATCCAGACCTCTAGATCTATATTCTCCAGAATCCAGACCTCTAGATCTATATTCTCCAGAATCCAGACCTCTAGATCTATATTCTCCAGAATTCAGACCTCTAGATCTATATTCTCCAGAATTCAGACCTCTAGATCTATATTCTCCAGAATTCAGACCTCTTTTTCTTTGGTGGGTGAGTCTGCGTCCTGCAGCCCATTGTGTACTGTTCTTCCTCTGCTTTATGAATTTTTATCTGACATCCAAGGCAAGTTTAAATCTGGTGTCCAGGAGAAACTTCTTTTCTACATACATTTTGATGTATCAGGCTCTCTGTATGTGAGAGCCAGCAAGGAATCCTACATTAGAAGGCCTATTTTGTATCCCCCCCCCCCCCCCCCCCCCAATTAAACCCAGTTAGGAAAATGTGTGAAAGTTGTTTGATCCTTGGAAAACATTTATGATTGGACCCCTGGTTTGTTTAAGAATATCTCTTCCATGTTGCAGATTTGTAAACAGAATGGATTCCTTAATGACCAGATTACCATCAGATGGAAGTGTAGGGGACTGGTGAAATTTGGCCTGGATGAATAGCTAAAGTGCTGAACAGGTAGAGTGTATTCCCAGTGTGCAAATCAAAAACTTCTATTTTATCTCAAGACAAATCAAAGCTATTTTTTTCTGTTGTTATTTAGTCAGGCTAAACAAAAATGGCAGCTGCCCAGTTTATAACTGGCTTTTAAAGTATGATGCATATTGAAGGACGTTCTACAGATCAAACAAAATAAAATTATTTAAACTGTACTGAGCCGGCAGCAAGCTTTAGATCTGGGTAGCTGCTCTCATGTAATGTAGAGCATAGAAGTTCTAAAGCTGGCCATAGATCGAATCTCAGTCGGTTCCGCAGGGACTGGTCGAGTTTCGATCTATCTATGGGCCGACTTGTTGTACTGAAGTCGATCCATCCTGTCTGATTTTTTGGCTGCTATAGCGCTGCAGTAGGGATTCCCCCCATCAACACTGACTGTATTGATGGGGAAATCAAGTAATTTTCTTTCCTTCCACCTGTGTTAGAAGGAAAGAAACTTTCTTAATCTATGGGCTGCTTAAATCCCCATCGATCTGACAATCTTCTTCACATTCCCCAGTCAACATCATTCATGCTCTCTGGGCATCGTTGTTGATCCGAGCATTGTGCAAAGTGTGTGTTGGACCGCTGGAGATTCAGACTGCTGTGGTCAGTGTGAAAGCAGCAATCCAGGACCCTAGCATACTGCCTGCACAGGACAGTTTGATAGCGTCCTAAAAAATAAACACATAAAAAAATAATCTGATAGTCTGCTTTTTATGAAGCCTGACTGCACAGCAGTAAAAAAAAAAAAAAAAAGGCTTATATACTTCTATTGGGCTTAAAGTTTTTAAGCTAAATTGTATAATTAATATAACCTCTGGTGCTGTACCACCAAACTGCAGATAGTGTTTATAATAGCAGTGCATTTAAAGGGACTGTATTGGTTTTGTCTCTCCTTAACTAGCCCGAAGTCCTCTGGGAATATTTTGTCATGTATTTCTCTTTTTTTTTTAAGAATTCAACATATTTAACTACATAAAAAACAACATACACAGCACACAATAAAAACAAAGGCAGGTCAGTGTAAGGTAAACAGATATATACCCACAGCCGTAGGTAGTGTATATCCAAGCAATTGGCACCATTAACAGCTTATTTAGAGTGCGTATTAACCACTTAAGGACTGGGCCTATTTTTTCAAGCTCCGTGTTCACAAGTTAAAATAATTTTTTTTTTGCTAAAAAATTACTTAGAACCCCCAAACATTATATATATTTTTTTTTTCTAACACCCTAAAGAATAAAATGGCGGTCGTTGCAATACTTTGTCACATGGTAATTGCGCAGTGGTCTTGCAAGCGCACTTTTTTTTGGAAAAAATATACACTTTTTTGACTTAAAAAATAAAGTTAGCCCAATTTTTTTTTATATTGTGAAAGATAATGTTACACCAAGTAAATTGATACTCAACATGTCACGCTTCAAAATTGCGCCCGCTCGTGGAATGGCGACAACTTTTACCCTTAAAAATCTCCATAGGCAGCGTTTAAAAACTTTATAGGTTACATGTTTAGAGTTACAGAGGAGGTCTAGGGCTAGAATTATTGCTCTCGCTCTAGCAATTGCGGTGATACCCCATGTGTGGTTTGAACACCGTTTTCATATGCGTTTGCTTCTGCGCGTGAGCTCAGCGGGATGGGGCGCTTTAATTTTTTTTTTTTTTATTATTTATTTTACTTTTTATTTTTACACTGTCCTTTTAAAAAAAAATGTTTGGGTCACTTTTATTCCTATTATAAGGAATGTAAACATCCCTTGTAATAGAAAAAAAAAAGCATGACAGGACCTCCTAAATATGAGATTTGTGGTCAAAAAGGCCCCAGATCTCATATTTACACTAAAATGCAATTAAAAAAAAATGAAATGTCTTTCTTTTTTTGTAAAAAAAAAAAAAAAAAAAAATTTCCCCTTTTAAGAGCATTGGGCAGAAGTGACATTTGATGCCACCGATAAAAGTGATCTTGTGGTGAATCCACCGATGAGACCACTTTCATCTGAAAGAGGACCGCCGAACGTTTTTAAAAATACCGGGGTTATGGCAGCTATAACAACGATATTTAACATCAAAGTAGCAATGTATAACGATGGCGTGCGGTCCTTAAGTTTCAGGACATACAATGCCTTGAAAAAGTATTCATACCCCTTGAAAATTATAAAAGGAGGGGAATTTGGTGCTGCTTACAACAAATATTTAAAAATCATGTATAATTATAACTGTGGTGTCATATACAAATTATTTTATAAAATAAAAAATACATGAATATCCAAAAATCTTCTTATATCATAACTAAAAGTAAAAGCAAACTGAAAAAATGATGAACTTGTGTCTGTTGTATCAGTATATGATACCTGAAAAAATTCCTTAATAAACCAAGTAACACAAAAAATTCACAAACCAAAACCAATGAAAAAAAAAAATATATATATATAAAAGTCCAAATCTGTGATTAAGATCTATTTGCAATAAATGTCCATAATTCAAAAAGTCCCAACGTGACTTGTGCAGAATCCAGGTGACACCACACGATTTTCAAATATTTGTTGTAAGCAGCACCAAATTCCCTTCCTTTTATAATTAACTAATTGGACTTCACTTGTGAAGTTTAAAGCGTGGAATTTTAGTTAAATATATGACTTTATGTGATGGATCAACACAAAGTGGCACATAATGGTGAAGTGGAAGGAAAATGATAAATGGTTTTTACAATTTTTTTACAAATCTGAAAAGTGTGGCGTGCATTTGTATTCAGCTCCCTTTACTCAGATACTCCTAACTAAGCTCTAGTGGAACCAATTGCGTTCAGAAGTCACCCTCAGAGGTTTGTTATAGAACCTTTAGTGAACACAGAGCATCATAAAGGCCAAGGAACACACCAGACAGGTCAGGGATAAAGTTGTGAAGAAGTTTAAAGCAGGGTTCTGTTATAAAAAAAAAAAATCTCCCAAGCTTTGAACATCTCACGCAGCACTGGGCAATCCATCATCCGATAATGGAAAGAGTATGGCACAACTGCAAACCTACCAAGACAAGGCCATCCACCTAAACTGACAGGCCGGGCAAGGAGAGCATTAATCAGGAAAGCAGCCAAGAGGCCCATGGTAATTCTGGAGGAGCTGCAGAGATCCACAGGATAACTATTAGTTGTGCACTCCACAAATCTGGTCTTTATGGAAGAGTGGCAAGAGGAAAGCCATTGAAAGCAAGCCATAAGAAGTCTCATTTGCAGTTTGCAGAAGCCATGTGCGGGACAGAACAAACATGTGGAAGAAGGTGCTCTGGTCAGATGAGAACAAAATTAAACTTTTTGGCCTAAAAGCAAAACGCTAGGTGTGGCGGAAAACTAACACTACACATCACCCTGAACACACCATCCCCAACGTGAAACATGGTGGTGGCAGCATCATGTTGTGGGGATGCTTCTCTTCAGCAGGGTCAGGGAAGCTGGTCAGAGTTGATGGGAAGATGGATGGAGCCAAATACAGGGCAATCTTAGAAAAAAACCTGCTAGTCTGCAAAAGACTTAAGTGGGCTGGAGGTTCACCTTCCAGCAGGACAACGACCCTAAAAATACAGCCAGAGCTACAATGGAATGGTTTTGAGCAAAGCATATTCATGTGTTAGAATGGCCCAGTCAACGTCAGACCTAAATCCAATTGAGAATCTGTGGCAAGACTTGAAAATTGCTGTTCACAGACACTCTCCATCCAATCTGACAGAGCTTGCTGTGTCACTTAATGTGACTAGAACAGGTGTCCCCATTGGAAGCTTTCTTCTCACCTCTTTTTTTTTATTTCCAATCACTTTTTTCCTGGTTACAGTGGTCACAAGGACAATAAAACAAAATCTCCCTAGCAGGGACACGGACAGCAATTTAAACCATAAATGGCATTCTAATGATTTGCCTCTATCCAAAACTAAAACAAATTACCTTTTGATTAGGGAGACCCTTAAGTTTGATTCTCAATCATATGATAAAAAAACACATTGCTGCCATCTACTGTTACATTTATGGAATGCACAGTATTTTATTTTGTAAATGTAATCTCAGACATAAGAACCGCTACAATATCAGAACATGGCTCAAAACTATCTGCAATGGAAAATTAAGTATAAAACCTTAAGGAAAAAAGAAACACATTTTGACCTCTAAAGTAGTCTCTACAGAAATACTAGTGATATAGGCACTCGGTGTGCAGCCAACCTGATCTGGTGCACAGAACCTGCAAGCTACACACTGGGCACTGGTGGGCCACATGTGAGCATCCATTAAAAATGAATAACCCTAATAATTATATCATACAGTGGGGCAAAAAAGTATTTAGTCAGCCACCAATTGTGCAAGTTCTCCCACTTAAAAAGATGAGAGAGGCCTGTAATTGTCATAGGTATACCTCAACTATGAGAGACAAAATGTGGAAACAAGTCCAGACAATCACAGTGATGTTTTGGGGCTGTCGCTGGGCAACACAGACTTTCAACTCCCTCCAAAGGTTTTCTATGGGGTTGAGATCTGGGGACTGGCTAGGCCACTCCAGGACCTTGAAATGCTTCTTACAAAGCCACTCCTTCGTTGCCCGGGCAGTGTGTTTGGGATCATTGTCATGCTGAAAGACCCAGCCACGTTTCATCTTCAATGACTTTGCTGATGGGAGGAGGTTCGCACTCCAAATCTCACGATACATTGCCCCATTCGTTCTTTCATGTACACGGATCAGTCGTCCTGTTCCCTTTGCAGAGAGACAGCCCCAAAGCATGATGTTGCCACCCCCATGCTTCACAGTAGGTATGCTGTTCTTTGGTTGCAACTCAGCATTCTCTCTCCTCCAAACCCGACAAGTTGTGTTTCTACCAAACAGTTCTACTTTGGTTCCAAACAGTTCTACTTTGGTTTCATCTGACCATATGACATTCTCCCAATCCTCTTCTGGATCATCCAAATGCTCTCTAGCCAAACTCAGATGGGCCCGGACATGTACTGGCTTAAGCAGGGGGACACGTCTGGCACTGCAGGATCTGAGTCCCTACCGGCGTAGTGTGGTAGCCTTTGTTAGGTTGGTCCCAGCTCTCTGCAGTTCATTCACTAGGTCCCCCCCCCCGTGTGGTTCTGGGATTTTTGCTTACCGTTCTTGTGATCATTTTGACCCCACGGGGTGAGATCTTGCGTGGAGCCCCAGATCAAGGGAGATTATCAGTGGTCTTGTATGTCTTCCATTTTCTAATTGATGCTCCCACAGTTGATTTCTTCACACCAAGCTGCTTGCCTATTGCAGATTCAGTCTTCCCAGCCCGGTGCAGGTCTACAATTTTGTTTCTGGTGTCCTTCGACAGCTCTTTGGTCTTCACCATAGTGGAGTTTGGAGTGTGACTGTTTGAGGTTGTGGACAGGTGTCTTTTATACTGATAACAAGTTCAAACAGGTGCCAATAATACAGGTAATGAGTGGAGGACAGAGGAGCCTCTTAAAGAAGAAGATACAGGTCTGTGAGAGCCAGAAATCTTGCTTGTTTGTAGGTGACCAAATACTTATTTTCCACCATAATTTACAAATAATTTTTTTCAAAAATCAGACAATGTGATTGTCTGGATTTGTTTCCACATTTTGTCTCTCATAGTTGAGGTATACCTATGATGACAATTACAGGCCTCTCTCATCTTTTTAAGTGGGAGAACTTGCACAATTGGTGGCTGACTAAATACTTTTTTGCCCCGCTGTATGTATAAATAATGTCTTACATTGATGATAAAAGTTTATGATTCTGTAGTTCCTTTAATACAGTACGTTGAAAAAGTATTCATATCGTTTGAAATTTTCCACATTTTGTCAGGTTACAACCAAAAACGTAAATGTATTTTATTGAGTAAAAAGAGGTGGAGATCTACCTGAAGTACATGGGAGAAGTCAAAGATCACCATGCACAGTGTTGCCTCTTCACACCTGATTTAAACCCCTAATTGCCGTACTACCGTGTCCCAATCGTGTGAATTGCATGGCAATCATGGGTTTAAATCAGGTGGTGAGGAGGCAACATGTAGCCTCCTCACCGCCTGTTAAACACACTCAGGTTGCTTTTCAGAGGACCAGCAGTGCCTGCTGCACTTGTGAACGAGCCCTTCAGCAGCGGCACTCATCGGACTCGTTCACACATAAAATTAGGGGGGGGGGGTAAAACCTTGCGGTTGAGTCGTGGTTTTATCGCCCCAATCCCTACCCCCTTTAGCTACTGAGGCAGCAGCCAAAAGGTATACACATGCCGCAGCAGGAATTAAACCCCCTGTTGCTTTTGGTTGGTGAGTGCTACCACCTGCCAATCGTGCCCTATTCAAGTAAATGGGGCCACTCTGCAAGTGCCCTGCAACTGCATGCTTTTGCAGGGTCCAAAGGGTATAAGCAGGTGGTGAGAAAGCAACACAATGCTGCCTACTTTAACCTCTTGTTTACTGTACTCCACAAAGTTGCAGGGCACTTGCAGAGTGGCCTCATTCACTTGAATGGGTCATGCTTGGCAGGCGCTACACCCACCAACCATGACAGGGCATATAAACACCTATGCCTGCGACATGTGTACACCCCTGCCCACTGCAGCTAAAAGGGATGCGGTTGGGGTAGGGTGATAAAAAACTGAATGTGAATGAACCTTTTAGTGTTCTGAGCCCCCTATAAAGCTGCTTTCACACCGATATGCTGCGATTTACCTTCACCGCAGGTGCAGAACAGTGCATCTGCAACTTTCCTGGGTAAGCTGCACTTTGCTATAGACTTCTATTATATCCTGCAGGTGTGGTGCGCTTTCTGACAGCGCACCACAACCCCTACATTCAGAAAGTGCACCAAACCCCCAGGATATAATAGAAGTCTATGGCTAAGTGCGGTACACCAGCAGGAAAGCTGCAGGTACGCTGCTCTGCACCTGCGGTGTGGGTGTGAAAGCAGTCCTATACTATTTTGCCCAGTGTATTGCTTCACACTGGCCTGAGGATCTCTTCTCTCCTGCTGCTGGCACCACTTTGGAAACCGCTAGCCGGGATAAGAGGTGGAGTGCAGTTGCTATCACTCTGCATGGGAAAGGAGGCAGCACTACAGAGGAGGCATCGGATTATGCATCTCTTGCTCCCTACTACAGCTCCAACTTTACAAATAGTCCCTTTGTATTGCACTCTATTTGATGCTCTGGGGTGGCGGGTAAGCAAGCCCAGATCACGACCTACCTGTGACCTGTTCGTGATCTACATGTTGCTGACCCCCCGTGATAGACCAACACAAAGTGGCACATAATTGTGAAGTGAAAGGAAAATGATAAATAGTTTTCAATTTTTTTTTTTTACAAATAAATATCTGAAAAGTGTGGTGTGCATTTCTATTCAGCCTCCTTTACTCTGATACCCCTAACTGAAATCTAGTGGAACCAATTGCCTTCAGAAGTCACCTAATTAGTAAATAGAGTCTGTGTGTAATTTTTTCTCAGTATAAATACAGCTGTTCTCTGAAGCCCTCAGAGGTTTGTTCGAGAACCTTAGGGAACAAACAGCATCATGAAGGCCAAGGAACACATCAGACAGGTCAGGGATAAAGTTGTGGAGAAGTTCTCATGAAGCACTGTTCAATTCATCATCCGAAAATGGAAAGAGTATGACACAACTGCAAACCTACCAAGACATGGCCGTCCGCCAAAACTGACAGACCAGGCAAGGAGAGCATTAATCAGAGAAGCAGCCATGGTAACTCTGAATTAACTGCAGAGATCCACAGCTCAGGTGGGAGAATCTGTCCACAGGACATCTATTAGTCGTGCACTCCACAGATCTGGCCTTTATGGAAAAGTGGCAAGAAGAAAGCCATAAGAAGTCTCATTTGCAGTTTGAGAGAAGCCATGTGGGGGACACAGCAAACACGTGGAAGAAGGTGCTCTGGTCAGATGAGACCAAAATTGAACTTTTTGGCCTAATAGCAAAACGCTATGTGTGGCGGAAAATTAACACTGCACATCACCCTGAACACACCATCCTCACTGTGAAACGTGGTGGCAGCATCATGTTGTGGGGATACTTTTCTTCAGCAGGGACAGGAAGCTGGTCAGAGTTGATGGGAAGATGGATGGAGTCAAATACAGGGCAATCTTAGAAGAAAACCTGTTGGAGTCTGCAAAAGACTTGAGACTGGGCTGGAGGTTCACCTTGCTCTCCATCCTTTTTGACAGAGCTTGAGCTATTTTGCAAAGAAGAATGGGCAAAAATGTCACTCCCTAGATGTGCAAAGCTGGTAGAGACATCCCCAAAAAGACTTGCAGCTGTAATTGCAGTGAAAGGTGGTTCTACAAAGTATTGACTCAGGGGGGCTGAATACAAATGCACGCCACACTTTTCACATATTTATTTGTAAAAAATGTTGAAAACCATTTATCATTTTCCTTCCACTTCACAATTATGTCCCACTTTGTGTTGGTCTAACACATAAAATCCCAATAAAATATATTTATATTTTTGGTTGTAACATGACAAAATATGGAAAATTTCAAGGGGTATGAATAATTTTTCACTTCACTGTATATCTAGTCAAAAGATAATTACAGGTCATGGTTAAAAGGAGCTGCCTCATATCTTAGCAAAGCAAATGTGCAGTGAAAAGACTGCAATAGTATGCGGACTGAATATGCTGAAGGAATTCAAAGCTAATGAACATTCTTGGGAATCAGGGATTTTTAAAGTGGTAGTCACCTGTTTGATTTATACCTACAGGAAAGCCTATAGTAACAGGAGATATTTACTTTAGTAGCAGACAGTGACGTCACCGGGGCATGCGCAGTGCACTCTGAATGGACGGTGCCGTAACTCCTGTGTGCACAAGCGAGAGCGACGCCATCACAGCTGACCATGTTTTAAACTGCTGAAGCCTGCAAAGCTGGAAGGAAGATCGGGTTGAGATGGAATCCCCGACAGCAGTGACAGCTTCTTTTTAAGGTAAGTCTGTTATACAGGCATACCCCGCTTTAAGTACACTCACTTTACATACACTCGTGAGTACGGACATACCTGCGAGTGTATGTAAAGTGGCTCTCAGTGCAGCTGAGTAATCCATGCACAGATAGTTCAAATTACCCGCTACTTGGAAACACTCCCTGACCCCCCTCTACAGCCCCTGACACCACAGAAGTGAAAAAAGGTATTGCTTCACTTTAAGTACATTTTCGTTTTACATTTTACATACATGCTTTGGTCCCATTGTGTACTTAAAAGTGGGGTATGCCTGTAATGTGCTAGTATGTGGCGCATACTAGTACGTTATGACATTATTATCCTGCAGGGCCCTTTTTTTTTTTTGCAGTTTACAACCACTTTAAATCAGCATTCTCAGTCATGTTTGGAGCCATGGGTGACCCTTTCTGAACATATTTTGCCAATTATTTCTGCCTGTGGTTGCCACCTTTCCTTGGGAAAGAATACAGATCTTTCCTAATAACATTGCCACTTAGACCTATTTTGTTACCAGAAAGGAGAGCAAAGGGCCATCTGCAGTGAACCATTATTCTCATGGGAGATGTCTGTGCAGGGGAGTGAGGAAAAGAAGAGGAAAGGAAGGTGTCATCACAGTCATGGCTTTGAGCTGGCTGCAGCTGTCAACTGTTCACTGTTATGTCTGCATCTGACATATACTTTGTGAGACCAAAGAAAGAATCCTTAATCTCTCTGCTCCAACGGTCCAACACCTGCAAGGCCCCATGCTGGTGCCAACATATTCTCCAAGTTCTGGTCTTTGGCCGCCTTGAGTGGCCAGAACAGGATGGTGTCACTCCTGCACATGCACAGGAGTCATTCGTACTGGCACCCTGCCCAAATTGTAGGTTTAGCTCAGTGTACATTCTGCCGAACATTGTGAACAGGCAGGTACGTTTATTTTTTTGTAGAACAAATATTGCAAGTCTACCTCTGCAATAGACTACTGTATGCTGGCAAAAGACCATGCTGAACATACCTGAACATGAAAGGTAAAATCTGTTAGCCATGGGCAGCAGGCAACTTCCAGACTTACTTTTTATTCATGGGACTGACAACTGGTTGGTGTATCATAAATTACATCAAATGGGAAAAAAGAGAAAGAAATAAAAAAGAAAATGTATATTTTTATTTAAATGTTTTCTGTACATATACACATTTCTGTATCAGCACAATCACGTCCAGGCAATGTCTTATATAGTGCTGAGAGATCCCATACATATGATTGGGTTTAGATGGGTGTTAGTTCAACTGCTGAGTCCAATGTTGAAAGGTTTCTGATGGAAGTATATTAGAAACCACATGTGTGGGCTTCCTGGACTTACATGCGACTTCATTCCCCTTTCATAAGAAGATAGCGACCACTACATATATAATCCAGCTGACTGAAACAAAGACTCCAAAGAGAAGACTAAAGAGGACAAGGGATCTGGCCTTCCGGGAGGCTTCCTGGGCCTGCAGGACGTCTCCTCTGCTCAGAGCAGTTCGGGTCTGAAAGAAAACAAAACAAGAAATTATAAGTACCTCCAAGCTTCTAAAATTCATTGTGCTTCTTAGAAAGTGAAGGTGTTTACAGTGACCAATCAAATTCCAGCTGTTACATGCTTTGCACCCGGGATTAGGCCAGTGATTCACACAAATGACTTTTGTAAAAAAAAAAAAAAAAAAAACATTACTTTTTCATAATTTCAGAAAATGGTAGTTCAATGGGGTTCAGCTTTGATGGTCGGGGGGAGAACAGATTGCTTTTTTACTGCTTTTACTTTTAAGATTCTAAAAGCTTTTGCTTTTAAGATTGTACTGCTTGTTGAAAGCTCATATGCGCATCATACTAACGGTTTCCTGTAAGGGTAAACTGTTGTGCTCAATCGTAACCGAGAAATATGTTATAGAATACATATTCTACCTTCCTTTGCAATTTAAAGTTTCATTTTATGTTCAGGAAGGTATTCAAAATATACTTAAACAGGAGCTCCAGACAGAAAAATTGACTTTTATTATTAGGGCACTTACCTGTCCAGGAATCCAGCAGTGTCCTCACCCGAGCCGATTTTTCAATTGACTAAAGGAATCTGGCAGTGAAGCCGTTTTATTACTGCGCATGCACGCTTTGTAAATGGGCCGCCTGCAGAGGAAGGAGGGGGGCATAACTTCCGGTTCAGTTCACTATGGCATAACTAGGTAACTGGTCCCCCCAAAAGATGCCAAATGTGGCAGCGGAGGGGGGGGGGGGGGGGAGAGGCAGACAAGTGGAGCTTCCCTTTTAAGGTGGAGCTCTGCTTTAAGCTTTAACTTATTTGTAACGGGTTAGAACCCCTGTCATTTTTTTCTTTGCTAAGGGTATAAGAGCAAAAGAAATGTCACACCAATAGTTTTGAGTCCAAAAGTACTTATTTTATCATAGTAGTCAGAGTAAGCAAGCCAATGTATTTCATGGGCTGTAGTGCCCTCTTTGTCAGAGCTTAAGGTTTGTTTTTGTTTTTTTCCTTGTAATATTGCTTACCTTTCTAGTAGATTCTTTGGAGCAGGTTTATACATACTGCAGAACTCTTTAGGCAGTGTCTATTGTGCAGAATAGTTTGCAATGTGCAGTGTGGACAGTTTAAGTGTACTATCCATGTGCACATCTAGTTTATACCTAATAATGAAATCTCACATGTAGCTATGGAGGAGATCATGCAAAAGGGAGCCATTGCAAAACCACATGCAAACATTTGCTCTGCTGAAGGCCCCCATAATGCTCACTCTGTAGTTAAGATACACCCCTTACACTAGAACAGGAGCCAGCTCTAACAATGGTTGCTGAATCTGATTCTAGAGCTATTTCAGGCATGCAACAAGTGGCCTATATGACAAAAGCCTAATTTTCTGCATCTGTCACAATTCCTCAAACAGCCTAATACAGCCAATACAGCCATTTTTGAGCCCAGGGCTCAGAATGCCATGCTTCTTCTCCCACTCCCATTTCTCTGCCAGAGTCAAATCCTACTATTCCTGCCCTAGTCTAAGCAGACACAGAAAGGAAGGAAGAGGACATTGAGGCAATATTGGAGTAAGCTGTGGAAGATATTTCTTCCCCCGGGTTGCCACTATAATAATACGAGAGCTTCACGCATGCTTGCTAACAAGGAAGTACTACTAATGCCATCCACAAAAGCCTTGGCATTGTGCAGCTTGATTCTTTGTTGTACCATGCCCCTTTGGGTACAAAGAGACCTGCAAAAGCTTTCAAAACTTTCCCTGTACATAAACAAATAGAATGTGCGAGACAATTGGGTCACTCCAGAAAGGATTTTTACTCCTCCCAAAATCTCTGCCAAACTCTATCCAGTAGTAAAAGGGTTCCAAATAAGTAGTCTCTTACTGTGGTTGATCCTGCCATCTCAGTCTTAAACAAACATCTCTCTGTACCAATTGAAGATGTTCCAATGATTCTGCATATTAAAAGTTTGAGACGCTCTTAAAGGTTCTCTTATCATTTGCAGGCCCAGCCCCTCAACCTGCTTTTGTTGCAATTTCAGTATGTCAAACTGCAGATAAATTGACTAGGGCAGTGAACAACCAACATAACCCTGTTTTGCAGGATCGTGCTTTAACAGAGAAAGTACAGCAAATACCTTCAGCTCTGCTCCTTTACATGGATGCCCTAGAACAGTGGTCATCAACCCTGTCCTCAGGGCCCACTAACAGGCCAGGTTTTATGTATTACCTTGGGGAGATGCAGACTAGAATACTTCAATCACTAAGTAGCAAATTATATCACCTGTGATGTACTTCAGTTATCTTGCAAACCTGGCCTGTTAGTGGGCCCTGAGGACAGGGTTGATGACCACTGCCCTAGAACGTGTCATGAGTTGAGATTTCAAGAATGGCTTTTACCTCCATTCATATGCACACAATCTTATGGCCAAAAGCCTGGACAGCTAAAGTTCCCTGTGAAAAGCACCTCACACAAATGCAGATCAAGTGTAGTATCCGTTCTTATCTCTCTTTGGGAGAGCCTGCCACCCAGTACTAATTTGGCTGACCATGAGGAGCAGGGTCTGTCAGACTTTTTGACTAGGTGGACCTGATTGTGCCTTACCCCCATCAGGAGTCTTGCGCCCCTTCCTCTTCAGGAGGGGACCACTTGACACACCCTTTTGCACTCTTTTGTGTGTTTGGTTTACTTTGGTGTTTGTTTTCATTGCTTGGGGGCAGCCCAGGATCTATGAATACTTTGCCTGTGTCTTGTACTGTACAATTAAGATAAGAGTAATTTGACTTACCAGTAAAAATTCCATATCTTGGAGTGCAGTACAGGACCCAGGCTCCCCTCCCCTCCATTCCTTGGTACTCTGCATTGCTTGCTACAAAACTGAAGGCTCATGGTGTGGTGTAGTGTTATGCCCCGTACACACGGTCGGATTTTCCGATGCACAATGTCCGATCGGAGCGTGTTGTCGGAAATTCCGACCGTGTGTGGGCGCCATCGGACATTTTCCATCGGATTTTCCGACACACAAAGTTGGACAGCAGGAGATAAAATTTTCCGACAACAAAATCCGATCGCGTCAATTCCGACCGTGTGTGGCCTGTTCCGACGCACAAAGTGCCACGCATGCTCAGAAGAAATTCCGACACGGGACAGCTCGTTCTGGTAAACTTAGCGTTCGCAATGGATACAGCACTTTCGTCACGCTGCAATGTTCAAAATGGTTTAATACAGCGCACTCTCTTCTTCTTTATAATGTGACAAGAATTAAGTAGTTTTGATGTTCATATTCACACACACTTCTCACAAACTTCTTTCGTTACTATTTATCGGGATTCCCTCAATATATTTTGATTTCTCACATCTGACAACATATTTTTTTTTTTGACTTTAATGTAGATTCTTTTTTTGTGTTTCTCTTTTTTAATTTTTTTTTTTTGGTGATTTTGATCTGTACTCCCGAAAATGTTTGTGTATTTTTTGTGACAAGTTCCCACAACACCATTGATATGTTGTTCTATTTAATCTGTAGGAGATTGTTTGGTGTTGTTGTCCCTTGTTAATTTCACATTTTATGTTTTTAGAAATGTACCTGAATCGTCACCAACAAACTGTCCTTTTTGGATGAAAACACACACAGGAGAGTAGAATTTACCGAAAAAATTTTATTAAGGGGTCACAACTATAAAAAAACAAAGAGGGAGGCAACGTTGGAGAAACTGCAGAAATTGGCGAAGCCTTGGACCCCCAAGGCAGACATCAATTATTTAAAAGCAAAATTGGTGGCCTGAGGAGTCCATATCTAAGGGAGGGCAGTGTGGTCCAGAAGTCCCAGAGATCCGGAAAGCAGCAGATGACATTTGTGTCCCCAGGCTGTGGTCATACGAGAGACTGCAGCTTTTGTCAGACCAGACTGAACCCAGGGCAATCACTCTTTGGTCTTCCTTCCACGCTTCCTTCCAGGCTTTGGCTGTGGTGGTGGAGTTGTGGCAGCAGGAGGAGGAGGAGGATCGTCGATCTCAATGACATCCGTCTTGTGTGTCAGTTCCCCACTCTCCCCCTTACGTAGGACTTTATAAATCAGGTCCTCAGAGATCTTGCGTTGGCCCTCCTGCATGCCCAGCAATTTGGTGGCAGCCATGCAGGCAAAGGCCTCTTCAGGACTGGGGAAGGCTCTGAGGGACGCCGAAGCCTCCTGGATCAGCCTGTATGCTGAATCCTGCACAGGACTGGGAGTCATCTTCCTGGCTCGTTTATGTGGCAGGCGGAGGGGAGGAACCTGAGACTCAGTCAGGCTGCGATTTGTCCCAGGCTTCTCTTGGCTGCCACTTAGCCCCGCCTCCTCCTGGCTGCCACTAATCCCCGCCTCCTTCTGGCTGCCACTAATCCCTGCCTCCTCCTGGCTGCCACTAATCCCCGCCTCCTCCTGGCTGCCACATTCCACAGCCTCCTCCTGGCTGAGGTCTTCCTGTGTATGAAAAAGGGACATAGTTTCAGTATTTTTTACATCAATCACACACGATTTTCACCTCCTGACTGCTGCAAATTGAATGTTAACAAATATAACAGACTATCATTCTGAGCCCAGCATTTTGCATTCTTGTCCCAATTTTGGGTGCCCACTACTGTCTATTGATATGTAAAACACTTTTTTTAATCAGCAATTAGTGATCAATACTAACATCTAGTAAACATCATTTATTTATTGCCCAGAAATCAGTAGAAGAATGCTATACCTGGCTCCAGCTGGGCTCCTCCACTTCTTCCTGGCTGGAAGGCCCAGTTTGGACATCGGAAGCCTCAGCTGGGGTGGGAGGAAGAGTGGAAGGAAGAGTGGAGAGGGATTCCCTGACTTCAGTGTGGTCTGACAGAAATCGCAGTCTCTCATAGTACCACAGTCTGGGGACATAAACGTCATCTGCTGCTGCTCCGGATCTCTGGAAATCTGTGACTTTCTTGCGCTCCCTAAGATAAGTGCTCCTCAGGCCACCAATTTTTGCTTTTAAATAAGGGATGGTTGCTGTGGGGACCACCAGCTTCACCAACTCCAGCAGTTTCTCCAGCGCTGCCTGCCTCTTCTGTTTGTGATTATAGTGGGGGTGTCTCACTTGCCACAGACAGGGCAGCTCCCTGTACTTGTCAATGAACAGGGGCAGGAAATTGTGGTCGTTGAACCCATCCATTTTCTCTGCAAGACACAACACAAGACAAACCCTAATGTCAGGCCAAACTCCCCTAATCTTGTTACAATATAGGCTTCCATTTCGAAGCAGTATAGGCCCAAGTTTAGATCCTACCTTCGTTAGCACGATCGGCGTCTCCGATGCTCCTTCCTCCGCTCACAGATCGTACGAAAGACGCGCGCGTTACGATTTATACACACTGCGCATGCGTATAACTCCGCCCACCCCTGACGTTCTTTCTAGTCTATTCCCCGCCCCTTTTCGTTCGGCGCAGTGGAGGAAGAGCACATGGCAGATAGACAGCAGGATCGTGCTAATTACAGCAACGAGGAGGAGGAGGAGGAAAGGCCGGAGCCTGAAACGACCCGATCCAGAAGGAGATTAAAGGACTCAAATATGTCCTTTGGGGAGATGTTGGAGATGGTGGACATCCTGAAGAAGGCCGACTATGATGGAAAGTATGGGCCTTACCCCAACCACATTGTCCGAAAGGCCAAGATCATGGCGAAAGTGGTCAGGAGTCTGCACCGGAAATTCGGGGTACGATGATCGAAAGATCAGCTCAGGAAGCGGTGGTCGGACCTGAAATTACGAGAACATGAGCAGTACAGAAAGATCCGGAGAGTGCTGCAAAAAAGTAAGTATTTGTGCTGTGTTCCTATTTTTTTTGTGTTTTATTACGTTCGTGCTGCTCCATGTGCTTTTAGGAACTGTTGTACAGTTTAAAATGGCAACTTTCATGTTCATGGGCACATTATTCGTTCGAATCACACATTTTTATTTCGGACGATAAAATACCATTGTTTAGGCCATATGCACTTGGCCACCATTTTGACGCCCTATACTTGGCTTCAAAGAATTTGGTTGTGTAGATGGCTTTGTTACTAGAATGAAATGCAAACTAGATTCTGTGTAAGGAGAGGACACTGAGCAGCTGTTTTCACATCTGGACACTGGAGCACTAGTGTGGGACCCCAGAACACCATTTTTAGTAGGGGGGCCACACAGGTGCTCCAGTGTATACTATAGGGGGGGCTACATCTGTGAAGCTTGTACAAAACAGGTAAAGTATTGCAGCTTGACAAAGGACACTAAAAAAGCTACATCTTGGAACTCTGCTAAAATAGATAATTGTACCCCACTTCCAAGCAATGTTTCATCTTTCTAGTTCTGCCATCAAATATCTGTGTGCTAATTATACCATTTTTGTTTTACATAGCGGAGAAAAGACTCGGAGGACACCCCTCATCCCAGGAGACCAGAGCCCCCCCCCCTGGAAGAAGGGGAGATCCCACCAACACAAGATGAGCAGGAGGAAGAAGACGTGGTGGAACTAGTCACCACAACAGGTGAGTGTCTGCAACCACAGGCTCAGATAAGAGATGGATGGCGGCATTTTTTTGCAAACCTAATTTATTTTGGGTTTCCTCTCTTTTTAGGTGATCGTGAGGTTGTGGATGAAGATCCTTTCACATCCGAAAGTGCCCAGATCCTGATCGGGGAGATCATGGGGTGTAATTTACAATTGGAAAACATCAAGCAAAACATCAATGATGTTATTCCAAAATATAAAAACATCATTGATGTTTTGGGGCGAGTTTAAAACCCCTCCAAATCACTTACTTCTTTTGTGTGCTACAATGTGCTAAATGTTTTTGTGATTTTTCCCAAAGCCAGATTTGGAGGATGCACACAGTGTGCCAACATGTGCTATCTGCCATCACGGGAGATCAATGGACGCGTTTTGGGGGTGCAAACCCTTCCTCAATAATAAAGTAGCGGTGAGGAAGGGCTTTCTCCCCCAAAACACGTCCCTTGATCCCCCGTGATGGCAGATAGCACATGTTGACATTGTGAAATTTGTGTGCATCTTCCAAATTTGGCTTTTCCAGGGGTGATTTCCCCCCATCTGAACGCTATATCAAACACAGTTCCTAAATACTCATGTCTGATATTGCCTTCAAGTTCTACCAAATGTGAACTTTGTAAGATCAAGATTTGTGTCTTTCTTGTTGGTTTTACACAGGCCTGTTTTCTATAAAATGCACATTTTGATTTTGGATAATGACACCACAAAAATTGTTATACAACAAACATGTTGGTTTGTCAGAAAAACCTTTGGTAAATGCACATGTGATTGTGCAGGTATTAAAAAGATTGTTCATCAAGAATGTGTGGATTATTGTCTCAACACTACAACACTTTTGGGTGATGTAATTGTTGTTTTATGAGAAAATGGGGGTTATTTCCTAAGGGCAAATCCTCTTTGCACTACAAGTGCAGTTTCAGTGCAGTTGCAAGTGCACTGGTAGTGCAAAGTGTCTTTGCATTTAGTAAATAACAGCCAACAGTGCTTTGTATAAGGTTACACAATCACGACATTTTCTGCACTCAACACATTTCTGTCAGGGTCAGCTCAAACAAACACAAGCAGTAAATGTCCACAAAGAAGAGCCTGGGGGGAGATGCCTGTCGAGAACTTGACTTCCTGCAGACTTCTCCCTGTGGCCAAATACCACAGGGTAGCGACCAACCTCTGCTCCGCAGTGATGGCTTGCCTCATGCAGGTATCCTGCCTGCTAATATAAGGGGTCAGCAAAGCCAACAAACGGTGAAATACGGGGTCCGTCATCCTGAGAAAGTTCCTGAAATCATCAGGATTATTCTCACGGATCTCACGGAGCAAAGGCATATGACAGAACTGGTCACGCTGAAGCAAACAATTCTTGGTCCATGAACTCCTCCCCACCCTGTTCATGGACTGGACTTGTGTCAAGGTCAGGACCCCAACACCAAGCCCCCGCACAGCACGAACTCTACGAGGAGTACGCATACGAAACATGGCTAGAAAACGGTCGGCTGCTCAGAACGAAGTAACAGAACGCACTGAAGAACAGCAAGGCCTGTGAAGAGCGACCTGAAAAACAGCAACGAGCAGGCAAGATCACACAGAAAACTCCGATACGAACTGACTGCACGCACTGAAGAGCAGATACAAACCCACAAGCACAAACTGAACAGCAGAAAACGATCTGAAAGCCACGAGTCTGAAAAAGCGCGAATCGTCTCTCACCAAACTTTTACTAACACGAGATTAGCAAAAGGAGCCCAAAGGGTGCCGCGCTTGATTCTGAACCGGCCTTTTCTAGTCTCATCGTACGTGGTGTACGTGACCGCGTGGTTGTCGATCGGAAATTCCGACAACTTTGTGCGACCGTGTGTAGGCAAAACAAGTTTGAGCCAACATCCGTCGGAAAAAATCCTAGGATTTTGTTGTCGGAATGTCCGAACAAAGTCCGACCGTGTGTACGCCCTATTAGAGGGGAAGTGTCCAGGGGATGTGTGCTTCAAAACTTTGCCAGTGTCCAATCACCTGAAGGTATGAGCCTATAACTCAGGGTTTAGGAAAACCCTTCCAGTGTCCTGTACTATACTACACGATATGGAACTTACATGTTAGTCAAGATTCCTTTATTTTAGCTTTGGATCGAGTTGAGAAGGATTAGAGCCCCAGTCAGGTTTTTATTGCTACCTGCACCTTTATTTGGGAGATTTACGTCTCTATTTCCCCTGTTTACCATTATCACCGAAGCAGAAAGTGTTTGGAGGGATTTCCTCTCTGTTTTGCCTGTTGGACAGGAAGCCAAGGTAAATGTCCCCAATGTCATGTAATACCCTATACAAAATGATTTGAAGAAAAAAAAGTTTCGCCTTTATTTCTACTTTAAGGTCTGGTGGATGGGCACCCTTGAATGTACAAAGCACGTTGGCCTGTTTACTTGGAATGATGAAATAAATGTACAAAATGTTCACCCCTTCTGCTGCCAAGTGCTCAGGGAAAATAAAAAAACATTTTGTGGTTTTATTTAGTGCCTGATAAACTTTCTATTCTCTGTCCTAAATCAGAATAAAAATTTGAAAAAATGTATCCAATTCATTCATCTTTCCCCTCCAAACGTTCTTCCAAAACTGAGTAATAATATGTTTTGCAATCCCAATATTTTATGCCCATAATATGATGTATTTTGGAGACTAAAAGCCACCCATCACATTATGACCCTTGTACCAGTTACTGATTTCACAACCTGGGAAGTTGATTGATCCTCCGTATTGAAAGCAGCCCCTAAGGTACCCCACAGGATATGAATATCCCAGGATGAGAACCACAGTTCCAACCCGCTCTATTCAGAGCATTCAAATGTTATGGCTGAAGTGCTTGGCATATTTCCAACACCCGGGCAGCCCCAGTTGAACGTACAGTCTGTCAATGACATAAATGGTTGTGTGCTGCTGTACTTGTGTATATGGTGTGGTGCTATAGTAAAAATGAGTACAGCGTTTTGGCGTATGCATAAAATTGAACATTTTCTGTACAGCGGCACGCAGCCGTTCATGTCAATGACAGTTTGTACACTGCACCTGGGCTGCCACTGTGGAAGAAATATGCTAAGCATTAAGCTGAATGGGCCCAGTTGTCTAAACGACACAAAGCCAGCATGCTGACTTTTTCTGAGCTCTTCTCATTTGCCCCTGCCCTATGTCTCACCTCATGAGAGTAGACCACGGCAATGATGCCTGTTAGGAAGCAGCAGAAGAACATGACCAGCACAGACTCCACCATGTAATCTTTGGTCCTCACTTCTGGCTGGGGAGGTTGCGGCATGCCCATCGATCCATCATTCTGCAAAGATCAGAGTATCAGTCAACGGGGTATAATTACACAATGACCCTGGCACAGAGTGCAACCTTGTGGAATTATAGAACTGTATGAATGCCATCAATGTCTTTACTACATACTACATTGTATTCTGATAAGAGAGATTTACCCTCTCTGCCTGTCTTGGTGGTCACCATCACAGAGTGTAATGGCGAATCCAAAATGTTATGGTCACCAAAACTAGTGACAGGAATTTTTCTTCACTTTGAAGAGATTTCCTCTTCCTGTTGTATCTTCAGGACAGGAAGTGAAGAGAGATCTCCCTAGTAGGACACAGCAAAAAAAAAAAAAAAAAAAGTACTTCAACTCTTTCCTGCTCATTTAAAACTTAAAAAAAAAAGGTTTGGCATTAGATATACTTTAATTTCATACAATTGATAGAGTTGAACATTCTTTGTGACTTTTAAAACATAATATTTTTTAAAAGTTTTATTATACTGTGGCTTGTGTGATGGTTATGTTTATTTTTCATTTTTTACACAAATTGAGTTTTTTTTTATATATATATAGTTTAACTGAAAGGGCATATTTAATTTGTTTGGCACTACTGGGTGAAGCACCCCTCTGATTCTTTTATTTATTGGTGAGGGATTCAGCAATATCTCTGCAGTCCCAACTATAGTTAATACAGACACTATGGAAAATGCAGCAGATACTGCTGAGCTCAGCACGGTTCACCAGCCAGACCCTCCAGTACTGCTTCATTTAGGCATGAATAATTCACTGCCTTTCTGGAAGAAAGAGCTGCAACAACAGTCTTCCAAATATCTAATTTCCTTGTCATTCCTCACAGGACATGTAGAGGACAAACTCCACCATGATACATCATGATGAAGAAAGTATGAGCAAAGAACTCAGTCCAGATGGCTTTCTGAAATTAGCTTATTGTGGATTCTAATGGTAAGTGTCACATCACAAAGCTGTAGTTAAAAAAAAAAAAATAATAATTTTTTCAAACATAAAATATAAATATTAATCATGTGATCATTTTTGTGTCAAAATGTCCAATTCATAAATATAGATATTGCATTGATGTGAAATGTTTAATTTTCTGATTGAAATTACCATGTAAACCTCCCAAGATCAATGAAAAAGTATAATTTCTTCCCCTCGTTCAAACAATCACTGTCAAAAATCTTGACACCATCACCTCTATAATATTTCCAAAATACACTCCATCTCAACCAATGACACCACAAAAATAATCTTTATTAATATTATTGCAACTCGCTGGCCTACCTCTACACAGGCTTTTCCCCCTACAGTCTTTCATGAAGGCTGCTACCAGACTCATACACCTTACCAACCACTCAGTTTCCAATGCCCCTCTCTGCCAATCCCTCCACTGGTTTCTGCTCAGCCAGCAGCCAATGGATAAAATTCAAAATACCAACAACATTCAACACCATCCACATCTGTCCTAAGATATATTACCAGCCTCAAAATACCACCCAATTCACCCTCTTCGCACCTCCCAAGACTTCCTGCTCTCTAGCTACGTTGTCACCTCCTCCCATGCTGTTCTCCAGAACCTGTCTGATCCTCCAAAACACCCTACTCAAATCTGTCCACTTATCTCCTACACCAGTGAAGGAAAACTTTGGCACCCCAGATGTTTTGGAACTACATTTCCCATGATGCTCAACTACACTGCAGAGTGCATGAGTATCATGGGAAATGTAGTTCCAAAACATCTGGGGTGCCAAGGTCCAACATCACTGTCCTATACTGTCCGCCTTTAGGCGTTCCCTGCAAATCTTTTCTGTAAAGCCTATCCCACTTCTACCTAAAAACTGAACTTTTACCTTCTCCATCAACTCATCCCCCAGTTATTGTCTTTTGTATCACTTGCTCCTCCCATTTGGACCGTACACTTTCATGAGCATGGCCCTCCTAACCCTTTTGTCTTGTATTGTACTATAACTGTGCTGTCTCCCTTTATTCTGTAAAGTGCTGCACAAACTGTTGGTACTATATATATCATGTGTAATACTAAGGCCGGTCATAGACAAAGTGAATGTCTTTCCTGCAAACCTCTCGATTTCCCCATCAATCCAGTTAGTGTTGACAGGGGAGTCTCTCCCGCTGAACCATTGTGTTCTCCCTGGTGGGGGAAGCTATCCCTGCCGGGAGGACACAGTGATTATTGCTAGCAACTGTAACAGCCGTTAGCAATAATCCAATGTAAAATATGGCAGGCTGATTGTACCAAAGTTGATTGATCCTTCAAATTGGGTACATTCAGCCTGCCCATACATGGTTCGAATCTCAGCTGGAGATTTGAACCTTCTATGGCCAACTTAAAAGTATTAATAATAAGATATTGATAATAATGCCGGACAGATAAAAAAAGATAACAATCATATCAGCTTTCTATTCATTATTAAATTTATTTTGTGACTGCAGCTATTGTAAGTAGCCCAATTTGACTTGGTATCAGCTTCTTGCAATCTCTTATAGCGCAGCACTCAGACTGGGAGAGGGAGGGACGAGGACTGCCAGGTGTGTTGCAGGCAAATGTGCTGATAGAGGGACAGAGCAGTGTGAGGAGAGGAATGACCTTATCAGTCTGCTGCTCTTTAATTGTCCAGTCAGCAGGCTGTGGTTGGAGAAAGGACGCTGTATTCCATAACTGTAAGTGGGGTTATCCATCCGACTGTGCCGTGTGTCAGAGTTGTGTAAATCTCAGGAATGGATGGACAGAAATGCAAACCCTTTGGCAGGTAAAACAGATACTGTATGTGCCTTCATTTATCTGTGTATGCAGCTGTTTCCCTGACGTTCATCTTTAGGCTCCTTGAACAAAGGGCTTTAAAAAACAACATGTGCTTTTGTCATTTTTGTACAGGAGTTTGGGAGCTTTTTGCATTTTTTTTTCTGCCAGAAAACTGCTCTCAAAAATGCAAACCAGGAAGGTTTTTTTCTGCCTCTAAACACTGAACTTAATGTGCATGGACACATAGAATATCATTGAGCTGCTTCTACAGGTAAAAGTACAGGGATCATTGTATGTCTGTAAAAAATAACACAAGAAGGTGCAAACTCCTAGTGCATTACCAAAACCATTTATTAAAAACACACAACAGTGTTATACTCACAAAATTGGAATAAAATCCAGCTTATCAGGCAAACAGCTCCAGCTGGTGACATGGGTTTCTCATCTGATGCCACATGGTGGAAAAGCTTACGTGTTTCGGCGGAAGGAAATGCCTGGATTTTTTTCCAATTTTGTGACTATAACACTGTTGTGTGTTTTTAATAAATGGTTTTGGTGGTAATGCACTAGGTGTTTGCGCTCTCTTGTGTATGTTTTTACAGTATTCAGAAGACCGCCCAATCTGATGAGGGCTGCATTGTTAAAACTATTGCCTGCCATATTCCTTTTTTGGGGAGTTCTTTGGATTGAGTGCTGGATGGTTGCTATTTATTTATCATTGTATTTCTGTATGAGCCCTCAAATAGAAATGATAGCAAACAGAACAGGAGAGCCCTCACCAGAGAAAACGTTTTTTTGCATGTTTTCCTACATTACATAGGCATCTTCTTTACATCTTTTTATTGGGAGCAGGGGTGCAAAGTGGTCCCATATCCAAGGAAGGCCCATGAGGGTGTCCCGAGGTCAGAAAATACAGTCATGCTTTCCTGATTGCAGTTTTCCCTTCCTGACAAACAGCCTGCAGTCACATTTTCTCTGGTACCGGTCCCTCCTCGCTCCATTACAGGAACACACCAGCTTTCCAAGTTAACTGAGGACACTGGATACATGTTATGGAAGCAAGATTCTAATTAAGCTTTTATGGGGTTGCTATGGGGGTGTTGGAAGAGTTTTAGGGGGTGCCCTGGTGACTGGTGTCCAGGTGTCAGGCAGTGAGAAACCTGGGAAGAGGATGTAAGGACCAGGCTGTCCGGGTGAATCCCGGACAGGTGGCAACCCTAATGAGTCATGCCTGCCCCAAAGCCTGGCATCTCAATTCCATGGACAGCTTTCAGGACTGTTTGTGTCTGAACCGCTTCACTCCCCATAAAAGTCAATGGGAATGTAAAAACAGTTCAAGGCAGGTTGATGAAGCTTAGAGGAAGGTTTACTGTGGGTTAGAACAAGGCCAACTTCACAGCTCATCAAATGAGAATGATCTCTGAAGCATCTCAAAATGATTTCAATTGCAAGCTGAATGTACCTGAAAACAAGCTGTATTTGCCCAACAATTACCCTTTTTTATCCCATTACAAATAACTTTTGTCTTTGGTTTACTGATCCTTTAAAGGGGAACTAAACTTATTAATTTAAAATTAACTACTGTAAACCCATTGATTTAAGTTTTAAAAAACAGTTATATTACGCCACACGCGTGTAACTGTCAATGTAACTGTCCCATTTGCTTGTGCTCTTAACCAAACTGTCAAACCATTAACTGGCTGGTGTCATAACTGATCACATGTGCAACATCATAGCAAAGATGGCAGCTTCCTTGGTTTAAAATGATAGGAGAGTTTAGTTCCTCTTTAACTGTTTTCTGAAATAGTTATTTTCAAGGCATGCCATAAGACCCCCTTCACACTGGGGCCGCAGCCACGTAAGCGCTAAAGCGCCACTCATTTTACCGGGGCTTAAGCGCTGTTTCAGCAGCTCTTTTTGTCCGCTAGCGGGGCACTTTTAAGGGGTTAAAAACTCCTGTGTTGGGCAGGGCGTTTTGGGAGCGCTAAATACAGCGCTCCCAAACCGCCCCAAAGATGCTTCTTGTAGGACTTTTCTGAACGTTCTGCAAGTGCATACCTCCCAATTTTTTGAGATGGGAATGAGGGACATCTATCAGCAAAAGTATGCAGGCATAGGACACACCCCTTGCCACGCCCCCTTAAAGGAGAATTGTACAAAAACACAAGATTGGTTAAACCCACCAGTGCTTTTTACCACTAATATTCCTTTATATTGGTTTTTGGAATTTACAAATGCAGCAATTTAGAAATCGGATGAAAGGCTTAGCACTGCAAAACACTTTTTGAAAGATAAAAAGTGCATTTTTTATACAACTATATAGATCAGACCAAAATGAGGGACAAATGAGGAGGAATGAGGGACAGAGGGACATTGCCCCAAATCAGGGACAGTCCCTCGAAATCAGGGACAGTTGGGAGGTATGCAAGTGCACCGCCCGAGTGTAAAAAGTTACACTTGAATGAATGGGAGGCGGTTTTCAGGCACTTAGCAGAGGCTATTTCCAGTGCTAAAGCGCCTGAAAACCGCCCCAGTGTGAAAGGGGTCTCATGATAAATGTGAATAGTTGCTTTGTGCTCTCAACTGAACTGTCAAGCCATCAAATGGCTGGTGTCAACTGATCACATGTGCAGCATCATGGCAACTGCAGATCAAACAGGGGCTAAGATAGCAGCTTTCTTGGCTGTCAAGGATAGGGGGGTTTAGTTCCATTTTTAGGGCCTATTCACACCAGATGCATTGGGCTGTGCTAGTCTCTCTTGCTCAGTCCCAGCACATGAAGAAGGCAAAGTGCACACCATTGTGTTGCATTGGTGTGCACTGAAATAAGGCAATGCGCTTTTTTTCACTGTATAATGTTGCAATGTACTACAGCACACTGCAATTTGCTGCAGGGATTACACATGAATGGAATGTTGTTTTGTAACATTCCAAAAAAAGCTGAAAAAAGTAAACTGTAATCAGTAAACCAGCGACCTTATTACGATGCGACTGCTGGTGTAAACAAGCTCTAAACCTAGATTCATGCATTTTTATGCTTCATGCATTTTTTTGGGTAGGAGGATACTTGACGTTAAGCACAAAACTCCACCAAAAATGCATGTACATGTGTTTTCATGCTCTCCTACTGAAGTCTATGGGGGTTAAAAAAAACAAAAAAGCATTCGCTGCACCAAAAGAAACATATGTACTTTTTTCAAAAATCACATTGCACCATGCTGCATTGATGTGAACAGGCACCACAGAAAATAATGTGATTTCCATTGTTGTGCATTACAGTGCAACAGCAGACGCAAAACAAAAGACAGTAGTATGAACGAGGCATTGTGATTGTAAATGTTTGTTTCCTATGCTTGCTATGGGGGTACTTGTGCATGCTCACTTTGAGCCAGCTCTGTGTGTATACATATAAGACACACAGAGTGCATGTTGACTCCACCCCCTGATCCCTCCTCATTGGCTGTGATTGACAGCAGCAGGAGCCAATGGCTCCCACTGCTGTGTCTGAACCAATGAGAAGAGAGAGAGCCAAGAGACTCACTGCTCTTGTGCACATTCCTGAACTGAGATGGGACTCAGGTAAGTATTTGGGGGGGGGGGGGGGCTGGTGGGCAGAAGCTACATACTGAAGATTTTTTTACCCTAAAGCCCAAAATTAGTTTAAAAAAAATCCCATTTAATGGGGCTGCACCCGCACTGCATGGGTTAACTGCTCATTTTGTCTATGGGTGAATACAGAGCCTATACTCACCCAATCCTCCGGAAAACAGTGCTTCCTCACATCCAGAGCCGGTCTATGGGCGTGATGACATCAGGAACACTTCACCACTCACCGCATGGTGGGACAAACACCACAAAGAACGGTCTTGCGCTGGGAGGATCGGAGGATTAGGTGAATATATCTGGGCTTTCCTGACCCCTAGACAAAAACAAACGGCTAACCCATGCAGTGCGGGCACAGCCCCAAGACATGGGAAAACAAACATTGCCTGAAGTTCAGCTTTAATGCAGAGGATGCAATAAGGTAAAAAAACCTTCAGGCTCCAGGCTCGGTTCACACTAGTGCGGGTCGTGCGTCCTGCATGTGCTCGGACACGGCAACCCATTCATTTGAATAGGCTGCTGTGCCACGTGAACTGCATAAAAAAGGTGAATGCACCTTTTTAAAAACCATACGGTTTCCCTGTGGTTTCTGCGATCGCGCTGCAGGCCGAAACGCGTGGGCGTGCCATTCAGAATGAATGGCAGCCCTGAGCATTCCGCAAGAGCAGTGCGATTCGACTGCGGGTGCAGGAATCAATGCGATTCGGCTGTGGATGCAGGAATCGATGCGATTCCCGCACCTGCAACTGGAACGTACAGCCCGCACTAGTGTGAACTAAGCCTTAGAACCGCTGCAAGCTGTTAGAAAGCTGTTTATGCAGATACAATTCTCATATATTATACTACAATTACTATTTTTACCACTAGGTGGCAGTGTAAAGAGGTGATCTCTCAGGTAGTTCATGGTTATGAGGTCATTTCCTGTCTCTGTCTTCCTGTTTCCTATAAAACCAAGAAGGATTCCTAGCAACATGTTCAGTGGCTTCTGACAGGTAAGAAGACATGTTAAGCAGCAGATATCCGGCCTTTCTGTGCACTTAACATGTATCTTTGGGTAAAATCACACATTTTATTACATTTATTTCTAGCCTGCGCCTATTAATCTGAATGATATTGAAGTTTGTAAACTTACAGTGTGAAGACCCCCACAGATTTACTGTCTTGAATTGTGTGACACGTAGTCACCCTGTGAGTAGCACTGCCGTGTCACACATATCACAGAGCCTGCCTTCTGATCTACAGAGGTGATAAGAGGAGGAGCTTCAGGAGGCGGAGTCAGTACAGGAATCACTGCTTGCAGGTAGCAAGGTACCATGTAGTCCTTAAAAATGGAAAGTCATCAGCCGAGACCTGAAAAGCATGCAGGGAATCCAGGAAATTGTGAAAAGAGATGGCCAACAGACAGGCAGAACTTAGAACAAAAAAGAGATTTTTCAAGTGAGCTTATATTGGACCGTTGCCCATCACATTTAACATAAAAAGTTGGGTTTAGAGGGGGTAGTAGTCCTGAGCCTCCCAGGACTGGTCAGGATTGGTATAATTCTGGGACATCCCCCAAACAAATGGGAAATTATTTGCAGGAGCTTCTAGATCCTAGACGTCCTGTAAACCTATTGTTCATTTTGGATAGAGTGTTGGGGGGGCGGTAAAACCGCTGTCAGTGTTTTAATTTTATTTTTTACTTCTGTGTCCCAGGGAGACACTTTCTGTCCTATAAACCTCACAGGAAGTGAAAACACGTCTTTCCAATGTATGGAAATGCCCTCTAAGGGCTAGTTTACAGTAGTTTTGCCCCAGAGCGATCTGCAGTGGATCGCGTTTCAGAGGGCGTTTACAGGTCAGGAAGTGTTATGTCGCCTCCTCAATGTCTGTTTTAACCCCTAAAAGGCCACACAACTGTGCATGGCATACGATTACTGCACAGGCCCATTCACTTGAATATGTGGTTATGGTTTATTGAAAATGTTTCAGATAGAGCAAACCAATGTTGGAACCTCTGTCAGGGTTGATGGGAAATTTGAAATTTTAGCGTTGTCACATGAACAGGAGGTGAGAAGAAATTTTTCAATGGAGACACCTGTTCTGGTGACAACTAAGGGGCAATTTCTCCTCCGTTTACAAGAGGTAAAAGGTAATCTTTCTGAGCTGCACATTTACAATTGACTACAATCGGACATGACACTTACCATGGAACACTGTCTCAATAATACTACAGGCAGAATAAACACTGAATTGTCAGTGTAGTATTATTGCTACACTTCTCTTTCATTCAGTGGCATTTCTAGGGGGGTGCGGGCCGCACCCGGGTGACACCCACTAGAGGGGTGACACCCGTGGGTAGCAGCCTCGCTAACACTGCAGGCTGCCTACACTCTCGGGTCTCGCCGGCTATCTCCCTCAGCGGAGCGGACCGAAGCCGCTTCCCCTCCTCTGTTTAAATCCACACAGGAGCCCGAGGGACACACACCACTGTGTACAGCATATCCGTCCGCACTGTTCTGGGGTCTGTACACTTTACTATAGAGTATGTAGATGGACATTGGCAGGGGGGGTGTCTATACTGATGGGGGGTCTGCACTGAGGAGAGGGGGTATCTATACTTATGGGGGGTCTGCACTGAGGAGGGGGGTGTCTATACTGATGGGGGGTGTCTATACTGATGGGGGATCTGCACTGAGGAGGGGGTGTTTATACTGATGGGGGGGGGTCTGCACTGATGGGGGATGTCTATATTGATGGGGGGTGTCTATACTGATGGGGTGGTCTGCACTGAGGGGGGGTGTCTATACTGATGGGGGGGTCTGCACTGAGGGGAGGTGTCTATACTGAAGGGGGTCTGCACTGAGGGGAGTGTCTATACTGAAGGGGGTCTGCACTGAGGAGAGTGTCTATACTGATGGGGGGGTCTGCACTGAGGGGAGTGTCTATACTGATGGGGGGGTCTGCACTGAGGGGAGTGTCTATACTGCTCGGGGGGTCTGCACTGAAGGGGGTGTCTATACTCAATGGGGGGGTCTGCACTGATGGGGGGTGTCTATACTGATGGGGGGTGTCTATACTGAGGGGGGGTGTCTATACTGATAGGGGTCTGCACTGAAGGGGGTGTCTATACTGATGGGGGGTCTGCAGTGAGGGGAGTGTCTATACTGATGGGGGGTTTGCACTGAGGGGAGTGTCTATACTGATGGGGGGTTTGCACTGAGGGGAGTGTCTATACTGATGGGGGGTTTGCACTGAGGGGAGTGTCTATACTGATGGGGGGGTCTGCACTGAAGGGGGTGTCTATACTGATGGGGGAGGTCTGCACTGAGGGGAGATACTGATGGGGGGGTTTGCACTGAGGGGAGTGTCTATACTGATGGGGGGGGTCTGCACTGAGGGGAGGTGTCTATACTGATGGGGGGGGGGGGTTCTGCACTGATGGGGGTGTCTATACTGATGGGGGGTCTGCACTGAGGGGAGGTGTCTATACTGATGGGGGGTCTGCACTGCGGGGTGTCTATACTGATGGGGGTCTGCACTGGGGGGAGTGTCTATACTGATGGGGGGGGTCTGCACTGAGGGGAGTGTCTATACTGATGGGGGGGTCTGCACTGAAGGTGGGCGTCTATACTCAATGGGGGGGTCTGCACTGAGGGGGGTGTCTATACTGATGGGGGTCTGCACTGAAGGGGGTGTCTATACTGATGGGGGGGTCTGCAGTGAGGGGAGTGTCTATACTGATGGGGGGCCTAAACTGAGGGGAGGTGTCTATACTGATGGGGGTGTCTATACTGATGGGGGGTCTGCACTGGGGGGGTGTCTATACTGATGGGGGTCTGCACTTAGGGGAGTGTCTATACTGATGGGGGGTCTGCACTGAGGGGAGTGTCTATACTGATGGGGGGGTCTGCACTGAAGGTGGGCGTCTATACTCAATGGGGGGGCTGCACTGAAGGGGGTGTCTATACTGATGGGGGGTTTGCACTGAAGGGGAGTGTCTATACTGATGGTGGGGTCTGCACTGAAGGGGGGTGTCTATACTGGGGGGGGGGGGTCTGTGCTGAGGGGGGACTATAGTTGGTGGAGGGGGGTGACACCAATTTTTTCCACACCGGGTGACGCCACTGCTTTCATTCAAGCAGAACTAAACATACAAGTAGTCAGGCTATTAAGTGCAGAAGAGACAGGCAATATTTATTCTGTAATAAAATAAACCTACTCGCAGTCTTAAGTGCCATGCACAAAGAGCTGTGCATGCGCGTCTCGGTGTGCCAGGGTGACGTTCCCCTGTGCAGGTATAAATTAGGAGGGCTGAAGACCGGCACCCAGGAGAAGCCAGGGAGACATTGAATTGTTGGGGAGGAGTAGAGTTGCCACCTCATCCCTTTAAACCCGAACACATATTGATTACACAGGTTCTGAGGCTGATTAAGGTAATTAAACTCACTTGGTGCCTTATGTGCACTAAATTAGTCTCAGAACCTGTATAATTCATATGTGTTCGGGTTTAAAGGAATGAGGAGGCAAGTATGGTGACCTAAGCTGGCTACACACAGATCGAAATTCGAACAGTTCAGCAGGAACCTAACAAATTTTGATCTGTGTGTAGCCCTCCCTCTCTGTAGAAGCCGATCGCTGACCGTCTTCTGTTCTGCTGGAAAACCAAAATTCAATCAGCCACTGCAGCCAATGGCTGCAACGGAGTCCTCCATGGGAGGAGTCCCTGCTGTCAGATATACAATAGCACAGCGCGGGGGAGATTCCTGCATCCACCTCACTTGTGTAGATGGAGGAATCTGTGGGGTTGATTTACTAAAACTAGAGAGTGCAAAATCTGGTGCAGCTCTTCATAGAAACCAATTAGCTTCCAGGTTTTTTGTCAAAGCTTAACTGAACAAGCTGAAGTTAGAAGCCAATTGGTTTCTATGCACAGCTGCACCCGACTTTGCACTCTCCAGTTTTAGTAAATCAAACCTTTTGAGTTTTTTTTTTTTTCCTCGTTAAGCCTGTTGGTTAAACAAAAAAAAAACTCATAGTGTGTACCCAGCTTCAGTTATGCTTTAAAGAATAGCTAATAGTTTTTTTTTTTAGTTTTGGATAGAGTGAAGAGGGGTAATAACTCCTGTCAGGTTTTCGTCTGTGCCCCCGTTAGGGAGATTCACCCTCTCTATTTGTCCTGTTTGTCATTATCATCAACAGTGAAAGATCATTCTAAATTTTGGGTTGCCACCAGAACAGAAATAGAGGGAAAATCTTTTAAAGGGGACACCAGCTCTGATGAACCTGATGCCTATTTTGTCATTTTGGAGAGATTTTTCATATTGTGTGTATGGGCCTTTAGTCTGCAGGTTCTGTGAAACAGAATGAAAATGTTTGGCGACACTTATAGGACTATATATACTGTTCTAAATTATTATTATGTGTTAAATAATTATATGAGGGCAATTTCATGCAGATATATACAGTACATATATTTGAGCTTGTGATGTCTGCTGAGGAATAGTGTTAATGTGATTCTATTGGTTTCTAACAAGTCCACTTTAACCTCTTCTGGACCGCCTTACGCAGCTATACTGCGGCAGGGCGGCTCTCCTGAGCAAAATCACATACCTGTACGTGATTTAGTGCACTGGTTCTGGGGCGCGCGAGCGCCACTGCTGGTGGACCCGCTCCCGCTGTGATTGGACACAGCAGGAGCCAATCAGCGGGTCCGGCGGACCTGATGTTCGCCGGCACCCTGCGATCGTTCTCAGGAGAAGCAGAAGGGCGATCTGCCTGTGTAAACAGGGCAGACCGCCGTACTGTTAAAGGTGAAGATGAAGATCTTGTGTTTCTGCTAAGCAGGAACACAGATCTCTGTCTTCCCCCACAGTTAGAAAACACTACCTAGGAACACATTTAACCCTTTGATCGCCCCCAATGTTAACCCCTTCCCTGTCAGTGTCATTAGAACAGTGACGGTGTATTTTTTTTTTTTTTTTTTTTAGCACTGGTCCCCAAAAAGTGTAACTTAGTGTTAGATGTGTCCGCCACAATGTCGCAGTCCCGCTAAAAATTGATCACCGCCATTACCACTAAAAGATAAAAATAAAACACATTCCATAAATCTATCCCATAGTTTGTAAACTCTATAACTTTTGGCAAACCAATCAATATACGCTTATTGGGATTTTTTGTTACCAAAAATATGTAGCAGAATACATATTCTCCCAAATTGATGAATAAATTAGATTTTTTACATTTTCTTATTGGATGTTTTATAGCATAAAGTAAAAAATATAGTTTTTTTTTTTTAATTGTCGGTCTATTTTTGTTTATGGCGCAAAAAATAAAAACTGCAGAGGTGATCAAATTCCACCAAAAGAAAGCTCTATTTGTGGGAAGAAAAAGGACATCAAATTTATTTGGGTACAACGTCGCACGACCACGCAATTGTCAGCTAAAGTAACGCAGTGCTGTATCGAAAAAAAAATGGCCTGGTCATGAAGTGGGGTAAACCTTCTGGGGCTGAAGTAGTTAAACACAGCTTTCGCATGAAGTAGTTTGGCATGTAGAGAGTTTTTTTTCTTACTATGATATAGGGATATGACCCTGGCGGCAGGTTCTGATGTGCGTAGACATTCTGCAACGTCGGGCCAGACTGGTACATGACAGCCATCGAGCCAGAGAAGTTATTTTGATAATTGGGGTACAGCAGATGTGCAATCTTGGGGTCCGGGGGAGAATACGGTGGAGGGTCCCCAACAAATGCAGTGTTCTCTATGCCTTTAGGCTCCTCTGAGGTAGGTTTGGGCTGCTGCGGTGGTTGGACGAGTTCTGTACTTGGAGTGTTAGCTCTTTGGCCCATTTCCACAGCTGCTTCGTTCCTTTCTTCTTCTTGTTGGATCCGAACTTCCATTTCTGTCAAAAGAACATAAAATCTGTTAGTCTAATGTACACACCACTCCCTCTAATATATTTGAGGCTAATTTATCAAAGTATGTGCTCTAAGGAAGTATGTGTCTGGGTATGTACGTGGCAACTAGATTTAAACATTCATTCTCCAGCTGTCCTTTTTCAGTTCAGGTTTTGATTAATGTTTGCTCTGAGACAATTCATATTCCCAACAATTTGATGAGTGACACCAACAGGCTTATTCAATAGAAAATGGAAATGTCACACTGATATACAAGTGTAAAAATCTAACCAACAGCATTTCAGGCTTTCTGTTAGGTTGTTATGCTTTGCTGCACATCCTCTTAGCAGGCCTTCCCAGGTACCCCATACTGCCCAAATCCAGCGGATCTGTCCAAGGGTATAAACTAGGGTTGCACCGATACCACTTTTTTAAGACCAAGTACAAGTACCGATATTTTTTTTTTACTTGCCAATACCAATACGTTTTTTTTTTTAATGTCATTTGACAGTGGCACTAATATGTGGCACTGATGAGGTGTGGACTGTCAGTAGTTTTCTTTAATTTTAATTTTTACAATTTTATTTTTTACAATAAATTTTTTGTATTTTTTTTTTTAAATGTTTTCACAATTTTACTTTTAAATATTTATTACAATGTTTCCTTTTTTTTTTTTTTTTTTTTTTTTTTTTTAATCAACCCTGTGGGGGGGGGGGATGCTTTTGGTGAGATGTCAGGGGTATAAACAGGACCCCTGACATCTTCCCTTTGAGACACGGATAGGAACTGAGGACACAGATTCCCCAGCCCCTTTCTCTGCAGCCTCAGCTTCACTGAAGATGAATGGAGAGAAGACAGAGGCTCCTCTCCATTCATAAACTAAAGCATCATAAACACAGTTTGAGATGCTCAGTTATGAATGGACAGAGTCAGTGATCACTGACTCTGTCCATTCAGAAAAGGAAGGAGCCAGTAAATGACATAGATATCTATATCTATATATAGCTATACAGTTGTGCTCATAAGTTTACATACCCTGGCAGAATTTATGATTTCTTGGCCATTTTTCAGAGAATATGAATGGTAACACAAAAACATTTCTTTTACTCATGGTATTTGGCTGAAGCCATTTATTATCAGTCAACTGTATTTACTCTTTTTTAAATCATAATCACAACAGAAACTACCCAAATGACCCTGATCAAAAGTTTACATACCCTGGTGATTTTGGCCTGATAACATGCACAGGTTGACACAAAGGGGTTTGCATGGCTATTAAAGGTAACCATCCTTACCTGTGATCTGTTTGCTTGTAATTTAGTGTGTGTGTATAAAAGGTCAATGAGTTTCTGGACCCCTGACAGACCCTTGCATCTTTCATCCAGTGCTGAACTGACGTTTCTGGATTCTGAGTCATGGGGAAAGCAAAAGAATTGTCAAAGGATCTGCGGGAAAAAGTAGTTGAACTGTATAAAACAGGAAAAGGATATAAAAAGATATCCAAGGAGTTGAGAATGCCAATCAGCAGTGTTCAAACTCTAATCAAGAAGTGGGGTTCCACGGTCAGGTAGACCAACTGAAATTTCAACCACAACTGCCAGGAAAATTGTTTGGGATGCAAAGAAAAACCCACAAATAACTTCACGTGAAATACAGGACTCTCTGAAAACATGTGGTGTGGCTGTTTCAAACTGCACAATAAGGAGGCACTTGAAGAAAGAAGGGCTGCATGGTCGAGTTGCCAGAAGAAAGCCATTACTACGCAAATGCCACAAAGTATCCCGCTTACAATATGCCAAACAGCACAGAGACAAGCCTCAAACCTTCTGGCACAAAGTCATTTGGAGTGGTGAGACCAAAATTGAGCTTTTTGGCCACAACCATAAACACTACATTTGGAGAGGAGTCAACAAGACCTATGATGAAAGGTACACCATTCCCACTGTGAAACACGGAGGTGGATCGCTGTTTTGGGGATGTGTGAGCTACAAAGGACAGAAAATTTGTTCAAAATTGATGGCAAGATGAATGCATTATGTTATCAAAAAATACTGGAGGAACATTTGCATTCATCAGCCAGGAAGCTGCGCATGGAACATACTTGGACATTCCAACATGACAATGATCCAAAACACAAGGACAAGTCGACCTATCATTGGCTACAGCAGAATAAAGTGAAGGTTCTGGAGTAGCCATCTCAGTCTTCTCACCTCAATATCATTGAGCCATTCTGGGGAGATCTCAGACGTGCAGTTCATGCAAGACAGCCCAGGAATTTACAGAAACTGGAGGCTTTTTGCCAAGAGGAATGGGCAGCTTTACCATCTGAGAAGATAAAGGGCCTCCTCCACAAATTAGGGTTGCCACCTCATCCCTTTAGCCCTGGTTCACACAGGGGCGGCACGACTTGCAGGTCGCCTCAAACGACTTCTGTATAGAAGTCTATGCAAGTCGCCTCAAGTCGCCCCCAAAGTAGTACAGGAACCTTTTTCTAAGTCGGAGCGACTCGCGTCGCTCCTATTAGAACGGTTCCATTGTACAGAAGGGGAGGCGACTTGTCAGGCGGCTAGGTCGCCTGACAAGTCGCCCCTGTGTGAACCGGCACATCAACCTGAACACATATTAATTACACAGATTCTGTGGCTGATTAAGGTGGTAATTAAACTCACTTGGTGCCGTATCTGCATTAAATTTGCCTCAGAACCCGTGTAATTCATATGTGTTCGGGTTTAAAAGGATGAGGTGGCAACCCTACTACAAAAGATTTCATGCTGTCATCGATGTTAAAGGGGGCAATACACGGTATTAAGAACTGGAGTAAGTAAACTTTTGATCAGGGTCATTTGGGTAGTTTCTGTTGTAATTATGATTTAAAAAGAGTAAACACAGTTGATTGATAAAAAATGGCTTCAGCCAAACACTAACCGTGAGTGGAAGAAAAGTTTTTGTGTTATCGTTCATATCCTCTGAAAAACGGGCAAGAAATCATAAATTCTGCTAGGGTATGTAAACTTATGAGCACAACTGTGTGTGTGTGTGTGTGTATATGTGTATGTATATATATGTATATATATATATATATATATATATATAAAAATCTCGACTCCTTACTCCGCTCTCCATCCTGAAAGATCTGGGGGGACACACGGGGGGGGGGTAACCGGAGGATACAGAGGGGGACCGGAGGACACAGTGGACAGTCTGAAATGATCGGTGCGACGATGGGGGGAGTTACAATCACCGCTTTTCCTGTGTGGCTTTCAATAAAGCAGCTGAAACCCGTGGGGGGGAGAGGAGGAGAAGCAGCTGTCGGATGCTTTAATGAAAGCCATGCAGGGAGATCGGTGATTGTAACTCCCCCCACCGCTGCACCAATCGTCCCTGACTGTCCAAGTATCGGGTCAAGCATCGGAGCATTTGCACGAGTACAAGTACTATTGATACTAGTATCGGTATCTGTGCAACCCTAGTTTAAACAGAATCCCAGGGTCCTGCAAGTCCAAGACCTGTTCTGCACAATTGTCAACCCAGCCAAGCTATCCTTGTGCAGGGAAAGCTGTCTTGCAATTTCCATACTTGAAGTACCACTGACTACTAATGGTTGGGTTTCCTCCTCCCACTGACCACCAGCATTGGTGCAAATTTTTCTCTCATCAATAGGGGCATTCTTTCTCCTTAAAACCACTAATGATGGATTATTCTTCACCCCAGCTTAAAGTAGCTACATATCTTCTCTGAGAACCTGTTCCCAGACTATAAAATATAAGGTATTTATATATTCTGTTAAAGCAGTAAAAGTGCTGTAAAACAAGCCTCAATTCACCTCTGTAGCTTTAAGCATTGTGGACACATTCATCTTTAAAACTCACCACAGAGGCACAGTTTTTTCCCCTACCTTCTGTGGAAGCAAAATATTGGCAGTCTAACAATCTTCTAATAAAAGGGCCGGTGCTACCACTAGGCAAACTAGGTAGCCACCTAGGGCGCACTGCTGCCTAGGGCGCCCCCACTGGTGTTACTACTCTCTTCTCTCTGTGTCAAGCAACTAAGTCTCAGCATCAGCAGGCAGCCACCGCTCCATTCACACTTAATGTCAGAGGCACAGCGGCGGTGGAGGACTGTGTCTGTTCCGATTCCTGAATGAATGGAAGCAAGCAAACATTCATTGATGGGCACTGGTAGGCTGCATTGATGGGCGCTGGTGAGGCTGCATTGATGGGCGCTGGTGAGGCTGCATTGATGGGCACTGGTGAGGCTGCATTGATGGGCGCTGGTGAGACTGCATTGATGGGCGCTGGTGAGGATGCATTGCTGGGCCCTGGTGAGGCTGCATTGCTGGGCCCTGGTGAGGCTGCATTGCTGGGCCCTGGTGAGGCTGCATTGCTGGGCCCTGGTGAGGCTGCATTGCTGGGCCCTGGTGAGGCTGCATTGCTGGGCCCTGGTGAGGCTGCATTTGCTGGGCCCTGGTGATGCTGCATTTGCTGGGCCCTGGTGATGCTGCATTTGCTGGGCCCTGGTGATGCTGCATTTGCTGGGCCCTGGTGATGCTGCATTTGCTGGGCACTGGTGAGGCTGCATGTGCTGGGCACTGGTGAGGCTGCATGTGCTGGGCACTGGTGAGGCTGCATTTGATGGGCATTGGTGATGCTGCATTGGGTGGGTGCTGGTAGGCTACATTTGATGGGTGCTGGTGGGCTAAATTTGATGGGCGCTTCATTAAAAAGGTGGCGCATATATGGGCAGGACAAAGGGAGTGGAGTCAGGGGTGGAGCACCCGAGGGGGGTGGCAAAATGAGGTTTCTCCTAGGGTGTCAAAAATCCTTGCAGCAGTCCTGCCTGTGCTGTAGGCTGCAAAAAAAACCTACAGAAATCTGACTTTAGAGTATCATTTTTTAAATCTTTGATAATGAATTACTTCACAGTACAAGCAGCTAGAGAAGTCAGTATGGGCTTGTTTTAAATCACTTTTACTGCTGGTTATGAATATGTTAAAATTGAAAAGTCTCTGGTCTGGGCACAGGTGCACTCTAAATGTCCCTCTTTCTAAAGTGGGGGGATGCTCTACAGCAGTTGTTCTCAACCCTTTCCTCAAGTACCCAACAGGCCATATTTGCAGGTTTTCCTTTATCTTGCACAGGTGCTTTAAATCAGAGTCAATGGCTTGGTATTTTGGACAGCTATTTTATCTAAGAGAAATTCCAAAAACACGGCCTGTTGGGGAGTACTTGAGGACAGGGTTGAGAACCACTGCGCTACAGCACATGTCTAACACAATGCCCGCGGGCCAAATCCGGCCCACCAGACCATACCATGTGGCCCTTGCACCTCTCTTGCAGATGCGGCACCCCCTTGTCTCTGCCCCCAACTTGTCTCAATAGTCGGCAGCAGAGGACAACCGAATTCCTCCGCCAGATCCTGCGCTTCTCCACACAGCCATGGAGAGGCTCATCTCTGCCTCCCCCCCATCTCAGTTGCAGAGAGGACAAAACTCCTCCTATATGTCCTGCACCTCCCTGTGCAGCCACAGTACCCTCTTGTCTCCACCTACCCTGGTCTCAGCATTCAGCAGACTCTGGCAACTGACTGCAGTCCTCCTCTAGACCCTGCACTTTCTGCTTCCCACCTCCAGGGGGTTGCACTGTGATGTATTTGATGATTTTTGAATTAAGAATTATATCCTGGTCTGTGATCAAAGCAATATATGATGCAATGCTAAGCTGAGCTGTTCTGTTTAGACACAAAGTAAACCAGATCTGTACCTCATGGTGACTGAAACCTCCATATCTAACTAGCTTGCTGAATGCTTTTGGCAACCTAATGCAAACATGTATCTATTCAGGGCAAAGCAACAGGTTTGCTTTAAACCCCCAACCCCCAGCATCATATACTTGGTGGGAGATTAAAGTGAAGAGTTACACCTTCACTCCCCTACCCATTCAGCGGCTGGAAGGGGAGGAAATGCCTCATATTTGCAGGTATAGAAGAGTATCTGACTAAGGATGAGCTCTGGCGTGTTCGTACAGCCCACATGCAGAGCCCGCCAGGAAGTCGGCACTGCGCTGCACTAATCACAGGCAGTGAGACATTGTCCCGATGCACGGCTGCAGAGATTGGGAAATGTCTCATTGCCTGTGATTAGCGCAGCTCAGCGCCGACTTCCTGGCGGGCTCTGCATGTGGGTTGTACGAACACGCCAGAGCTCATCCTTATATCTGACTCACGCCATATGCTGCATGATTTAGGACACTTTTTCTTACATCTAATGCCAGGTTACTTTTTCTTCCCCCAGTGCTGGAGCATGGAACTGCGAATGGAAGGTGGGATGTGAAAGACACATTAAAATTAACCTTTTTCTTTGCCATGCATGGGTAAAGCACGTATTCTCTTTAACCACTTGCTGACCACGCTATAGAGGAATGATGGCTAGTTCTGGGAGGGTGTTATATGATGTCCAACCATGATTGTGCCCGCTGCGGCGCGCTCTGATTGCTGTGTCCTCGGGGGGCACAGCTGATCACAGATCAGGGTAAAGAGCCAATCAGCGGCTCTTTACCATGTGGTCAGCTGTGTCCAATGTAAACACAAGACAATTATCGGCATTCTTTTCCTCATGCTGACAGGGTAAGGAGAGGAGAGCCGATACCTGGCTTGTGTAAAAGGGACATCTGATTATCAGTGCAGTCCCAACAGTGCCCACCAGTTATGTCTATCGGTGTCCACCAGTGCACAGCGGTGCTGCCAATCAGTTCCCATCAGTGTCACCTATCAGTGCTGCCTACCAGTGCCCAATAGGCAAGTGGTTAAGCTGGCCATACATGGATCAGAATTCGTCTGGTTCAATCTACCAATTGACGTCAGTACAACCAGCCTGTCTGGGTTTTCATCGATCGATCAATACTGCCAGCACTGATCAATGTATTCTGACGGAGGGGAAGTCTCTCTGGGGTCAGAATACATAAGCTCAATGAGAGTGAATCCTCCATCCACATCGAGTGGGTGGGTGGAGAAAGCAGGTCAATTTTTTTTTTTGGTTCAACCCACTGGTTGAAAGAGAAAAAAAATTCAAGCATGTATGGACTGCCTTACTTTTATGATGTTTTGTAGTGCCACACTGTTGTGTTTTACTTTAGCCCAGGTTCACACATATGTGATGTGGGAACCGGTGCAATTCCAGCGCCAGTTCTCACATCGCATCTCTCCCGCAGGTAGTTCACACTGCCCTCTGCGAGCCACTGCGGGTGTCAATACAATGTTAATGACACCCTCAGATCGGTTCACATATCTCAGTGCAAACTGTGAACTCGCACAGGAATCAGATCGCATAGGTGAGAACACCCATGCGATCCCATTCCAGTGTGGGGGCAAAAAAGTCCCCGCACTATTTTCCTGCGAATCCAATGTGAGTTCTGCCATACAACTGTATGGCTGAACTCGCATTGCACAGACATCGCATGCGATATCTGTGTTTGCACAAGTGTGAACCCGTGCTCATAAGATCTCTGGTATATCATGCTGGCTACATTTATCTTATGGCCCTTTCACACTGCCAGCGCCCGAAAAACGCTGGTAAAGGGGATTTTTTGTTTTCTCTTTTGGTTGAGAAAATTGAGTACTGTCCGTGATACTTTTTTTATTTGCACTAACATACAATTTTTCAGGACAAGCTTTCGGGGTATGTCCCCTTCTTCAAGGTCCAAGCAGTACTGATTCACACATTTTTAAGCAGAATGTTAAAGAAAAAAAGGAAAAAAAAAAAAAAAAAAAAAAGAAAACAAAACACATACAAATCAATGGTAATAAAGATAGCAGCAGAGTTAGTGAGATAAGACAGAGGGAGAGCTAGGAGGGAATGCAAGGGGGGGAAAATACTAATCACAGAGTGGTCGTTTTCTTTAACATTCTGCTTAAAAATGTGTGAATCAGTACTGCTTGGACCTTGAAGAAGGGGACATACCCCGAAAGCTTGTCCTGAAAAATTGTATGTTAGTGCAAATAAAAAAAGTATCACGGACAGTACTCAATTTTCTCTGTCACAATTGCACTAATACGGCTACAACAAATCAAGTATGATGCTCTTTTGGTTGATAACTCTTATATATACTGCAAATTTTGAGTGGTATTTGTGTTGAAACTCTTAAAGGGTAATAAAAATCTTAGCGGGAAATGGAAATCCCTGTGTACCTAAAAGGAATGAGCATTGATCTCTCGTGTTTGTGTGCGTGATTTGATTTCAAACTACAATGTGATATAAGGAAAACCTATATATAATACTTCAGTCTTCACTTAATAATAAACCAAATATAAATAAGAAAATTAAACAAAAATACCAACTTGCAATTCTGTGCATCAAAGGTGCTAAAAGTGACTTGTGCTAGATTATACAATAAAGTGAAAAAATTGAAAAAAACTGCGCTAAAAACCAAGTGAATAATTAAATCATTTGAAAAGCTGCAAATCCGACAATAAACATTAATTGTAAATAAAGCATAGACAAAATAAGAATTGCGCTAATACCTATATAGCATACCATAAGAATCTACCATGAAAGAAGATAGTGATGGTAAGTATAAATGAAGTGAATCTAAAAAACATGTGATAATGATCAAAAAAAATCCCATTGAATGAAAAGTCAATACAACATCCTAGTGGCTGCAAAACAGCAGCGTGAATATAAAACAAGTCCACGTGATAGTAAGTGTTAATCCGTGACAGCAAGGGAGGGTCCACCATCGGGAATGGAAGGGGTTACTCCTTACCAGATGGCCGTGACCCCCCACTACAGAGGATCACAGCAAGCAGATAACTTTGTGAGCCGGAGAGTGGAAACTGTTAGCGGCATCCACTAGAGGTCATCTCATCGTCAGCCATACCAGCGAAACCCAGGGCAAGGGTACCATAAAATATATGGAGGAAACTCACATAGTGTAAAACTGACAAATTTATTCAAAGTTAAAAAACACAGAGTGCACACTTACAAACATAGTAGATCAAAAAGCCTGAAGTCCGGTTCCTTGGCCACAGGAGCACGGACAAACCCGTCCTACTGGAATGCGATTAGCTTGGGGGTGATGTCAGCGCGTCGTCTGGCTCCGCCCTACGCATTTCGTGACATCACGTCTTCCAGGGGCACGACTGGTTCTGACTGGCTCTTCTTTCCCCATTTTCCATACCATATTGTCCCCAATTCCTATTTTTAGCAATTGATTTTTAAAGGGGTTGTAAAGATGTTTTGTTTTTTTTTTTTAAAATAACAAACATGTCATACTTACCTTCACTGTGCAGCTCGTTCTGCACAGAGTGGCCCCGAACCTGGTCTTCTGGGGTCCCTCGGCGGCTGTTTCAGCTCCTCCCCGCAAGCATTTACCACCTTCATGCGAGCTCCCTCGCACGGTGGTGAGTGCTTGCGGGCGCGCTCCCGTGATACAGCCGGCGGCTATAGCCGCTCGCTGTATCACTCGGCCCCGCCCCCCGGCGCGCCGCGTCATCGGATGTGATTGACAGCAGCGCGAGCCAATGGCTGCGCTGCTTTCAATCCATCCACTGCAGCCAATCAGCGACCAGGCTGAGCTGCAATGAAGCTGACGAGGACGAGGAGCGAAGATTCGAGGCGTCAGGTAAGTAAAACGGGGGGGCTGGGGGCGGCGGTACTGTCAAAAGTTTTTTCACCTTAATGCATAGAATGCATTAAGGTGAAAAAATTTTTACCTTTACAACCCCTTTAAGTTTTACTCTTTAAATTTTATTCAATTTTTGCGTAACTTTTATACTTTAGGTGTTTTATGTCTTGCGATCTCTTCGACATCCATTGAAGTTGATTCACACTAGATGGAAACATCTCGATGGTTTTGTCCGCTACGCAAGTGTCTGTAGCGCTTTTGGATATATCCACTAGATGGTGCTACCGAGTAGTGGTGGAGCTTAAAGTTAAAAAACACAGAGTGCACACTTACAAACATAGTAGATCAAAAAGCCTGAAGTCCGGTTCCTTGGCCTGGGTTTCGCTGGTATGGCTGACGATGAGATGACCTCTAGTGGATGCCGCTAACAGTTTCCACTCTCCGGCTCACAAAGTTATCTGCTTGCTGTGATCCTCTGTAGTGGGGGGTCACGGCCATCTGGTAAGGAGTAACCCCTTCCATTCCCGGTGGTGGACCCTCCCTTGCTGTCACGGATTAACACTTACTATCACGTGGACTTGTTTTATATTCACGCTGCTGTTTTGCAGCCACTAGGATGTTGTATTGACTTTTCATTCAATGGGACTTTTTTGATCATTATCACATGTTTTTTAGATTCACTTCATTTATACTTAGGATGTTGTATTGACTTTTCATTCAATGGGATTTTTTTTGATCATTATCACATGTTTTTTAGATTCACTTCATTTATACTTACCATCACTATCTTCTTTCATGGTAGATTCTTATGGTATGATATATAGGTATTAGCGCAATTCTTATTTTGTCTATACAATAAAGTGACTTGTGTGCATAAAACCAGTTTTGTTGGATAAGAACATTTCCATTGATTATATAAAGAGTTCTTTTTGGAGTGGCTCTGAGGGAAGACCCCTCTGTGGGAGACAAATTGATATGGGAAGCTTCTTGTCTAGGTGTTAGCTGGTTAGTGTCGCCTCTGCAGCGTGCTCTTATTCTGTTTGCACTCACCAGATAAACTTCCCCCTGCAGGGGTGCAGGCAGTCACAGTATTTGCCACAGTGTAGCATCCCTGGATGTCCCCTGATCCGTACTTAATATGTTGTGCCGTTTACATGTGAAAGGAAGGAGGAATGTCCATAGTGTAAAACCGCATAAAGAGCTTTATTATGTCTAGTAAATAGTAGTACTCACATTTACAAGGTAAAAATCAAGCATAAGAAAGAGCGTGTTGACAGCTTGTCTAAAGGTGCTACAAGACGTCCGTATGTCCCGCCCTACACGCGTTTCGTCATCAGACTTCTACTGGGGCTAGTCCAATAGGAAAGGTATGCCTCCTTCTTTGTTTAAAGGTAGGTTCACTTACCTATCATTCTCCCTATACTCATTCAGTTTTAATAGGGTTGCGCCACTCACCCCATCTCTTTACTTCTGATCACTTTTATTGCTGTCAGAAGGAATGTAAACATCCCTTCTGACAAGTACTCTTTATGGAGGAATCTGGGGTCTATAAGACCCCAAATTCCTCCTTAGAACTTAAAAGCATTCAAAACACCAAGTTTGGCTGTTTTGAATACTGACATTTTTTTAAAATTTGGCACCTTTAGTTTTTCTGTAAACCGGAAGTGATGTCATGATATTGCTTCCCGGTTACTAGAGCCGAAACCTGATCCAAGCCGATTCCGGCTTTGTTCGGGTCTCCGGCCAGCCAGCGCACTCGTGCCGGCTGGTCGATCGGGCCTCCCAGTGGGACGGGAGAGCCTAAGCGTGCCATGGAAGGTGGCGGGACGTCCGCTCCCACTGCTTAGGATATCAGTCGAGTGGCTTCTTAGCCGCATCGGTTGTTATCCCAGGAAACCCTACCGCCGGAAGGGGTTAAAATGTCCGCGGGCCGGGAGCACGTGAATTCATCATGTGCACGGGCCAGACATTTAGTGGCAGCGGGCCATAGGTTGCTGACCCCTGTCTTAGAGGTACATGCTGACGCGTTTCGGGGGACCGACCTTTTTCCTCAGAGTATCATATTCAGATGAAAAAGTTAAAACTAAAAACAAAAATGTAAAAATTTCTATTTTTTTTTAACGCTGTCTGTGTTCTGGAACAGGCACTCAGCAAATGGGGACCAGGGGCTGTGTCCATGCAGCTACTGTGTCCCAACAGATATGAATGGGACTTCCTGCACAGGGATGCAAAGGGGACCAAGTGCACCCTATGTGGGCAAAGACTGCCCTTTGTATGGGTATACAGATGAATACACTCATGTGAAGGAGGCATCACTGGTGTCTGCACAGGGTTAATAGCCCATTAAATGTTGATGGATAATTCAGCAGTTACCTCTGATAAACTCAGCCTACAGAGCTCAGCAGTTTACTGCCTTTGGAATATATCCTAAATCATTATTGTAAACATAAATTAACTTCTAACAAGCTAGCTTATGTTCAGACTGTACTGCCTGGAGAGAAGAACAAATAAAAAAGTGATTCCCTTTCAGCAGATAAAAACACAATATCCCAATCTGTAGGGTGAATGACGGGTCTATGTGATGGGATGTCACAATACAACTTTTATAAATCATAGGGATCCTTTATAGAGACTGGCATTGATGAGATTGTGGGTGTTGTCCACCATCAACCTCCAGTGACACTAAACTGTACCCTTATTCTCCAAAAATGAAAAAAAAAAAAAAAAAGATATAAAAACCACCGAATGGCCCTGTTTCTGTATATTTCATGAAATTGTTATTGTGTTTTTACACATTCTGGTAACACTTTCCTTTAGCTCCAGAACCTCTCCTTTTCCCCTCACTTCGGCTTGTTTGGAACACACAGTGCAGGTTAGTCATGTACACTGCCCCTTCACTTCCTGTAGTGCTGACTGCGCATTGTTACCACAAATCACTGAACCTTCTGGAATTGTGCCTGTAGTGTATCAAAGTGCTAACACCAGCTCTATACTTCAATATGAACTCCACTTGCAGCCTCCAGAAAAATGTCTGTGTGTATATAGAACTCTAAATCTAAGAAAAACCTGTTCTTGTGTCCCAAACTCCTAAGACCCCTTTCACACTGGGCATTTTTCAGGCACTTTAGCGTTAAAAAAGCACCTGTAAAGCGCCTGAAAGAAGCCTCATCTGCAATCCCAATGTGAAAGCCCGAGTGCTTTCACACTGGGGAGCTGTGCTGGCAGGGCGTCAAAAAAAGTCCTGCAAAGCAGCTTCTTTGCAGCGCTTTAGGAGCGGTGAATACACCACTCCTAAAGCGCCCCTTCCCATTGAAAATCAATGGGAAGTGCCTGCAAAGCGCTTTTGGCAGCTGCGCTTTGTGGACGCTTTTTACCCTTTGGTGTGTGAAGGGTGAATCCGCGCAATGGTTAGATCTTCCCTAGATATTAGAGCTGCTGCCCCTACATATACAAATCCACCTAAGTGGAGTGTATTAAGATTGGTGTGAAAAGCAGAAGTAGGTATGGCGCTGCCCTTACGGGAAAAAAAGAAAAAAACCCGGAAAAAATAGGAAACAGAAAATAAGGTGATTTTTTGTTTTCTCTTTTGATTGATAACTCTTATATATACCGCAAATTTTGAGTGGTATTTGTGTTGAAACTCTTAAAGGGTAATAAAAATCTTAACGGGAAATGGAAATCCCTGTGTACCTAAAAGGAATGATCACTGATCTCTCGTGTTTGTGTGCGTGATTTGATTTCAAACTACAATGTGATATAAGGAAAACCTATATATAATACTTCAGTCTTCACTTAATAATAAACCAAATATAAATAAGAAAATTAAACAAAAATACCAACTTGCAATTCTGTGCATCAAAGGTGCTAAAAGTGACTTGTGCTAGATTATACAATAAAGTGACTTGTGTGCATAAAACCAGTTTTGTTGGATAAGAACATTTCCATTGATTATATAAAGAGTTCTTTTTGGAGTGGCTCTGAGGGAAGACCCCTCTGTGGGAGACAAATTGATATGGGAAGCTTCTTGTCTAGGTGTTAGCTGGTTAGTGTCACCTCTGCGGCGTGCTCTTATTCTGTTTGCACTCACCAGATAAACTTCCCCCTGCAGGGGTGCAGGTAGTCACAGTATTTGCCACTGTGTAGCATCCCTGGATGTCCCCCGATCCGTACTTAATATGTTGTGCCGTTTACATGTAAAAGGAAGGAGGAATGTCCATAGTGTAAAACCGCATAAAGAGCTTTATTATGTCTAATATAGTAATAGTAGTACTCACATTTAAAAGGTAAAAATCAGGCATAAGAAAGAGCATGTTGTAGTATTTTTTTGAGCTTTTCCACACTGTTCATGGGAAGCCATTGATTTTAATTTACTTTTAATAAAATTTATTTTAAATACTACACCATGGGAGCCCTTTTTTTCCTTCCTATGAGGACCTAGCCTTGAGAAGCTATGGAGTGAGTTTTGGGCAGGTCCTGACCGGTGTTTATAACCCCTGACTTTGTGAAGACAGCTGCAGGAGCCCGATAGACCAACAGACGGGACACTGGGAGAGCTCAGGAGGAAGTCCATTTACGGTTACCCACACATGCCTATCACCCCTGTAGGGGTAACAACATTTGGTGAGTGGGGACCCAACAGGGGAAGCACAATGAGTCACCTGATTTCCTGAGCACCAAAGTCACCCGAATGAGCTGTATATCTGGCTACTCTGGAATTATTCTCATGTTATATACGCAATACCTCTTGGGACTTAAATTTTAATTCTTTATCTTAACACACATTTTGTGTGGGACTACACTTATATAGTTTTCACACACATCTGTTTGAGATTTATTTTTGCAACTGAAAAACCCTCCTTTTATTTTATGTTATTTTTAAATTATCCGTATGGCTATGTTGAATATATATATGTATGGTTTTTAGGTTTTCATTACTGGCCTATTGGTCTGACATACATTCATCTTATCACACTATATGCATAATTATGTCTGTTAAGTTTTGTATCATCACTTACACTTATGTGTTTCTGTCACAAAAGTATTGATTATTTGATTAAGCACATTCTTTGCTATACCACATTTCTATATCCAATATTGATGGATACATACACACACATCTAATCCAATCGGAAAGGTACCCCTCCTTCTTTGTTTAAAGGTAGGTTCACTTACCTATCATTCTCCCTATACTCATTCGGTTTTAATAGTGTAGCGCCACTCACCCCATCTCTTTACTTCCATTCACTGTAAGTTCCCTTGGGAACTGAATAAAGGGGGGCTGCAACCCGGTACCGTCCTGAGCGCGGAGTATACCACAAACTTGAATAAAAGTGATGAGATTTTTTTTTTTCAAAGGGACAGTGTAAAAAAAAAAAAAAAAAAAAAAATAAAACAAGATTTTTTTTTTTTTAAAGCGCCCCATCTGTTCGAGCTCGCGCGCAGAAGCAAATGCATGCGGTCGTGACCGCAAATGTAAACCATGTTCAAACCACACATGTGAGGTATCTCCGCAATCGTTAGAGCGAGAGCCATAATTCTAGCCCTAGATCTCCTCTGTAACTCTAAAATGGTAACCTGTAGAAATTTTTAAAGCGTCGCCTATGGAGATTTTTAAGTACCGTAGTTTGTCGCCATTCAACGAGTGTGTGCAATCTTAAAGCATGACATGGGGGGACGGTGTATTATGCAGAAGGGGCTGTGTAATGTAAAGGGGTCCAGAGGTGCGGGGGCTGTGTAATGCAAAAGAGTCCAGAGGTGCGGGGGCTGTGTAATGCAAAGGGGTCCAGAGGTGCGGGGCTGTGTAATGTAAAGGGATCCAGAGGTGCGGGGGCTGTGTAATGCAAAGGGGTCCAGAGGTGCGGGGCTGTGTAATGCAAAGGGGTCCAGAGGTGCGGGGCTGTGTAATGTAAAGGGGTCCAGAGGTGCGGGGGCTGTGTAATGCAAAGGTCTCCAGAGGTGCAGGGCTGTGTAATGTAAAGGGGTCCAGAGGTGCAGGGCTGTGTAATGTAAAGGGGTCCAGAGGTGCGGGGGCTGTGTAATGCAAAGGTCTCCAGAGGTGCAGGGCTGTGTAATGTAAAGGGGTCCAGAGGTTCAGGGCTGTGTAATGCAAAGGTCTCCAGAGGTGCAGGGCTGTGTAATGTAAAGGGGTCCAGAGGTGCGGGACTGTGTAATGCAAAGGGGTCCGGATTATTATTTTCATTCACTAGGAGGTGAATGCGACCCTCCATGCATTCACATACATTGAATCCGACCCTTAAGTGTAAAAAGGTTGCTGACCCCTGCTCTAAGAGATGTCTAGGTCTCAATGATACCCATCCAATTTTGACCCCTCTGTCACCTAAGTTCTGCTTTTAGCGCTCTCTGCCTATGGCTCTCTGTGAGCATGCATTTGGCATTGTCTTGGTGTTGTCTTGGTGTTGTCTTGATTTTGATAAACTTTTGTTATCAGGTAATGCACTAGGCCTTTCCACCCTCTAGTGTGTTAGATCTATACTCAGCAATAAAACGTTATCTGAAGCATGTTTGCATCCACTTACTTTTAACTGGCCTACTACAGCTGCTGGGAGTCTATTCCAAGCATCAACTACTCTTTTAGTAAAATAAGATTATTATTATTATTATTATTCAGGATTTATATAGTGCCAACAGTTTACGCAGCGCTTTACAATATAAAATTTTGGACTTTCCTTCCAGTTTGAGGTCATGTCCCCGTGTTCTTGATCTTCGCTTCATATTACAGATGCTGTCTTCCTGATCTGTACTCACACTCTCTTTCCTCAAACAGGAAGTTATAAACAGACAAGATTTCAACAGGTTTCTTTTTTTGCAGTTAGTAGGCGGATCTAACAAAACACTTTTAGCGGTATGTTTAACAGACCAAAAGGAAGCTAATAGGGGAATTAGTTTACAAACACTTTAACCACTTGACCTCCAAAAGGTTTTACTCCCTTCATGACCAGGCCATTTTTTGCTATTCAGCACTGTGCTGCTTTAAAGTGGTTATAAACCTTAACAATCCACTTTTTGCTACAGGTAAGCCTTAATAGGCTTAATAGGCTACCCCGGATATCTCCTAAACCTGCACGGTTTAGGAGATATCCCCTGTATCTGCATGCGCCAATGTCATCGGCACATGCACACTGAAGCAATGGCACGTACATGCCGTTTGCTTCAGTGAGTGTGCCGTTACCGGGAGTGACGTCACCGCGGCTCCGGCCAATGACAGCGCGAGCCGTGATACCCGGAAGTAACTCCGGGAGCAATGTCACCGGCTGGTGCTGTGTATGGGCACCGCAGCGGGGGCTTCGATCTCAGGTGAGTATTACATAAGGGGCTAGCATGCTAGCTCATTATGCCTTTGTCTTGCAGGTCTTTTTTTTTTTTTTTTCCCAATGTGGGTTGGAACTGGTAATTGCTCAGTCACACAACACTGCACGCAAATGAAATTTATATCATTTCTTTTTCACACAAAAAGAGCTTTCATTTGGTGGTATTCACCACTGTTTTGTTTTTTTTATCAATTATATAAAGGAAAAAATACTGACATTTTGGGGGAAAAAAACTATATTTTCTACTTTCTGTTATAAGACATATCCAATAAAATCAAATTTCTTCATAAATTTAGGCCAAAATGTATTCTGTTACATCTTTGTATTCTGTTATACATACTTTAATAAAAGCTAACCATTGTAGGCACTCCTGTCAGTACTACTATTTCTGCTAGACAGCTTGGTCTGCTAAAGCTAAAAAATACCAGACTTACTGCCCAGATCACCAGGTGAAAATAAATGCAACCACCACATTTTTGGATTGCTAAACTGCAGTATATTATAGCTTTTCATTATAGGTTTAGAAACACATTAACCACTTCCCGCCCGCCGGCTGCCAAATGATGGCTGGGTGGATGTCATATGACAGCCCTCCAGAACAACCGCTCTTGCACGCCTGTGGGGGCGCGGATCGCTGCGATCGGTGGTGCGCTGTGTTAGTCTGACACTCCGCTACACCGATCTCGGTAAAGAGCCTCTGACGGAGGCTCTTTACCATGTGATCAGCCATGTCCAATCACGGCTGATCACGATGTAAACAGAAAGAGCCGTTGATCGGCTTTTCCTCACTCGCACCTGACAGGTAGAGGAGAGCCAATCGGTTGCTCTCCTGACAGGGGGGTCCGTGCTGATAGTGGATGCCCACCCAGGACCACCAGGATGCCGCCAGATCACCAGGGATGGCCACCACACTGGACCACCAGGTATGCCACCCTAGACCACCAGAGAAATGCCAATCGGTGCCCAGGCAGCTGCCAATCAGTGCCCATCCCCAATGCCTGCCAGTGCCATCAGTGATGCCTAACAGTGCCACATATCAGAGCCCAGCAGTGCCACCCATAAGTACCCAGTGTCGCCTATCAGTGCCCAACAGTGCCACCCATGAGTGCCCATCAGTGCTGCCTATCAATGCCCATCTGCCCATCAATGCTGCATATCAGTGCCACCTACTAGTGCCACCTATCAGTGCCCATCGTCGGTGCCTATCAGTGCCACCTCATTGGTGCCACCTCATCTGTGCTGCCCTATCAGTGCCTGTCAGTGCCGCCTTATCAGTGAAGGAGAAAACTTATTGATTTACAAAATTTTATAACAGAAACAAAAGAAAATCTTTCTTTTTTTTTCAAAATTTTAGGTATCTTTTTATTTGTTTAGCAAAAAATAAAAAACGCAGGTGATCAAATACCACCAAAAGAAAGCTCTATTTGTGGGAAGAAAATGATAAAAATTTTGTGTGGGTACAGTGTAGTATGACTGCGCAATTGTCATTTAACCACTTGACGACCGCCTCACGCCGATGTACGTCGGCAAGGTGGCACGGACAGGCAAAATCACGTACATGTACGTGATTTGCCTTCCGCGGGTGGGGGGCCCGAGGCGGTCGTCTTTTGTCCCACGGCAATCCGAGGTGAGGGGGAGGCCATCCCCCTCGCGATCGCCGCCGGCCAATGGAATCATTCCTTTGCTGCTGTATGCTAAACAGCAGCAAAGGAAATGATGTCATCTCTCCTCGGCTCGGTAATTTCCATTCCGGCCCGAGGAGAGAAGACAGGTATGTGAGTGCACAACACTACACACACAGTAGAACATGCCAGGCACACAAAACACCCCGACCCCCTCCCCCCCCCCGATCGCCCCCCTATCCCCCCCCAATCACCCCCCCCCCCCCGTCACAAACTGACACCAGCAGTTTTTTTTTTTTTTTTTTCTGATTACTGCATTGGTGTCAGTTTGTGACAGTTACAGTGTTGGGACAGTTAGTATTAGCCCCCTGTAGGTCTAGGATACCCCCCTAACCCCCCCTAATAAAGTTTTAACCCCTTGATCACCCCCTGTCACCAGTGTCGCTAAGCGATCATTTTTCTGATCGCTGTATTAGTGTCGCTGGTGACGCTAGTTAGGGACCTAAATATTTAGGTTCGCCGTCAGCGTTTTATAGCGACAGGGACCCCCATATACTACCTAATAAATGTTTTAACTCCTTGATGGCCCCCTAGTTAACCCTTTCACCACTGATCACCGTATAACTGTTACGGGTGACGCTGGTTAGTTTGTTTATTTTTTATAGTGTCAGGGCACCCGCCGTTTATTACCGAATAAAGGTTTAGCCCCCTGATCGCCCGGCGGTGATATGCGTCGCCCCAGGCAGCGTCAGATTAGCGCCAGTACCGCTAACACCCACGCACGCAGCATACGCCTCCCTTAGTGGTATAGTATCTGATCGGATCAATATCTGATCCGATCAGATCTATACTAGCGTCCCCAGCAGTTTAGGGTTCCCAAAAATGCAGTGTTAACGGGATCAGCCCAGATACCTGCTAGCACCTGCGTTTTGCCCCTCCGCCCAGCCCACCCAAGTGCAGTATCGATCGATCACTGTCACTTACAAAACACTAAACGCATAACTGCAGCGTTCGCAGAGTCAGGCCTGATCCCTGCGATCGCTAACAGTTTTTTTGGTAGCATTTTGGTGAACTGGCAAGCACCAGCCCCAGGCAGCGTCAGGTTAGCGCCAGTAGCGCTAACACCCACGCACGCACCGTACAGCTCCCTTAGTGGTATAGTATCTGAACGGATCAATATCTGGTCCGATCAGATCTATACTAGCGTCCCCAGCAGTTTAGGGTTCCCAAAAACGCAGTGTTAGCGGGATCAGCCCAGATACCTGCCAGCACCTGCATTTTGCCCCTCTGCCCGGCCCAGCCCACCCAAGTGCAGTATCGATCGATCACTGTCACTTACAAAACACTTAACGCATAACTGCAGCATTCGCAGAGTCAGGCCTGATCCCTGCGATCGCTAACAGTTTTTTTGGTAGCTTTTTATTGAACTGGCAAGCGCCAGCGGCCTAGTACACCCCGGTCGTAGTCAAACCAGCACTGCAGTAACACTTTGTGACGTGGCGAGTCCCATAAGTGCAGTTCAAGCTGGTGAGGTGGCAAGCACAAGTAGTGTCCCGCTGCCACCAAAAAGACAAACACAGACCCGTCGTGCCCATAATGCCCTTCCTGCTGCATTCGCCAATCCTAATTGGGAACCCACCGCTTCTGCAGCGCCCGTACTTCCCCCATTCACATCCCCAACCAAGTGCAGTCGGCTGCATGAGAGGCATTTTCTTTATGTCCTCCCGAGTACCCCTACCCAACGAACCCCCAAAAAAGATGTTGTGTCTGCAGCAAGCGCGGATATAGGCGTGACACCCGCTATTATTGTCCCTCCTGTCCTGACAATCCTGGTCTTTGCATTGGTGAATGTTTTGAACGCTACCATTCACTAGTTCAGTATTAGCGTAGGGTACAGCATTGCACAGACTAGGCGCACTTTCACAGGGTCTCCCAAGATGCCATCGCATTTTGAGAGACCCGAACCTGGAACCGGTTACCGTTATAAAAGTTAGTTACAAAAAAAAAGTGTAAAAAAAAAAAATATATATATATATAAAATAAAAAAAATAGTTGTCGTTTCATTGTTCTCTCTCTCTATATTCTCTCTCTATTGTTCTGCTCTTTTTTACTGTATTCTATTCTGCAATGTTTTATTGTTATTATGTTTTATCATGTTTGCTTTTCAGGTATGCAATTTTTTATACTTTACCGTTTACTGTGCTTTATTGTTAACCATTTTTTTGTCTTCAGGTACGCCATTCACGACTTTGAATGGTTATACCAGAATGATGCCTGCAGGTTTAGGTATCATCTTGGTATCATTCTTTTCAGCCAGCGGTCGGCTTTCATGTAAAAGCAATCCTAGCGGCTAAATAGCCTTTAGACTGCTTTTACAAGCCGTGGGAAGGAATGCCCCCCCCCCCCCACCGTCTTCCGTGTTTTTCTCTGGCTCTCCTGTCTCAACAGGGTACCTGAGAATGCAGCCGGTGATTCAGCCAGCTGACCATAGAGCTGATCAGAGACCAGAGTGGCTCCAAACATCTCTATGGCCTAAGAAACCGGAAGCTACGATCATTTTATGACTTAGATTTCGCCGGATGTAAATAGCGCCATTGGGAAATTGGGGAAGCATTTTATCACACCGATCTTGGTGTCGTCAGATGCTTTGAGGGCAGAGGAGAGATCTAGGGTCTAATAGACCCCAATTTTTTCAAAAAAGAGTACCTGTCACTACCTATTGCTATCATAGGGGTTATTTACATTCCCCGAGATAACAATAAAAATGATTAAAAAAAAAAAAAATGAAAGGAACAGTTTAAAAATAAGATAAAAAAGCAAAAAAATAATAAAGAAAAAAAAAAAAAAAAAAAAAAAAGCACCCCTGTCGCCCCCTGCTCTCGCGCTAAGGCAAATGCAAGCGGCGGTCTGTCGTCAAACGTAAACAGCAATTTCACCATGCATGTGAGGTATCGCCGCGAAGGTCAGATCGAGGGCAGTAATTTTTGCAGTAGACCTCCTCTGTAAATCTAAAGTGGTAACCTGTAAAGGCTTTTAAAGGCTTTTAAAAATGTATTTATTTTGTTGCCACTGCACGTTTGTGCGCAATTTTAAAGCATGTCATGTTTAGTATCCATGTACTCGGCCTAAGATCATCTTTTTTATTTCATCAAACATTTGGGCAATATAGTGTGTTTTAGTGCATTAAAATTTAAAAAAGTGTGTTTTTTCCCCAAAAAATGCGTTTGAAAAATCGCTGCGCAAATACTGTGTGAAAAAAAAAAAATGAAACACCCACCATTTTAATCTGTAGGGCATTTGCTTTAAAAAAATATATAATGTTTGGGGGTTCAAAGTAATTTTTTTGCAAAAAAAAATAACTTTTTCATGTAAACAATGAGTGTCAGAAAGGGCTTTGTCTTCAAGTGGTTAGAAGAGTGGGTGATGTGTGACATAAGCTTCTAAATGTTGTGCATAAAATGCCAGGACAGTTCAAAACCCCCCCAAATGACCCCATTTTGGAAAGTAGACACCCCAAGCTATTTGCTGAGAGGCATGTCGAGTCCATGGAATATTTTATATTGCGACACAAGTTGCGGGAAAGAGACAATTTTTTTTTTTTTTTTGCACAAAGTTGTCACTAAATGATATATTGCTCAAACATGCCATTGGAATATGTGAAATTACACCCCAAAATACATTCTGTTGCTTCTCCTGAGTAAGGGGATACCACATGTGTGAGACTTTTTGGGAGCCTAGCTGCGTACGGGACCCCGAAAACCAAGCACCGCCTTCAGGCTTTCTAAGGGCGTGAATTTTTGATTTCACTCTTCACTGCCTATCACAGTTTCGGAGGCCATGGAAAGCCCAGGTGGCACAAAACCCCCCCAAATGACCCCATTTTGGAAAGTAGACACCCAAAGCTATTTGCTGAGAGGTATAGTGAGTATTTTGCAGACATCACTTTTTGTCACAAAGTTTTGAAAATTGAAAAAAGAAAAAAAAAAAAGTTTTTTCTTGCCTTTCTTCATTTTCAAAAACAAATGAGAGCTGCAAAATACTCACCATGCCTCTCAGCAAATAGCTTGGGGTGTCTACTTTCCAAAATGGGGTCATTTGGGGGGGGGTTGTGCCACCTGGGCATTCCATGGCCTCCGAAACTGTGATAGGCAGTGAAGAGTGAAATCAAAAATTTACACCCTTAGAAATCCTGAAGGCAGTGATTGGTTTTCGGGGCCCCGTATGCTGCTAAGCTCCCAAAAAGTCCCACACATGTGGTATCCCCATACTCAGGAGAAGCAGCTAAATGTATTTTGGGGTGCAATTCCACATAGGCCCATGGCCTGTGTGAGCAATATATCATTTAGTGACAACTTTTTGTAAATATTTTTTTTTTTTGTCATTATTCAATCACTTGGGACAAAAAAAATAAATATTCAATGGGTTCAACATGCCTCTCAGCAATTTCCTTGGGGTGTCTACTTTCCAAAATGGGGTCATTTGGGGGGGGGGGGGGGGGTTGTACTGCCCTGCCATTTTAGCACCTCAAGAAATGACATAGGCAGTCATAAACTAAAAGCTGTGTAAATTACAGAAAATGTACCCTAGTTTGTAGACGCTATAACTTTTGCGCAAACCAATAAATATACGCTTATTGACATTTTTTTTACAAAAGACATGTGGCCGAATACATTTTGGCCTAAATGTATGACTAAAATTTAGTATATTGGATTTTTTTTATAACAAAAAGTAGAAAATATCATTTTTTTTCAAAATTTTCAGTCTTTTTCCGTTTATAGCGCAAAAAATAAAAGCTGCAGAGGTGATCAAATACCATCAAAAGAAAGCTCTATTTGTGGGAAGAAAAGGACGCAAATTTCGTTTGGGTACAGCATTGCATGACCGCGCAATTAGCAGTTAAAGCGACGCAGTGCCAAATTGGAAAAAGACCTCTGGTCCTTAGGCAGCATAATGGTCCGGGGGGCTCAAGTGGTTAAACATCGACAGCGCTGAAAATTGGTTTGTGCAGGAAGGGTGTGTAAGTGCCCAGTATTGAAGTAGTTAACATAACACAATGGTAAGATTTACATCAAGCCAATCTGTTTTACGTGTATAGTTAAAAAATGAAAAGACTATACATTTCCTTGAAATAAAACGTTTTTCTTTAAAACGCCCAATTTTTGGAACTCTTCTGTAAAATTGTGCTGGATTTCTGTAAACACAATCTATATTGTATATCATAAAGCGATCAGGATGTCCAAGAGATTAATCTCTCCCTGACACCTTAAAGAGAAGAAATCGGCATGTTATGTTTATTTCACTGTTATCTTCAGAATTGACTGAACTTTGCTCAACAGCAATCTGGTTCCTCATAAAGGGCAACCCAGCAAATACAGAAAATAGATGATCATATTTGTCTTACTGAAATGAGAAGGGAGTGTATGTGCTTTTATTGAATATATAAAGATATACTGTTCCCAGAGCTGAATCATCTATAGGGCAATCTGGGCAGGAGCCTAGGGCCTGTAAATGTCCAGGGGGCACAGCTTCATTCTCCTTTCTTAAAAAAAACAGTGGTTTAGCTGAAAAACGAGAACTCTTTGGGGCTTGGCCAGATGTATATCCCAACCTGATTTTTATGAACGGGATGAACCGCAGTGCCAAAGTGCAGTGCAACAAGGAACTGTTTGTGATGTCAGATATAAATGAACCCCCACGAATACTTTTTGTACCCCTTGTAAAAACCTTACCTGTAACCCCAACTTTAAAACTTTCTGTAACCATAACCATACCCTATCAATAACCGTAACACTAATCCTCCTCTATAACCCCAAAACTAACACTAACTTTTTTTTTTTCAATGCCAATTTTTATTTGGCACAACTCCTTTACTATGGGGGAAAGGAATCTTCATTTAACCCACTTTAGGTCTGGAAGGTTTATTCCCTCCATGACCAGGCCATTTTTTGCTATTCAGCACTGCGCTACTTTATCCGTTAGGTATCTGTACCCAAACAAAATTCTTATCATTTTTGTTGGTGGTACCACCCTGTTTTTTGTCAACACAGGGCTCTGGGCTGTGATTGGACACAGCCGATACTAACCATTAATCATTGGCTGGGACCTGCTGACAAATTCCCCTCCTGTGTCTCAAATCACAGCGGAAGTCGGCGGGGGTGGGGTGGGATTGGGGGGTTGCTGTGCCTCTAGGAGCCTCCCATTCGCAGTACAATGCAGGCGGTGGTCCTTTATTTGATACCATACAAGTTTGTGGTAGCAACAGACTTCAGAAAAAGGTCACCAGAATTATGAGTATACAGTACTGTGCAAAAGTTTTGGGCAGGTGTGAAGAAATGCTGTTAAGAATGTGTGCATATATACAGTATCTCACAAAAGTGAGTACACCCCTCACATTTTTGTAAATAATTTATTATATCTTTTCATGTGACAACACTGAGTGCCGGTTCACACGGGGGCGACTTGTCAGGTGACCTAGCCGCCTGACAAGTCGCCTCCTGTTCTGTACAATGGAACGTCGCTCCGACTTAGAAGAAAGGTTCCTGTACTACTTTGGGGGCGACTTGCATAGACTTCTATACAGAAGTCGTCTTGCAAGTTGCCGTGGCAGTCGTGTGCAAGTCGTGCCGCTTCTAGTGTGAACCGGCTCTGAAGAAATGACACTTTGCTACAATGTACAGTAGTGAGTGTACAGCTTGTATAACAGTGTAAATTTGCTTTCCCATCAAAATAACTCAACACACAGCCATTAATGTGTAAACCGCTGGCAACAAAAGTGAGTACACCCCTAAATGAAAATGTCCAAAATGGGCCCAATTAGCCATTTTCCTCCCCGATGTCATGTGACTCGTTAGTGTTACAAGGTCTCAGGTGTGAATGGGGAGCAGGTGTGTTAAATTTGGTGTCATTGCTCTCACTCTCGCATAGACCCCTTTCATTCTGAGGCAGTTTTTAAGCATTTTAGCGCTAAAAATTGCACCTGAAAACTACCTCTCATGCCTCCCCAGTGTGAAAGCCTGAGTGCTTTCACACTGGGGTGGTGCACTTGCGGGACAGGAAAAAAAGTCCTGCAAGCATCATCTTTGGGGCGGTGTAGGAGCGCTGTATACAGCACTCCTACACCACCCCTGCCCATTGGAATGAATATGCAGCGCTTCGGAAGCGCCTGAAAAGTGCTTCAGAAGCGACAAAACACGGTCACTTTTAACTCCTTCGGCCGCTAGCTGTGGTTAAAAGTGCCCTGATAGCGGCCAGAAAGCGCCACTTAAACAGCGGTAAAGCACTTAAACTAGCGGCACTTTACTGCTAATGGACCCGCCACCCCAGTGTGAAAGCAGCCATACTGGTCACTGGAAGTTCAACGTGGCACCTCATGGCAAAGAACTCTCTGAGGATCTAAAAAGAAAAAATTGTTGCTCTACATAAAGATGGCCTAGGCTATAAGAAGATTGCCAAGACCCTGAAACTGAGCTGCAGCATGGTGGCCAAGACCATACAGTAGTTTAACAGGACAGGTTCCACTCAGAACAGGCCTCGCCATGGTCTACCAAAGGTCGAATGCACGTGCTCAGCATCATATCCAGAGGTTGGCTTTGGGAAATAGACGTATGAGTGCTGCCAGCGTTGCTGCAGAGGTTGAAGGGTGGGGGTCAGCCTGTGAGTGCTCAGACCATACGCCGCACATTGCATCAAATTGGTCTGCATGGCTGTCGTCACAGAAGGAAGCCTCTTTTAAAGATAATGCATAAGAAAGCCCGCAGTTTGCTGAAGACAAGCAGACTAAGAACGTGGATTAATGGAACCATGTCCTGTGGTCTGATGAAACCAAGATAAACTTATTTGGTTCAAATGGTGTCAAGCGTGTGTTTCGGCAACCAGGTGAGGAGTACAAAGACAAGTGTATCTTGCCTACAGTCAAGCATGATGGTGGGAGTGTCATGGTCTGGGGCTGCATGAGTGCTGCCGGTACTGGGGAGCTACAGTTCAATGAGGGAACCATGAATGCCAACATGTACTGTGACATACTGAAGCAGAGCATGATCCCCTCCCTTCGGAGACTGGGCCACAGGGCAATATTCCAACATGATGATGACCCCAAACACACCTCCAAGACGACCACTGTCTTGCTAAAGAAGCTGAGGGTGAAGGTGATGGACTGGCCAAGCATGTCTCCAGACCTAAACCCTATTGAGCATTTGTGGGGCATCCTCAAACGGAAGGTAGAGGAGCGCAAAGTCTCTAACATCTACCAGCTCTGTGATGTCGTCATGGAGAAGTGGAAGAGGACTCCAGTGGCAACCTGTGAAGCTCTGGTGAACTCCATGCCGAAGAGTGTTAAGGTAGTGCTGGGAAATAATGGTGGCCATGCAAAATATTGTCACTTTGAGCCCAATTTGGACATTTTCACTTAGGGGTGTACTCACTTTTGTTGACAACAGTTTAGACATTAATGGCTGTGTGTTGACAGCAAAATGTACACTGTTATACAAGCTGTACACTCACCCATGGACCTTACCGAAAACTGGGTTTCCTCCTTTCTGATGCTTTGCCAGGCTCTAACTGAAGCGGTCTTCAGTTGTTCTTTGTTTGTGGGTCTTTCTGCCTTTAGTTTTGCCTTCAGCAAGTGAAATGCATGCTCAATTGGGTTGAGAAAAGGTGATTGGCTCGGCCATTGCAGAATATTCCACGTCTTTTCCTTCAAAAGCTCCTGGGTTGCTTTTGCAGTGTGTTTTGGATCATTGTCCATCTGTACTGTGAAGCGCCGTTCAATCAACTTTGGCTGCATTTGGCTGAATGCATGCATGCATGCCCATGCCATCACACGGCCTCCACCATGTTTTACAGATGATGGTGTGTGCTTTGGATCATAAGCTGTTTCAAGCCTTCGCCACACTTTTTTTCTTCCTGTCATTCTGGTACAGATTAATCTTATTTTTATCTGTCCAAAGAATGCTTTTCCAGAACTGGTCTGGCTTTTTTAGATGTTTTTTGGCAAAGTCTTATGTGACTTTTCTATTCTTCAGGCTTATGAATGGTTTGCACCTTTGTGGTGGACCCTCTGTATTTGCTCTCAGAAAGTCTTCTCTTGATTGTAGACTTTGACAATGATATGCCCACGTCCTGGAGAGTGTCCTTCACTTGTCTGGATGTTGTGAATGGATTTTTCTTTATCATAGAGAGGATCCTGCGATCATCCACCACTGTTGTCTTCTGTGGACGTCCAGGCCTTTTTATGTTGCTAAGCTCACCAGTGCATTCTTCTTTCCTCAGAATGTAACTGTTGATTTGGCCACTCCTAACGTTGCTGTGATCTCTCTGATGGATTTGTTTTGTTTTTGAAGTCTTACAATGGCCTATTTCATGTGCATGGACAGCTCCGGTAAACGTATGATGTAGGTTCACAGCAATAGATTCCAAATGCAAATACCACACTTAAAGCGGAGTTCCTCTGTTTTTATTTTTTTAAAAGTCAGCAGCTACAAATACTGCAGCTGCTGACTTTTAAAATATGGATGATGTCAGCACTCAAAGTCGATCTATCCCTCGGCTGTCGGGTGCTGCCGCCGCCATCCTCGGTATGGAAATCAGGAAGTGAAGCCTTGCGGCTTCACTTCCTGGTTCCCTACTGCGCATGTGCGACTGCGCTATCCCACTGGTCCCTGCTGTTTTCTGGGACCCATGTGTCTCCGGGGGGGGGTGGGCGGGCAGAGTGGGTGGGTATCTATGCCCGGAAGTGCGAGCAAAATGCCTGTATTAGACAGCTATCTGCTCCCCCCTGAAAGGTGCCAAATGTGACACCGGAGGGGGGGAGAAACCGGAAAAAGCAGAAGTTCCATTTTTGGGTGGAACGCTGCTTTAAGCCTCGTACACACGGTCTGATTGTTGGCCGACCGAGCGTCTGATTTTTGTCAAAAGGGCGTGTGCAGAATTTTGTCTAGCGTACTATCTGCAAATTGTCATTTCACAAACATGGAGGGTCATTTATCAAGCACCACCCTTTGGGCCCCTTCTGCTAATTTCATGTTAGTAGAAGTTTGGTGAGCGTTGATTTGCGATTTTCAGATTGTATAAAACAAATGCCTTTTAAAATACGTTTGGCATAACTACATCCAAAGCAGCTTCATTATTATCCCACTAAAGAAGATGAGAATTTTAACATTTCATCAATTGCCGCGTCACGAATGTTAATTCTAGATTACGAGCGGTAGTTTACAAGACCGAACTCTTTCCAGTCGTTCCTAGATCCGAGCATGCGTGTTTGTACTTTTTGACTTTTGTGTGACGGATTTCTGTACTGACCATCCAAAAATCAGACGTTGAGTTCACATCAGACAAAAATTTTATAGCTTGCACATCAAGCTTTTGTCTGATGTAAAAGTCAAATTGTCTGTCGAATGCACCATACTAACGATTCGAAAATCCGCAGACAGCTCGTCTTCAGACTTTTCCCTTCTGATTTTCGTACCGCGTGTATGAGGCTTTAGAATTACCTCCAGACCTTTTACCTGCTTAATTGATGAAGAAATAATGAAGGAGTAGCCCACACCTGGCCATGAAACAGCTTTTGATTCAATTGTCCAATTACTTTTGGTCCCTTGAAAAGGGGGGGGTTGGCTATTCTTAGGAGCTGTAATTCATAAACCATTCCTCCGATTTGGATGTACATACCCTCAAATAAAACCCAAGCCTTAGATGTGTGTTTTGGATCATTGTCATGTTGGAAAAGTGCACAACGACCAAGGGCATGGTAGCATCTTCTCTTTCCATATAGAGCAGCACATCTGTGCCACCACCATGTTTCACTGTGGGCACCATGCATTATTCTTTGTACTCCTCACCTTCGCAATGCCATACGATTTTGAAGCCATCAGTTCCAAAAACATTCATCTTGGTCTCATCACCCCATAGTACAGAACCCCAGTATTCTTCTTTTTCAGCATGGGCAAATTCTAGGTGGGCTTTTTTGTGCATGGGCTTTAGGAGAGGCTTCCTTCATGGACGACACCCATGCATGCCATTCCTCTGCAGTGTATGCCGCATTGTGTCATGGGAAACAACCACCCTAGTTTGGCTTTCTACTTCTTTAGCTAACTGCAGTGAACTTGCATAGCGATTTTCTTCAACCCTTCTCATCAAAAGACACCTTTCGAGGTGTTAACTTCTGTGGACGGCCTGGACATCTCTGTGAGATGGTTGCAGTTCCATCTTTGTATCACTTTTGCTACAGTCTTCTGACTGATAATTAAAGTTTTGCTGATCTTCTTGTAGCCTTCACCTTTCTTGTGTAAAGAAATTATTTTCTTGCTCAGGCCTTGTGACATTTCTCTTCCATGTGGTGCCATTGCTGACAGCATGAAATGGGAAGTGTGTGTGCCACGTACACACGGGCAGAGTGTTGGGAGACATTTTCCAGTTAAAAAAAAAAAAGCAGTCCACACTCTGCCCGTGTGTATGTCAGTCTGTCCAACAGAAGCTGGCCATTGTGGAAGACTGTTTCATGTCACAGGTCATACACTATGGCAAAACTGAGCACATCAACAAGGCAGAAGGTAATTATACTGCATCAGCAAGGTCTCTCCCAGGCAACGATTTCAAAGCGGACTGGGGTTTCAAGATATGCTGTTCAAGCTTTTATGAAGACGCACAGAGAAACAGGCAATGTTGAGGACCGTAGACGCAGTGGTCGACCAAGGAAACTTAAGCATGATGTGTCTTGCATCTGCTGCATTATTTCCCTTCGACTTTGGAAGATGTCCAACAGTGCCATCACCTCAGAACTGCTGGAAACCAGCAGGGGACCCAGGTCCAGCCATCTATTATTCATAGATGTTTGGCTAGAAGTGGTCTTTGGTGGGAGTATCTGGAAATAAGGCTAAGCGACTTAACTATGAATGAAAACATGAGAACTGGGGTGCAAAAAATGGCAGCAGGTGCTCTGGATTGATGAGTCAAAATTTGAAGGAGGTAGTTTGTTTGCTGTAGTGCTGGGGAGTGGTGCAATATTGAGTGTCTGCAGGCAACAGTGAAGCATGGTGGAGGTTCCTTGCAAGTTTGGGGCTGCATTTCTGCAAATGGAGTTGCAGATTTAGTCAAGATCAATAGTGTCCTCAATGCTGAGAAATACAGGCAGATACTATACCATCAGGGAGGCGTGTGATTGGCCCCAAATTTATTCTGCAGCAGGACAACGACCCCAAACATACAACCAATCTCATTAAAGAACAACAAGGAGATCTGGAAGTGATGCTTTGGCCCCCACAGAGCCCCAATCCCAACATCATCAAGTCTGTCTGGGATTACATGTAGAGACAGAAGAATTTGAGGCAGCCTAAAACATCTGTGGTTCGTTTTTCAAGATGTTTGGAACAATCTAACTGTTTAGTTCCTTCAAAAACTGTGTGCAAGTGTATCTAGAAGAATTGCTGCTGTTTTGAAGGGTGGTCACACCAAATATTGATTTAATTTGGATTTCTTTTCTGTTCATTCACTTTGCATTTTTTTAATTGATAAAAATAAACTATTAACACTTCTTCTATTTCTGAAAACATTCTTAATTTACAGCATTTTTTTCATACCTGCCTAAAACTTGTGCACAGTTGTGTGTCTACATTATTTTCCTGATTTTGGTGATGATGGCTTTTATAAAAATATCAGCTATGGACTTTGCAAACAATTCAATAATAATGTCTCTGTAAGACTAAAGCCCCATACACATGGGCCGAATATCGGGTTCAATAGAAACTGGCTGACATTTGGCCCATGTGTACGGTAGGCGGTCCGCCAGAAGCCAATCGAACCTTCCGGCTTCTGTCAAGAGGGCATGACTGAGAAAAGTCTCCTGATCTGCATCTGATCAGCACTCTCAGCCAATTTATCAGATGACGGTTCCTCTAGGGCAGTGATCTCCAAACAGCAGCCTGGGGGCTGAATGCGACCCTTTGCTTGCTTTTATCTGGTCCTTGAGGCAATATTGCATTCTCTGACACCAACAATTGGGCATAATCCCCCCCCCTCCACTGACACCAATCAAGGGGAACAATTCCTCCCAATGACACAATGACACAAACGATGGCGCACAGTTCCTTCCAGTGACACCAATGATGGGGCATGATTCTTTGCACCCAATTACACCAATGATGGGGTACAATTCCTCTCACTGAGACCAAAGACAGGGAATTTGTTTACTCCTACTGATGCCGGGACATTTTCTACTTCTAATGGCCCCAGTCCGGCCCCCGCAAAGTTTGAAAGACAGTAAACTAGCCCTTTGTTTAGAAAGTTTGGAGACCCCTGCTCTAGGGGTAGAGATGGGAGAATATGTGCTAAATTCCACTGTTGGTGGAGGCCATTCCCTTTCACCCTCAATAGCTTATCTCTCTTATTGCAAATCACTATCACTAATTAGCTGATATGGTTATCTCTGGAATCCTATCTGGTTTATGAGGCCTGTGTCTTGCCTGCGCTGCCATGGCAGCTTCTAGCATATCTCCAGGTGCAAGTGTACTATGTAAAGTGCATGCCCAGGTATTACCCAAATGAACCCAAAACTTACTCTCCCCCACCATAGTCCTGCATTATTTTTGTTCTTTTACATTTTTCTGTAATGTAGTGAGAAACAGCTTTTATTACTCCCTGAGGCATTGTCACCAGGCCTGTAAAACTTTTGCAGGGTCAACTGATGGAAGGTCAACATAAGCCCCCAAAACTATATTTCCCAAGAGCCCATCCCCTACACACAGTGCTACGTAGGCTTTTTGAAGTCAAGGCAGCAACCGTTATATAGAGGTTGGATAAAAGATTTGGGGGTGACCAATGATCCCCTTCATTGGTCACCCCTGCCTTCCAAATTTTTTCTGTGAAGCCCATTGAGTGGGCTTTTGACACCCTTGGCTCAAAGGAGGTGAAAAGACCGGTGCAATACTGGGCCTTAACCCCCCTTGGGCCCTAACAGGGCTGTTTTTTCCACTGGGCAGGCTGGGCAGTTGCCCGGGGGCCCCACTTGCCTGGAGGGCCCCATCCGGGGCCGTTCCTCAGCGCTGCAATCTGCTGCTTAAGTTGACTAACTGCACTGGTTGCTCACTTGCTGGAATCGCTGGCCGCCCGGCGTCTAGCTAGCAACCAGTGACGTCAGTCAGAGGCTGCGGCCGCCCCAGCATTCATAGCGCGCCATGGCCTCCCCAGCATTCATAGCGCGCCATGGCCACCCCATTGGCTAGTGAACAAGCTCCGCCCACCTCTGCCTTGTTCTTCAGACAGCGTGGAGAGGGAGCGGAGCGGAAAGACGGCCCTTGATAGCTGGCGCTGCCTTGCTCTGCTGTGCGTGACACACTGTACTGCACCAGGCCAGCAGCCTCAAGTAAGTCTAACACCTAAGTAAGTTCAAGTTGTGCATCAAACACAGCCACTGTCAGTGCCCCTCAAAAGCTGCCACTGTGGCCATCAAACACAGCCACTGTGCCTCTCAGAAGCTGCCACTGTGCCTCTCAGAAGCTGCCACTGTGCCTCTCAGAAGCTGCCACTGTGCCTCTCAGAAGCTGCCACTGTGCCCATCAAACGCAGCCACTGTGCCCATCAAACGCAGCCACTGTGCCCATCAAACGCAGCCACTGTGCCCATCAAACGCAGCCACTGTTCCCATCAAACACAACCACTGTGCCCGTCAAACGCAGCCACTGTGCCCATCAAACGCAGCCACTGTGCCCATCAAACGCAGCCACTGTGCCCATCAAACGCAGCCACTGTGCCCATCAAACGCAGCCACTGTTCCCGTCAAACACAACCACTGTGCCCGTCAAACGTAGCCACTGTGCCCATCAAACGCTGCCACTGTGCCCATCAAACTAATGTTATATTGTCTAAACGTTGTGTTAATGTTTAAACACTGATTTTGTTGGAAGTACCAATAAATATAGCCTTATTGATAATTTGCATTTTTATTCTCGTGCGTGATTGTGTAGACAGGGCCCCATTGCACTGTATTGCCCAGGGGCCTATAATGCTCTTAAGATGGCCCTGGGCCCTAATCATGGTTTCTAAAGGAGGATTCCCTCTATCGCCTCAATTCAAGGTAACCCCTTTAAGGGGGACAGGCTCCACTGGTATTGGCAACTTTAAACCATGTATGAGACAGAGACACCAAGGAACAGTCCAAGCTGGTTTGTTCTGCACTTTTATTTGGCAAGCCAGTAATAAGTTGTGAGGGCTTTGCGAGTCAATAACATGAAACAAACAAGACATCTGCCCATCTGTGCCACTTAAAGAGGAACTGCAGTCTGCTCACATAATTTGTAATAAAAACATCTTTGCCATTCTGAAGCTTTACTCCTACCACTTTGCATATTATTTTATATATACCGTGACTCTGTACTTGCCAAATATGCTGCAGAAATCTCCCTCCACTGAGTCTGGCTGAAACCTTTTAACTGTGGGCAGAGAGAGAGCTGTGCATGATGTCATAAGCCTATGCTTTTTACCAGACAAGAAACAGGAAGTGGGCTGTATAAGGTATTTACTGGCAGAAAAAAAATGTTTTACTGTCCAAAGTTAAAACAACAAGGGCATAGATGGAAAGTTGAAAAAATGACTTTACACTTTAAGTCAGTTCTTGATTACCAGAATTCTCCCTAATGGGTCCCCCAAACAAACAGTAGCCTGTCAACAATCAGCCTTTTCACCCAGAAGCAGGCTTCCGCATTAAAGGCTCCCCTGTGCATCAGTTAGCTCATCTGAACACAAGTGAGACTAATAATGAGATCTAGCTACCACCTAAGATGCGGACCTAGGAAAGAAGGCTATATTATTCACCCCAAAGCTCCACTAAGTCTCCTGGCTCCAGGGCCCAGAACAGAACTTCTTAAGATCTAAGTGTTTTCTCTGTAACAGACACAACTCCTGGAGTCCCTCATCATGTGTAAGTGAGAAACCTAGTGACACATATACAATGTCCACAATCCTGCCAGCAAGTGCATCACACCCCTAAACCCTAATTTTGAAAAAAAAAATGAACATAATTTTCACTACTACTGCTTAGTTATCTGTACTTGTTATGCGTACATTTTTTTTTAAACTGAAGCTGTGCTTTTTCCTATACAGGGCAAAAAACAGGGTCACTTAGTTGCTGTCCTCCCATGGTTTCTACTACCTCCCTTCACTCTCCCACTTGTGATTGGAGATTAGAAGCCCTCTGTAAGATTCAGTTGGACCTGCTGAAAGCTAGAGATGATCTCGGGTGTCCTCCGAAATTACCTCTATCTGAACTTCTAAATTGCATTTTTTTCAGAAAATCACATGCTTCCACATAGAAAAAAGTGATAGATAATTCCTTTTTTTTTTTTTTTTTTTTTTTTAGGTGAGGGAAAAGGTGCAAGGTGAGTATAAGCAACACTGAGGGTAGGGAAGTGAACCTGCTGCATTGCCAAAACACAGGTTCACTTTACAGGTCTAAACCAGCCTGTCTCAATCTTTTTACAATGGAGGAAGCCTTGAAAAAAATTATCATATGTGCAGGTCACAGTACATTAGCCACAACACATTGATGGTCCATGAGAGAAGGACCCCCCCCCCCCCTTACTCTTGTAGCCAATAGAAAATCTGCCCTGTCACACTGGTAATAAGTGAGAATAATGCCTATTACAGTGGTGGTTAGCACAGGACCCCCATACTTTGGGGGACAGTGGGAAAAATTCTTCTTCCATTAGTGGTCAGTGGGAAGACGTTCCACTTACAGACAGCTGACATTATGATTGTTGTCATTGGTTACTTAACTGATATGCAAGAGGAAAAGCTCCACTGGTCCTATGCCACTGGTTCTGCAGGGTGGCATTGGTGCTGTAAATGCAGATACCATCAAGCAGATCAGTCGCCACTGCCCCTTGTTCAAGGACTCATTAGCGATGTCTAGAAGAATGCTAAGGTTCCACAGAACCTTGATTGGGAAAGGCTGGTCTATCCAGTTAAGTAAACCTGCTACACATCTTGTGCAATGGTGTGGGAAACAAAATACTGATGGCATCGCTTCCAACTGTCCTATTTAGAACCAAATCCCTCTGACCAATGTTCCTGCTCAATTGGTTCTTTTTTGGTCTTATATATGGATCTCTTTAGAAAAATGTACTACAGTGTTCAACTACCAAATATGCTATACTGTACTAAAACGTTCATCCAACCTCTATATTAACATTGTTCTTTTTTTTTTCACCACCTGCATTCGCTTTTAAAAATAACTTGTTGGTTTAACTAATCTTTTTTATTTTACAATTAGTTCTTTGTGGTTCACATAACTGAGGGCATCAGGGGTCCTTTACCTACAGAGTTGGGAGGTATGTGAATGAAGCCTTCAGAAGATGTTTTGATATTGGAAGTGATTATTACTTTACCCAAATTTGTAGAAACAAGAAGACATGGACAGAATTTCTTTTTTAAATGTGTTGCTATCAATGATAGCCCTGATTGGATTACTTTCAAGGCACATTTTAAACTATAGTGTGTTTGCTTGTCTGACACAAATGTTGAGACAATCCGAACCGTCCAAAAAAAACAGCTAAATGAAAAATGCCACAATTACATAATATAGAGCACCAAAAACCACTAGTAAGTCTTCTAGATTGTAAGCTCTAACGAGCAGGGCCCTCTGATTCCTCCTGTATTGAATTGTATTGTAACTGTACTGTCTGACCTCATGTTGTAAAGTGCTGCGCAAACTGCTGGCGCTATATAAATCCTGTATAATAATAATAAATAATAAGTCCTTGGTGTCTTGTAAATCCTTGGTGACAGTTACACATTTTACTTTGCACCCAATAAATTATATGCACTGTGACATAATAGTATAATTGACATGCAATTGGATAAACAATTGACAAAATGTCAGGATGTCATGTGCGACAATTAACATTCCTAAATATTCCACCCAAAGCTGTTATGGCCAGTAACTGGTAGAACGAATCACTGGTTTCCTATCTCTTGGGAACCTCAGCTACATGATCTCCCTACAACCATTTCCAAGTCTGCCCCTTGTTGCAATGGTGTCTCATATTGGTTGGTATAGCAGTGGAAGTCTTATGCCGCGTACACACGGTCGGACTTTTCGTCTACAAAAGTCCAACGGACGCCGACGGACTAAAGCTGGCTGGTAATCCGATCGTGTGTGGGCTTCTCCGGACTTTCAGCAGACTTTTTCAGCCTCAAATCCGACGGACTTTAGATTTGAAACATGCTTCAAATCTTTACGTCGTAACTACGACGGACCCCGAAATCCGCTCGTCTGTGTGCTAGTCCGACGGACAAAAACCCATGCTAGGGCAGCTATTGGCTACTGGCTATGAACTTCCTTATTTTAGTCCGGTGTACGTCATCACGTACGAATCCGTCGGACTTTTGTGTGGTCGTGTGTAGGCAAGTCCGTTCGTTAGAAAGTCTGCTGCAAGTCCGCCGGAAGTCTGTCGGACAGGCTGTCGGACTTTTGTAGACGAAAAGTCCGACCGTGTGTACGCGGCATTAGGCTTCATGCACACGAGACGCCGGTGCAAACTCTGCTGAACACAAGTTTTTAAAAGCTGAAACCGGCATTTAGAAATGCCCGTTTTGCCGCATTTGCATGCCACGTTTAGCCGCGTTTGTGTCTAGAAGCGTCTGCAGAGCAGAGAATGACATTTTGCGACCCGACTTTAGGGCCCCCTATCTAGGGGACACTTGGTGCTAGCAACCCCAAATTTGGATATGTTGTAGTGTTGGTTCCACACCAAACACCAAATTTGGGGTTCCTAGCACTAAGTGGCCCTGAGATATGGGACCCCAAAATCAGAGAATGACATTTTGCGACCCAACTTTGGGGCCCCGTATCTCAGGGCCACTTGATGCTAGGAACCCCACATGGATATGTTATAGTGCCAGTTCCACTGTGTTTGCATACCAAATTTGGGGCTCCTAACACTAAGTTGCCCCAAGATATGGGGCCCCAAAGTCGGGTCGCAAAATGTCATTCTCTGCTGTAGTTTACCATCATATGTCTGTGTTTTCTGGTGCAAAAAATAGGGTTCCTTTTAAAAACGCTTATAAACGCAGCTAAACGCGGTACCAGTGTTTAGATGCGTTTAGCCACGTTTGGCTTCTGAAACGTGGAAAACTTTTGCGTCTGAAACCATTTTTTTGCTTCTGGAAAAACAAGGTTAAACACAACTGCCTAAAAACGCCAAAAAATGAGACTGTGTACATGGACACATAGGATAACATTGAATTAGTTCAGGGGCAGTTGAAAAAAAGTGTCCAACTGCCTCTGAATGCGCGTTTAACAGCGTCTCATGTGCATGAGGCCTTCCTCCTACTGCTCTGTTGTCTGTAACACAAATTACAAAAAAAAAAAACCTCTAATAGGGCATGCATGACTCCCATGTAAAGGCAACAGGGCTGTAAGAAAATGGTGGGCAAGTCAGTCAAGCATGTGTAAATCCTGTCACTACTGTAGGACCTCATATAAATTTTAGTGTATTAATGGGATTTCGCAAATCATTTTCATTATTTTTACATTTGCAGCATTCATTAAAAATTTCCAGTGGTCCTTGCTATGAAAGCCCTTTTTCAGACACTCCCTGTTATAGGGGTGACAGCTCTATCTCTCACTTCTATGTGGTCACACAGGCTTCAGATGGCGTCTACAAGTGGCTCACCATACATACATACATACAGTTACACATTACATTAGCATCTTTGCAGCCTATTTGTATCTGTATGTCTGAATACTTCCTGAATTAAAGACTTCTAGTTTTTTTTTTTATTTAAAGCATAACAGAAAATAGCATTTAGAGATATCACCCTGGAAATGTCCATTTTATTAATCTCATAACCTTTTATAATCTTCTACATCTTTTTCAACTCATAACTTATTAGAATCTTGTTCTATACCAAGAATAAATGCTGTCAACCTAAAATAACATCTTTGCTTTTATTGTTTTCACTTGCTTTTCTATACCCCCGCCACATTTTTGCATCACATTTCATTTTTTATCTGTTCATCTTCTGTAAACTTTTTGTAGATAAAACACTCTGAACTCCATTGTGTAATGAGAGAAAATGGTATATAAAAGGCCACCCAAAATTGATATTTTAGTTTTTAGTAGCCAATCCGAAGTTCTCCTACCCTAGTCTTCTTGATGATATGATGATGTCACTAGGACTTCTGCTTTTTTTCTGGCAGTGGTAGGGATGTGCATTATTCTAGGACTGAGTGTCACTCATGTAATGATGTGCGATTGCCAGTCAGTCCTGTAGTACTGTGAGCCGAGCCTACGTGATGCTGTGCCCCTGAACGGGGCATGTAAATAACAGGCTGGGCTCACAGAAAATGGTCAGAATGGCACTCTGTCCTGAAGAGGAACTCCAGTGCTGGACCAAGGAGGAAATTGGGGACAGTGTAAAGACGGTGAGGGCTTGTTCATAACATGCATAAAGCACACAAAATGCATGCTCAATGATGTGTGTTGACACTCACTTTTGTGTATTGCGTAAAAATGCAGACATGCTGCATTTTTTATGCAATGGACCTGTACTTTGAGAACAAAGCACATAGAAAACAGTTGCCTTCTATGAGACCTTGCGTTGAGCCCGTGTTGATCAACGCAGATCAAAGCAGCTGAATAGACATTGAACAAATGAGTCCTTAGGGGGGGACCCCCAAACTCCTTGGACACCTAGGTTGGGAATAAAGGCAGGGGAGTCTTACTGTTGAAAGATCCAAAGCATATAAGAAGCCAGGGGCTTCGTTTGGATCCTGGACAATCCAACCTCCATCTTATATCTCCATCTTACTAAGTAGATAGTAATGTCTAACAAAGGGGCCTGAACTGTGTATTCATTTTATTGAAAGTTGTATGAATTATTCTCTTGCTGGATCTAGATACATCTATCTGTGTCTAAATGGTACACTTTCTGCTCAAGAGACCTAACAGAACGGAGATCATAGGGATCTGACATCCACACAGTAGGCACTGCACAGTGTTTGGCTCGGCTCTGAAAATTCATAAAGGTTGACGCTTTTATGTTATTGTAGCGCACGGTTTAGGGACTTTTTTTTATTTTTAGATGACCCTCCAACAAGCCCTGTGTCTTCAATATGTGATGTTGATGTACACTAGATAAGGTGGGCATAAGTGGATAAACTGTGCAGAATAAGCAGCTGCACAAGGGCCCTCTGGAATGTGGGGATCCTTTTATATTAGATGTAAGTTTGTCAGTTGCTGGGACTCTCTTCCGCTGTCCAAGCTTTAACCACATTCCTGGTTTGTAATATTCAAGTGGTGTCAAGCAGCCATCCTTTCCTGTCTTATCTGTTAATACACAGTGAACAAGTGTTTGCATTTGAATGCGAGGGGGGGGGGGGGCAGTAATTGTTTAGGCACAGAAGCATTCTGGTGATTTTATCTGCCAATTAAAGTGTTCAAGCCTTAGTCTCTAGGTACGCTTACCTGTAGCCATGACGGCTGTATGTCGTCAGTCCAGGTTCTCAGTCTTGGAACCCCCCACAGGACAAGACAGGTCTTCTTGTGCCTTTACCCTTTGCTGGTCATCAATCAATGTCTACAGTCCAGTAGAAACGTCACTTGTCGCCCTCCATCATCTCCTCTAAACTTGTACTGTCTTCACCTTGGTAGTACTCTCCTTGTGTCTTCTCCTCCTCACACCTTACTTATCCTGACTCCTACTTCCCTCCCCTCTCTCCCTCTCCCTCCCTCTGGTCTCAGTTTCCTGGCTCTCAGCTGCCTAATTAATAATTGACAAAACTGTTTGCGGAAGGCTGTGCAAATAGGAGCTGAGCTCCCGGTGCTGATTTCACAGGGAAGGCTGGCAGTACCATTTTGCTCAATGCCATGATGGTACAAAGGGTGCAGAGAAGTGAGATAGCAGTGAACTATGGGGTGAAGTCACCCTCTCCCCATATTTGTGCAGGGGCTGGATTAATCACTAACCAATGCCAATTCTTTGGCTTGCAGTGTCAAAAAAATGTATGGCTTCCTTAAAAAAAAACTTTTTTTTAATAGAACGAGGCAAGATTAACAGTGTCCACTAACCCGCGACAACCATTTACGATCAATTTTCATTACTACTCTGCAAAAGCTTCATTTCATTTAGCTGCTGAGTGGAAATGGAAAGTACTAAGTTTCAGTTTGTTATTTAAAGGGGTATTCCACCTTTGAGCTGATCCATGAAAAACATTTTTATCATGCCTGCAGTTATGACAGTTGGAGAAGGGAAGTAGAACTGCTATTTTATAATAAAATCCTCTTAGAATTCAGAGGTTACAATAGTATTTTTCTTTTGTGCCCAGACATTAAAAACTTTAGCAGCTTAACCCAAAACTGCATGTTACCATGATAGGATCACCCCTTCTGATCATAATCTGTGGCCTCAATTGAGTTTAAGGTGAACCTGTAATAAGCAAAAAATACAGGACCTGGGAGGCTTTAAAACAAAATTAAAATGCAGGTACTAGGGTCCCTTGATTCTAGACACATTACCTTACAAGCTACTAACCTGGGACAAATGAGTAAAAGCAGAATATATATATATATATATATATATATATATATATATATATATATATATATATATATATATATATATATATATATTACACACAGTATCTCACAAAAGTGAGTACACCGCTCACATTTTTGTAAATACTTTATTATATCTTTTCATGTGACAACACTTAAGAGATGACACTTTGCTACAATGTAAAGTAGTGAGTGTACAGCCTGTATAACATTGTAAATTTGCTGTCCCCTCAAAATATCTCACCACACATCCATTAATGTCTAAAGTGAAAGTCCACATTGGGCCCTAAGGGTCAATATTTTGTATGGCCACCATTATTTTCCAGCACTGCCTTAACCCTCTTGGACATGTTCACCAGAGCTTCACTGGAGTCCTCTTCCTCTCCTCCAAGACAACATCACGGAGCTGGTGGATGTTAGAGACCTTGCACTCCTCCACCTTCTGTTTGAGGATGCCTCACAGATGCTCAGTAGGGTTTATGTCTGGAGATATGCTTGGCCACTCCATCACCTTTACCCTCAGGTTCTTTAGCAAGGCAGTGGTTGCCTTGGGGTCGTTATCATGTTGGAATACTGCCCTGCAGCCCAGTGTCCAAAGGGAGGGGATCATGCACTGCTTCAGTATGTCACGGTACATGTTGCCATTCATGGTTTCCTCAATGAACTGTAGCTCCCAGCACTTATGCAGCCCCAGATACTCTCACCACCATGCTTGACTGTAGGCAAGAGACACTTATCTTTGTACTCTTCACCTGGTTGCCGCCACATAGGCTTGACACCATAAGTTTATCTTGGTCTCAGACCACAGGACAGGGTTCTAGTAAGAATCCATGTCCCTAAACTAATGAGAAGAATCCATGTCCTTAGTCTGCTTGTCTTCAGTAAACTGTTTGCGGGCTTTCTTGTGCATCATCTTTACAAGAGGCTTCCTTCTGGGACGACAGCCATGCAGACCAATTTGATGCAGTGTGCGGTGTATGGTCTGAGCACTGACAGGCTGACCCTTCACCCCTTCAACCTCTGCAGCAATGCTGGCAGCACTCATACGTCTTTTTCCCAAAGACAACCTCTGGATATGACACTGAGCATGTGCACTCAACTTATTTGGTCGACCATGGCGAGGCCTGTTCTGAGTCGGACCTGTCCTGTTGAACCACTGTATGGTCTTGTCCACCGTGCTGCAGCTCAGTTTCAGGGTTTTGGCAATCTTCTTATAGCCTAGGCCATCTTTATGTAGAGCATCTTTTTTTCAGATCCTCAGAGTTCTTTGCCATGAGGTGCCATGTTGAACTTCCAGTGACCAGTATGAGAGAGTGAGAGCAATAACACCAAATTTAACACACCTGCTCCCCATTCACACCTGAGACCTTGTAACCCTAACGAGTCACATGACACCGGGGAGGGAAAATGACTAATTGGGCCTACTTTGGACATTTTCACTTAGGGGTATACTCACTTTTGTTTCCAGTGGTTTAGACATTAATGGCTGTGTGTTGAGTTATTTTGAAGGGACAGCAAATTTACACTGTTAGGCCCCTTTCACACGTGCGGATCCGTTTTTATTCCTCCGCTTGCGCAGCGGGAATCAATCCGTTGATCCCCCGCTGAGCCGGCGGATGACAAGTCTGCCTCTGCACTCTGTGCAGAGACTGACCTGTCAGAGCTCCGCTCTCCCCTATGGGGGATTGGATGATTACGGACCGCCTGTCCGTTTTCTTCCGATCCGATCCGCCAAACGTATGGAAATTAGGGTTTGCATCCGTCTGGATTTATCGGATCGGATGTCAGCAGACATGTCACCGATGACATCCGACGCTCCATAGAGGTGCATGGAGCGCCTGTTCAGATCCGCCTGAAAAAACTGACAGGTGGATCTGTACGGTCCACACGTGTGAAAGGGGCCTAATACAAGCTGTACACTCATTACTTTATATTGTAGCAAAGTGTAATTTCTTCAGTGTTGTCACATGAATAGATATAATAAAATATTTACAAAAATGTGAGGGGTGTAGTCACTTTTCTGAGATACTGTGTGTGTGTGTAATTAATTAAAATATTATTGCTGTTGGATGTACAGTGAGCCTCGTGAAAAGAGGGGGGGAGTGCTGCTTCTTCAACATTGTCCATTCACAGGCAGGCTTGAGTCTGTGATCCATTCAAGGCAAATTAGCAGGCTAAGTTAATGGCCCACCTTCTTCAACTGCTCACACTCCCCCGACTGTACCTTTCCCCAAATGCCAGATCATAAGAGCTTACAATCTAATAAGGTGGGGCAAGTGGTACAAAATTTTCTAACTATGGGAGATGAGCTGATGGAAATGGTAAAAAGTTCAGTTAGTTGGAGGCGTGATAGGCTTCCCTGAAGAGCTTATTTTTCAGGGATTGCCCAAAGGCAGCCAGAGTAGGGGATAGCCGGACATATTGAAGTAAATAAAGAGGATGGGAGAAGCTCTGGAGAAGTCCTGGAGATGAGCATGGGAGGAGGAGATGAAAGCTTGAGAGCAGGAGGTCTTGTGAGGAGCAAGGAGGATTGTTTGGGTGATGTGGAGACAAGATTGGTGATGTAGCTCGATTCAGAGTTGTGAATGGCTTTGTATGTTTCTGTTAGTTTTTTTAATTTAATTCACTGGGCAATTGGCAGCCAGTGGAGGGATTGACAGAGAGGGGTGGCAGATAATGAGCGATTGGTAAGGTTGCTGAGTCTGGCAGTTGCATTCATGTTAGACTGAAGAGGGGATAGCCTATGGAGACTTAGACCTGTGGGAAAGGAGTTGCAATAGTCAGAGCGAGAGATAACAAGAGAGCAAATGAGTAGGTTAATGGTTTCATTAGTTAAAAAAGGTGAACTTTAGAGATGTTACAGAGGTGAAGTCTAAAAGCTTTTGACAGCGATTGGATTTGGGACCGAAAGGACAGATTAGAGTTTAGGATTACACCTAGTACCCTGGCGTGAGGGGATGGACTGATGGTTGTATTATTGATCTTGATGGAAAAGCCATGGAGGAGGGCACGGGGGGGGGGATATTATCAGCTCAGTTTTAGAGAGAGTAACTAAGTAATGCTAGAGAAGACTGAGGAGTGAGTTGAGGAGTAGAGAAATTGGGTGTGTCATCGGCATAGAAATGGTACGGGAAGCCATGGGGAGTTATCAAGTGATCAAGAGAGGAGGTGTAGATAGAGAAGAGAAGTGGTCAACAGAGAACAGAGCCTTGGGGGACCCCTACAGAAAGAGGAAGTGTCGAGGAGGAGACAGAGTTATATTGTAGGTAACAATGATGGAGCGCTCTGATCGGAGGAGAACCAGGAAAGAGCAAAATCTTGGAGGCCAAGGGAAAGGAGCAGGTGGTCAACAGTATCAAAGGCAGCAGAGAGGTCTAGCAGTAAGAGTATGGAGTACTGGCCATTGGTTTTAGCAGTTAGTGAATCTTTTGTGAGTTTTAGTAGGGCAGTTTCTGTGGAGTGCTGCAAGCGAAAGCCAGACTTTAAAGGGTTAAGAAGGTTGTTTTCAGTGACGTAGGAGTTCAGATGGTTGTAGACTAAGCATTCTAACAGTTTAGAGGTTAATGGGAGCAAGGAGATAGGTCTTAAGTTGTTCAGGTTGGTGGGGTCCAGTGAGGGTTTTTTGAAGTTTGGGGATGATCTGCGCATGCTTTATAGGGGAGGGGAAGGTGCCAGTAGATAGGGGGAGATTGAAGATGCGAGTGAGAGCGCATAGGATAGATAAGAGGGTGACTGTAGTAGTTGCGAAGGAACAGGTTCCTGGAAACAATTGGTTAGGGGGAATCTAAGAAAAAGTGTCCGGTTCATAAGAGGAAAATGTTGACTTTTTTTTTTTTTTTTTTTTTTTTTTTTTTTTTTTTTTTAGACAGGGTATGTTAAGTGGGGAAGATATCTGTACAGTGGAGGTATCCTCAGTATTGCATAAATTTTGTTTTTGTAGTGATTGGCAATCCCGTGGGTAGAGGGAGTGGGGGACAAAGCAGAGAGTTAAATGTAGAGAAAAGCTGATAAGGACTGAATGAAAAGGTAAGTGACAAAGTAGATTTGCTTGGAACCATGAAGGCAGGAATTGTATTTTAAGAGGGCAGATTTGAATTAGGTAAAGTCCTGGGGGTGATTTGGTTTTACGCCATAGTCACTGAAGAGCACATCTATGTCTCCTGAAATTTCTAGTGTCATCAATGTGCCATGGTTGTAATGATTGGGGGCCTGATTCTGCGTGTAGTTAGAGGAGCAGGTGCATTTTTGCCTTGCTCCTGCGATGCAGTGCTGGATGCCTGAACAGCCCCATGGAGGCAATACTTTGACCAAAGTAATTTCTAGTCAAACTGAATAGTAGCTTACACAAGGCTCCATCAGTTAGGTAGAGTGGTGGGGCAGTGGAGGGGATGCTATTAAGTTAATCTGTCACTCTGCCCTAAGGCCCCACGCTTGTGAATGGGGCCATTAGGGATTATGTGCAGGAGAACCAGCATGGGTTCCTGCCAATTAGCTTCAGATCCCTTGAACAAGTCACAGGGTTGTAAGGTGGAGCCTGGTGAGGTCATCCCGCACCCTGACCAGAAGTCGGGATGCCGCCATTTTGCTTTAGCCTGATCCTTGATTGTGAGAAAAGCAATTTTGTTTTTATGTACAGTGCCTTGAAAAAGTATTCATACCTCTTTACATTTTCCACATTTTGTCATGTTACAACCAAAATCATAACTGTATTTTATTGGGATTTTATGTGATAGACCAGCACAAAGTGGTACATAATTGTGAAGTGGAAGGAAAATGATAAATGTTTTTCAAAATTGTTTACAAATATCTGAAAAGGCGTGCATTTGTATTCAGCCCCCTTTACCCTGATACCCCTAACTAAGATTTAGTGGAACCAATTGCCTTCAGATGTCACCTAATTAGTAAATAGAGTCCACCTGTGTGTAATTTAATCTCAGTATAAATACAGCTGTTCTGTGAAGCCCTCAAAGGTTTGTTGGAGAACCTTAGTGAACAAACCACATCATGAAGGCCAAGGAACACACCAGGCAGGTCAGGGATAAAGTTGTGGAGAAGTTTAAAGCAGGGTTAGGTTATAAAAAAATATCCCAAGCTTTGAACATCTCACGGGTCACTGTTCAATCCATCATCCGAAAATAGAAAGAGTATGGCACAACTGCAAACCTACCAAGACCATGGCCATGTCCACCTAAACTGACAGGCTGGGCAAGGAGAGCATTAATCAGAGAAGCAGCCAAGAGGCCCATGGTAACTCTGGAGGAGTTGCAGAGATCAACAGCTCAGGTGGGAGAATCTGTCCACAGGACAACTATTAGTCGTGCACTCCACAAATCTGGCCTTTATGGAAGAGTGGCAGGAGGAAAGCTATTGTTGAAAGAAAACCATAAGAAGTCCTGTTTGCAGTTTGCGAGAAGCCATGTGGGGGGACACAAACATGTGGAAGAAGGTGCTGAACTGCACATCACCCTGAACACACCATCCCCACCGTGAAACATGGTGGTGGCAGCATCATGTTGTGGGTATGCTTTTCCTCATCAGGGACAGAGAAGCTGGTCAGAGTTGATGGGAAGATGGATGAAGCCATATACAGGGCAATCTTAGAAGAACACCTGTTAGAGTCTGCAAAAGACTTGAGACTGGGGTTGAAATTCACCTTCCAAAAACTGATACAGAGGGACGATATCTGTTCCTCAGAGGAGACATTGGAGGGGTAGAGGTGACACTAGCAAACTTATATGCTCCCAACAAGAGCAATTTATAGCCAAGACATTAGACATTCTGAGTAGCTTCACCAAGAGTCAGCTGATTATTGGAGGAGACTTTAATGTTTCACTGATCCCTTCAGAAGACACCTCATCTGGAACTTCCTCAATTACACCGACAGTTAGGAAACGAATAGCTCGCTCACTACATAACTCACAACTGACTGACGTATGGAGGCTCCTACATCCTACGGAACGTGACTATACTTTTTACTCGATCCCACACAGACAGTATTCTAGAATTGATTTCTTTTTAATTCCCCATGCCCAACTACATGCTGTACGAAGTGCCTCGATCGGTTCTATTACGTGGTCTGACCACGCTCCGATCCTTCTCGCTTATGGCCTTACTGACTGCCTCGGTGCCAGGGAACGGACTTGGAGACTAAACGAAAGCCTCTTACAAGACGAAGTGACTCTTAAAGATGTAGTAAAAGAGATGGAGAATTACTTTAGGACAAATGACATTCCTGACAGTAACCCCGGGATGGTATGGGAAGCCCACAAGGCGGTGATACGTGGGGTACTAATCAAACATGGAGCATGTATTAAAAGACAGCGTTCGATTCAACTGTCAATGCTTCTTGATGATTTACAGAAAGCAGAAGCAAGACATAAACACGCCCAGACCCCTGAGGGAGAAGCAGAACTACTGCTCTTACGTGCCAAAATTAATGATATACTGCAGTTCCGAGCTAAAGCGGCGATACAGATTTGCAGGCGAATGTCCTATGAATCAGGGAATAAGTGTGGCAGACTTCTAGCCAACTCCCTGAAAGAACAGAAACTAGCAAGCTACATTCCGCACATTATGTCGCATTCAGGTCAGAAAACCACACTCCCCCGAAAAATAGCTAGGGAATTTAAAGATTTCTATGCCTCCCTTTACAACCTACAAAAGCCAGCCACCTCACGTTCCCAAATAGAGACATACCTGTGTAAGTCAGGACTACCCAAATTACCTGATGAAGCCAGTACCTTGCTAGAAGAACCCATATCCGTAGAAGAAATAACTTCAGTGATTAGCGCTATTAAATTAGGGAAGGCACCGGGTCCAGACGGCTACACAGCCCAATACTACAAGACCATGTTGCCATACGTCGGTGTACACCTCTACAAATTTTTCAACTCTCTGGGTTCGGGAGGGAACATCCCCTGGTATACTTTATCGGCTCACATTGCAGTGATACACAAGGAGGGGAAGGATGCCACTGCCTGCGGGAGCTACAGGCCAATCTCTCTCCTTAACATAGATCTAAAAATTTTTACGAAAATTCTGGCCAATAGGCTCCAACAATTTCTTCCATCCCTGATCCACTAGGATCAAGTGGGTTTTATCCCAACTAGAGAGGCCAGAGATAATACTACCAGAGTCCTTAACCTATTACACATAGTCAATCGAAATTCACCTTCCAGCAGGACAACGGCCATAAACATACAGCCAGAGCTACAATGGAATAGTTTAGATCAAATCATATTCATGTGTTAGAATGGACCTAAATCCAATTGAGAATCTGTGGCAAGACTTAAATTGCTATTCACAGACGCTCTCCATCCAAATTGACAGAGCTTGGGCTATTTTGTAAAAAAGAATGGGCAAAAAATGTCACACTCTGGATGTGCAAAGCTGGTAGAGACATCCCCAAAAAGAATTGCAGCTGTAATTGCAGTGAAAGGTGGTTCTACACAGTATTGACTCAGGGGGGCTGAATACAAATACACCTCACACTTTTCACATATTTATTTGTAAAAAATTTTGAAAATCATTTATCATTTTCCTTCCACTTCACAATTATGTGCCACTTTGTGTTGGTCTATCACATAAAATCCCAATAAAATAAATTTACCTTTTTGGTTGTAACATGACAAAATATGGAAAATTTCAAGGGGTATGAATACTTTTTCAAGGCACTGTATGTGAGTGCATTCTTAATAAATGTTATTGAATACATTGATTGCTACACTATTGGGTTGTTTTACCCATCCCAATTTGAGGTTTGGAGTTCACTTAGTGGGACCCCCACCTTTTAAATTTATGCACACATGCATTTGTGGCGAGAAATCGAGACCAGGGTTATCTGGTACCACTGGAAATGCTCTCAGGCACTTAAGACCTATATGATGTGGGTTATATCCGGATAGGGAGGGCACCGTTTGCACACTAGTGGTGAAGCAAGGGTGTGATATTGGAATGGTGGTCACTGGATTGGACGTAATTGCTACACCAAGAAGGAGAAAAATATTTGATGCTCACTGGCGTGTGGGTTCTGAGTGACACAATCACTTAATTAGACTTCTATTATATGAAAGACACTTTTTAAAATTTGTTTCTTTGTTTTTTTTCTTTTAGACTGTTCTAATTTTTTACATTCTGTGAATGTGTTTTTTTTGTGTGTTTATATATACACGGTGTGTGTGTCTAGGTTATGGTTTATGTTTATGACACATTTAAAAAGAGGCAGAATTAAATGAAACTTTTGAACTCAGAATAGACATATGTATCATAGCATAATCAGTGATACACATTATGATGATAGCTGGGGGTGCACCACAAATGCCCTGTTAAATGTGGTGAAAGGAAGGTGTGTGTGTGTGTGTGTGTGTGTGTGTGTGTGGGTGTGTGGGTGTGTGGGGGGGGGGGGTTCTGTTGAGGATGAGAGAACATTAGTGATACATCTTGTGTGGAGGTGGTGATACATGAAAAGGTTTCCTCGTAGGTGGAGTTTACAGTGGAGAAAATTATTTAATCCCTGCAGGTTTTGTAAGTTTGCCCATTTACAAAGAAATGAAGGATCTATAATTTTTTTTATCATACAGTAGGTGTATTTTAAATGATAGAGCCAGAATATCAATCAAAAGTCCAGAAAAAACACATGATACCAATGGTATAAATTGAGTTGCAGTTCAGTGAGTAAAATAATTATTTGATCCCCTACCAACCAACAATAATTCTGGCTCCCACAGACTGGCTACAGTATGTGCTCGTGTGGTACACAGATTAGTCCTGTTAATTTAGGAAGGTGCTCCTCATGACAACTCATTATGTGTATATAAAAGACACCTGTCACCAGAATCTTTCTTCCATTTAAACCTCACCATCATGGGCAAGACCAAAGAGCTGTCAAAGAATGTCAGGGACAAGATAGTAGACCTGCACGCGCATGGAATGGGCTACAAGACCATCAGCAAGAAGCTTGGTGAGAAGGAGACAACTGTTGGAGTGATTATTCGCAAATGGAAGAAATACAAAATAACTATCAATCTTCCTCGGTCTGAAGCTCCATGCAAGGTTTCGCCTCATGGGGTAAGGATGATCATAAGAAAAGTGAGGGATCAGCCCAGAACTACAGGGGAGGAGCTTGGAATGATCTCAAGGCAGTTGGGACTACAGTCACCAAAAAAACTATTGGTAACACAATACGCCGTCCGCAAGGTTCCCTTCCTGAAAAGGCACAAGTACAGGCCGTCTGAACCTTTCCAGTAAACATCTAGATGATTCAGAGAAGGATTGGGAGACAGTACTGTGAGCAGATGAAACCAAAATTGGGCTCTTTGGCATTAACTCTATACATTAAGATAAAAAGCCTTCTGTGTTCCGCAGCCCCCCTAATACTTATTGGAGCCCCATCTCTGTCCAGCGATGTCCACGAGTGTTTTGGCCATCTGGGAATCTCTCGCCTGATTGGCTGAGACACAGCAGGGGCGCCATTGGCTCCCGCTGCTGTCAGTTAGCCAATCAGGAGAGAGAGAGGGGACGGGGCCGAATTGCAGCTCCGTGTCTGAATGGACACGCAAAGCTGCAGTTCGGCTTGGGTGCCTCCATAGCAAGCTGCTTGCTGTGGGGGCACTCAACAGGAGGGAGGGGCCAGGAGCCTAGAGGAGGATCCGGGCTGCTTTGTGCAAATCCACTGCAACAGAGCCAGTAAGTATAACATGTTTGTTATTTTTATTGAAAAAAAAACGAGACTTTACAATCACTTTAAAGAAGATCTATAAAGAAGAGTGGACCAAAATCCCTTCTGAGATGTGTGCAAACCTGGTAAACGACAAACAAATACTTGGGAGAAATACCCTAACGATGCATTACATTAAAGATGGTGCTGCTATAAGACCATACAAACAGAACAAAAGATGATAGCGCACACATTCAAAAATGACATTTAAATCCTGCAAGGATTAAAGCACTTGAGCATATAGTAAGCAAATAAGCAAAAATATGGGGATTTGGTCACACCATATGGCTATATAGTGCTTAAGCCCACTACTGCGTCAAAGTACCCCATTATCGACGGGTCCTACACTATGCATAGAATGAAAGAGCCCACTTCTCAACCATGGGAGAAATACACTCCTCTTTATGGGAGAACTAAAAGGACTTCTCCTATAACTTTTGGTTGATATTCTGTCTCTATCATTTAAAATACACCTATGATAAAACTTATAGACCCTTCATTTCTTTGTAAGTGGACAAACTTACAAAATCTGCAGGGGATCAAATAATTATTTCTCCACTGTATCAGGAGCTAAGATATTTTTTTCTTTTCATACCTTCACCTCTAAACAAAACAAGCCGTTAAAGTGTATCTATGGCCAAATTGTAAAAATGAATATATGATCTTACATTGTATTTCAATTATTTCCAGCCTACTGCTATTTAATCTGAATGATCTTGAAGTTTGTAAATATACTTTGTAGAGCTGCCTGATTCTGGGAAAAATGAGAATCGCAATGTTTTTGCTTAGAATAAAGATCACGATTCTCGTGGCGTAACATTTATTTTTCACATTATACAAAAAAAATTGGGCTAACTTTACTGTTTAGTTTTTTTTTTTAATTCATTGGGCTACTTTCAGACTGGGCCGGGCGGGCGTGAGTGGTAAAGCGGCGATATATTTAGCGCTGTTTTACTGTTGTTTTATTCGGCCTCTAGTGGGGCGGTTTTAACCCCCGCTAGCGCCCTAAAAAGGGTTAAAACCGCCCGCAAAGCGTCGCTGTTTTCAATGTTTTCAATATAGCGCTGCAAAGATGCGGCTTGCAGGACTTTTTTGACCGTCCTGCAAGCTCACTGCTCCAGTGTGAAAGCCTGAGGGCTTTCACACTGGAGACACAGGAGAGGTGTTATACAGGCGCTATTTTTAGCTCTGTAGTGCCTGTAAAGCGCCTCAGTGTGAAAGTAGCCTTAAAGTGTATTTTTTCCTAAAAAAAATTGCATTTGAAGGACCGCTGCACAAATACAGTGTGACATAAAATATTGCAACAACCGCCATTGTATTCTCTAGGGTCTCTGCTAAAAATTTATATATATATATATATATATATATATATATATATATATATAAAATGTTTGGGGGTTCTCAGTAATTTTCTAGCAAAAAGTGATGATTTTAACTTGAAACCAACAAGTGTCAGAAAAAGGTTTAGTCTTTAAGTGGTTAAACTGCCCTCATTTCTAGACCAAAGTTCATTCCTTTCATCCTAAAGCAGTGGTCATCAACCCTGTCCTCAGGGCCCACTAACAGGCCAGGTTTGGAAGATAACTTAAATACATCACTGGTGATATAATTTGCTGCTTAGTGATTGCAGTATTCTAGCCTGCATCTCCCCAAGGTAATACATAAAACCTGGCCTGTTAGTGGGCCCTGAGGACAGGGTTGATGACCACTGATCTAAAGAACAAAACGTTACAATGTTTACAGTTAGCTCAGCGGCTGAGGAATGTTGTGAAACTTGGCAGACTGCCTGTTTTTTTTTTTTTTTTTTTTACAGCTGTCGGCTTGAGTAGAGAACTCTGCATTGAATCGGGAAAATGCTTTGTTAAGATCACGAGGGGAAAGAATCGTGATCTTGATTTTTAACGATTAATCGTGCAGCTCTAATACTTTGTGAAGGCAGAACTTTTTTTTACCTTAATGCATTCTCTGCACTGAAGGTAAAAAAACTTTTGCATGCAGCTCAACCCCCCCCCCCCCATCAAACCTCTTATACTTACCTTGACCTGATCTCGATCCAGGGATGTGCATGAGAGCAGAGGCTCTCTCAGCACTCTCCCTCTTTATTGACTCAGGCACAGCAGCAGGAGACATTGACTCCCGCTGCTGTCAATAACAGCCCGTGAGGAGGGAGCGGAGGGCAGGGCCAAGCCACGCTTAATGTCCTATGGACACACAGAGAGCGAGCATGCACAAGTGCCCTTATAGCAATAGACTTGCTATGGGGGCACTTGGTGTGAGGGAGGAGCCAGGAGCGCCGGCAAGGGACCCGAGAGGAGGAGAATTAGGCTGTCTGTTATTTTGATTTTAAAGAAAATCTAGCATTTACAATGATTTTTGTCCTTGAATTCCGTGACACATGCCCTGTGAGTAGGCACTGTTATGTCTCATGTTTCACATAGTCTGCCTTCTAAACGACAGAAGTGCTGAGAGGAGGGGTTTCAGGAGGTGTTGTCATTAGGCTTGACAACTTGCAAGCAGGGTGGTACCATGGGATATGTAGTCCTTAGACATTGAGGAACAGCTGCAAAGCATGCAGGGAATCCAGGAAGTTGTGGAATGAGCTGGCCAGCAGACAGGCAGCACTCACAACATGAAAGGAGATTTTTCAAGTAAGCCTTTTTGGGATGTTAAAAAAAAATAAGTATTGTTTATATTATTACAATGCTGATGTTATAAAATGAAAGTGTGACCTTAGATCTCCTATAACTTTTCAATGTGGGGTGAGGGGGGGTGGCAGCAATATAATTATTTATTATTGACTGCTGAGCGAAGATTATCTTTTGTTGACTTAACACTTAACACTTTTGACTTGTTACACTTTACTATATCACAAACTTTTATCATCCAGGGTGCTCTGATTTCTCATGTTCTCACTATGTTTGTTTAACAAATGGGCATGATTTTGCTAGTAAAAGAAAAATATTTAAAGTTTTCTTTAAGTCTTAACTCTGCTCTCTTATACTTGTTTCAGGCCCTGTTTATTTCTATGCAGAGAGCCATACTCTTCAGGACCCCTGGAGACTTCCATGAATATGGTTACACATAGGAGTAAATGGCAAAACCTTTTTACATTTTTTGTGTTTTTTTTGTTTTGTTTTTATAGAGTGGGTAGGAATTTAATCCTCCTATCTATTTTGATTGCTTACTGTTTCACCATTGTGGAAATTCCCCCCCCACTTCCTCTGCAAGTGACCGAGGGGGAGAGAGACCAGAAATGATGGAAAATCTATTGCAAAGGGGACAGAGAGCGCAATGGAAGAAGATTTTGTAGTACAACGGCAAAAGAATATAATCATTGCCTTTGCCTTTCTCTGTTGCTGTGAACCCCAGCCATTTACTTTTTAGTCCTTGTGTCACAGGAGTGTCGGTGGAAAACTACGTGAGGGCAAATTTCCCCAATGTCACCACAAACAGCAATAAAAATCAGAAGTCCTATCTTCTCCACAGTCTATTCAAAACTAAAAAAGAGGTTTTGTTTAGAAGAAGGCATTAGTTAAACCGTGAAGGTTTGTATCTATACAATGATGCTTTGTAGAAACCTTGAGGATTACTATACACTCTAGGACTTTGTTGACACTGTACCTTTGTTTGCGGTGCAAATATTAAGACTTATTTAATAGCTTTGGATGTGACCCAGAATGGGTGTTTTATGACCCTCTGCTGCCATTCAGCTTCTTGACTCTATCTATATGATGAGCACTAGTATGATATCTATCAGTATAGGGACATTTAAATATGGTTCAAAAAGGGCATTTGTCACATTACAGAGGCCCGACAAAAGAAGTGGAAGCCAAGTGAACCCTTTTTTTAGGCTGGGTTCACACTGATGTAAATTGGATGCAGATTTTAGAGTCCTCACTGGAGCAAGAGGTAAGGGGAAATTTTGCATTAGTGACCGCCATTTTGGGGACAACTGTGTAAAAGGGGAATCTCCCTGTCTTTGGGAGATTTCGTGTAACTTCCTGTTGTGCCTTTGGGACAGGAAGTGATGGAAAATGTTCCCATAGGCACGCAGACAGCAAGAAATCAACCTGGCAGGGTTTTATTTTTTCTTTAAATTTTTTATTTAAAGATATGACACAGATACAAACATAAAGATAACTTTGCATTGCATTTAGACTGTAATGAACGCATCAAGTATAACAGCCAAAACATAACAGTTGCATGTGAGTGAATGTTGCTATTCAGTCAGACTCATACCACTCGCTGAAGTCTAATATATGGTAAACATAAACATCTGTGCCCCTGGCAGGGGTTTTAAAGTGATTGTAAAGTCTTGTTTTTTTTTTTTCCTATTAAAATAACAAACATGTTATACTTACAGCATACAGCTTCATATATGACTACAAGTAAATCACGCGAGTTTCGACTACAAAAAAAAATGGCCACGACACACTATTTAATCTGATCTAATCAACCGTCCAATCACAATCCCCCCTGAGGAAGACACGTCATCCCTGTGTCGACACGCGTTGGGGAGGGGACAGGACGGTGTAGGAAGCAGCTTAATCATACAGCAAGCAGCTGCAGACGAATATACGGACATACGGCCTAATTTATATTTTATTAAGTTCTGCCTGATACAGAGTGGTGCGCTAAAAGCACCTTAAATGTGTGAGTACCCTGGATAAATTACTTTGAATACATTTTTGGTTTTTAAACGATAAAGCTTATCTTTCATATATGCACCGAGGATAATTCCACTAAACAGCTCCTGTAGAGCCCATACATCACAGAGCCCAGGGGTGGTTCAACAGCGTTGTTAGACCAAACTTAACTGTGCTGTCACATGCCCTGAGGTGAGGATAATCACAAAGGGGGGGAGCACGAGATTGCTGACACATTGGATAAGTTTGGAGCACCATCACAAGGATTCAACCTAATTGAAATTACTTTAAGTACATTTATTGATGGACTTATATTATTGAACACTTAAAGTGGTTGTAAACCCACAAAAAAAAAATAAACTGAATAAAAAACCTGCAAGACAAAGGCATAATGAGCTAGTATGCATATCATACTAGCTCGTTATGAAGTACTCACCTTAGATCGAACCCCCCGCAGCGGTCCCGGCACACTGCTCTGCTAAGCGACATGTTTCCCGGATTTTTGTCCGGGTATCGCGGTCTCTGGCGCTGTGATTGGCTAGAGCTGCGATGATGTCACTCCGCGTATGCGTGCGGGAGCTGCTGGTAACGGCACGTCAGCTGAAGGAACAGCACGAACGAGCCGTTGCTTCAGTGCGCATGTGCCGATGACGTCTGCACATGCTGATACAGGGGATATCTCCTAAACCGTGCAGGTTTAGGAGATATCCACGGTAGCTACAGGTAAGCCTTATTTTAGACTTACCTGTAGTGAAAAGTGGTTTGTGAGTGTTTAAATCCACTTTAAGCACACTTGAGGGAGGGCATACTATATATATAAGTTTTTTTGGTTTTTTTTATTTGCATTGTTAAAGCGTCACTTTACTATTATTATTATTATTATTATTATTATTATTATTATTATTATTATTATTATGCATTATCCACTTTTTGATCTATATTAGGCACTGGCTAAAATACATTGTATAGGATTATTTTGTTTGCAGAGCACGGCACATTGGTTTAAATAATGTTCTACTTACCTGCTTTGTGCAGTGGTTTTGCACAGAGCAGCCCAGATCCTCCACTTCTCGGGTCCCTGGCTGGAGCTCCTGGCCCTCCCTCCTGTTGAGTGCCCCCACAACAAGCAGCTTGCTATGGGGGGGCACCCGAGCTGAGCTGCAGCTTTGTGTATCCATTCCGACACTGAGCCGTGGTTCGGCCCACCCCCTCTCTTTCCTGATTGGCTGACTGACTTTGACAGCAGTGGGATCCAATGGAGCCACAGCTGTGTCTCAGCCAATCAGGAGGGAGAGTCTCGGACAGCCAAAGCACTCGTGGACATCCCTGGATAGAGATGGGGCTCAGGTAAGTATTGTGGGGGCTGCAGCACACAGCTTTTTATCTTAATGCATAGAATTCATTAAAGTGGATGTAAACCCCCAAATTTTTTTATTTTATGTCATAATGTAGAGTATAAGATTTCCTATCATTTGAGCCCAGTCTTGCCACAAAGAGTTAATACAGCTCTGAGCAATCCTCTTTTATTGTTCAGTGAGATAAATCTTGACAAACAGAGAAAAACTCCCCCTTGCTGTGAGTGACAGGTGATTTACATATCTTGTGCACTAGCCTAAGAGACATGCATTATTTTTTAATTCCCTCCCACTCCTTTCTTCAGCAGCTCTGCAAGGATTGGCTGTTCCACACCTCAGCATGAAGTCATGTGGTTACTTTCCTGTCTTTTCACTGGATGTTAGAGATCATAGCAGAAGTTCAGTGTAAGAAATACACAGGAGAAAATGCATATTGACAAGGGGAGTGTAGAGGTGGGCGGGGAGTCTACTGACATCACGACTCCACCCACCGAGCTCCAGACAACAGACCCGCCCACAGAATCTGCAGTTTTTCGGGTCTAATAACAGACAGAGGGGAGACATTTGACAGGTAAAGATACATGTAGGAGGCGAGTATATCCTTATAGATAACCCCTATGGCAGGAGTTTAGAAAGGATGACATTGGGTTTACATCCACTTTAAGATAAAAGACCTTCTGCCTACAACCACTTTAACCCTTGCCTGCCTTATCTAGAACTAAAAACATTGCCTATACATGCACTTTAATTAGAATTTTCTGGTTGAACCTAACATTTCCAAGTCCTTACATTGTTTTTCAAATAATGTTATTTGTTATGTAGCTCTGGCTGGCAGCCACTTTAAGCCGCTCAGCAGAACATTGGTGATAAGCAATAGGAGGTAGTGTTACGAAAAAGAGGCTCTCTAAGGATGTGCAGGCTAGGCTCCTAAGCCTGAATGGCTGCCTTATCCTTGACCTCACTCAGAATCTAAGGCCTGTTTTCAGCCTGCCACCATTCAGAACGCGAGGTGACTATCCAGGAACGGGCCTCTGCTGTGTGCTGGCAGTTTGCCTTTGCTACCATGTGCTTGTGATAGTGGGGTCTTAAGCACTCTACGTAGAGCAAAAAGGGCCCCAATGCCAGAGACTGAGACTCACAGTTAGGTTCTTCTTCATTAGAGTTCATTAGTATTTTGTCTATTGTGCTATTGTGTGACATTGCCTGTGTCAAGCTGGCCATAGATGGACTGGCCGACCCAGCAGGAACCGTCTGAATTTCGATCCACCTATGGCCATTTCCATTTAAGAGCAGTCAATCTAATGACCAACTGCTCTCAAATGGACTTGTTGGAAATTGTTGTTTCGATCAGCACTGCAACCTTGATCAGTGTATTCTAGAGCTGCACAATTCTGGCTAAAATGAGAATCACGATTTCTTTTACTTAGAATAAAAATCACGATTCTCGCGGCGTAACCTCATCTTTCACATTATACAACAAAATTGGACTAACTTTACTGTTTCGTTTTTTTTTTTTATTCATTAAAGTGTATTTTTTCCCAAAAAAATTGCGTTTTGAAAGACCGCTGCGCAAATACAGTGTGACATAAAATACTGCAACAACTGCCATTTTATTATATAAAATAATAATTAATAATAAAAATATATATAATGTTTGGGGGTTCGAAGTAATTTTCTACCAAAAAATATTGATTTTAAAATGGCTCATCTTTCCATCTATTAAATTATCTGCCCTTGTTATTTTAACTTTGGATAGTAAAACATTTTTTTTCTGCTAGTAAATACCTTATACAGCCCACTTCCTGTTTCTTGTATGGTCATTAGTCTAGGCTTATGACATCATGCACAGCTCTCTCTCTCTCTCACTCTCGTGAGAGTTTGCCAGGAAGGGAGGGGGGATGAGCCATAAGAAGGCCAATGAAAGCTGCAGGGCTGGAGGTGTGACTCTGTGTGTCTGTGTAAATCCAGGAAGTGAACAGGCAGCAGCCTTAGCTGCCCACAGTTAAAATGGCTGCAGCCAGACCTAATGGAGGGAGATTTCTGCAGCATATTTGGCAAGTACAGAATCACAGTATATATGAAATAATATGCAAAGTGGTTGGAGGGAAGCTTCAGAATGGCAAAGATGTTTTTATTACAAATTCTGTGAGCAGACTGCAGTTGCTTTTTAACTTGTAAGTAACAATAGTCAGAAAAAGGTTTAGTCTTTAAAGCGTTTGTTTGTTTACCCCAACAATTTAAATTCCTGATATGTGCCTGCTGTACCATGTACTTGTATGAAAAAGTATCCTGTTCTCTTTGTATTGCTTCCTTTGTGTGAATTCTCTGGTGTTCCTGCTACTCCCCATGCTTTTTTATTAAAAACTGACCACACTAAGCAGGGGTGCTCTTCGCGGTCAGTTCTCTAGCTGTGCTGGGAACTCAGTATGCTCTCCTCTACTGATCAAACTTGCCCTGACACGCCCCCGCTGCACAGCCATTCACTGGGAAGATCAGTGTGCTGCTGCTTCTCCTCCCCCCAGCTCTAAAACAGAGGGAATGTGATCACTCAAAAAGGGAAGAATATCCCTGTATTTAGCACCATCCATCTTTCCCTCAACTCTGACCAGTTTCCCAGTCCCGACTGCTGAAAAACATTATCAGAGCATGATGCTGCCACCACCATGTTTCACTGTGGGGATGGTGTTCTTTGGGTGATGTGATGTGTTCGGTTTGCGCCAGACATAGCGTTTTCTTTGATGGCCAAAAAGTTCAATTTTAGTCTCATCAGACCAGAGCACCTTCTTCCATACATTTTGGGAGTCTCCCACATGCCTTTTCGCAAACTCAAAACATGCCATTTTGTTTTTTGCTGAAAATAATGGCTTTCTTCTGGCCACTCTGCCATAAAGCCCAACTCTATGGAGCGTACGGCTTATTGTCGTCCTATGTACAGATACTCCAGTCTCTGCTGTGGAACTCTGCAGCTCCTCCAGGGTTACCTTAGGTCTCTGTGCTGCCTTTCTGATTAATGCCCTCCTTGCCCGGTCCGTGAGTTTTGGTGTGCCGCTTGTTGTTGTGCCATGTTCTTTCCATTTGGTTATGATAGATTTGATGGTGCTCCTAGGGATCATCTAAGATTTTGATTTTTTTTTATACCCTAACCCTGACTTGTACTTCTCAACAACATTGTCCCTTACTTGTTTGGAGAGTTCCTTGGTCTTCATGGCAGTGTTTGGTTAGTGGTGCCTCTTGCTTAGGTGTTGCAGCCTCTGGGGCCTTTCAGAAAGGTGTGTATATGTAATGACAGATCATGTGACACTTGGATTGCACACAGGTGGACATCATTTCACTAATTATGTGACTTCTGAAGGTAATTGGTTGCACCAGAGCTTTTTATGGGCTTCATAACAAAGGGGATGAATACATACGCACATGCCAATTATTATCATTTTTTTTATTTCTGAAAAATAGTTTTATGTATATATTTTTCTAATTTTACTTCACCAACTTAAACTATCGTGTTCTGATCCATCACATATAATTCAAATTAAAAAAAACATTGAACTAAAGGCTGTAATGTAACAAAATGGGTAAAAAGCCAAGGGGGGTGAATACTTTTGCAAGGCACTGTAAAACAATAAATGTTCTTTCACAGCAGGAGGGGAGGGGGGAGGGGGGAGAGGAGGACAGAGAAAGACAGAGCAGGGCTGTTGATGATGGAGGCACGTAAACTGACCATGGTGTCAGGGCTCAGCAGCCACGATAAACTGTGGTCAGTTTACAGGGTGAGGTTAGAACCAGGCAGGATCAGCCAGGTATTTCAGGTGAAACAGGGGGCCAAATTACAATCCATTTGTTTAGTCTCAATAAGGAGCATAAGTTGCTAATTAAAAATCAAAATTTCAGAGACACCCATGTCTCATTTATCAAGGAATCTTATATGAGCATAACGTGCCAAAGAACAATCCGTTTCAGCAGCACATAGGTCCACTTGATCAAATAGACATAAATGTGCAGGTAAATTGCAGCAGAGAGCATTCTCTATATAAATGCATTGGCCCAAAGTTGTCAAGCTTAAATTTAGTGCTTAAGGCAACCTAAAGTGTGCCTAAAGTGTATCTAAACCAAAAACAAAAATTATATATTTGTTGTAACTTACCAGGCCTTAGATGTGTGGCTGCATTAGCTTTCTTTTTTCATTTAGTTTAATCTGATAATGCTAACAGTAACACATTTCCTGTCCTAGGGTGACAACACACACTGTACTTTATCTATGGAGAAGTGTTGTCCTACCGGGATGGGAAGTGTGCTAGGACTACAGAACACATCCCCCTCTTCTTATTACCATAACATAATGGGAAGTGTTCTGTAGTCTACAGAATATAACTGGGCAGAGCTGATAACACAGCTTGGGGATTTCAGTGCAGCCCAAGCAGAGAGCACAGGAGATCTGCGTGCCACGGACTCCTAGGCTCTTTATAAAGGTTGCGGATTTACACCCATTGCTGTTGTGCTGCTTGATTGTTCTGTTCATTGTTTTTAGGTATGCCAATCTCTGCCCGCCCCCCCCCCCCTTTGGGTTAGAATGGATACAGCGCTCGTGGGGTTGTATTCTATGTGTGAGAATACAATTCTGTTTTGTTACATTGGTTAAAACGCACACGAGCCCCTCTGTTGTTGGGGTACAACTTGATGAAGTCATATGAAGCTAGATACCGGTATCAAAGGTTCCTTTGCTTTTGTAACCCAATGCATCCCCTTGTTCCTCTCTGTGCCCACTAGGCACTTATTGTTTTTGTCTTGTCTTTCTCTATGTATGTTATTTTGCAAATTTGAAAATATAAAATAAAGATTATACAAAAAAGAACACTGGCAGGGAAGGGGTCAACATCCAGGGTTAAATGTGTGCCTAGCTGGTGTTTCAGTGTAGTGGGGGGAGGTGCTTTTATTAGTGGAAGGTATGGATCGGTGTTTCTGCTTTACAGGAATACAGGATTCATGTCTTATGTACTGACAGAACAGCAATCTGCCTTGTTTACGTAAGCAGACTGCCGTTCTGCCTGTGCACTGAACGATCAGCCGGTGCCGGAGGACATCGGGTCACGCTGATCAGCTCCCACAGTGTAAAATCACAGCGGGAGCGAGCCGCTGGCGGCGTGCCTTCGCGCCTGATCCCTGGAAGTGCAGGATCACGTATATATGTAGCAGTAAATGTGCTATGGGGCAGTCGGCAAATGGTTAAGGTAAAAAACCCTTCTGCCTTTTCAACCGCTTTACACTTTATTCTAGTTTATGTCCCATTTATAATGCCAGTAAAAGAATACTTCAGGTACAAAAGTTGCTTAAAAATAATTGGTAATTAAACATTGTGTAGTTTTTTTTTTTTAATGCAACAAAAATGAACATGTTTGAATTAAATTAATAGCAAAAAAAGTAAAAATATAAAAAATAGAAGAAAAATAATAAGGGGAGAAAGGAAAGCAGGTAATTGTATTGCTTCCTTTGTGTGAAATCCCTGGTGTTCCTATCAGTCTTTCTGCTTTCCTACTTAAAACTGACCAGACTAAGCAGGAGAGCACAGCATGGTTAGTTCTCTAGCTGTGCCGTGAACTCAGTCTGCTCTCCTTCAATGGTCATAGTTGTGCTGACCCCAAACCTTAGACCTTAGGGTATACAACAGTTGTTCGGAGGTGCCTGTTTGTGTTGTTTGGTAACAGGTCTATTTAACCTCCCTGACGGTGTTCCCAAGTGTGGCTCGGGGTTAAATTTCAGCACCATTAGCGGTAACCCCGAGCCACAGTCGGGATTGCATTGCAGGATCCTGGTGCGGTGTACTTACCTTGTCCCCAGGATCCTGGATGTCCCCCCCGCTGTGTCCGCGGGCTCTGTCCTCCGCCCGAAGGCCTCCCTGTGCCAGGCTCTGTTCCCTGCGAGTGTCGCGACGCATGGGGGCGGAGCCCGGCGGCAAATTCAAAAAAGTGAAAAATCATAACACATACAGTACACTGTAATCTTACAGATTACATTACTGTATGAAATTATTTCACATCCCTTTGTCCCCAGTGCTTTGTCCAATGCCCTGCATGCAGTTTTATATTATATACACTGTTCTTTCTGCTTGGACACTTGAGATTGTCCATAGCAACCAAAAAGTGTCCCTTTACGTCAAAAGTGGTTTTAGACCAGCTAGAAAACAGCGATAGTAAATTAGAACACTTGCAGAATTGAGCGATAGTGAATAGTGGGGAAATTAATTGTATTATTATTATATTATTATTTTTTATAATTATTTATATTTATTATATTATAATTTATGATTTTGTGTTTCAAACTTCATCATACCTGGGATATCTACTAGACTCTTGGTGGACAGCTCTAAGTGTGTTATTGCTAAGAATTACAGACCTACAATATAAAACGCCAAATTTCTATGCAAAATAATTGTACCACTTTGAGCCGCAAAAATCTGACATAATCATACCGCCAGGGAGGCTACGGCACACAAGTACTTTGTTTTAGGACAACATACAGGGCTCTCTTATCTATGTTGTATCACACACCAGTTCTTTATTTTGCTTTGACATACAATTTCCCCTTGCTGTCGATGTCACACCTGTTTGCTAATACCTGCATTGTCCACAAACAAGACAATGTGCATTGTAGAAACAGTGGCTCTGACCTTCCATACCAGCTATGAGCAGTTTCCCACGGACCCCAAGCAGAGGACTCAAAGTGCCTTCCGAGGTCACAGCTCTGACTAGTACAGAATGTACTGATAAGATTGAGAATGACTTAAAGGGGAGCCTTTGTGACTGCTCTGTCATGTTAATCCAGTGTCTTCCATACTTTGCAACAAGCATTCAGACGAGGACCTAAATTTACTGAATGTTTGGTACATGTCAGTGAATCCTAAAGCTTTGAAGCCAGAGGATCACCACAATAGCCAAGCAACTAGGAGATCAGCAGTGATAACCTCCCGTGCCGAGCTTTAGAAAGATATAGAAATACCAAGTCATGCATTTAGAAAAAATATTGAATGTATATTAAATTCAACCAGTATGATTGCATGAATTTAACATCATTTGAGCCTCTAGTAATGGCCTCTATAGCAGCACCCAGGCTGGGCAAGGGAGAGGAACTACTTGGGGCCAATCAGGTGTTCCACGTGTAAATGTGCAGTACTTGTTGATTCAAAGCCACCCAAAAATGGAACTTCCGCTTTTCTGGTTCCTCCCCCCCTCCGGTGTCACATTTGGCACCTTTCGGGGGGGGGGGGGGGGAGCAGATACATGTCTAATACAGGTATTTGCTCCCACTTCCAAGGAAGATCGCCGCAGATTCTGTGGCGATCTACACCATGTCCGGCCCCTCCTTCGTCCCCCCCTCGCTGTCTTCTGGGAGACACACAGGTCCCAGAAGACAGCAGGGACCAGTGAGGATTCGCAGCAAGGCTTCACTTCCTTATTCCCTTACTAAAGATGCCGGCGCCTCCACCCGGGAGCCAAGGTACAGATCGGTTTCGGGTGAGGACATTGTGGGCGCCCTGGACAGTGTGACAGTGGTAAGTGTCCTAATATTAAAAAATCAGCAGCTGCAATATTTGCAGCTGCTGACTTAAAGTGGTGTTCCAGCCGAAATTATACTTTTTAAATAAAAATACCCCTATAATACACAAGCTTAATGTATTCTAGTGAAGTTTGTCTGTAAACTAAGGTCTGTTTTGTTAGTTTATAGCAGTAGTTTGTTATTTTATAAAATTACAGCAGGCCGTGGCCATCTTAAGTGTGGGCATCTGAAGCCAGACTGTATTTCTTCCTGGATCTCATCCTTGCAGATCTCGCACATGCTCAGTGCAGCACAAGCAGTGTAATAGGTTTTAGGTCAGGTTTCCATAGCAACTGCAGTTTCAGAGGAAGTTGCCGCCCCTTCCCAGAAGGCATTGCAAACAGGAAATGATGCGATGGGCCGCGGCCAGGGAGGAGGAAGTGAAAAATGAATACAGCAGATATACAGTAGGTACTGAGAAAAAAAATTTAAAAATATCCAATTTGTTTACAGTGCACAGTTTAGTGAGGGATGCTGAAGAGTTGTAAAAGAGGGTGGAACTCCACTTTAAAAAAAAAAAAAAAATTTTGGTGGAACTCCGCTTTAAAGGAGATCCATGGTCACATTATACACTTTAATTTTATAACATCAGCATTGTAATAACAATACAAATGTAGTCCCCTGCCCTAGATTCAATACATTTTGTTTTTGGCTCTGCTGTACTCTGCTTCCAAAAATAGAGTAGAAGGGTTAGCCACTGGGTTATGAATATTTATTTGACCTCAGCCAATCCCTGGGAGTGGGCCCTAACAAAGGTGTGGTTGGGGAGAAAATAAATGTTTGTGAGGGCCCGTTCAGAGTTGTTCTTCTCCTGGGGCCTCTACCCCTGGGAGGCAGCCTGTGTTACCGAAGAGCTGTTGCTGTTAGTCCTCAGCATGTGCTTGGCTGAGGGCCTGAAGGAACCTGGATTAAGGAGAATTTTTTGGAGGACACCATCTATCGAAGCTGGGCTGGAGAATGACCCTTTTCATTAAAGAGTTCTGCGGGAAGCTGGTTGAGTTGCTGTTTCTGGCCCTTGTAAGTAGGACCTATGTACCTACGCCTGTGCTTTGAGGGCTCGACGCCAGTGGCTATGTTTGGTGGGCACATTGGCTGTGTTTGATGACAGCATTTGGCAGTGGCAGCATTTGATGGCACAGTAGCAGCGTTTGATGGCGCAGTGGCAGCGTTTGATGGCGCAGTGGCAGCGTTTGATGGCGCAGTGGCAGCGTTTGATGGCACAGTGGCTGCGTTTGATGGCACAGTGGCAGCATTTGATGGCATAAAGTTACAATGTTGCAATCTGATCACTGGGGGAGAGGAAAATTAAGAAATGCTTCCTCCTGCCTGCAGCAGACTGATGGTATTATCTTAGCCTCCAGTTGCTGAACTGGAGCTCAGGGACATTTTTTTATTATTAAATTTAGAGCAGTATTAAACCCAAAAGCAAACATTTATTCTATTGCAATTTACCGGTTCTTAGAAGTTATGGCTGTATTAGTTTCCCTTTTTAGGCTTGCTTTCTTCTATTTTCACTTGGCGATCCAGCCAGCAAATCTGTTTTTCAAAAGCACAAGCTCTCCAGCAGAATTTCAGTTTACATGGATGAGACAAACCACTTAATACTGACAGGGGTGATTAAAATCATTGGCTTTTATTTACTTATGAAAAAGCTGGAGTTTGACTTTCATTGGTTAGTGTATCAAAATCTGCCAATACATTTAACACTGCCCTCCACCCCAGACTCCATCATCAAACCTGGAATACTGAGGACATCTTGCAGTGGAAAAGAAGTACTAAGGGGACAGCTCCAATTTGAAGATGAGTATTGCAGCAAGTACCACCCCTTTTGTTTTAAAACCAGCGGGGGAGATCATTATAACAATCAGACTGGAGTTGGGCGTTTTCAGGAGGTGAGCATTTTGGGAAGGAGGTGAGCAATGGCAGCCTCCAGGCCTCTCTCAGATATGTACATCACTTCTTTATCCTGATGGAGAAACCTGCTTCTACAGACAGAATATCAAATGATTATTATCTGCTCCCTGCTTAGGTCCCTGCTTGTATCACTGTCCCCCATCCCCATGAAGCTAATGCCTCCTAGGACAATGCTCGTAGCTCAAGGTTTCCAGTGAGCCAAGATTGAAGTTTATGGTTTTATTGCTGAGAGGATATAAAACATGACAGGAGCTGACTGGGGGAATGCATGTAGATCATTACACAGCTCATCTGGGTTAACCCTTCAGCACACAGGTACCCAAATGTATGTGCTTTAAAGGCTAAGTTCACTTTTTTTTTATTTATTCCAGCTCCCCTATTTACCACTATAGCATTAATCTACTACTTTTGCAAAAATAAAGCTTTCCGTTTATTCTACACACACTTACCTCACTCTCTTCATGGCTGTTTAAAAACACTCCTCTGTTACTTCTGCCTTACTTCCTGGTCAGACTTTAGGTCATGACACAGGAAGGAGTTGACCAGCTGGTCTCATTAGCACACACCCTGCATCATCCACCCTCAGATGGCCAACGCCTTCCTGTGTTATGACCTAAAGTCTGTCCAGGAAGTAGGCCAAACACCAGCAACCCTTAGTAGCCAGTCCTTGGCACATGTGTAATTACCCTTCTGTTCCCAGTGCATGGCTAAATCCACCTTTTAAGACTTAATGCCACGTACACCAACCGGTTTTGCCGCCGGAATAAACTCCGAAGGTTTCTCCGACGGAACTCCAATGGAATTCCATTCAATCGGTCTTGCCTACACACGGTCAACCCAAAGTTCAACCAAAGTCCGACCGTCCAGAACGCGGTGGCGTACAGCACGTACGACGGGACCAAAAAAAACGAAGTCCAATAGCCAGTAGCCAATAGCTTCCGTCTCGTACTTGCTTCAGTGCAAGTGTCGTTTTTGGTCCGTCGGAAAAGCCTACAGAAGAAAGGTTTTCCCAATAGGAATTGGTTCCGTCGAAAATATTTAGAACATGTTCTATTTCTAGGTCCATCAGAATTTTCGAAAAGAAAAGTCCGATGAGGCATACACACGATCGGAATAGAAGATGAAAAGCTTCCGTCTGACTTTTTCTGTCGGACATTCTGCTCGTGTGTACGCGGCTTTACACCTATATTTAAGGCGTAATGTGTAATATGGTCCTACACTCATTCCCTGCTTCAGCACAATACTCCCTCGACTCCGCTACCCCTCTGACAGCTCCCGCCCCCACACCTTAACCTGCTCCAGCTTCACCACCCATCTTAGCTCTGTCTGATACCTCTCACCCCTCTGACATATACAGGGAGAGTGCCTGCAGAACCAGCCAAACCGTCAAAGGAGTCAATGCTGTTCTTTACTCTCCTCTGCTCCTTCACCCTCCTACAAATGCTCTATCACCAAAACTCCCGCTTACTCACCCCCTCTGTTACTGTACCTTCAGGCAACCCTTACTCCATGACACATACCTCGAACCCTACATGTTCACCCAATGCTCCACCTCCTGAGAGTTAGGAACCTTTAAGCAGACAGCTTTCTGTCATTCCTTCATGTCAGTTCTCTTCAATCCTTCCTGTGCCCACTCTGCACACAGACACACTCCTCCATGATCCCCTCACCTCAGCTCATAGTGCCCCATCACACTCCTCAGCCTTATCACCCCTGCTCATACCACATCACTCCCCAAACCCCACCCCCCATCTTAATCACCCCTAGACTAGCAACACTCCCACTCTCTACAGCCACTGACACCAATGCTGAGGGTTATCGCTGCATCCACCAATACCAATGCTGGGGGTTATCGCTGCGTCCACCGACACCAATGCTGGGGGGTAATCAATGCGTCCACCGACACCAATGCTGGGGGTTATCGCTGCATCCACTGACACCAGTGCTGGGGGTTGACGTACCCCTGATGATGTCATTTATGATGAAACAATCGTCTGGACAGTCATGTACACACGCTACTGCGCATGCGCGATCGCTGTTTACCCATTTTTAACAAGGCAACTGATCCGTTTGGATTCTGCTTACTCACATGCCTGACTTCTTCTAATTTGATGTAAGTGCATTACATTTTATTAATTGGGAAGTTGATACAGTATCATGTAGGGCTGCAACTAACGATTATTTTCATAATCGATTAGTTGGCCGATTATTGTTTCGATTAATCGATTAATCGGTTAATCGGTTAATAACCTTTATAAAAAGTGTGGTGTATAATTTAGTTAATATGTAAAGTTTAAAAAAAAGGCAATTTATTCCTAAATATCAATACGCAGGGGTAAATATAAATAACCAACTATATGGTTAGGGAGTAAAATCTTTAATCCACTCTCAGAACAGACAGAAGAGATATACTCTATATACTATTAGAGGTTGAATCTGGACTCAGATCAATTTTTTTTTATTTAAAGAAAAAAAATTCTAGACTGTTTTGCAGATTTTCAAACAGAACTGTAATATTACATGCTTTTCTGCAGCTTCTCCATTGAAGTATATTGAACCAAAAAAGCACTGTTTTGCATTGAAAAAGGTCCTTGACCCTTTCCAAATACACAGCAGCTGAAAAAAGCATAGATGTGAACGTTAATTGAACTGTAGTGCATTTCTGCAAAAAGCACCAAAAAACACATGGGTGGGAACCAGGCCTGAGACATTTAGTAACATAATGGAGTTAAAAAAAATAAAAATAAAATAAATGTGTTTTTTTACTGTGCAACAGAGAAAGTAATATTTACAGTAGAGATTATTTGCTCTTTTTGTACTATATAGGGCTAATTTTAGCTTTTTTAACCCCATTATGTCACTGGCCGATTAATCGATTATGAAAATAGTAATCGATTAATTTCATAATCGATTAGTTGTCGATTAATCGATTAGTTGTTTCAGCCCTAGTATCATGCTATGTGCAGTGTTTTGTTCCATATATACTGTACTCCAGCATTGTGGTCTATTGATGGTCTGTTGAGAGCCTTCCAGTACAGAAGAGAGGAGAGAACATCCGGGCTTCCCTTAAGTTTATCATAGATCCAGTCCAGCGTTGTATGACCTTCCTGACTAAGGGGGGTGGCCGGCTTTCTAGTAAGCCTCCATTTCAGCCCTTTGGTGATGGGTGTCGCACCGTTGGGTGTTTGATCATCATTTCAACACACTTATCTCTATGGACTTTGCACATAGACTTTAATTTTATATGAATTTTTGCAGGGAACTGCACTTTTTATTTTATACACCATTGTATATGCTTGAGACTCATCTTCAGCCTATATACCCTTTCTGGTATACACAATTGATGGCACTTATTGCAATCTAATTAGTATTTGTGATTTTCAGTTGCATAATTTTTCATTAACCACATACACTGTGTAATGCACAGATTGCACTTTATTTTTATATTGTTATTGTGCCTGGTGTCTGGGTTATAGTGCACAGCTGCTGTTTATTTTCTGTTTCTAGCGCAGGTAGCTGCATCCACCGACACCAATGCTAGAGGTTATTGTGTCCAATGCTGGGTGTTAATACTACATCCACAGACACCAATGCTGGGGTTTAATATTGCGTCCACTGACACCAATGCTGGGGATTAATATTGCATCTATCAACCCCAAAGCTAGAAGTTATTATTGCATCCAATGCTGGGGGTTATTACTACATCCATTGACACCAATGTTGGGGGTAAATATTGCGTCCATCGACCCCAAAGCTAGAGGTTATTTTATCTAATGCTGGGGGCTATTACTATGTCCATCGACACCAATGCTGGGGGTTATTATTGCGTCCATCGACAACAATGCTGGGAGTTTATATTGCGTCTATAGACACCAATGCTGGGGGTTAATATTGCGTCCATCTACACCAAAGCTAGAGGTGGTTATTGCATCCAACGCTGGGGGTTATTAGTACATCCATTGACACCAATCCTGGGGGTTAATATTGCATCCATCGACCCCAAAGCTAGATGCTAATGCTGGGGGCTATTACTATGTCCATTGACACCAATGCTGGGGGTTATTATTGCGTCCATCGACACCAATGCTAGGGGTTAATATTGCGTTCACTGACGCCAATGCTGGGGTTTAATATTGCCTCCATCGACACCAATGCTGGGGGTTAATATTGCGATCATCGACCCCAAAGCTAGAGGTTATTATTGCATCCAACGCTGGGGGTTATTACTACATCCATAGACACCAATGCTGGGGGTTATTACTACATCCATAGACACCAATGCTGGGGGTTATTACTACATCCATAGACACCAATGCTAGGGGTTATTACTACACCCACCGGCAACTGCTGTGAGTGCCGGCTAGGATGAACCTTGTTCTGGCTCCAGAAATAAGTATGTGGGGAAGAATATGTCCTGTGCGCCGCACATCTCTACAAGTCCTGTATTCTCATAGAAAAACAAATTTTGCTCCACCCCTAAAGCTTAATTATGGGGACCCATTACTAGATTCTGAAGCTGTAGCGAAATGCGTTGGGGGAGGAATGGCCTCATTAGAGGCCGGTGTTCTGCTGAGAAAGTTCCGCTCGGTGGATAAGGACCCCCCTCACACAAGGATGCCACACTACATGCCATATAACACACTTAACGCCACATTTTCTTCTCGCTCCCTTTGTAACGTCCCTTCTGATCATTTCCAGATGTTGCTACTATGACCCGATCACTGCCCAACAGGGACTGCGGAGTGCTGTCACTCTCTATGGCGGGTACTGGAAGCCCCGCCTTTAGAATTAAGCCCCTCCTTTCAGTACTTCCCCTCCCCAAGAACTTATTTCTAACTGGACTGCTGCTCAGGTACCAGCGTAGGACGCGCTTAGTGTCTACTGAGAAGAGCGGGAATGCGCACAGGAGCGAGCACACAGGCATGCAAGGGATGTCCGCACGCCGTCTTTTATCACAAACAGACAGAACACCCCCCAGGCGATGTACTGAACTGCCCGGCACCGCCCCCTCCTCCGGCGCTCTGTCCTTCGCAGGTCACATGCACTCTTAGGCTGCGCATGCTCCCTGTAGATTCACAAAAGACTACACCTCCCAGAATTCTTCGGGGCAATACACTATACGAAGTGGGGCATGGGGCCGCCGTGAGGTTTCTGGGAAATGTAGTCCGGTCTGCTGCAGGTTGTCCTAGCCATGGCTTCTGCGGGAAACCTGGATCCTCCGGAGCGCGGACACCCGCGGCCCTTCCTGATCGGGGTGAGCGGGGGCACGGCCAGTGGAAAGGTGAGAGCTCGGGGGGTGAGGGGGCCCTGTGTGGGCTGGACCTGTCAGTCCTGTCAAGGTAACTAGGGAGCCTACTGGGGGCAGCCAGGTGCAGTGTCATTGTCACTGAGGGGAGGGGGCAGCCAGGTGCAGTGTCATTGTCACTGAGGGGAGGGGGCAGCCAGGCGCAGTGTCGTTGTCACTGAGGGGAGGGGGCAGCCAGGTGCAGTGTCATTGTCACTGAGGGGAGGGGGCAGCCAGGTGCAGTGTCATTGTCTCTGAATGGAGGGGAGGGGGCAGCCAGGCGCAGTGTCGTTGTCACTGAGGGGAGGGGGCAGCCAGGTGCAGTGTCATTGTCACTGAATGGAGGGGAGGGGGCAGCCAGGCGCAGTGTCATTGTCACTGAATGGAGGGGAGGGGGCAGCCAGGCGCAGTGTCGTTGTCACTGAGGGGAGGGGGCAGCCAGGTGCAGTGTCATTGTCACTGAATGGAGGGGAGGGGGCAGCCAGGTGCAGTGTCATTGTCACTGAATGGAGGGGAGGGAGCAGCCAGGCGCAGTGTCGTCTCTGAATGGAGGGGAGGGGGCAGCCAGGTGCAGTGTCATTGTCACTGAATGGAGGGGAGGGAGCAGCCAGGCGCAGTGTCGTCTCTGAATGGAGGGGAGGGGGCAGCCAGGTGCAGTGTCATTGTCACTGAATGGAGGGGAGGGGGCAGCCAGGCGCAGTGTCGTCTCTGAATGGAGGGGAGGGGGCAGCCAGGCGCAGTGTCGTTGTCTCTGAATGGAGGGGAGGGGGCAGCCAGGCGCAGTGTTGTTGTCTCTGAATGGAGGGGAGGGGGCAGCCAGGCGCAGTGTCATTGTCTCTGAATGGAGGGGAGGGGGCAGCCAGGCGCAGTGTCGTCTCTGAATGGAGGGGAGGGGGCAGCCAGGCGCAGTGTCTTTGTCTCTGAATGGAGGGGAGGGGGCAGCCAGGCGCAGTGTTGTTGTCTCTGAATGGAGGGGAGGGGGCAGCCAGGCGCAGTGTTGTTGTCTCTGAATGGAGGGGAGGGGGCAGCCAGGCGCAGTGTTGTTGTCTCTGAATGGAGGGGAGGGGGCAGCCAGGCGCAGTGTTGTTGTCTCTGAATGGAGGGGAGGGGGCAGCCAGGCGCAGTGTCGTTGTCTCTGAATGGAGGGGAGGGGGCAGCCAGGCGCAGTGTCTTTGTCTCTGAATGGAGGGGAGGGGGCAGCCAGGCGCAGTGTCTTTGTCTCTGAATGGAGGGGAGGGGGCAGCCAGGCGCAGTGTCGTTGTCTCTGAATGGAGGGGAGGGGGCAGCCAGGCGCAGTGTCGTTGTCTCTGAATGGAGGGGAGGGGGCAGCCAGGCGCAGTGTCGTTGTCTCTGAATGGAGGGGAGGGGGCAGCCAGGCGCAGTGTTGTTGTCTCTGAATGGAGGGGAGGGGGCAGCCAGGCGCAGTGTTGTTGTCTCTGAATGGAGGGGAGGGGGCAGCCAGGCGCAGTGTCGTTGTCTCTGAATGGAGGGGAGGGGGCAGCCAGGCGCAGTGTCTTTGTCTCTGAATGGAGGGGAGGGGGCAGCCAGGCGCAGTGTCTTTGTCTCTGAATGGAGGGGAGGGGGCAGCCAGGCGCAGTGTCGTTGTCTCTGAATGGAGGGGAGGGGGCAGCCAGGCGCAGTGTTGTTGTCTCTGAATGGAGGGGAGGGGGCAGCCAGGCGCAGTGTCGTTGTCTCTGAATGGAGGGGAGGGGGCAGCCAGGCGCAGTGTCTTTGTCTCTGAATGGAGGGGAGGGGGCAGCCAGGCGCAGTGTCTTTGTCTCTGAATGGAGGGGAGGGGGCAGCCAGGCGCAGTGTCTTTGTCTCTGAATGGAGGGGAGGGGGCAGCCAGGCGCAGTGTCGTTGTCTCTGAATGGAGGGGAGGGGGCAGCCAGGCGCAGTGTCGTTGTCTCTGAATGGAGGGGAGGGGGCAGCCAGGCGCAGTGTCGTTGTCTCTGAATGGACAGAGCCCCCCCCCCGCAGTGGACAAGGGGGATGTGTGCGAGAAAGGTTCTAAATAGGAAGGAATAATGATAGTAAAAGGGCATCTCATACATAGTCACTCCACAATCAGTGGGGAAAAAAGGAAAGGAAAGGAGTAGAGTGAAGGACAAAAGGGGGAGAAAAAGGTAAGGAGGAAGGGAGGGGAAAAAAGGAGGGGGGGGACAGAAGAAGGTGGAAACAAAATAAATAGAAAAAGAACAACCAATAAGGGGGGGTTAAGAGAAAGGGAAAGGCAGGGGTTGAAGAAGGGTGGGGAAAAAAGGGAGAGGGGAGAAAAAGGCGAAGAAAACAAGAAAAGGGGGGAGGGAGAGGGGGGATAAAAGGAAGGATGGGGGGGGGTTTGAAAGGGAAGGAAAAGGTGGAGAGGGGGGGAAGAGAAATAGGAGGAGCCGAGGGACTGAGATGCAAAAATGGATATGGGGTATACCAGGGAGCAGAGTAACTCGCCTAAAAAACAACAATACCAGGGATAGGAATATTCCAGAACTCCAGGGGAAAGAAGGGGGGTAATCCTGATGAGTTGGACGGTCGTGCAGACAGATGACAGATGACGGTCGTGCAGACAGATGACTGGCCTTGTCATGTGGTGTAATTAGAAATTTTAGGGACTTACAAGAGGAATAAAGCATCCGATCACAGCCTGATACAGCCTCCTGGGATGTTTGCCCAGCCAAAAACTGAAAGCAGCAGATAAACTCTGCAAGGTAAAAAGATAATTGTGTATAAATAAGTAAAAATAGAAGCCAGAGGTTACTGGCATAGAGGGCGTAGGAAAAAAGGAGGGGGGGGGGGGTACCAGCATACGGACGCCCCCATAGAGATCCCCAACGTCGACCATAGATCATTTGTCCCCTGGAGAAGAGTCCACAACGCTCATCCACGAGCTCATACTACATAGAGTAGGATAAAGCTCCATAGTGTACTTCTGTCACGACTATACTCACCGAGGCCAAGATGCTGAGAGCGGCTCGCTCTTACGACAACGCGCACTCGAACCCCTGGAAGTGATACAGGGAGTTGGGGGCACACGGAGGCACGGGCTTCCGGTAGTAGCAGGATTCCTGGAAGGCCTGATGGAAGTCCGGATTGCCGTTTGGTACTGAAGAACTGAAAAAGACAAGAAGTTAGGTCAGAACCGGGGTATCAGGCAGGGCAGAGTCCGTTTAATCGAGCAGAGGTCAGAATCGGGGTATCAGGCAGAGCAGAGTCCGTTAATCAAGCAGAGGTCAGGGGTATCAGGCAGGCAGAGTAATCTGTGGTACAGGCAGAGGTTCAGCACAGGGTTAACATGATTTTACAGAAATTGCAGAGGTACAGGGGACAGGACACAGCTGATGACAAACCAGCAACCCGACTGGGTGCTGGAGCCGTCAGATGTAGCCCTCCGGCGAGCGCGTCAGCGTGACGCGCTACCGGGCACCCGCACGGGCCACGGCGCGCACACGGGGACCGCCGCACCATCGGGCCATGAACGAGTGTACGGCGTAGCGCGAGTCCACTGCGCATGCGCCCTGAAGCCCGGCGGACGGAGGCGACCTGCGCCTCCTGACAACTTCTCTATGAGAGGAGAGCGGGGTGAAGCTCCATAGTGTACGCACAGCGGGTATAATAAGTATTGAACACATCACCATTTTTCTAGGTAAATATATTTCTAAAGGTGTTATTGACATGAAATTGTCATCACATATTGGTAACAACCCATGCAATCCATGCATACAAAGAAACCAAAACAAATAAGTTCAGAAATGAAGTTATGTGTAATAAAATGACAAAGGGAAAAAGTAGTTCACACATGAAGAAAGGGAGGTGCAAAAAGGCATGGAAAGCCAAGACACCAGCTTAAATCTATCAGTATTTAGTAGAGTTGCACCGATGCCGGTATCATTCCTTTTTTACGGTATCGGTACTCGTGAAAATGCACCGATACCCAAAACCGATACCTTCTGGCTCGTTTTTTTTCAGCTGTCAGTGGGATTTGCCCGCTAACAGCTGAAATGTAAAGAATGGAATGTTGGCAATTATTGGTTAAGGAGTAAGGCCGCCGCATCCTTTACATGTCAGATTTCCCTCCAAGGCGGCTCCTTCCCTCCCGCCAACTGTCCCCAGGACTGGCCGAGGCCACGCATCCTCTGGAGCGCTGGGTGTACTGACGGGTACCGCTCCACTCACTCGGCACCACACATTGAAAATTAGTATGTATCAAGTACAATTTTTTTGACCAACGACTGCTACCCCCATACCTAGAATTCACAGGAGGTGGGCAGAGCGGTGCCCTTCCTCCAGCCACTGTCACAATTGGAGTTTGACATTGGGGGGTGTACCCAATTTGCTGGAAGGGGCAGACGGAGGACCGTTGCTACGGCTGGCAGGCTGTGCACTTCTTTCAGGCTTCCCGCGTGCTGTTTTCAAAATGCTCCTCCACCTGCTGCTGTGTACCCTGAGCAGTGCTGGGTAAGTGGCTAGTGTACACTCAGCTGTGACATGTTGTCCTCCTGTACTATCTGCAGAGGGACCAGGGAAAATGTCCATCTTCAGGGAGGGCAAGATGAGGTTCTTGTGACAAATAGTAAAAAGTGTGGGTGCAATGTCTGTGTGTAGTCAGGTGAAGGATCTGTGGAGACATGTGTGCGGTGTCCCCCACCCTGCCCCCCATCCTGTCCTCACTGACCCCACTACTCCCCCCCACCCCTCCTCCCTACCCTGCCCTCACTTATCTGCTATCCCCCACCACCCCATTGGCGAGTACTTAAAAAAAAAAAGTATCAGTACTCATACTCTGTGTTAAAAAAAAAATGGTATTAGTGCATCTCTAGTAATTAGAAAGCAATCCTGCCCCTTGTCAGTGCAAATTATCAGCTGATTCAGTCTCAACTGATGGCCTTTAAAAAGGTGTCTC